>NW_020291603.1:0-631430 GCF_003184755.1 Aspergillus piperis CBS 112811
CAACGACCGCCCCCACCGGTGCCATCCCCATACCCCGAGCAACATGAATCCCAATCCCCCCATTAACCACCCCCACTACAATAACCCCCCTCCCAAGCCACCGATGACAAACCCCCCACACCGTCCTACCCCCCGTCCTCACATACCCAAAATGCTGCAACCAGCCCATAGCCGGCTGAAACAGCACCAGCACCCCGACGACAATAATCCCTAGGATCGGGTGCGCCGTGCGCAACTGCCCCGTCTCGTAGGCAAGGTAGATCCCGCATCCGAAGCCCGCGAGGGTCATGAGCATAGTGAAGAACTGGAGAGGCATATGCAGTCTGAATTTGGAGATGGGGAGGGAGATAGGCAGGGGCATGAGCAGGGCCGAGAGCGGGTAGAAGAGCACGAAGGAGAGGCCCATGAGGGTTGCGTGGGTGATGAGGATATGGGTCATTTTGGTGAGGTTAGGGAGCGGGGAGGAGGTTGTGGATGGGTTGGTGGTAGGGGATTGGGCGGGGATGGAGTCCGTGAGTGGGTTGTAGTTGGCGAAGGGGTTTGTGGTGTTGCTGCTACTGCTACTAGTACTATCTGGGGATGTGGTGTTGTTGGCTTGAGGGGGCATACCGGCCCGAGTGAGATCGACTTGGATGCCGCCCATGTCGTCGTGGATGGAGATGTCGGCGTCCATGGAGGCGGAGTTGATGGGCACGCCGGCGCGGTAGGCCCAGATGAAGGGGAAGTTGGTGTCCTTGGGGTTCATGGTGCCGGTGCCGTCTTGCCAGGTGAGACAGTTGTCGCAGCGGAAGTTGGCTGTCATGGTTGTTCTGGTGTTGTCGGAGGAGGGGGAGCTGCTGTTGGTGAGGGCGGCGGTGGTGGAGTTGATGGTGGAGATGCCGGTGCCTGGGAGCATGGTGATTTGGGTGTTGCTTGTGTATTGGGGTTCGAAGTGGCCGAGGCCGGAGCGCGGGGAGAGTGTGATTTTGGTGGACGAGGAAGTGTATAGGAGGAACATGTTCGCGCCGGTCATTTGGGCGCCTTGGCCTAGGCCAACCCATTGGATGGAGGTTGGGGCCGTGATTTGGATGTAGATTGGGCCTGGGGTGGAGAGCGTCGTGGTGTTGGGGATGGTGAGGCTGTAGATGATGTCCGGGTTGGTTGGGGGGGAGAAGGAGATGATGCTTGCGTGGGCTGGTATTCGGCTTGGTTAGTACAGGTAGAGGTGGTGGGTGGTAAAGGGGAGGGAGGGGAGGTAGTACCTAGCCCTAAGGCTATGGGGAGGAGGTTGAGCCACTTCATGGTGATTCTACTTGGGATGGTGGTGGGAAAGGTATCAGGCCTACTGTTCGGACTAAAGTCTGGTAAACGAGGATATATACCCTCCAAGCGGTCAGCTATGTCTCGATGGGAAGCTACCTGCTAGGGTCATGCATGTAAAGACAGACATGTTCCATTGCAACGACGTTGGAACGTTGATGGATACTTGTTTCTGCGTCTCCCCTTGCATCGCCCTTGCAGGGCTTGATTCTCCGCCAAGCTGACGGCTCGAAAATGGTAGCTGTCATGGCGGAAAACAAGGTTCAATAGACGTGGATCAGCCGATGGCATTGGGCTGGAATAGTGCTGTTGGAGCAGTCGGGGCTCGGGAGATTCTAAGCCACTATGTGACATGGAGCTGGAGAGAGCCAAAGAGGGACGTGAGGGATCAGCGAGGGGGTCCCTTGCAGGGTTGGTATGTGAGAAACTTCGGTGATATATCCATGACAATGTGGGATTGTTTGGTGAGTCTATCTCAACAATATATAAATAGGATAATATTAGCTAGCAAGTGAATATAAATTTGTCAACTTAATAGAAACGACACCTAACACCCGATATCACACTCTTAGCCCATCTCTCCCGATCTTAGCATCTCAGCTACTATTCTCCGAATCCAGTATGACTGCTCTATACCCCTGCAGACCCAAGAATGCGCCGACGCACGATCCCCGCACCCCAGACTCCCCCTGCACCAGTGAGCAGTAAGTAGTTGGCAATTAGTTGACAATTACCTACCTACCTAGGAGTTAGTGCTACTCCCACCCCAACTCACCCCATACAAACATACTATCGGCATCTACACAGCCGACCACCCGCACCCGCACCCACTCGGCAACCAATCTCGGGTCGGGCGGATAAACGGTCCATTCCAAACTCACTCCAACATACAATAATACTAAAGTGCTTTCATCCCCACCCCACCACCCCCTCCCTCCATCCACATTAACCAACTTATGTTTATCATCCCCAAACCCCGACCCAAACCCTACCTTTACAAACTGTAAGCCAATCACTCCCCTCACAATCCTCTCCTACAACAAGCCTAACAACAACATCACCAGTAAATCAATACAATCACGAAAAATGCGCCTCCCCTACGCCCCCTCCACCCCCCCGGACCCCACCGACCTCCCCACCACCGAAATCTACTCCCGCATCGCCGCCCGCCGGCATCCCCGCCCCCTCATCCCCCTCGACCTCTCCCTGCTTCATTCCCCTCCCGTCGCCGACGGCTGGAACAGCTTCCTCGGCGCGATCCGCACCCAGACCATCATCGACGGCGGATTACTCGAGCTGGCGGTGTGTCGCGTCGCCGTGCTGACCAATGCCATTTACGAGTGGAATGCGCATGCGCCGTTGGCGCTGAAGGGCGGGATTAAGGGTGTGGAATTGGGTGCGGTGCGGACACTTCCCTCTCTGGCCGAGGGAGATGCGAAGGCGGAGGAGGAGTTGAAGGGAAGTCAATTGACGGATCTGCAGAAGGCGGTGGTGCGGTATGTGGATGAGATGACGCGGACGGTGAAAGTGCAGGATAGTACGTTTGAGAAGTTGAAGGAGGTGGGGTTGTCGGATCGGAAGATTGTTGAGTTGACGACGGGCGTGGCGGGGTATAATTGTGTGAGTCGGGTATTGGTTGCCCTGGATGTGGGGGAGAATAATGCGAAAGAGATGAGGAGTGTGGATGATTTGGTGGCGGATCTTGAGAGGAAGTGATCTATCGTCGATATAGTATGGTATAATGGGTGTATATAGTGGGTTGGTGGGGTGATAAGGGTATCAAATGCTTGATTGAATGGGAGGTGGAGGGTAGCTAGCTAGGCCTAGTATATATATCTAAAGTGGATATTCTCGCGGTCTGTCCTGTCCTCGAACGCCCTCGCTAGATGGTCCTCGCCCTCTAGGGATATACCCATCTCTGCCATTGCCTTGTCCTTCTTCTTGTTCTCTCGGATCAGGTAGAAGCGCAGGAAGATCACCGCCAGTGTCATGGCGGAGTAACAGCCGAGGTGCACGCCGAAGGCAATGAAGTACCGTGGGGCGTCGCGATCGAGGAATACTTGGGGGCCTACTTCATTAGTATGTCTCTGGATTTATAGGGACACATAGGGTCATACCGATGGCGTTCCCGACAGCCCAAGACACAAACGTCGCAGCCACAACAGTTGACTTCTTAGTAGCGCCGGCAATGTTCCTTGTCACCATGGACAAGCCCAAGTTCTGCGCAGACCAGAACGAGAGTGTGATGTAGTAGCTGATGAGCAGGCCAACTTTGGTGCTAAGGGAGTGGTTTTGCACCGTCATGAGGACGATGGTTCCGACGAAAGATCTATCTCCTGTTAGTATCACAAAAATGAGAATAGTATATGAGAGAGGGGCTCACGGAATGATAAATCCCAGCATCACCAGCAAGTTCTGCTGATATCTCTTGACCAACCACGCACTCGTCAACAACACAATAATAATGTAAAAGCCCAGAACCATCGCCAACAACTGCGTCTGCAACTCCGTAAAGTTGAACCCACTAATGATGATATTCGCAAACGCTCCCAGTCCACTCGTGGGCAGCGTGGTAAAGATCTGAATCGCGCAGTAGCAGTACATCTGCGGATCCCGGAATGCTTCCCACATCTGGTACGCGCGGAACTTCTTATTCTGCAGTCCGGTCTGGTTGGCGCGCACACGCTCCACCATCTTGTGTTTGTCCTCTTCGGTAAAACACTTGGCGCGCATCGGGGAGTCAGGCATCCACCAGACCACGAAGAGGCCCCAGAGCACGGAAATGCAGCCGTAGGTGAGGAAGAGCGCTTGCCAGGATTTGAGCGCGCGGTCGGAGCCGATTAGACTGAAGCAGTAGGCTAGGAGACCACCGACGATTTGTTGGCCGCCGTTCATCATGTACCTGCTGCCATGTTAGTGTGTGTAGATGAAAGGTGTAGGGCGGGGATTACCAAAAGGTGACGGTAGAGGCTTGTTCTTCTCGCTTATACCACATGCCGGAAAGCACAACAAAGGAAGGCTGACAGGCAGCTTCGAAGATACCAAGCAGAGTACGCACAGTCACTAGACCGGCGAAGTTGTGGCATGCCGAGTGCAGGGCTAGAATTGTGCCCCAGCAGACGATATTGAAGCCGAGGTATTTGGCGATGCGGACGCGTTGGATGATCCAGTTGGTAGGGTATTCGACGATCAGGACGGCGATGTAGATGCAGGTTGTGAGCCAGGAGTACTATTCAGTTAGTGCCTGAACGTATCCAGGTATAGGCTCGCTCACCTCCTGTCCCACGAGATGAGCATCGTCGCGAATGCCCATGATGGAAGCAAACGACATGGTACCCTTATCCAGCGCCTGCAGAAAATACGTCACGATCATGATGACCAACACACGACGATCAATCATACGGCGAAGACGCCGACTCTCGGCTTCATCGACCTCGATCTGGCCGCGGGTGGCATACTCCAGAACCTCATTATCGACACGAGCAGCATCGATCGGGTCCTTGAGTTTGTCGGTGGGGGAGAGCACCCGCTCGACATGGGAGACATCTTGAGTCGGCTTGTGATCCTCCACAGCTGTGGAAGCTCCTTTGGAGTCAGGCCCGCCCGCGGGCATCGAGTTAATATTCTCCATAGACATATTGCTGCCAGACCTCTAGGGTTAGAGAGGATCAACTGGGTCAACTCAGCTGGGGGACCGGACACCCTTATATCGGTCATGCGGAAGATAGAGTCTGACTAGGGCATGAGTGGCTGCTCCGTGGCTGCATTTTCACTCCAATGAGAGGCATTATGGGCAGGTCTGATAGTCTGATAGTCTGATGCCAGGGATGCCTACGGGCTGGGATTCTCCACGCGTACAATCCGGGGGCGGACCCTGCCGCCCCCGCGCGGGGACAATTGGCCCGAACCCTTCGCTTAGAAGCAATTTAGAGCCTATCCTTAGTTTAGCATCTTAAACGACTAATCCCTCTATTTGCCGAGCGAGCTTGGCAGGATTAAGACGTGGCTGCTCGGCAGAATTTAGCCCGAGGGCATTCCCCGCATTGCTGCTGGAGCTCGACACGAGGGGTGCTTCATCCCACTTATAGACACCGGTGTCACCATACTGCAGCACAATCAACCGCCACCCCAGCAAACCTCCTCGATCCTCATCTCTCACCATGGCTTCTACATCTCCTCCCGCTGTCAGGTCCAAGATTGACCTCCTCATCACCAACCTCGTCAACATCCAAGACAAAACCGGTCAATTCCTCCTCCCCCTCGCCGATGGCCGCATTATCGATACCAAGTCCTGGCATGGCTGGGAGTGGACACATGGTATCGGCCTCTATGGTATTTGGAAATACTACGAGATGACCGGCTCCCCACACCTCCTCCAGATTATCGAAGATTGGTTTGCCGCCCGTTTCGCAGAAGGCGGCACCACCAAGAACATCAACACAATGGCCGTCTTCCTTACTCTGGCATACGTATACGAGAAGACGAAAAACCCCGTCTACCTTCCCTGGCTGGATTCATGGGCCGAGTGGGCCATGCATGAGCTCCCACGCACCAAGCAGGGCGGAATGCAGCATGCTACGTACCTCACGGAGAATTACCAGCAGTTGTGGGACGATACGTTGATGATGACCGTGATGCCGTTAGCGAAAATTGGAAAGTTGCTGAATCGGCCAGAGTATGTCGAGGAGGCCAAGCGTCAGACGTTGGTGCACGTAAAATACTTGGTGGATACGAGCACCGGGCTGTGGTTTCATGGCTGGACGTTCGAGGAGGGAGGACATAACTTTGCTCGGGCGAGATGGGCGCGCGGTAATAGTTGGGTGACGATGGTTATCCCAGAGTTTGTTGAGTTGTTGGAACTGAAGGAGACAGATCCCATTCGCCTGTTCTTGTTGGATACGTTAGAGGCCCAATGCGAGGCATTAATGGGCCTGCAGGAGGAATCGGGCTTTTGGCACACCCTGCTTGACCATCCCGATTCGTACGTCGAGGCCTCCGCCACGGCAGGCTTTGCATATGGTATCCTCAAGGCTGTTAGGAAGAGGTATCTGCCAAAGAAGTATCGGGTAGTTGCAGAGAAGGCCGTTCAGGCAGTGTTGGGCGCCGTTGATGAGACTGGAGAACTGCAGCAGACGAGCTTTGGCACCGGCATGGGAGATTCTTTGGAATTCTATAAGAAGATTCCCTTGACAGCCATGCCATATGGACAGGCCATGGCCATCATGGCGCTGGGCGAGTATCTCCGGGGATTCTTATAGAACTGTATTTCTTCCTTTATTGAATAGCATATAGAGCAACAGGACCACCTTTCTGATTAATCTGTGAAAGAAGTAATATTGTATCGGTTCAACTCTCTGAGACGGGTTTGTATCCGTAAATTCGATCCAACTCTTCTTTAAAAAAGAAAGATCCACTTTCACACCTTTGAGTCAGTGACAAAAAGCTCCCCCGCTTTCCGGAGGCGGTGCTGATGGGGGGTGGCATGTACTGGCAACCCCACTGCGAAACTAGTGTTAGCTTCCTTGCAATGGCCTCCTGGAATATAGTCTATGACCCCGAAAGTAATCTCATTGTACAGCTCGATCAAGCTTGGGGGCGATCGCCTCTCGGTATAATAAGACCTAGCGTCCTTTTCTTGGCCATAGATATGTCACCAGATGGCAGCAAAGAGATGGTAGTCATCAGTAGAGTCAAAGAGCAGCTTCAAAATGACCTCCATGACATCTCAGTGCCCTTTGTATGCGGCGATCGCAGCACCCACTGGGTTCCATCCTCGAAAGTAATGAACACAGCCCAATTGAGGCTGCCGCTCGCGGGATGTTGGTTAAGGTCGCAAATGCATGGAATATTCTGTCGAAGTTTGCTTGCAAATTCACAGAGTGCGTGGATATTGAATCTGGCATGCAGTAATATGGCGGGCCTCTTATCAGATAGCATGATAGTGTCTAAGACATTGCACAGTTCATGCTGAATGTGTACTTGGTAGTTGTTAAGGCACTGGCATGCCAAACGGCAGAATTCAGAAGGCGGTCAAAAAACATACAGAATCCACGGTGACCATCTGGGATCTGGAAAGCCTTAAATCCGCTTAAATCCGGGGTTTTTTGATCGAGGTTCACTAGGTTCTGCCGCATTTGGCGGTCAACCGAGCGGTCATGGGGGACAGTATTTGGAGGTAGTCTGTGTGGTTGGTTGGTGAGCATCTACTTGGCTTCCAGTTCATTGAATACTACCCTAGCATCTTCCTGCTGACCTCGAGTCTTGATACACCCCCCTGGAATTTTGTGATGCTATAAATTCATGTTGTTGAAGGCAATCTGTATGATCTGTATATACTACGATGTGAGTATGCCTAACATTGCACAGGAGGAGAGCGCATAGATGAGCAAACTTCAATATCATTCGACAAACAAAAACCTAACTACTATCCCAGCTATCCCTCGACATAAACCTACACTCTTCATCAGAGTACCCAAATCTTTAATTACCAACGGATGTAATCATACGCACACTTCCCAGAGTATAGCGCAGAAGCAAGTATCTGCATGTCCCCACTACTCTCCCACCCTAGTACTTCATACAGTCCGACCTCACACAAAATATAAGTCCATAAAGTGAAGAGCATGCTCCAAGCTCCAAATCTCCCGCATACACCCCCAACCCGACTCCTTAAGCCACCTCACAACCCCAGTCAACCATGGGAGACCTGCAGTTCTGCCACCTTGCATGGAGGCATCTCCCCCCGCCGCAGACAATACCGTCGGCCTAAAGGATCTAGGCATGATATAAGTGTGACGATTTTCCAAAGATCTTCGTAGACATGAGACCGACGCGCGGCACAAAGGACGACTTTGCATAGGATAGAAGATGAGAATGTTCCCCACAGGGAGCAATAAACACACCTGAGCAAGCGTCTCTAGATGCTTTAGTCTGATGACGGACTTTCTCTCTTCGCAGAGTACCCCGAATGGTCTCAGGGGTATGAGGTCATCCCTGACCGCTATGCTCGGGGTTGGTGGTTGGTCGAGGAGCATTTCTCGCCAGCTGGCTTCGGGGCGGGAGTAGGGGTGGTTCCGTCCTAGCCTTGGATGGTTCGTTGTTTGTAGGGGCATGAATGGGCGAAGCCAGTTGCTGCTATCTTGTGTGCTGTCGACTAATCTAGGGTTGCTGACGAAGTGCTTCAGGAGCTTGTCCATGAACGGGTTTGTGGTGCGCTTGGGATTCTGCTCTTCCGTTGGTGGCTGCCTTTCAGGGCGGAAGAATAAGGCTCTTTGGAGGGTCGGGGATGTCTTGATGAGTGAGTTCCAGAGGTGGCAGACGCGTTGGGAGAGAAGGAGGGTGGTTGCGTCAAGCTTCACGAGGACTTGTTCCAGTACCTCGGGGATGAGGAATATCTTGTGTGGTGATTCCATTGTTCTGGTTTTAATGATGTAGCTTTTCAGGTGGGTTTTGTTTATATAGCAAGTAAAGAAATGTTTACCCTGAGAGTAGATATTGCGTAAATGAGAAACTAGTTGTGGAGACTTTCTTTTGTTGTCGTCCTAGTTGTTGCGTTGTAGTGTAATGTGATGGACAGGTAAAGACCGAGACATCTGGACTTCCAAAGGAAAGGTACGTTCCTGGTTACGTAGGGTATTATCATTTATTCGTGTTGATGAGGTACACGACTGGCCACTTGAAGACGGGAGGATGATGAAATGATGAGGATCGTATAGAGATTTCACCAGTCCCACCTTCAGAACATCATCATTCGTATACACCGAGTCCCGGCTCCAGATATAGATTGACATAGGCCCTTATAAAGTATCAATGTAGAGAGCCAGTGATTGACCATGGTCACATTCCAGACGAATCCTGTTCATGTCTTGTAAACCACCTACAATCGAGCCTCCGAAATATCAAGTCCATATTCCTCTGCAAGCGCCTCTCCGCATGTCAAACCAGTCACATACGCGGTCGCCTGCGTGTGGTTGTTGGTCAAAACAGGCACCACACCCATGTCAGCGATTCGCAGATTCTCGACACCAAATACCCGGAACCGGCTGTCCACGACCGCATCGACATCCCCGGATTTGCCCATCTTGGTCGTGCCAGTCATGTGCCAACTGGACCCGAGTGTGTTCTTCCAGAACTCAAGAATATCCTCATCCGAGTCGGACGGGGGAGCAATTAAGGCGGACACTGTGTCCTTCTGGAAAGATTCATGCTTCGTTACCTCTAGCGCATGGCGGTAGATCTCAATACATGCGCGCCTGTCGAACGGATGTGACAGGAACTTCGGGTCAAACAACAGCGGGTCTTCGGGGTTGGCTGACTGCAGACGTACTTCGCCACTGGATTGCTCGTTCATCAAGAACACGAGCATGCAAACGTAGCTGTAGTCTTTGAAGGGCTCGGGAGAGATAAGATGCAGTGGGAAGTGTGTCATGAATTCATAATGCGGCACCGTGTCGCGTTGTAGGAAATCTTGCACAGTCGGAGGCAGTGCTTTGAATTCTTCAGATGCGACCAAGCGATCCGATTTGAGCCAGCCGGCGCCAATCTGACACGAGTGACGTGCCCATGGTCCAGTGCCATCTTTGCTCCATTGCTCTAGAGCCGACTCCATGGCGGCCGGGTTGCCGAAGAAAGCATCACGATCGTTCGTTGTCGGGTTCCGTTGGAAGCAAAGCGGTGCGAAGAAGTGGTCTCGAAGACCCTGACCTACCGCAGGTATGTCCTTGATGATGGGGATCCCAAATTGTTGCAGTTGGTCCGCTGGTCCAAGTCCCGAATGCATGAGGATCTTGGGCGTGTCCAGTGATCCGGTTGTTAGAATCACTTCCTTAGATGCGAAGTCTGCAGCGACGAGCTTGGTTAGTTGGATAATTCAATCAAATGATGATTCTAATGCATACATCTTGCCCCCGTGGTTTCCACACCAACAGCCTTGGTGCCTTGGAGTACGAGCTTGAGCGCCGGCGTCTCCGTTATGATAGTCAGATTAGATGGTGCCCCATCTAAAAGATCAGTTGCCGTCACTCTTCGGCCCTGGTGGGATGAGTTGATGACCAAAGCCATTCCAATCGGGTCTCCCGAGTTGTGGTCAGGGTTGCGAGTCAGGCCAGCCTGCTCGAACACATCCATCATAAGAGGAAGATCCTGCTCCCATTCAGCCGCATAGCCGACCTTTAGACCCCCCTGGGAGCCGTGGTCCGAGGTATTTGGGGTCGCATATTTGCTGTGCTTTGGGTCCACAATGGCACCGTTGAACGTCTCCAACTGCCTGAATCGAGCTTGCATGCGCTCCCAGCGAAATAAGTCATCACCAACAAGCCCAGCCCATTGGTTATAGTCGTCTCGCGCACCCACGGTGTAGACACCGAAGTTGATGGCACTGCTGCCACCCAGCACCTTGCCCCGAGAATAGTCGATCTGTCGACCATTACAGTGCTCTTGTGGGGTGGTCTTGTAGCCCCAATTCAGGTCTCCATTCATAAAGGTTTGCCATCGCTGGCCGTCCACACGCAGCAATGGATCATCCTTACGAGGGCCGGCTTCAAGCAGGAGGACCTGAGGGCGTCGCGCTGACCGAGCAAGTCTTGAGGCAAGGGCACAACCCGCCGGGCCACCTATAATATTGTTAGGTGTAAAGCTCCTGATCAACGAAGAGACTTCCATACTAACCACCCACAACGATGAATTCCCACGTCTGATCAGTCGAGGCCATTGTAAAGTCAAGAGTACCACCCTGTCGGCAACCGTAACACAGCGATAAGAACAGTGTCTCACAAGACAAAAGGATGACAAGTCAGAAGAGCAGATGCCCCAAATAAAGGCAATTGACAGAAGCTTGGCGGGTGGGACTCCCATTGTGTCTAGTCCTGGGATCGACAGTAAGATACGAATGACAACCCCGCAACATTCGCGCCATGTCCATTCCCGGCCAACCTAAAAGACGGAACCAGAGACGGTTTACACCGTTGTGTTGTGAGCTGCCGTGTCTTGGGTCAAGTCAGCCGTGCGGACACATCATGGGCTATTCCAGGCCCACAGAGTCAAGACTAAGTGAGTTGGACGTCTCTAGGCAAACTGTTGAGGTCCACTCAAAGCCGTTCAAAGTGATGATCTTTGAGTCTCGCGGCGCAGGACCGACTGCTCTATTTCCCCGAGACCTTCCCTCCTCGGGGGCATTTCCGCAGTGGAATTGACGCATTGTCTCAAGGAGTTAACAGCATGCATAAGCTTGACAGGGATCATCTTCCTAGTCGCCCTGCTGAATGCTCCTTCGCCCACCACTTGTCGTCCAGCTCTTTGCCATTGGTGGAAGTGAACACGAGTAAAGAGGGGAGAAGACATAGCATTCCAGTGCAGACCTCTGTAAGCCGGCTAGACCAGAATTGTCGGGTATGCGACCGGGGGGTACGAGATCAGATACTGCTTGGCGGAGTTCATGAAGAGCTGCAGAGACGCGAGGTCGAGAAAACCTGCATAATGGAATGCAGTTTGCTGCAGAAGCTTATCACCTCCCGCATCGCTTTTATTTTTATTTTCCTTCTTTGTTCCTCCTTCACTACTCAACAGACAAATGGACGCCCGCATTATTTCCTCCCCAGGCCTCAACCGTCTGGTATTCCAGGTCCGAACTTAGCGCCCGAGCAGCAGAGTCGATCGGCACGGCGATGAGGACAACATATGGGGGCCTCTTAGACTCTGGATCGGGGATGGAAATCCGAAATTTTTGTGGAGAAAAAGGGGGTCAGTGAACTGAGCGAAGAGCTCGTCCAGCGCGACTAGCGCGGCCACTTCACCAGTCTCTGTAGTCTGTACTCCGTAGGTTGCGCGACAGCGCCGATCGGGACGCAACCCAAGTGGGGAGCGTTTGTCGGTGATCAAAAAAGGTGTACAGTAGCTCGGATACCGTAGTACTAACGATAGTACTTCGGAGTCCGGAGAAAATCAGTGATGGCAGATGGTTGCAAAGTTGGGCTGTGAACGAGAGTGGATTTGTGGAATATGGGAGTTGGAGAGCTGAGAAAAGAGCCCTCCAAATGTCGTGCCTGAGGCCACACTACATTGGGTAAAGGCATCCTGCTACGTTCAGTTGCTTTACTGAGTACACGGCCACCAAGGACAAATCGTAAAAAGAATTGAAAGACTAAAGTAGACATGAAGATGATGGATAGTCCCAGTATGCGCTTGTATATCCGGTCACCCTTATATCTATATATAAACCAGCAATTGCAGGCAAGCATCATAAGGGGCACCTACCAACAAAAACGAAATATAGAACCTCTTCTATTGTACTGCCGCTTACCTGCATGGTAAATTTGTACTACTTCCTTTTCCTGAAGCTAGTGGTCGACTGTTCTTACTAAGAGGAAGTTCTAATAAGGGTACTTTGAGGCCCGCCCTGGGACGCATAGTACACCGCGCGTAGCTTGGTGTCACAGCCCAAGATAATGTCCGCACACAAGTAGCTGGGGTATAAATATAGTCGTCAAAATGTTTGTCGAGCAAATATGACGAGAGGCTGCCATGGTGATCTAAAGTTGGTAGTAGTAACACAGGAAGGACCTTCCGACCCAGTAGGTCCGTTCCCCGATATGCTCGATGCTTCGGATGGAGCTTCCTATGCTTGCTACGGTCAGCGAGTTAGGTGCATCAACCACAACGATCAACAATGTTGATAAACCTAGCATTGCTGTTGCTCGAGGTATCGTCTCTCGTCAGAGCCAGTTTTGCATGTCGGTGTCAACCTAGTGACGCATGCTGGCCTTCCGGGGATGAGTGGAAACACTTGAATGAATCCATCAGTGGCCGTTTGGTTCGCGTCTACCCCATTGGTCACGTATGCCATGCGCCCTTCTTCAACCAAGCCTCCTGCAATCAGCTTGTTCACTTGCAGTACGATTCTAACTGGCGCGCAGAGCAACCAGGTAGGCTGCCAGTCATGAGAAATGCCTCGGTCTGTTGTCGCTGACATGCATGCAAACACTACAGGAGCTTTGCAAAGCTTCAACTGGGAGAATTGGCCGGGGAAAAACGAAAGTTGTACCATTGAGGCAAACTCGAGCTCCGTGTGCGGGCAAGGGCGCATACCGTTATACTCTGCAGTAGTCCACTCGGTCGCCGAGATCCGCACGGTGGTCAGGTTTGCCAAGCAAAGAAATATTCGATTGGTTATTAAGAATACGGGTCATGACTCAACTGGTCGATCAGGTGCTCCTAATTCTCTTCAGATCTTCACGAATCGCTTGAAAGACATAACCTTCCACGACGACTTCGTCCCTTCCCAAGGGGGATGGGAAATGGATAAAGTCGACGCCACTGGAGTGCCTGCTGTCACAATCGGGGCAGGAGTCATAGTAGGTGAGCTTTATGCCGCCGCTGCTGCTCGGGGACTTATCGTGGTAGCAGGAGAATGCTCCACGGTCGGCGTTGCTGGAGGGTATCTCCAGGGAGGTGGAGTGTCAACAGTCCTTAGTCCATTGTACGGACTGGCGGTAGACCATGTTCTGGAACTGGAAGTTGTAACGGCACAGGTACGTGCAACTTTCCATCGACCCTCACGGCGCTAATCGAATCAGGGCGACATAATCTCTGCAGACAAGAACCAACACGAGGATCTGTTTTGGGCCCTCCGGGGAGGCGGAGGAGGCACTTATGGCATTGTCACCAAAGCCACGATGCGCACATTCCGAGATATCCCATCAGTTATCCCGACCATCCATTTCACCTATCCACAAGCAAATGATATCTTCTGGCCGACATTAACACAGATTGTGGGACTAACGCAATCCATGTCGGTCCACGGAAATTCTGGACAGTACATAGTAGGTCGTCTGCCGAGTTACCATTGGTACGTGAACTGGACAATGTTTGTCTGGGACGACAACGATTCAAAGTTGCTTGAAGAACAGGTTCTGCCCTTTCTGAATTTTCTTGACTGGCTTGGTATCGAGTATCAATATGAGTTGGCCGAATACTCCAGAATCAGCGCCTTTCTCACTATTCCCAAGCAGGCAGACATTGGCGGGATCGGATACCTGCAAAGCAGCGTAGTGATATCCGAGTCATTCATGAATAGCATCGCCGGCCCTTCAAAACTGACAGCGTCCTTTTCGAAGCTGGTATTGGATCCTGGGGCACTAATCACGGTCAATGTGCTGGGAGGGCAGATTAACCTCAACACCAAGGACGAGGACACATCTGTCAATCCGATGTGGCGGTCATCTTCCCTCCTTGTAGTTCTGATGCAATCATTCCCGCCCACGCCCGAAGCGCAATCAGCCGCACATCAAACGCTGTCCCAGATCAATACACCTATCCTTGCCTCCATCGATCCTGAGGGAGGTGGTGTCTACTTCAACGAGGCAGATCCCGATCAGAGTGACTTTCAGAATGCTTTCTGGGGTCGCCATTATGGCCGATTGCGTCAAATCAAGAGCCAGTGGGATCCGGACGGCCTGTTCATGGTGCGGAACGGGGTTGGCAGCGAGGACTGGGATGTTGAGAGTATGTGCAGGGAGGAGACTATGGCACCGGTCTAGGCCATCAAAGTATGCGGGAGGATTTCATGCCATCGTAGGCTGGCGCTCTCATCCGAAGCCAAGTATACATGTAATTAGGAGAACCAGTGGCTTCGGGTCCACAACAATGGGATCGGTGGAATGCGGAACTTTAGCACATGGCATGAATAGTTTGTTATGGCACTGACCAGCTTTCGTTCCCGGCTGAGGAACGAATTATGCAGATCCTTGCTTATTCCGTGTAGATGGAGGGAGGTGTATACGAGAAGATGCTACGACCATCGAAGTTTCAGAGTTTCAAGGGGGGGCGTTACTATTTGGTTCGTGTTACTGAACAGGAATCTGGGGTAAACCACTAGAGCCACGAAAGGTTGTGCCTCGGAGACTCGATGTCTAATTTGGGTATCTTTCGGACGAGATGGCGAAGCATAAATATAGAAAGTGTAGGAGATCAGGGAAGAAGGAGAGGGGAGAAGGGAGTTGGAACTGACAGTTCCAGGGAAGTTAGACGAGGGAGAGCAGACGAACCATGTGACTTCTCTTCCCCCCAAATAACCGTACCACCAGCCACAGTCTTGGCTGGGCTCGGCTATTGGGAGACCCGACGAACCAGCCGGGGAACCAGAGCAGCGGGTATTCGGTACGCTGAAGTATGCGCCCAGGCCTACTATTAGTTAGTACTAGGGAGTACTTAGGTCTGGTACCTGCTGGGACTGGGAGACCCTTAACACCGCCCGGCCCCCGCGGAATTAGGGTCAGCCGGACAAGAGGCCCAAGCCTGCAGAGTTGCCAGAGGCGCCGGCGCTGTAATGCCAGGTTCCCCGAAATTCAGGCAGGCGGGTTCAACCCCAGACTCTTCCTAAGTCCCGTCCCAGAACTCTGTCTCTTCCAACCCCCTCCCCAACTCCTCCCCCATGATCCAATAATCTAGTCCCTTCTTTTCCTTCGCTTCTCTCCTCTTCTCTCCGCTCGCTCTGTCGCTCTTCTTTCGCCTCCCCGCTCCTTTCCATTTTCTACCCTCTTCTTTCTCAATCTCTCAATCTTTTGAAATCAAACAACCACCCCTCCACCTCCGGGTGTTAACGGCTTTCTTTCTTTCTTTCTATGTTTCCTTCACTGTTCGTTCTGGCTTTCCTTCAGCGATACAATTAAAATAGACCTCCAGTGGCGCCGCTCCAAAACCTTCCGACTTTTCCCCTGTCGCCCTTGAAGACCTCCTTCCCCCTTCATCTTGCGACGAACGGTACGAACAACCACCTTAAATCGCCACCAGAGTCTTTTCCTCCCACTAGCGTCCTACCTTCAACTCAGTATTGAAACTGGGCGCTTGCGTGCGTTTCATGGCTATCCGGTAAACCGGACGCTGGCTGCGCCTCACTTGACGAAGGCTAATCTGGACCTAGGAGGCTCCAGAGACCCCTTGCGATCGGCTGGGCAGTTATTCGACTGGGAAGATAAGGATGCAAAGAAAGACGTGGTTTGGTTTTACAAGTGCTTCTGGTCTGTCGCATTTCTTGCTCGTCGGGACGCATAGACCGATTTGCCGGACTTTGACATCGATTTGACATGGCGCTACCTTCTAAACTCGTCGCAATCGGAATCTATAACCGGCCTACTGCCTTCGTCCTCTGACCTCCATTCCTGGGAGGGTGGTGGACATCTACTATATCAGTCTAACCCTGTGGTCGAGGTCACCGATCCCCAAACATGTGGGATTCTCTCTCCAAACCGCCCGAGGGCCTCATTGGAGGTTACCAGGGTGGTAGCATGGCCATCAAGATTTTGATGGCAGTCTTCTGTGCAATTGCTCTATATAATGCTGTCGAACTCGTCATTCTCATCTTCCTCACCTTCACTCGCTACAGCGGTCTCTATTTCTGGGCCATGTTGCTCTCCGCCGTGCTTGGCGTCATCCCCCAAGCAATCGGCTTTCTGCTGGAGTTCTTCGCCATCGGGCCCCTCTGGTTTGCAGTCACCTTCTCTACATTAGGTTTTTACTTTATGGTCCCAGGCCAATCCATTGTACTCTACTCTCGACTTCATTTGGTCGTACAGAGTCAAACGCTGCTGCGGCGGGTGCTGTACCTCATCATCTTCGATACAATCGTCCTCTTGATCCCTACAACCGTTCTCACCTATTGTACGATTTATGTCGGCACCACGCCCGTTATTCGAGGTTTCAATGTGATGGAGCGCTTGCAGCTTGCGTGGTTTTGCGCACAGGAGATTCTCATCTCGATCATTTACATCGTCGAGACTCTGAAGCTGCTACGTTTGCGGCCCGAAAAGGACGCTGAAAGGCATAAGACCATGTATGAGCTGATAGCCATCAACCTGGTGATCATTCTCTTGGATGTCACACTCCTGGTTCTAGAGTATGTGGGACTATACACACTCCAGACCACCTTGAAGGCTGCAGTCTACAGTGTGAAGCTGAAGCTGGAATTTGGCGTCCTGAGGAAACTGGTTTCGCTGGTCAATACCCGCCCGGCGGAGTCGAGCTCATCGGATCAGGAGACCTACCCAACATTTGTTGATCCCAACCAGATCACGGGAGATGTGACACGTGCTGCCCCCGCCTACAGTCGACGGCAGTCGCAGTACCCGTGGGCAGCCATCTCCATGGACAGTCTTGCCCTATCCGATCGCCGAAGTCAGCATGTCACTTCGTCGGAAATAGAGCGACCCTCCTGACATTCGAATTCTCTCTGTGCTGCAAGACCTTGCCGCATGTATATACGAAGTCAAACTGTGATATATCTCACACCAGGGCTACACCGATCCTGATATCGGGTTCTAGTCTTCCGAGAAAGGCTTCTGCCCTGGTAAAGAGCTCGCCCCCGAGCAGGTTTCCCGTGCATTGTACAGCAAACTGCCCGGAACTCGGGAAAGTGGCTGCAGTGATGGCTGAGTTTGCCCACACGGCTGCCCGGACCGGAGTCTTGTCACTCTGAGCCATGTATACGTCATGACCATTATTTCTGTATATACTACATCTGTATATAATCTGTACCATGCTACGATAGATGATCATTCTTCTGTACGTATACCTTATTCGGACGTAGAGGGGGTGACTGGGCGGGCCGAAATTCCCAAAGGTAGTAAGTAGTAGATCGTTGCATGTCGCCATCGAGCGCGTCCACAGGGCCCTGAACAAGATCGGCCGAGACAGAAATCGGATGGTGGGTCGGAACTATCATCACCCGCAGCACTGGCCAGCAACCGGGCGATTCGAATTAGATAGCTCGGACCCGTGCATGAGATAGGTGCGGTACATCGGCCAGCTAGTGGCTATGGGCGTGGACCAGTCCGAGCCAGATGGAGTCCAGAGAGGAGCCCTTAATGAGGTATCATATAGTCTAGTCCCGGTAGCCGTCATGAGAAGCGGAGTCCCGTGGCTGGCCAGGGTCGTCTCCTGCGTAATAGATGACTCTTAATGTTCACTAGACAGCAGGTCGTATCCTGCTTTTTGGGAGTTTCTTATGCGGCCTGACGGTCAATCTGCGAGTCATGGAAGGCTCACACACCGAAGGATCGATAGATAGCCCAAGCCGACAGGGCCGATCATTGAATCGGGCTGATAGTTAGGCAGTCTCCACTTGGCAGCTGCGACGGGGTTAACCTTACATGCAGCCAGATATTGTCTAAGAAAGAAAGAAAGACTCTCGAAGGAAGAATCGTACCTGATTCCTGGGAGACGGGACGCGATGGTACGTGGCGCTGCCACTGCCAGTGCCACCAAAGTTTCCGACCAGGATCAAATCATTGTGTTGTTGAAAGGTTGCTTAAAGCTACCCAATTATGAGGAAAGATTGAGGCAGGGATGTACGAATATGACTAACTACCCTGTAACCCCCCGAAAACTAGCGATGATGTCATCACTTGGTCAATTTCAATCTCTGGAACGAGAGAGTTCGTGGGTGGTTGTCTGAACGTTCATGTTCACTCTAAGTTATTATCCGGGTCGATAAGTTTGGGAGGTGTGGTGGGTGAACCCTGGCCACAATGCTGTCTGCCTGACAGCTGCCACACTTTCATACTTTCATCACTACTTAACGTACCAGGCAGAACGTTACTGTGAACCTGAACGTGACTGACTAACCATCCAGGTGCTGTGCTAACTCGATGAGGAAATGCAGAGATAAATTGGCCAAAAATGCCAGGATAACCCTCATGGGTACGTATGTGTGGAGTGGACATGTGGGCTAGCCTGGAAACGGCACTCGTCACGGGATGCGCAGGGCTGTGATTGGCAGGAACACTACCCGACGTGGTGAATCGCGGGCTGGAATTCATCTTTTTTCCCAGTCGGGCGGGAGGCCGTGTGGAGGGGTCATCCGTGCTGCTGATTGGTCTCTGCCAACTTCTGGCCACCAACGGCTGGCCGCTAAACCCGAAGAAGGCATCCGGGCCATCTGGGGAACGAAAGAGAGTCCGTCCTCATGAAACTGATTCTTTTTCCTCCTCCTCTGACTTGCTCCATCTTGCTTGTTTCTTCGCTGGAACCCTCGCTAAGGGGCGTTTGGATTCCCGAAATACCTTACCCTCTCGGTCGGTAACCGGTCTCCATTTGAATTGTTCGGGCAGTGCGACGAACTATATCACCTTCGCCTCTGTGACCATTCTATATAGTGGTAATATATTGCTCCTCACTATCAGTCCGCCTGCCACCACACCCCTCCCCCCCCCCCGGTCTCGACCTCCCCTCTTCACCTATTGTTAGTATGTGTTTGGTTCTTACCCTCCCCATCTAGATGAGTGGTGGTTACTATTAGCTACATTGTTTCAGCTTGCCAAGTCACCGCTAACCCTTCATCAGCATACTCCAGACTTCCTCCCCCATATCCTCCGATTTGTCCTACCCCGCGTCACCTTGTACGTCGAGTATCCCATTGCGGCCCCGTTCCCCCATATCGAGCAGTTTCGCCCCGCGGTCGAATTGGGAGGACAACATTTTACTCCGGTTGAACCACTTGCTTCGCATCGCCCAGACCACCCCATAGTCACAACTCGCCAATGTCACGTTGAGCATACGTGGAGAGCAAACAATTTCCTACCGGGCCACTGCTCCTCCCACCTAGTCCGATAATGGATTTGAACAATCCCCCCACCTCGACAGGTCGGGGCACGGATCTCGACCCTCAAGCCTCCGAAGTACCGCCGACATCCAACGAAGAAACAACTGTTCCAGATCAAGGCCACAATACCTCCATGGACGGTACGACTGTAGGCGGCACGGACCGAGTATACCCTATTCGGTCAATCATTTCCTTTAATCCCGTTTCTACAGACACTACTCAGCAAAGCATACCAAATGAAATCCGTTCTCCGCGAAGTGGTGCTCGCTCATATTCAATTATTGACGCCGATACTTGGGACCAATTGAGTTCACAATCTACTAGTTCGCCACATACCAATCCGTCTCCCAACGCGCCTGTCCATAGTCCTGAGTCGACCGGTCGGCTCTCGCAGCAGTCTTCTGATGTCTTCTCGCCGGCCTCGAGCGCTGCCGAGCGAGACGCCCCGCCGGACGAACGCTCCACGTACAGGAAAGTCGCGCCGGAAGAGGGCCATGTGAGCCTTGTTACGTCGCGGTTCCAGCACGTGGTCACGGCGGCGGGTCATGCTGTTATAACAGGCAATACACCTGATTCTTTTCGGGCCTGTGAAGACGAACCGATCCACATTCCGGGCGCCGTGCAAACCTTTGGCGTCATGCTTGTTTTGCGCGAGACATCTGAGGGTTCACTAGCGGTCCATGTAGCTAGTGAAAATTCTGAAGCTATTCTGGGTCACTCACCAAGCAGCCTTTTTGCGCTGGAGAGTTTCTCTGACCTCCTGCAAGACGATCAGACCGACATCCTCCTCGATCACATTGACTTCATTAGAGACGATGGATACGACCCCGTTAGCGATGGCCCAGAGGTATTCATCCTTGCTGTCAAGGACCGATTTGGCCGGCCTCGACGCTTTTGGTGTGCCATTCATGTAAACCCTGCTCACCGGGATGTGCTCATCTGTGAGTTCGAATTGGAGGACGACCGAATTAACCCTCTCAACGTTGCTGGGCGCACAACACCTACATCCCCGACAGATACTCTGGGCTTTGAGCCAACACCTGATCAATTAGCAAGCAGCACTGTGAACATCAGCCAGCCGTTACGAGTGCTTCGCAATGCACGCAGAAGGAGAGGCGAGGCAGCTGCCATGGAGGTGTTCAGTATTGTTAGCCAGATTCAGGATCAGCTTGGTGATGCCAAGAACATGGACGCCTTGCTCAACATTACGATTGGCATAGTTAAAGAGTTGACGGGATTTCACCGCGTCATGATATATCAATTCGATAGCGAGGCCAATGGAGATGTGGTGGCAGAATTAGTTGACACGAGAATGACCAAGGACTTGTATAAGGGATTACATTTCCCGTCATCGGATATTCCGAAGCAAGCCCGCGACTTGTATCGTCTCAACAAAGTACGCATACTCTACGACCGTGAGCAGATGAGCTCACGGTTGGTGTGTCGAGGCATCGAGGATCTCAAGACGCCTCTGGACATGACGCATGCCTACTTGCGTGCAATGTCGCCCATCCACATCAAGTACCTAGCGAACATGGGGGTCCGTGCGTCCATGTCGATCAGTATCAACAACACGCATGATCTTTGGGGTCTGATCTCCTGCCACTCATATGGAGACGCCGGCATGCGAGTACCTTTCCCGATTCGGAAAATGTGTCGGTTGATCGGTGACACACTCTCTCGGAACATTGAGCGTCTCTCTTACGCATCACGTCTCCAGGCACGCAAGCTCCTAAACACCATACCTACGGACGCAAACCCCTCTGGTTACATAATCGCCTCATCGGACGATTTACTGAAGCTTTTTGATGCGGACTACGGCGCATTGTCTATCAGAGGGGAGACCAAGATCCTCGGAAAGTCAACCGAGTCACAGGAGATGCTGGCTCTGCTAGAGTTTCTCAAGATCCGCCAGCTCAATTCCGTCGTTGCATCGCATCATGTTAAGAAGGACTTTCCGGACTTGCGTTACCCGCCAGGCTTCAAGGAGATCTCGGGCATGTTGTACGTGCCTCTGTCGGCCGATGGCAAGGACTTTATCGTCTTCTTCCGCAAGGGCGAGCTGACGCAGATCAAATGGGGTGGCAATCCTTATACGAAACTTCTGCAAAATGGTCACCTCGAACCTCGCGCGAGTTTCCAGGTCTGGACTGAGACTGTCATGGACCGGGCTCGTGAATGGAGCGAATCTGAAGTAGAGACTGCAGCCGTTTTATGCCTGGTCTATGGCAAATTTATCAAAGTGTGGAGACAACAGGAAGCTGCGCTGGAAGGTTCGCAGTTGACGAAGCTGCTTCTGGCTAACTCAGCCCACGAAGTCCGAACCCCGCTGAATGCCATTGTCAATTATCTAGAAATTGCTCTCGAAGGTGCCTTGGACACGGAGACTCGCGACAATCTAACCAAATCATACTCCGCCTCGAAATCATTGATCTACGTCATCAACGACCTATTGGACCTGACCAACACCGAAAAGGGACACAATTTAATCAAAGATGAACCCTTCGATCTTCCGTTATGTTTCAAGGAAGCGACCGGCATGTTTTCCGGCGAGGCGCACCGGAAAGGAATTGAGTATACGGTCCACGCCCACCCCGGGCTCCCGAAGACCGTCATGGGTGATGAACGGCGTGTTCGGCAGGCAATTTCAAATCTGATCTCAAATGCCATCCAGCATACATCTACGGGTGGCGTCACTGTCGAAATGTGGCGAGCCCCTGGCAATCCAGAGCCTGGGTTTGCAACCATACACATGACGGTGCTTGATACGGGGACCGGAATGTCGTCCGCTATACTGGAGACCATGTTCCAGGAATTGGAGCAGGTCTCCTCAGAGGACGACAGCTACTTTTTCGACCGAGATCCTAACAATAACTCGCAGCATACTGAGAGTGAACGCCAGAAAGGTGTCCTCGGGTTGGGGCTCGCTTTGGTGTCTCGCATTGTACGGAATACCCACGGTCAGCTCACAGTGCGGTCGGAGGAGGGCAAGGGTAGCCGCTTCCAGATTTCGCTACAATTTGCCACACCAGAGGATACGGATGCTGACCACCCCGAAACCCCACAAACGTCAACGCAGGACGATGGCGCCATCCCTTTTGAGGCCAAGGAAGAGTTTATCTTGGTCGACAGCAGCTCGTCTGCACCAAGTGATGGATGGCGACGCAGTGGTAGCTATCGTGGCGCGAATAGCCCGTCTGCAGACGAGCTGGACGCCAAACTGGTAGTTGAGGAATCTATTGATCGTACGAAAGACGAAGCTGCTGGCCTGCTTCCCTCTTCAGATCGTCGGAAA
The DNA here is from genome assembly GCF_003184755.1 of Aspergillus piperis CBS 112811. Taxonomy (NCBI): domain Eukaryota; kingdom Fungi; phylum Ascomycota; class Eurotiomycetes; order Eurotiales; family Aspergillaceae; genus Aspergillus; species Aspergillus piperis. The sequence continues at coordinate 23,184 of NW_020291603.1, forward strand.
CTCGTTACGCTGCCTTCAACCCCTGAAAGATTGGATGACGTCACACGTGCTTTGCAGCGGAACGTGCAGAATCTGTCCATATCCGACAAACCGGCAAGCACTATTGCAGGCCCTGCAGGACCCGCTCCAACGAGTGCTCCTGCAAGCTCGGATACTAAAGCCCCGTCTGGCAAGTACCGCGTTCTCGTGGCCGAAGACGACCCTATCAATGGCAAGATTGTACAGAAGAGGCTCGGGAAGCTAGGCCACACTGTCCAACTGACAGTAAACGGTGAAGAATGCGCAGCTGCATACCGAGCCGATTCTGCGCAATACGATGTCGTCTTGATGGATATCCAGGTAGGCCTTCCTTAAGTATTTGTTAGTATAGACATGCTAATGCAAGATAGATGCCGATTGTGGATGGTATCAAATCGACGGAAATGATCCGCGAGTTCGAAACCTCGTCCGATTCGACAGAGCTCTCGTCGGTCGCAAAGCTGAACAATCGAATCCCCATATTTGCAGTTTCAGCCTCTCTTTTAGAGAAGGACATGTCCTTATATGTTGATGCAGGCTTCGATGGCTGGGTCATGAAACCCATCAACTTCAACCGACTTAACGTGCTCTTTGAAGGCCTTCAGACGGGAGATACAAGAAACGCTGCTACGTATCATCCAGGCTGCGACTGGGAACAAGGCGGCTGGTTCACGCCTATTCCCGAGAAGCAGTAGCACCACCATATTGCCTCATCATCACCCTCTCTCTATTCTCAAAATAGCGTATGTCCACACGGAATACGTTATCCATTTCTTGTCATGCATTTGAGCGCATGATTATTCACATCTACTTTACAACAGCACACAAAAGTCACGACCGCGACATGACGAAAGAAAATGAATGATCGGCATTCTACGTGTGTTCGACCTGATTGGAGCCTCGTCTTGTGAAAATTCTACATTTCTTTGTCCATGTATACCCCATTAGTTGATTTGTCTAGGCTCATCTTTGTGTTTTGAACTCATGGGATCTGAGTCCTTCATCTATCATGGCTTGGTTGGTTGGTCGGTTTATGCATTATGTTATGTTTAATGGTCTATGAGCACACATACAGCCATATAGCACGTTCGGTTAACTATTTTTACAAGGATTTTTGTTTTCGTTCTACCTGCTTAGCTTTAGCGAGAATTTGCTGGTGTCTATCCCTTTTGTATACTACATATCACGTGTGATATTATGATGAATGGTCAACACAGCCACGCGTGGTATAATTCTCAACTCAGTGGGAAGTATTGGTACGTAGAATGCAGTAAAGTATGCGAGTGCTTGAGGGGACCACTTCAACGTTACACACAGATCACTTGATGAATCAAACTAATATATCTAGTCACAGCCCACGATTTAATATAATCACGATACAACATCCATGAAAGATAATCATACCCCCAATAACTTATCCCACCCATTTATACAACCGACGTCCGCCGACTAACGCCAACACCAGCACCACCCTCTAAATCCACCACCACCTCCTGCACCAAATGCTCCGCCGAATGAGCCACCGGCGGCTCCGCCACAGACACCACCGTATCAACCGATCCCATCCTGCTCCTATACCACCACTGCTCCTTTTCCCTCCCCCAAGTACCCCCGGGACTTCCTTCCCCTTCACCACCACCACCACCAACCTTACCCTCACCAATCCCAACGCCACTCCCCAACCCCCCAGACATCATCGCCACAGAACCCCTCTGCATAATAAGCGGCTGCGCACTCCCCCTCCTCGACTGACTCCCACACCCAGTAACCGAATATATACTATTCTGCTGATAGTACTGAAGGGAAGTATCAACAAACCCCACAAGCCTCCCCACCGCAACCCCCTCAACCAGCACCTTCGTACTAACCACGAAGGGGAAGAAAGCCATCGCCGCGGCGGTGTGAACCACATACACGGCCACGATGTTGGCTATGTTGAGGATGAGCGAGACGCAGCCGGCCATTAGGAGGGTGTAGAGGAGCTGTGTCCCCTTCCCATGTCCCGTATGGGGTTGATACTGGTGGTGGTACTGCTGGTAATGGTCGTGTATAGCAGGCCGAAGATACCTCACCACACCCCAGGCATAACACCCCAGGAGAAGTATCTCCCTCCCGCAGTACGCTGTCACTGAGATGCGCTCGAGGATTGTGACGGCGTGCGACCAGTGGCCGTTCTTGTATAGGGTGGCTGCACCCGGGGCGACGATGACGTGGGGGAGTTGGAAGAGGAGGATGGAGGCGATTATGCCACAGAGGAGGATCCGTTGTTGGGCTTTCAGGTGGAAGTAGGGCTTTTGGTAAATGGTTATTAGGGGGAGGGAGAAGTAGAGCAGGAGGGTGTTGGATATGCTGGAGGTGGTGGTGGTTAGGACGAGGAGGATGGCGGAGGTTATTCGGACGGCGGGGTTGTTGGGGGGGAGGTTGAAGAGGAGGAGGATGGTGAAGGTGGTGGAGAGGAGGGTTGTTGTTGTTGTGGTTGTTATTGTGGTAAGGAGGGTGGTTGTGGTTGGTGCTTTTAATGGGTTTGGGGGGAAGAAGGAGAGGTCGAAGATGAGGTAGTACAGGAGGAGACAGGTGAAGGTGGAGATGGAGAGGAGGGATATTGCTGTGTAGATGTCGGGTTGGGGGAGGGTGGAGGAGGCGGAGGGTTCTGTTGTTGTGGTGGTGGTGATGTTCATGGTGGTGGTAGTTGGGTCATTATCTGGTTTGGGAATGAGTTGGGTGCCATGAAGACGTTGGTTTATATGGTATAGGGTTGATGTGAGGGCTATGTTATGGGGGCGAGTATAACAAAGACTCGACGTGAATGTGTGTGTAGCTCAACTGCTGAAGTTGAAGTCCTATATCCGAACCAGATGTGGATGTAGGAGAAACCATCTCCGGGGCTGTATAGAACTAACCCTCAATCAACCGCAGATAAAGTTCTGATATGTTCATCTTTGGGATCCGTGGTTGAGAGCGGCACCTGCAAGGGTCTGGAGCCGTCCGTTGCGGAGCTGCGAAGCTACGAACAAAGCAAGGATTCTCGAGGCCCACGGGAGATCGTCGTGTTGGTTTGTAGTGACGAATTGGGGAACAGCTGAGAGCAGTTCATCCATTTGATGAGCAGTTGGTCGCGTGTGAGATTTTCTGGTCTGGAAATGTAAGCCGATGTAAGTAGTTATCTATGTAATTATGGAGTGAGTCAGGTTGTTTGTTTGATGTGCTGATTTCTGGACTACTAACAACTTGATACTAATCTCACTAGAAAATCATGAATGCTACCTATAGAGGTGTTTGATGCATTATGGTTGACCGATGCGACGGAGTCTGGGATACGCACAGACAATTGTGAAGACAGGCTCACCCTCGGTTGAGCATCGAGATGTCCGGGGACTCGGATCCGGAGCCAGGCAGGCAAACTATGGCCTTCGGATCGGTTTGGCTGCTAGATAAGGTTTTATTGTGGGCCGGCTGTCATTTGTCGAGAACAACTCTAATATATTCTGCTATTGACTGGTGCTTGGCAAAACAAATGTGTGGCATCTACTGCATTGTGATGATCTCTACGGGGACAGTTATGAGAACTACATGGCATGGCATGGCATGGCAGAAGATTCACTTCATTGTTTGTATATCGATATGAGTAACCCGAAATCCTTCATTATCTCCCCCCTATACGCAACCTCATTGGTACCTGCTGATCAATATGACCCAAAGTCTAGTCCCCCTCGCCATATATCCTAAACGGCATGCCACCGTAACGAAAGCGACTAGACAGTGCACTTGACAGTGGCAGCACTCAGGTCCACTGGCTGCGCCGCACTCGGGTTTCCATCCAGGTCCACATAGGTGTTCCGGGAGTTCAGGGTAGCCAGAACCGATCCGTAGTTCGTGATCACGCAGTTGGTGTTCGCCTGGAAGTTGGTCAATTGCGCCGACGAGGCCTTGACCACACCACCAGAGCCGACTCCGGTGTTTCCGTACAGAGCCGAGATGCTCTGCACACTGCCGTCGGCGGGGACGGCGGCGCTGCCCTGTGCACCAGTCTGGTCGTTGGCCAGGGCAATGGTCACAGCGGGGATGATAGGGCCCGCAGAGACGGAGGTAGCCAGGAGGGCAATGAGGACGGCACTGATCGACTTCATCTTGAGGTAAGGAGGAGGTGTTTGATTGAAGGTGGAATTAGATGATTGATTAATGATGATGGTCAAGAGACAAGTTGGGATGGAATGCTGTTGTGGTGCTGGAATAATCCTTGAATGTCGAGGGAGAAGGCCTGCTTTATACCCTTTCCTTTCGCTCCTTGTACTGAAGGCCATATATACTATATTTTGTCGAGGTTGTCATGCGGTCTCTGGCTCTTCGTATCTGTCTCACTTCCTGCCGGGTCGTAGACACCCTGCCACGGCTTCAGGCGTTCCATGACTTTAGTTGACGTCGATTGGATTCACAACCTCTCGCCTACAGCCGAGTGTAGACAAATTTGAACCGACGTCATGAGACAGGGATCTTTGAATGTACTTTCCGACGCCGCCGAGAGTCGAATAAGAGGCATCTCAATGGTTGATTGCTAAATCGGGACCGATATCTATGACATCTCACGGTGGGCACGTGAGGGTGAGATGCAGGTCTCAAACCTTCAGCATCGAGTCGATGCGACGGCGAGCCGGGGATTCTTGACTCTCCAATCGTAGAAATGGTGCGGTGGAGAGCTCGTGTTGTTGCGTGAATACGAGAAGTCCATGTCGACGGGCATTGCAGGCTGCACTCGACGGCGGCGATGGTCCCTACATAGTGGCATGTTTTCTTGCGACTAAATATCGTCCTCATCATGTATGATGCTCATAATTTTCAATAGCAATGGCAGATCGAATGAATTGCCAGACCAGGGAAATGGAATAATTAGGGAAGGCGGAGTTCAGGAATACGAGCTGGTGCCGTAAGGCAATGCCAAATAAAGACGACGGGAAGGACGATATACTTTCCCCAATGTAACATCCCTGCGACTTCGCTCACTTCCCCAGACATCCCAGCAATTCATGCGATGAGGATCGACGCCGATCCCAAATATGCGTCATCTTGGATCTTCAGTCCGGATGATTCGGAGGCATCGGTGCTACCCGGACGTAGAACTGAGTTGCAAAAATGAACGAACCCCAGGAGCGAGATGACCCGTGCAAGATACGAAAGTGTCTACCAAGCCCCAATTCACTACGACATTCCTGGACGACTACAATGACTTTGAACCCAGAGCGTTGATAGATGTCTGCTTGTGAGGAGAATCCGCTCAGGCGGGTCTGTCGGACCATTTGGGCGCGCTTACGGGCATTGGAGGCTTGGCAGGTCGACATATAGCCAAGAATAAGGCCCAGAAGATGAAGGCTGTGAAGGTACACTGGCAGCAGCCCTGCGGCAGCATGCGAGCCACCTGGGGCTGTGTCATATGCGAGCCCTCGATCTAGACGATGTGTCTATGCAGAAAGCCGTATCCGACATAGCCTTCCTTACGTGAATAGGTGACTGCGGCTTCGCCAGTGAGATGATGATGAGTGGTCTTTACCAGAGCTGCAAGGAGCTACAAGGGCTACTATAGGGCTGCATGGGGGCCGGACTCATGATACCGACGAGAAGTGAAGGAGTTCGGGGTTACGTGAGGCCTGGTAGATAACTACCAGCCTGCCGGTATGCACAAGAGGGTATTTGAAGATCTTCCGATCAGAGAGTGGCGAGCTTGACGGAATGTTGGCAGACAGGGAGACGTCCGAAGACCCTTGCTTGGATGCACCGCAGGTGCAATCCACAGGCTATGTTGCGGAACAGAAACGGGGACAATCCCGTCACGGAGTGATTAGCTCCATTCGTTTTGCAGGCAAAACTATTGGAATTCTTTACTCAAGTGTAATGTAGAGCAGAGACCAGCTGAGTTCTGAAACAAGCAATGAGACCTGCGAGTCACGCGGGCAGCGTGACTGGATGACCAAGCGGAAGCTGTTGATGTCCCTGGGCAGGTATGAAACCTATCGCGCTCACACTAGAAGTCTCAGAGTATATATTATTCACCCAGGTTGGCCTGGGTTTTATGGAAATGAGATGTTGTCCAGCTGGATGCGGAGACTATCAGAACGGCGATGGAGAGATCATCGTGTCAGAGCCCAATTTGGCGATCTAACGGGATCATCACTAAAATTGTATGGTTACAAACATGTCCTCAAGAGAAAGGAACACAGTAGTAAAGGTTGAACCAGCGGGGTATAGTAATAGCGGTGAGTGGAAGAGACGGAGAGGAGAAGAAAGAGAGTGGAAGAAAGAAGGGAAGATGGAGACAATGTATGAAAGAAGTTGGTCTGTGCGCGGGAGCTGCTGACGTTGACGTCGATGGAGCGAGTCTCACTTTCTGCCTGCATCCACTCGCTCTTCCTCTTCACGCCTTCCTCTCCGCCTCTCTTTTCCTTCCCTTCCCTCTCTTTCTCTTCTCTCCATTCCACCCTGGTCTTTCTTTCAAGCTTTCTATTGTTCAGTTACCATGTCCTACTCCTAGTGCGACCTGTATTATTCGATTAGATCACTCCCCGACACACTCCCTAGACAGCTAGCCCGTCATGGTGTCCCTGTGGCCCTTCAGGGTAAGTCAAGTCCCCATCCACTGCCAGTCTCCAGTCCACCAACTTACCATTTCCTCATTCTTAGGCCGAGGACACCTCTCCAGCATCCTTTGAAAAAGCTCTTGCTGCCCTCTCCACCAAGATCACCCGAGCCACCACTCGTCTCGACCTCCACCGCCAACATGCCCGCCGCTTCAAAGCTCTCTGGACTCTGTACACCACCTTCGCCTACCTCCTTTATTCAATTATCATTGCTCTAGTCCTCGGGTGGCAGAATTGGGGGATCACAGAATACGGCGCGATCATCGGTGGCCCAATCCTGTACGTCCACAATCCCCCTTTTCTACTCCCTCACTGCGACCTGCGAACCCCAACCCCACCCCTATTGCGGAGCGTCACACTTGCATCACTGCTTCTAACCACCATTCTCATACAGGATCTACCTCATCCGCACCATCTCCAACCGCTACTATGACTACCGCATCTCCAAAACCCAGGCCTATCTCGACGATCTCCACAAACAGCGCGAGAAAACCATCGAGGACCTAAAGACCGCCACGCGCTGGAACTCCACCCAACAACTGCTGGAAAAGTACGGTGGGGAATCGCCCAAACCCGCGCGCTCGAACTCGGTCAAGTCTGGCGACGCGAAGCGCAACAAGTCCGAGGGAGCGAAGCGCAGGCAACCATCTCAGCAGCAGCAGCAGGTCCAGCGCACGGGTATCCCCCCGCCCCCGACAGCGAATATCCGACGACCAGCACCGCAGCGATTCCCTCCTTCTCCTCAACCGCCTGCCACCCCGCCAGTCGCATTCCAGCACCACCAGCAGTCTCCGCAAAATTTCCCAGGCCAGCAACAACCACCGCAGCAGAGGTCGCCAAGCATGAACGTAGGCCTCGAAGAGCCTGGATTCGCTCCAAACGCTTTCTCCAGTACGCCCCCACAATATGTGGAGCAGTCTCACTGGTACGACCGCCTGCTGGACGTATTGCTGGGCGAAGATGAAACCCAGCCCAAGAACCGGCTCGCGTTGATCTGCTCCACCTGTCGAATTGTCAACGGACAGGCGCCCCCAGGTATCAAGACACTTGAAGAACTAGGCCGCTGGAGATGCGGCAACTGTGGCGCATGGAACGGTGAGGAAAGCGAGGCGAAGAAGGTCCTGGCGGGCATCCGCAAGGAACAACAGCAGTCGTCCAATATCATCTCCAGTGGCAGTGTTGATGGCACAGAGACCCGCTCGTCCGTGGGAGGAGATGTAACGGATGACGGCGTCATGGTGGCTGCTACTGGTAGCGAGGATGATCAGCTCGAGTCGCACAGCGAGGGAGCTGAGACGTCGGAGGAACAGGCAGAGCAGTCGGCGGAGAGTGAGGATGAGGTAGAGGCTGAGCCTGAACCACAACCCAGTAAGAGGGTTACGCGATCTCGGGCTAAGGGTGGAAGAAGGAAGGGTTGACGATATGCCACTAAGGCTGTTCTGTAATGTAGTTAGTTTATTCGTGTGGCATTATTATCAATACCAGGTCATATCATCCAGACTATATCCAAAGTAGAGTCAACCAGTAGTGTATCTCATTCTCATATCCAAGGTGTAGATCGCTCATACTACAAACATCACCCTTAAAACCTAACTCCAAATAACCCAGTACTAATCACAAACTACATCCCCTCCCCACAAGAATCTCCACAGCCCTCTCCGCCGCCGTAATCTCCGCCTCCTCACTAGTCAAACACCCCTCCACAAGAACAGCTACTCCCTCCACGCCCGTCATCGTCACCGTACACCGATACGTCGCCCCATCATCATCCCCACCAGCACCACCAGCAGTACCATCCCCATCCACCACCACCCTTACCACCTCAAATCCAATCTCCCCCTTGGCCATCTGCTGCGCAATATTCCTCGGATGCATGACATCGACCCCATCCTTCAGAATCCGCCTCAAATACCACAACAGCCCCAAGCGTTCCAGAAACTTCTCACACTCGGCCAGATTCCCATGCGAATCAATAAAGATAGCGCCCAGAATACTCTCAATGATATCGGAGAAGAATTTATCCGCGTTGAGCTGGGAGAGGTATTTCCAGGGGTACGACGGGGAGTGTTGCAAGCCGTGGATGATGGATTTGCGGAGCGAGGCGTGGCGGGCTAGGGCTGCGTCTCGGGCTGTTTGGAGATGGGCGCCTTGGTAGCGCATGAAGCGCCAGAGTTCGAGTTTGTGGTCTGTGGAGGAGGGGTTGAGGGAGGCGGTTCCGGAGGGGGTGATTTGTACGGTGGAGCGTTTCTCGACGAGGGCGAATTCCATGCAGAAGAAAGCGAGGAGGTTGGCGTTCACGACCGCGTGCTTTATCTTGGTCATTTGGCCTTGGGGGATTTCGTGTGGGTGGGAGAGGAGGGTCGACATGATGGCCATGTCGAGGACGGCGTCGCCGAGGAATTCGAGCCGTTGGTAGGATTGGGTGGTGGTGTCGAATTGGCAGGATGGGTGGGTGAGGGATTCGATGAGGAGGGATTTGTGAGTGAAGGTGTAGCCGATGTGCGTCATTAGGTGGTCGTCGTTCAGGGTGTGGTTGGTGGTGCCTTCTGGGGTTGAGGGGGCTGTGGTGGTGGTGGTGCGGTCGATGTGCTCGAGGTTCACTTCGGGGAGGAAGCGGTGGATGCAGGCGTGGGCGGCGGCGAAGCCGCCGTCGATGTAGGAGGCTCCGATTAGGGCTTCGACTACGTCGGCGAGGACTTTGGTGGACATTGTTCGTTGCTTGGGGGTGAGGCTGATCTTTTCGGAGATGAGGGGGGCGGTCCATTTGCGGGGTGTGAACATCTTGTTCATGATGAAGGCGTCGAGGCCGGCGTCGAGAGCGGCTCGGGCGAGACGCGAGTTCTGGACGATCTCGTCTCGTCCTTGGGAGAGATAGCCTTCGTGCCAGTTAGGGTGCTGGAAGAAGAGTTGGCATGAGACGGTGAATTTGAGGACTGAGTCGCCGAAGAACTCGTATCGCTGGTAGTTGGTGAGTGATTGCGCGCTGGGCGCGGTGATGGCCGTGATGACGTGACGAATGCTGGAGAATTCAAGATCGCGGAGAATGGTCGCGCATAGTCTAGTCGCAACCAATGTGGCTTCTAGTCTATCCAGTATAACTGATATGAAGCGGCCGAAGATGGTTTCGGCGTAGGGAAGTCTGTCTATGGTGCAGTTTTCCGCAAGAATAAGACGGATCTTTGAGGGGATGTCAGGGGTTTCAGTATCAGGCTGCTTAGCAGCTAATGTTTGCCGGTGCAAAAGGTTTCGTCGCTTTGGGACGGCGTCGCATTCGAGCTCGACGATGGGTGTGTCATCCTGTCCGGACACAACCCATCGTTTGAATACCATAGGCTCATTGTAGCGTAGGCGGTCCCGCACAATGCCCATTATCATAGGAAAGTCCTTGCGAGAGTAGACCTCTAGAGCAGGCTCGTCTCCGGCGTGCTTCTTGAGCCATTCTGCTAGCTCAAGGTCAGGAAGGTCGGGCCCAAACAGAGTCACAAAGTCTTGTTCGGGTCTCAGTTGTCTAGAGCTTGCAGCCTGGAGATATAGTGCTGTTGCCAGTCTCATATTTTCAATGCTGTCAGCGGCGACCTCTTTCATTCGCTGCGGTTTGTTGAACGCTAACGTATAGGTTGTCTCGCTGTCCCAGAATAAGGTCATCGGTTCAACTGGAGGTAGGCTCGTTGGGCTGGTCAACCTGATACACATGTGTGAGTCCCCGTTGTGCTTTATGGCAATTTGCGTTTGGTGGACATCAGGGGATGACCAGGAACAAGCCCAGTCGACCCATGGATCGTACTGTTCCGATACTTCCACAAGGGCCGGTAGGTTAGTATGATCGGTCTCTTTGAGCTCTAAATTCCTCTTGAATGGAAGTAGATGATCGCTCAAAAGACCAAACTCGTAGAGACGTTTATAGGCTTGAAAGGCTGCTTCTTTCCGAGCTGCTCGCTCGGTCTGCCACCATCGCTGGCCCTGAGTACGGCGGACTTCGGGATGGACGCAGGACGGCAATGTGACAGTACCTCTCAATAGATCTGCATCATCTTTCTCGAATGAAAATTCAGGCTCGTTGCTCGCATACGGTTGGCGCGGCAGGACTGCGCAGAAATGGTTGAGGTGTGCAACAGCGGTGTCTGCCGTCAAGACAGCACTGGAAGATATCAGCATCAGTACACGTTTTGCAGGTGCTGCGCGGCGCCATACCCAGTAGATGGCACCTCAAGCCTTTCCACCACTTCTTCGTTGATAGCCTCCAGGGCCCAAGCCTCGCGCAGTCGCCTTTCGTCATCCTCGTACGCTTCAATCATGGCCTGTTCCAGATCCTCCCACTTGCTCAGTGCAGAAGATTCATCATCTGTAGAGAACATAATGGCATAAGTGGATTGCCGGTGCCGCGCACGACCTCGTCTCTGTACGAACGACTTCAAGTTCGGTGGTTTATCATAGCAGACTACCACGCTGCAGGCGCTAATGTCAATGCCCTCCTCCAGCACATCCGTCGCAATAATCAAGTTCTTCTGACCGGTCCGGAACTCGCTCAGCGTATCGCGCTGCATACGGGCGTCAAGGAGCTCACCCAGAACGTCTTTGCTACCTCCGCCGGACCAGCCGACGAAGGAGGCGCATCGAAAACGATGTTTCGTCACAGGATGAATAGACAGTAGCTTTTCCATTACGCTCACTGTAGCCCTCTGCTTAGCAAATATCAGGCCAGAGAAGTTAGGCTCGCCCTTTGTATCCAAGAATTCCAGCAGGGATCGGAACTTGGGTGAAATAGATATTCTATCTGGGTCGGAAGGAGTGAGATCGATACTCGGGGTGGGTAGCTTCGAGACGATATCTAATAGATATGCCTTCTCCTCGTCGGTCCAGCCCATGCTATCCACCGAATTATCGGCTCTCGTTTTGAGCTGCTCGACAGAAGCGTATATGAAGTAGTCGGCAGCCCATTCACCAAGCTCTTCGAAAATGTGCAGGCTTCTAGTTGTAAATCTCTTCAGCTGATCGTTACAGTAAGTCTTCCCGGACTCGAGGACTTTCTGTAACGCCCTTCCGTCAAGGGGGCTCTTTCTCAACTTCTTAATGTACGGATCATCCTCGAGTCTCATAGACGTCCAGGCGTTCACAAGAGCTTTCAAGGTCCTGCTTCCAGCCTGTAGGTCATCGAGCAGCACCGGGGTGAACAATATCTGCTGCAAATGTGGCCGATGGGTATGCGTCATCAGCTCTGACCGATGAATCCGTGGTGTCTTGCACACGGCATCAAGATTTGACTCAATCTTCCTGATCTGGTCAGCCCTACCCTACCCTGCCCTGCCCTGTCCTGCACGCCAAAACTACACTCACAGTAGCTCCTGTTTATTTGATCTCACCACGGGACTAGCCGTGAGGCCGAGAATCTTAGGCACAGATTCCGCACCATGCTTTTCCAGCTCAGGGTGATAAAAGTCCTCCAAGATTTTATTTGCAGGGTGGCGTCGCATGCAATGATGGGCTGCCAGTAAAAAACACAACGGCATAAGCAATTCTCATCTCACAAACACATGTATACCCACACACCCACAGCCCCCTACATCATAAACTCCGGGTTTAAAGCATGGCGTTACTATACCTTCATCGAAAATTATCAGACCCAGCTGGGTGATCTTGACGAACCCATGGCTCATCGCTTCGGCAAGAACCGCATGCGTGGACACCACCACCTGCATCTCCTTCAAGATCGCATCCCAGATTGGTTGCTCAGTCCAGAGCTCGACCTTGTCTAGACTGGTGAGGGTCCGGGCCCGGACAGCAGGGATATTGTCGGAGATGAATTTGAATTGTTGCAGACACAGAGCGACAGTGGGTGTTAAGAACCAGATTAACTGGAGCAAGCGCATGATAAGTCAATGACTTATGAGCCAAGAACTTCACATCCTTCTTTTTTTTTTTTTTTTTTTTTCCATTATTTTCTCACCTTGTGCGGATTACTCTCCAGCTCCTTCATGATTCGCAGCAAAGCGCTGCAGTGAAACCGTCAACTCCAAATAAACTTCCACTGTGGAGAAACAAAACATACATGTGAGTTTTCCCACTGCCAGTTCCCATCTGCAACATACTATTAGCCTGAACCTTCCGGGAAGAGTAAATATGGCATACCGTGACAATGATATTCTCCTTCAAACTCGCCTCGAACATCTCCACCTGGTAGCTGCGCGGGCGGTATGCGGGCGCATCTTCGCCGGCGGGAAGTAAAGTCGCAGCAGCAGCAGTCATTTTGCTGTCATCGGGGTATCACTGGAAAGAAAAGCAAACTGGGCAGAAACAACGATAGAGACAAATGCTGGTGAAAGAGGCCCCAGCAGGAGGTCAAACGATAAAGAGAGAAAGGAGAAAGAGACGCTGAGATTATCAAAACAAATAACTTATCTCAATGAATTAACATTTGGGTTCCAGGAGGCGTCAGAGTGGAGGAGGGGAGAGAGACTAGAGAGACTCAAATAAAGTAGGGGTGGGGTAAACAAACTGGACAAACTTGGTTGGTTTGGCTGGCCTGGCGGGGTTGGCATTATGCAGCTACTACTAGTACTATCAATAGATTCATTCGCTAATCACAGTGGTATTTATTCTGGGGTTGGGTTGGGAGATAACGCTCCCACTGTGGATTGGTTCGTGCTTTAATTTGGGAAGCCGAAAGCTTGGTTGGATACTGGTTGATTTGTTTGTTGGGTCGGGCTGCTAAAATTGAAAATCGAATCGTGAATGGATGGTCTACAGAATTATAAAAGTAGTACTTATTACATCCCCCAATTTCGGAATAGATTGATATTCGGTTCTGTCTTGAACTGTCACATAACGAGGATAAGGAGGGCAGCAGCATCTTCAGACCAGACACAGATGGATTACTATGAGCAAGTCGAGCAGTCTGTTTACCTGAACCCTCTGGTAGGAAGGGGCCCTCTCTAACAAACATCGTATGCAAGTGTTGAATTGGGGAAGTACCGGAAGCCTCCTGTGCCCACTGCCAATGCATCGGGCAATCGGCAAACGGGATAGAAACACCCAACTGCATTCACAACTATGGGTGCACTTCTTCTGTCCCAGGAGACTCCTGTAGCTAATGACGCTGTGGATGAACATCAATATGAAAAGCACAAAACACCGCTCCTTCCGAGGCCAGAATGGGATACCTAGTTACATCACGCCATACACCAGAAGATACGACAACGGTAGGAATATCGAAACAGAAAAGCAATGAGCTGATGATATATCTCGGGCGTTCGCAATCAACAGAATACAGGAATGGCGACAACAATCAGGTGTAATATCAAGTTCGAACATATCCGGATCACTCATGATACAACGGGCAACCCGTGACCAGGCTCCGTTTTCGTGGCGTCAGACCCATCGGGCTGTCCGTCGTCATTGCGCGGGCGACGAGCCTGGAAGTTGTTCCCCAGGAAGTTAGCCTCCTCATTGGGGTGCTTGCGCATTCCCAGGCCAGCAACCGCGATGCGATTCAGCGAGTTCATGTCTTCGTTCGAGGCAGCACCGGGGTTGGGGACCTGCATTTGCTGCGGTGCACCACCAGGACCGGGCGCGGGACCGGTGGCCGCCGGAGCCCCCGGCGGAGGAACGGAGATATCATTGCGTGGCTGGTTCAGATCAATGTTGCCAGGCAGCTCGGGAACCTCGCCCTGAGAGTCCAACAAGCGCGATTGCAGGTTGATGATATATTCACGGAGCTGGTAGTTCTCGGCTTGCAGCTGCTTCATAGTCTCGTTTGTGTTATCAAATTCCTTCACCTGCTCCTCCAGCTTGCGAATATAGCTCTCCTTGCGCTGACGGAAAGCTCTCTGGTTCTGGTCAGTCCACATCCTCGATGCCATGCATTGGAGTTCACTATACCTGTGCGGCCCGGTTCTGGGCAGCGCGCTTGGAAGTCGACAGCGGTCGCTTGCCATATGTCTTGGGGGATTCCTGGCCCGTAGGCTCTGGCTGGGGAGGAGTCTGAGGGGGACCACTGAGCATTGCAGCGCCGGAGATGGCAGGGTCGATGTTGTTCTGGTCTCGAGGGCTAGTGGTGTTGGGTTGCATATGCGGAGGCTGCGCGGTCGGACCTTGCGGACGTGCCTGCTGTGGGTGCGACAGATGTTGGTGAGCAGCCAGGAGCTGGTCATGCAGCACTGGAGATCAGACACGCGAGTCAGCATTTAATATAAACACATACGAGGCCAGGGAAGTGGAGTGAGGCAGTAAGCAGCCCGCAAACGCGATGACGCGATGACTGCTGGGGCGTTTTTCCTCCTGCTTGTCTCTTTTTTTTTCTCTCCCCTATTCCTTCGCGATGAGAAACTGGTCTCACTTACCCTGATCCGCATGGTCCTATCAAGAAACCCTACAGTTAGCATCTATATACTCCATAATTCATGTATATCCGGTTGACGCGACCGGTGAGCATTTCAAGGCCCCCGTGTCGCGAAAACCTGGGCGTGATCCGGCATCGCTCGTCCGACAGACAGGGCGACAGCAGTCGCGAACACGACCAGAAAGCTCAAGCTCCCGGCTCGGGACATGAGCTGCGCGAATCTGGGGAAACGGGGGAAAGACCAAGATGGGACAGACGCGATCTGATGACAAACCGCGACAAGCATAGGCTGCTTACCTGAGCAGACGTTTGCATACTTGGATGCGGCGCTGGGGCTAGTGTGGGCTGCATCGAGGCAATAGATCAAAAGACAACGGAGACGCGCCGGAAAAAAGACACGACAGGATCAATTCACGAAGAGGAGAAGGGCGGACGACGAGCTCGGCCAGTATATTCACACGTTTTCTTTGGAGGTTTCGAGGGGGAGACGAGGATGTAGAGGAACGATGTAGGATAAACGGGGAAGGACGATGAGGTAAGCAGAGAACGAAAGAGAGCGAGCCAGTTCGGAGATAGCTCGTTTTCGCTAGGCAGTGGGAGTGTTTAGGTAAAGGCTGCTCACGCGGGAGGTGCCTTAACTGACTAACTAAGCTGGATTGCAGTTTGACTGCTGACTATTATTGGTGATAACCGGGGGGGGTGGGAAAGTGGGTGTGGGCAGATTAGTAGTAATTATGAGAGGCAGTGATCTCGTAAGCAGCGAGTTGTGACGGGAAGTGCTGGGAAGAGCTGACCACGAGAGGGGGGGAGAGGGGGGCGAGAGAGGGAAAGGGAAGATTAGTTAAAGGATCAGTCAGGAAATAAGTGACGTGTGGGAAAAATGGAGGAGGGCGAGTGGCTGGCGCCGAGGGAAAAAGGGCCCTTCCCCCGGTGAACTTCACTGTACCGGTACCACCACCGTAGTACTAAGTTAGTACTAGTCAGTCAAGTTACCTGCCTTGCTTCCTCAGGTGTCCAAGCCTGCATTTCAAGGAGACTCACGTCTTTGTTTACTGGCTTCTCTCAACATCTTATCATCACTTCATTCGCTCATTACTTCCTCCTAACTTAACTCTGAACATTACACAAATATCCCCTCCTTCTTTCCCCTCAACAATCCGAACTTCTTTGTTTCTCGTTTCTACAGTGTTCTACCTGACCCACGGCTGATGACTGATCCGGCATGTGCTGACTCATCGCTTTCCACAACAACAACACTAACTTAGTCACCCAAATAGTAGTTTGCCGGCAGTTGACGGAATCTCCCACTGCACAGTAGTAAACCCACTCTCCGACGAGACCTAGATAGATACAATCTCCTATCATGAGTAAAATCAACTCGTCTTCGAATCAAGCAAAAACCCTCAACAGATCCTCCCCCAACCGGAGCTACACATACGTACAACACCCGGGACGTAAAATGATCTTCAACCACTTACTACATCCCTCCGCCGGCATCCGGGCGGTGTCACTTGGAATGTCGGATCCATCGGGGTAAGAATGCCGATGCCTGCAGTGCAGTGAGCCAGTGGGGAAGGAAGGTCTTCTGACTCAGCCGAGAATTGGCTGGACCGTAGGACGTAATGTCATTGGGTGAGCCATGGCCAAGTCCAGGCTCGAGTCCCAGCGACCATTTTCTGCCCATACCTCCAAAAGGCGGTCAAGTTCTATACAGAATCCAGGTTGAGTGTTTGGGATCTGTATAGTCTAAAATCCGACAAAATCCGAGGTTTTTTCATCGAGGTCGACTAGCTTCTGCCGCTTTGGGCGGTGGGGAGGGCGGTCGGAATTGGGGGTTCTGTCTTGCATGCTTCGTATTGCCTGGTAGTTGTAGTTGACTTTGTTGGACCCTCATCCACTAGGTTTATTATCCAACAGTAGTATTTTCGGTGTTACAATCAATTCGCTACACTGTAGTAATTGATGTATGTATTCAAGTATGTACTTGGAACTGACATTTAGACAGTCTGTTACTAGTGAGTACACATCGAACCACAACATACTAGCCAGCACTAGAATAATGATTAAGTACATCGATCAAACTTCATGACACATATAGACAATAGAGAAGTTCCAGCTCCCACTCATGACCCATGTATATACTACGTTCGTGACCCCAATCCATTATGACATAATCTCCTCTCCTCTCTGGTCATTCCATCTCCCTTCATTGCTCCTTCTTCACCGTGGGCTCAGTCGCCAGCGTCTTGATAATAGTGGCCCCAACATGCGCCGACTCTTTCCAACCCTTCTGTCGCATCCAGAACCGTTCCGCCGGGTCAATGTCGTGAGTCGACCACTCACGAGCATCCTCTTCCAATGACTTCCGCGTAATATCGGGCACTTCCATGGATTGATCCGGCCCCTGCTCATCCCCTTCGTCATCACTGCTGCGCGCCGCGATCGTCGACTCCAAGTACCGCTTGCGCATAAGGTACCGCTCCGTACGCTCCTTCTTGGCGTTCGGGGGCTCCAGTTTGGCCATGGCGGCGCGGATGGCATACCGAACCATGAGGTAGATGTGCTCGGAGAAGAAGATCGTCAGCAGCAGAGCCCATCCGCGGATACCGGTAGGCTCGCCGTTCGGGCCTTCATGGCCGTTGCTGAACATGTAGAGAAGGGCGGAGCTGGTGATGCTGCCGACCCACGACAGGAAGCCGAGGCTTTCCAGCCAGGGCCCAATGGTATCGGCGCGCTGCGGCCAGGGTCTCTTGCACTCCATGCAGATCTTGAAGAAATCGGACCGAAGCTCCACCCAGTTGTTGACCAGGAAGGAGACGGGGACGAGGGGCCAGACAGGAGAGAACAAGGCCAGATATCCGAACTGGATGCACATCTCTCGCAGGTCTTCAGTCACGTCGTAGTCCTCCAAGTCGGCTTCGTTGCGTACCCGGGTCAGGAACTTGGTCTCGTCGGGGTGGTCGTCGAACAATGCCTCTTTCTTGGCCTCGGCGCCATCCTCGGTCTCGATCTTTCCTTGCTTTCTGCGGTTGTATTGCTTGTATTCGCGGGAAAGGCGCTGCTTCAGCATAGGCACAATTGTCTCCATGGCAAAGTTGACAGCTTGGGCTGTGACGGTGAAGTAGATCACCTGCTTGCGCAGACGGTCCGGGTCAATGCTAAATTCTGTCCTCCGTGAGCTTGCGTCTTCCTTCGACACGAAGGGCCGAACAGTCAGATGGAAGACATCAAGGTACGGCACGATCCGGCTCGCGAAAGGTACGTAGACAAAGGCTGTGAGAATGATTGGCAGATACGAGGTGATAAAGTTGATAATGAACACCTTCTGCGTCAGAGCCACATCGTATGCAGGCTGCGTCTCGTAGTTCTCGTAGTCATTGAGCTTCGTAGCGATCGACACCAGGACCGAGCTCATCGTTGGGATGAGAGCCGAGAGAAGAATGGTGGGAATGAAGACCTGATCTGTTAGCGGACGGTCCAAAATCCCCGTGATTCAGACTCACCAAGTAGGTCTTCAGTGGACCATTGTATACCTCCGAGATGAAGATCTCAATGGCAAAGCACGTGGCGATGATGACACCCAATGCAACCGCGGAAAGCAAGGCGAACGGGACAATCAGCAGTTGTCTATACATCCGCCTGGTCGCCGGGAAAACCCCCCTGACCTCACCAGTGCTTTCATCCTGAACTTCCCTTTCGGGCTTGAACTCGCGTCTCTTGGGTCGCACAACCGAGACCCCCTTTGTTTGCCAACGACAGCTTAGATCCTCCTCCTGGCGCTTCCAGTACTCGATGAAAATGATACACCACAAGCTATTCACAACCGCATATATGATGGAGAAGGATCCGAGGAGCAGCCAGCAAGAGAAACCGAATACGGCAGGGAACATAAGGAACCTAAAGTATGACTGTAGGAATGCGAAGTAAAAGCCGACCTGTACGTAGAACACCCATTAGCTGCAGATCAAGTACGCATGCAAGGCCGGTCTTGTCCTTACATTCTCTCCGAACGTATTGCGTATCTGATCCAAATCATCAGCCGACAAAAACGTCTTCTGGCTCCAATCCTTCATGCACTGTTTATTCATGGCCTCATCATGCAGCGGGAAGATCGCATCGACACATTTCCATTCGCCGTGTTTCGGAGTGATACCAGCGCCACCTGCTTCTTTAGGGACAGTGATCATATGGTAGATAACGCGCAAACGCTCCGATTCCGACTGGGCCTCCGCTGAGGATTCCGATTCGGGTTCGGTGTTGCGGACGCCATAGAGCCAATCGCGGATGCTAGTGAAATAAAATAGACGGATCAGTAAGAGACGACCAAACCCGACCGTGCAAAGAGTAAGCGCTCACCGTGATTGATAGATTGCACGCTTCAGGCTCTTCTTCCGTGACGCTCGGACGAATATCAACAGCGACGATTCGTCCCCTTGCCTGACTTCGGTCTGCAGTCCAACCTCGAAGAGTTTCCGCAGCAGTCGATCAAGTTGCTCGGTCGCATGGGCGGCATCTAAGTAGAGATAGTGGTGGTTAGGTCGGAGCGACACCGGGACTTGCTGGGCCTGGGGCACACCGCCATCTTACCAGTCTCACCACCAAAGTTGTAGCGAATCACGTAGTCCACATAGTGGTTGCTATGCACAGGGTCCCGAGGGAGAGTGGAAGCCATTGAATGGTTAAGAAAGAGGGATGTCGAGTGCAATCAGGGAATCATGAGTACGAACAGGGAGCACTGTCGACAAAGCATCGAGAGTATGCCAGGGGAGCGGGATCTACTCGCAGTAATTAATAGTAATCTAGTGATTAGGAGGAGCTACCGTTTTTTCCCAGGGGATCTACGCCGCGATGACGACGTCACCACCGATCCGATCTGGCGCTTAGGGTTAGCCCTCATCGTGGCTGGTGCCGATCGTCGCCCCCATCGTCACCATGCTTTCATTCATCAGCACTTCTCTCTGCTCCAGTGTGCCTTGATCGTTCATCAAGTTCCTTTGAGGGGTGATGATGCTAGCTTAATGCACCGGAGTCCTTATCCAAACTGGATATGTTGTTTTTCCTTCACCGCCTTCTGCTCCTGAGTATTTCCGGGCGGTGAGACATATCCCTGTTGCTGATCTGCCAGTGGCTCCATATAAAGTAGCCCAAGAGGTTAATCATTTCATGTGATGCTTGAAAGCCACAGCCACAGTATTATTCTAGAATCGTAATCTGTACAGTTTATTGCGATCGGGATGGACATGCATAAATAATCCATCCACTTCCTCCCGCATCTTGTGATCAGGCTCCTAAATCGTTCACAATCCCTCCGCCAACTTGTTCAACGCCGGACCCTCCATCATCATCTTGGTCCACTCATCCATGGCTTTAGCCCCAACCTGCTCATAGAACTTGATGCTGGGCTCATTCCACTTCAGCACACTCCACTCAAGACGTCTTCCCTTGATCTCCAGTACCTTGGCGGCAAGGTACTTGAGCAACTTGAAGCCGTAACCATTACCCCGAGCACTAGGCTGAACATACAGATCCTCAAGGTAAATACCCGGAGCTGCGCGCCACGTAGAGTAGTTGTAGAAGAAGAGCGCCATGCCGACAGGCTTGGGTGTGGGGTTCTCCGCCGTCGCAGGAGGGGTAATAAGCGCGGTGTACACAGAGCCACGCTTGGGCGGGCTGTCGGGGAAGGACAAGGTTTCAAGGAGGGACTCGTGGGTGGCCTCTACTTCGTGCAGGGCTTTTTCATAATCTGCCAGCTCGCAGATGAACTGGTGGATGATGGGGACATCTGCAATGGTAGCCAAGACATGGTTAGTCAAGATCGGAGGCATTGCCAATGGGCCAACGGAGGTCATGCTTGGACGACATCAGAGGGAAACACTTGCCCTCAGGAGTCGCAAGGCGAATAGTAGGCTGGTCAGACATTGTTCCGGTATGTGCAATAGCTACAGAGAGAAGCAAATTGTTGGAAAAAGACGAAAGCAAGAAGCCGGGGACGAATATATATGAAGACCCCGGAGGACCCGCCTGTCGTTCCCCACCGTGCGGTCGGGACCGCAAATGTCTCCTACTCGAAAGGGACTTTGATTGCCCTGCGCCCTTCGGTTGACATCGAGTCCTCTGGAAGGTCGCAGAAACACGAGAATGACAATGTCAACTAGGACTACTTTGAAAAGACAAGATGAGTATCGACAAGGTATAATAAGATGTGAATCAAGAATGCTATGTACCAGGTATAATTACAACTATGTCCTTGCCTCCAAGAACCATGGTTTCCGGCGAAGGCCTGGAAGTCTAGCGTGAGGTGATGGCCGCCATCCACTTTTGCTCATCGGTCCTGTTCAAGTCAGCATATACAAGTCTTCAGAAGGGAAGAATGAACACTTGGATACTCACCGGTCGAAATGTAACAGCATCCCCAGGACAGGCACCAGCTGCTTCTGGTAGTTCTTGTCCTTTTGCTCCAGAAACTGGAGGAGAACGTTCTTCAGGTAGATGTAATCGATGGATGATGTATTCGGCCCGGTGGGCGTCTCGCTTCTCCGGGTTGACGGACTGCGGTCTTTGGAGACTGGAGAGGCCAGCGCTTTGCGTGATCCGGAATCGATGGATGATCTGGATGACTGCGGATTGGGACCGAAGCGACTCTCGTCCGGTAGCATCTTGTTGGACTTACGGACCTTTTCTAGGCGCGCGTTGGTCTCCTCCACGGACCGGCGCAACTCGGCCTTCTCCTTCTCCAGATCACGGACTTGTTTCTCACTTTCGTCCAAGGCATCCCGCAACCGTGCCATAGCCTGTCGCAGATCACTGAGCTCTTGGGTGGTCTTCTCCGACTCGGCCTCGAGTTGATCCCGTCTGCGTTTCCAGTCCTTCTGCGTATGCTCTAGCTCCTCCTTATCCTCCTCCACAGTACGCAAGGCTCGCTCCGCTTCGCGCAGCTTGCCCTTCAAGTCTTCCAACTCACGCGCCCGGCGGCGGCTCTGAGCACTTGCTTCATCCTCAGCCCTGTCGCGTTCTTCGATGGCAGCCTCCATGCGCTCCTTGAAATCCCGTACTTTAGCCTCTGCGCGACCATCAATATCATTGAGAAGACGTCGCATGGTCTCGCCCTCCCGAGTACGTTCGCTCAGCAGGCGATGAGCATCCGCTAATTCTTCTTCCAGGCTTTCACAACGCTCCCGGGCTTCCTTCATCTGCATGCCCAACTCCCCAGCCTGGTCGCGCATGCTATTCATCAAGCTTTGTGCGCTGGCATGCTGTGCAGTCTTCAGCTGGATCTCCTCTCGCAGGCCGCCAAGATCCTTGTTCAACTGAGCAGCTTGGCTCTCAGCTTCACGGAGCCGGGCCCGAGCTGCCTTGAGCTCATCTTGAGCCTTGGACAGGTCCGATGCCAGCTTCTCCTTTGCCTCCACGGCTTCCTGCTTTTTGCTCTCTGAGTATCGCAAATCAGATTGGGCGACCGTCAATTTCTCCTCGCTCTTCAGACGGCTGTCCGTCTCTTGTCTGATCTTTTGGTTGAGAGACTTGACTTCTGCGTCTCTTTCTGATATGGTAGACTTCAGCGACTTGAGCTCTGCGCGCAACTCATCATGCTGCCCCTCCAGGTTTCGCAAGTCGGCTGTCTTGCTGTTCAAGGATTCCTTTGTCGACTTCAGCTCCGCGGACTCGGCCCGTAGCTTCTTCACTTCCGGTTGCAGTTTCTGCAGGGTCTCCCGCAGTTCTGTCATATCCTTGAACCGCGTGGCAGCCAGCTGCTGGGCAGCAGAAAGCTCAGTCTCCAGTGTAGTAGACTTGATCTTGAGGCTCTCATATTCGTCCTTCAGGTCATTGTGTGCCTTCTCGGTATCAACCTTACTAGACTCACTACTCGTCCGCAAATCTGTCAGTTCCTTCTCCAGCTTGGATATCGTTTCCTCCAGCGCGTTCTTCTCGGCGGTTAGCTCCTTCACCTTATCCTTGGCTTCAACATGGTCTTGGCCGATATTGAGTAAGTCATCGCGCAGAGTTTCGATTTCCTCTTTCAAGTCCTCCTCTCCCTTGATCCTGGAGCAGAGACGGTCAATGGTAGCATCCTTCTCAGCCAGCTGCGTTTTGAGCGATTCAATGTTCTGCTCCAGCTCGGTGAGCTTCAAGGCTGCTTGATCATCTTGCTCTGCCGATTCCTGCTTCTCCTCAGCAGGAGCAGCTTCAACTACATTGTTGGCCTCCTCGTTCGCCTTGCCTCCCTTCTTCTTCTTTTTGTTCTTCTTCTTGCCTCCCCCAGCACCGCCTGCGGGGTTCGCTGCTGGTGCGGTAGGCCCGGCGGAGTCCTCTTTCACTGCTGCAGTTTGGGGTGAAGGAGCCAGACTCTCGCGAAGTTCATCAAATGCTGCTTCCTTTCCATTCGCAATTTGGTCTTTGGTCTGTTTCCATTTCTCGTTATCTTTGAGATTAGCATCCAGGAAATTGACAACGTTCTGTAGTTTGCCCATATCTTCTGTCTTCTGTCCCATTTCAGTCTTGAGACTGGTAAATGTTTCTTCCGTCTCCTTGAGCTGGGACCGCAAACTGTCAACCAGACCTTGTAGGACCCCAAGACGCCGGTCATTGGCCTCCTTCTCGCGATTCAAGTCTTCCAATTTTGACTCAATCTCTGCTTGCTGATCAGCGCTCTTGGCTTGAGCAGTCTGAGCCTGGAGTTGCTCGATCTCATCGGCCTTTTGCTTGAGCTCGGATTTCAAGTTTTCGATTTCGGAGCTTGTCTTCGCCACAGCCTCTTCTGATTTTTCGAGCTTGGCTTTGAGCTCCTCGACTTCCTCTTGATTAGAGGTTTTGAGCTTCTCCAACTCCGCATCCTGTTTGTCCTTAGTGTCCCGCAACTCAACAAGCTCCCGGGTAGCGGACTCCAGGTTATGGACCATGCCTTCCGTGGACTCGCGGGCTACTGACAAATCGCGCTTGAGCGACTCTGTCTGGGACTTCAGAGTCTCAATCTCCTCCTGTTTCTCCTTCAGTTCTGTCTCCAGTCGCGGAATTTCGCTGTCATATGAGAAGAACTCCTCACTATCACCCTGTGTCCCAGACTCCTTCGGAGACGTCTCCGCAGTATCCTTGGCGCCAGAAGTGGTCGACTTCCCGGACTTCGTAGCGCTATCGGGTGTAGATTCGTCGGTAGCGGAGCTCTCGGCAGCTGGCCCTTCGTCTTTCTTAGCTTGGGATTTGCTATCCTCCTTAAGTTTTGTAACTTCATCCCAAGCGGCTTTGGTGGATTTCTGAGACTCTTCCAATTTCTTCTTGTAGTCGTCCCGCTCTGCTGTTACACGTTTCAATTCCTCGGTCACCAGGTCACCTTTCAACGAAATCTGATTCAAGTACTCCGTCAACGCTTTTGGTTCGCTGATCGACGTCAGGGGGGTGTTCTCTCGCAGGGCAGCTTCGAATGGTTCGATCGACAGGACACGCGAGTGGGCCATGCGGTACGCTTTAAGGAGATCTGAAGTACGGCAACAAGTTAACAATATTGCCGGGCTGTCGTTGCAGAGCGCTCATTACCTTGATAACGGGACTCAAGCTTGCCCAACCTTCGCAGTTTTACCCGAATCTCTGGTGGGAGCTCAGACGGTGACTGGTTCGTCTCAGTTACAGGCTGAGCCTCGGGCTTCTTGGTTGCGGACTCCTCAGAAGACGTCTTCCCCTCCCCGGCGTTTTCCTCCGGGGCACCTTCGGAGCCACCCGCCGACTCCAGACGCGGAGTGGCTGATCTGCTGGAACCTTCATCATCTCCGATGGCGAACTCCGGTTCGAACTCGTTGGGATCAGGGCCACGGACAGGGGTACCGGTGTTTCGCCGAGGACGAGAGGCTCGCCTTGTCGGAGATAAGTTGCGACCCGTGGGATGACGAGCGGAGTTGGAGCGCGAAAGTGAAGTTTGAGCAGACCGTTGACGAGCTTGTTCTTCTGCAATCCGCGAATCGATTGCGTCGCGCAGGCGCTAAATTGGGAACAAGGCGGGATCAGCCACAGCACTGGCACGAGCACAAGATAGCACGAGGAATGCGAAACGGGTAAATAGTAATGGACAGGTTGAGAGGGAGGTTTGAGAACAACTAGCGGGCTAGGCCACCTACCTGAAACATGACCGTGGCGGGCCTGTGAGCCAAGGCCACAGCAAGACTGATGAACGAAAGACAGAAAAAGAGAAGTCGGCAAAGGGTGAGGACAAGGAGAAGCAAGCGATAGGCAGGAAAGAAGGGGAGCATGAAATCCGGCGGCGGCGACTACAACAACTCATCCGCACGGGGGCTTCTTCGGTTGGCAGTTGGGCGGCCAGCACGGGGCAGAAAGCGGGTGCATAACTTAAGTGGACTCGTTCCTGGGGGCGGTGAGCACTGAGCAGCCACTTATCTATCTACACTAATTTCATGTTGAATTGTTTCTGTTCATTCCATATATCCGTTCCCCCCAAGGAGATGGTTTGTTCATTCAACCTTCACTTAATTGGCGATTTTGTAATTGTATGTACCCAACATAAAGACTACACCGCATACCATAGGAGTTGTGATAACTGTACCCCCTCATGGTGAAGAAGCTACTATATATAGATAAAGAAGCGGGTCTCTTCGACGATAGCAATACCTCTAGCGCAGAGACAGCCTCGATGACAGCACGCCTTGATATTGAGATAAAGGGATTAAAAGGAGAACTACTAGGGTAGCCTGACAATTAGTAGAATTGCTCATGATGGTCAATATGACGATGGCGATAATCCAATTACTTTCTCCGTGGTAACTACTCACTACCTATTAATTACAATTCGGGTAGTGCTGTGCTCTCGCTTCAAATATATGTTTCTTGCGGTAGTACTACTAGCCAGCACCGTGCTACCAGGGAATTCATATATCTCTTCAGATGAAGTTCTACCATATTGGCGCAATCTGAGACTTAAGTCGATAAAGGTTCAAGCATTCATACTTCAGTTTTTTTTTTTTTTTTTTTTTTTTTTTTTTTTTTTTTTTTTTTTTTTTTTTTTTTTTTGTTTTTTTTTTTTTTTTTTTTTTTTTTTTTTTTTTTTTTTTTTTTTCTTTTCGATCTTACTGGGGATTGAGTCTCTGCAGAAGACTGCATTTGACATCTGTAGGAACGTTCAATAATTCCCCGTTGAACAAATAATAGAAGTTCGAACATTGCCACTATGTATAAGCTTGCCGATCATTGTGAATGAGGGTTACTTAATGGCATACATCCTCAGAAAAATAGAATAAAACGATAATAATTTTATCTATATCTAAACTTTCCAAACCCTGCAGGAAAAGCGGGCCAAAAAGCAAGTACGTCACTCTAGTAGTATCCAGTAGTTACCGCCCGGGCTGTTTTCTGCCCGGGTCTCCGCACCCAAAGAAAGCCCGCCTTTTCGAGCTGCTGCGTCTCGACAACCAGCCACAAGCATCCCTGGGTGCACGTTCTCCCCTGCGTGGATGATGCTGGCTACGAGCCTGCCTACTGTCTGCCCACCATCTCGTTGCATCCAGCCGTGACGCCTGAGTGTGGGCGTGGATGTGATTGAAACGAGAGCAAAAAAAAGAGAGAGCGAGAAGAACAAGGACGAGAGTTGTTTCCAAGTTGGGGTGCGGTGGTGCCTTGATTTCTTGGAATCCAACTAGTAGGCGTGTCTTAGCGTCTGGTCTCCATCGAGCTCTCATGGAAGCTCAGGGAATCATGGCCACCGGTGACGGAATTATCGCTGCACTACCCTCGCTTGAATCTTCAAGCCTGGACCCTCTCCATGTGTTGCCTGCATCCTCGTCGACCGCCGCACGATCCCTCGCAACCTCAATCCCCGCCTTAACCGCCAGCTTCTCCGTCGTGTCCGGCTTCTCTTCGCACCTCCCTCCCCCGCCAATAACCCCTCCAGCACCTTCAACCATGGTGGGGTGGATCGGCTGGATCTTTTCCTTCATTTTCCAGGTCATTCCAAGTGTCTTATACTGGATTGTTACCTTTACCACCATCACGTTGCCCACATGGCTGTTTACGCTCTTTTCTATGAGCCTGACCTTCACCATGAACTTCACGACCTTGTGAGTGACGCACTCTGGATCCCCTGCTGTATTATATTGCCATTGGCAATCGCAGTTGAATTCTCTAGTGTCAACATATGCTGACAATGACGGTTTCGATCGATAGACTCTTGATCGCGCTGGCCGTGGTCTCGACCATCAGTTGGTTTATCCGCTATCGTTTCCTGAACATGTACAGTCGTCTGCCTCCAGAACCCCAGCGCAAGGAACCCCAGCTCGATCTCTTCCCCGACGTACCGGACAGCGACACGAAACCGGGCTTGGCAAACTATCTGGATGAGTTTTTGAGCGCCATTAAAGTCTTCGGCTACCTCGAGCGGCCTGTGTTCCACGAGTTGACCCGCACCATGCAGACAAGGAAATTGATCGCCGGCGAAACGCTCCTGCTGGAGGAAGAGAAAGGGTTCTGTTTGGTTGTTGACGGCTTGGTCCAAATCTTCGTCAAGTCCATGCGGGACAGGAAGTCAGGTACAGACGAAGAGCTGAACCGCATGGCAGGTGAATCTTCCGACGAAGACGATCATCGACCGGACGGAAGGCAGGGATACCAACTGCTGACCGAAGTAAAGAATGGCGCTTCGATGTCCTCGCTGTTTTCCATTCTGTCGCTGTTTACCGAGGATGTCCAATTACGATATGCGGATAGCTCAGCTTCCAGCGCTTCTAGTATAGGTCCTGGTCTTGCCATTGGCCCCGACTCGTTTCCGGCGAGCCCTCGGGAAATGGACGACTCTCCCCATGTTTATCAAGGAGATCGTCTTGACCCGGCCTCTCACAGGAACAGCACGGCCGAAGACCTACCGGCTGTGCCACCATTAAATCTGGGCGAAAGCCAAGTTCCACCTGCCCACTCTGCTCGCTCTGGAAGCAGAAAGTACTCGGGCAAAACGCGTAGGAAGTCAGTGCATCCAGATATTGTTGCACGAGCGATGGTAGATACGACAATTGCGATCATCCCCGCAAGCGCATTCCGACGCTTGACCCGAGTATACCCAAAAGCGACTGCCCATATCGTCCAGGTTATCCTTACGCGCCTACAGAGAGTCACCTTTGCTACAGCGCACTCCTATCTGGGTCTAAATAACGAGGTGCTGGGAATAGAGAAGCAGATGACGAAATTCACAACTTACGATTTGCCAAATGAGCTGCGTGGGTCTGCTCTGGACCGTCTTAAGGACAAGTTCATCAAAGAGCGAGATCGCCTAGGTCAAGAGGAAGTTACCAAAGGGATTGCGTTGCATAACCCGTATGGAGGGCGAAGACCCCGGTCGAGTAGCTTTCGAAGGAAGGAAGCCGCTCTTCAGGCAAAGATGGCCGCGTCTAAACGGCCAGTCTCCATGGTTGCTCAGGATAGTGCACTGAGTGATCGTGAAAACTCAGGTGTGAGTCCTGGAGATCTTCTATCGACCATTCAGCTTTCGCGCTTCGGTCCGAGATACGAGCACCTTGCCCCCCGGTTACTGAGTCCGCTTACGGAGAAAGAACACTCCCCCTTACGGTCCCCATCTCCGATGATCCCGGGACGCGCATCTCCTTTTCACCGGAAAGAGTCCTTGGACGAAGATGCGCTCTTCCGTGAATCGATCCTGGAGTGCATTATGAAAGGTATCGGCTTGACCGGAAGCACCAATGACTTCTTGCGTAAAAGCAGTCACCCTTCAGGCGACGTTTCCCCGAAGCTCCTCTCGTATGATTCTCGCCGCCAAAAAGCCGTCTTTAGCAACAACGCGTTTGGGTTCATTGATCCCTACGAAGGTTCAGCGGATGGTGAGAGCGAATCCATGATGTCCATGTCGGTTACCAGTGCCGGTGGCACCTCGCCTATTGTCAACTTGAGGGAAGAGCTCCGAAATGACATTGAAATTGTCTACTTCCCTCAGGGTTCGGTTCTTGTTGAGCAAGGCGAGCGCCATCCGGGCTTGTACTACGTTGTTGATGGTTTCTTGGATGTTGGTATTCCCGTGGACGACAAGGAAGAAGACCTTGTGGGATCCTCCAGACCGGCACATGAGGAACTGTTCCCTACGCTCAGACGCACCAACACGAGTTCCTCTCGTGTGTCGGGATCGGCAGCCGCAGCAAACGATCCCAGGCGGAAGAAGCAGTCGCGGAAGTCGCTCTACCTGATTAAGCCTGGTGGGATCCAAGGCTATGTGGGCGCTGTCGCATCTTACCGCTCGTATACCGATGTCGTTGCGAAGACAGACGTGTACGTAGGATTCCTTCCACGGGCGTCTTTGGAAAGGATAGCGGAGCGGTACCCTTTGGCCCTGTTGACTTTGGCAAA
This sequence comes from Aspergillus piperis CBS 112811, assembly GCF_003184755.1. NCBI lineage: Eukaryota > Fungi > Ascomycota > Eurotiomycetes > Eurotiales > Aspergillaceae > Aspergillus > Aspergillus piperis. The sequence goes on from NW_020291603.1 coordinate 52,503, forward strand.
GCGGCTGACCAGTCTGCTCCCGCGACTACTTCTCCATATTGACTTCGCCCTGGAATGGGTGCAAGTGAGTGCTGGCCAGGTGATCTATCACCAGGGCGACGAGAGCGATGCAATCTACCTTGCTTTGAATGGGCGTTTGCGGTCTGTACATGAAGGCCCTAATGGCAAGATGACTGTCGTCGGTGAATACGGCCAGGGAGAAAGTGTGGGTGAACTGGAGGTGATGACTGAATCGACTCGCCCGGCGACTCTCCATGCCATCCGCGATACTGAACTCGCCAAATTTCCCCGGACTCTCTTCAACAGTCTCGCCCAGGAACATCCAGGAATCACCATTCAGGTCTCCAAACTCATTGCACAGCGGATGCGGGATCTTGTTGAGACTCCGGTTGCCGAGAAAGGAAGTGAACCTGGTGCTTCTGGCACAGTGAAGACAGCAAAATCGACTCTCAATCTTCGTACTGTTGGCATCCTTCCTGTAACAGCAGGAGTTCCCGTCGTTGAGTTTGGCAACAGGCTGCTACAGGCGCTTCACCAGATCGGGGTGACCAACGGTGCCACGTCTCTCAATCAAGCGGCTATTCTTAACCATCTAGGCAGACATGCCTTCAGTAAGATGGGTAAACTGAAGTTATCACAGTACCTGGCGGATCTGGAGGAGAAGTACGGCATGGTCCTCTACATCGCGGATACGACTGTGAACTCTCCGTGGACGCAAACGTGTATTACACAGGCCGACTGCATCTTGCTGGTTGGCCTTGCGGAGTCGACGCCTAGTATCGGTGAATACGAGAGGTTTCTGCTTGGGATGAAGACGACCGCTCGGAAAGAATTAGTTCTTCTGCACGGGGAACGCTACTGTCCTCCGGGACTGACCCGCCAGTGGCTGAAGAATCGTGTTTGGATCAATGGAGGCCATCATCATGTACAGATGGCCTTCCGACTGACAGCTGAACCCTCTCATCCCCAGACTAAACGCTTTGGAACCGTCTTGAAGCAGAGAGTCCAAGTTATTCAAGCGGAGATCCAGAAGTACACTTCTCGCCGTATTCGTCAATCGCCGCTATACTCTGCACAGACACCATTCAAGGGGGACTTCCATCGCTTGGCGCGTCGACTCTGCGGCCGATCAGTGGGGCTTGTGCTAGGTGGTGGAGGTGCCAGAGGTATCGCTCAAGTTGGTGTAATCAAAGCTCTAGAAGAATCAGGCATTCCCATTGATATCATTGGCGGCACTTCAATTGGTTCTTTCATCGGAGCCCTGTATGCACGGGATGCTGACGTTGTGCCCATGTATGGCCGTGCAAAGAAATTCGCTGGCCGCATGGGAAGCATTTGGCGATTCGCTCTGGACCTGACATACCCTACCGTCTCCTATACTACTGGGCATGAGTTCAACCGTGGCATCTTCAAGACCTTTGGGGATAGTCAGATCGAAGACTTCTGGCTGGAGTTTTACTGCAACACCACCAACATTAGCCGGTCGCGTGCCGAATATCACTCTTCCGGCTACACGTGGCGGTACGTACGTGCATCCATGTCATTAGCCGGCTTGATCCCGCCTATCTGTGATGAAGGTAGCATGCTCCTTGATGGTGGCTACATTGATAATCTTACGGTCGACCATATGAAAGGGCTGGGCGCGGATGTGATCTTTGCGGTGGACGTGGGTTCCATTGATGACAACACCCCACAAGGATATGGCGACTCCCTGTCTGGGTTTTGGGCCGTGGTGAACCGCTGGAATCCGTTTAGCTCGTGTCCTAACCCGCCTACGCTGTCTGAAATTCAGGCGCGCCTGGCGTATGTGTCCTCGATTGAAAACCTCGAACGTGCCAAGAACACCCCTGGGTGTCTGTACATGCGCCCGCCCATTGATCCATACGGGACCCTGGACTTTGCGAAGTTTGACGAGATCTACCAGCTGGGATATGCTTATGGCAAGAACTACTTGGAGAAGCTGAAGCGCGAGGGATCACTTCCGATTCCCGAAGAGACGGAGGAGAAGAAGAAGCTCCAGCGGACTCTGGCGCCCCGTCGCGCCAGTATCTAATGTTTTCCGACTCTCATACGATGCTATATTTGACTGCGACTGAGCCGGCCGGGGGTGGGATAGTTCTGTTTCCCATGTATCACTCTTTTTTCTCCCGGATTTGCAGCGGTGATCTTCTGCTTTATACCCGAGACTATCCCCCTCTTTGCCGTGCATGTCGCTAGTCCAATCTCGAAAGACCCGAGAGTTGTAGATAGATAGATAACATATAGATAGACGTGTAACCGAGAGAATTCATTTATTTCCCGCGCTCGTCCCCATCGACCATGTAAATAGTTGGCCCCAGCACTGGGGAGTGGTTCCCGTCCCCAGTTTTCTGGTCGGGATGATTCGCGGCCCCAAGGGGGTCTAGACCCTCGCCATACGCAAGGCTGGATCCCGGGACCCAGCGGAAAGAAACCCTTTTATTGCTAAGTCGACTTATAGATGATTTCTTTCTTCTCGTCGGTCAACATTCTCTTTCGCTGTCGTTCCATACGTGGAGCGGAGCGGAGAAGAAAAGAAAGAAAGAAAGAAAGAAAGAAAAAAGTTGTTAGGTGATCGCTCCACTTGATCTGCTGCTGAAGCTATCGGCTGGACTGCGGGTGAGGAGTAATTAATTCCGTTTGTTTGTTTGTTGGCGAGTGGCTGTCAGTCAGCTTCCCATAATCCAATCCTTCCCCCTCCTCTCTCTTTTTCTGTCCCCCTCCCTCGGCTGTTGTGAACACGCGGCTTGGGTTCTCCTCCGAATCGGACCTCGCCAGCTTTCCTCCGACGATCATCAAACATCAGCGTCAACATCATCATCATCGATCGTCATTATTCTCCCAACTTTTCCATCCCAATTAATTCACCCGCTATCTGTCGGAGACTTATCTTGACAGAGCTGGGTGTTCTCTGCAATGCGCGTGTGGCCTCGCTGACCAGCAAAGCCACCTTCGCAAACCCCGATGCTGCAGGGTCTCCCAAACTTTAATGCGAGAACCATCATGCAAGGCTGAGCCTATTCATCAATCCTCCCATTTACTCCCTCCCCAACGGCCTCGGGTGAGATCACTTCAAAGACGCCAGCGTCTTCGAAGCCCGAAGTATTCCCCCGTGAGTAGGATCTACACAAAATGGTCCTATCGCTGGGTCTGCCCATGTGCTCCAGGCGCCTGTATACATGGTGCTTTACCATGTTTTGCTTGGGGCTCCTGGCTCTACTGTACATCAGACTGTTGAAGGATGATCTCACCTTAGTTCTGAGTACGAATCCATCCCCCAAGCTCGGAATTGAAATCACCAGGGTAGCTTACACTATGCAGGTCGAGTCGAGAAACATCCGGCCAGGCGCAAACCGAACGCTCTGGTTATGGCTAAAACTAGCTCTGAGGATGTCGCCTGGGCCTACGCTCTCAAGCCCCAGTAAGTGTATTAGACTCAATTCCTACCTCCCGGTCGGACTCTTGTCCCGGCATGCTCACCAGTTGGATAGTTGGAAACCTTACATCTACACCTCCGACAAAGAGCCTGGATACCGTCCTATCCCGGCAAACAAGGCCCGAGAGGGAATGGCATACCTGACACACATTATTGAACACTACGACTACCTTGCGGATGTTACGGCTTTCATGCATGCCTCCGCCACTCAGTGGCACAACGATGTTGGCGACATGGCTTCATCTTCCCTGCTGCAAAAACTCAGTCTAGACGCCGTGAACAAGGCTGGGTATGCGAATCTCCGCTGTGAGCACCGCCCAGGATGTCCCGTGGCCGTGCGTCCCTTTGATCCAGCCATGGAGTCGAATCATAACGTGGTGTATCGCAACTTCACCTCTATCTACATGGACATGTTCTCCGTGCCGCGGGAACAGGTCCCTACCGAGATCGGTGGGGTCTGTTGTGGTCAATTTGTACTAACAAGGGACCGGATCCGGGAACGGCCACGAGATGACTATGTGCGAATACGCGACTGGGCTTTGGCGACCGATATGGATAACTTTGCGGCGGGGTCGGTCTTTGAGATGCTCTGGCATATCATCTTCCTTGAGCAGCCTGTTTCGTATGTGCTGCGAACTCTATCTGATGCAAAATGGGAAAAAAAAAATGCTGACTTAATATACCAGATGCCCCGATGTCCAACAGTGTTATTGTGAGCTTTACGCGATGTGCCCAGAAATCGATGCTGGCTCTTGAGTCACGACATCGTTGGCACTTTGTTGGGCCAAATTCCTGCATAAGCTGAGTCAGGTCTTATGGCTCCTTCTGGTGCGACCGTAAATACTAGGCTGACAGCGTAAGTATGCGTGTGAGCCTGTTGCGGCTGATTCATCACCGGCCAGTGTGATATCACTACACAGCCGCGCAGGATTCAGATGTCGGGCCTAACTGGTGTCCTGACCGCTCCATACATCCTCCCGGCCCTGCAATATGTCAGCGCGCCTGCCTCGCCTTGCAAGTCTTCTTATTCTGCAACGTATTGGCAAGCTGATAGATAGATGGTGGACAGAGGCATTGTCCTCTCAGGTAGTTTCTCCGTGTTTCGTATGCGAGCCGAGACTGCCGGCTGCTCATCATCGGTCACCCTTCTGCCCGACTTCCGGCCTCGTATCAATAAACCTTTGTGCTTATGTGGTGACTAAGGGCTAGCAAAGGAACGTTGGCTGATTCTGGAACGGTGATCATTGCAGCCAACAAAGCACCCCCAACGAAGGCGATGCAGGATAGACAGGGATGCGGTCATGTCTCAGATGAAGCCCGACGGGCGAGATTCTTATCCGTCGATTAAAGGAGAATTTGGAGGGTTAGAGGGGAGATGTGACTTTGGTTGGTGATAAGGAGATGCATGCGGAGGAAGGAATGTATGTGGAGTTACAGCCGCGGAAGGCGTATTGGGGAGAGATCTGAGAATGACTTCTATATCTGTCGGCGCCTCTGAGACACATCAGATCTCCCGGAATGAGCGTACCCCTTGATAAAATGGCACCTTTCCCATTTCTTTTCCCGCCGATCTGAACCGCGAATTGGCTTAGTGCACACCGCTACCCCTTACATTTCCTCGATTCTTCCCCAAGAAAACCGGCCAAGGACATTGCACCAGTCCTTGGTATGCCCCTTGGTCCTGTTTACCACGGCATCACCCACCTTTACGATTCACGTCATGGCTCTTCCAGTCATATTCATGGCAGCAGTCTTGTTGACGCTGCCCAATCAACTCGCAGCCCTACACCAGAACCCTGGGAACATCTCCACCCCCGCAACGGCCAACAATGGCGCGCTGCCGACAACCCTTGAATCCTGTCTAGGAGCCACTGGCGCCTCCGTTGTGTACGCCACGGATGCTGGGTACTCGAATCTCACGGTGGCAGACAACAGCAACTACCACCCTCATCCTCAAGCTTTTGTCATTCCAAATTCAACGGAGCAAGTTGCTGCTACTGTTCGCTGCGTGGCAGCCGAGCAGGGTCGGGTCACTCTCACGACCCGTGGCGGTGGCCATGGCTATGCTGCGTACAGTCTTTCAGGACAGGTCGTCATTGACTCCAGCCAGATGACCGACATTGCCCTCGACGAGAGCACACAGGAGGTAACCGTGCAAATGGGTCAGAAGCTTGGCCCGCTGGCTCTGGCCATGGGTCGCGCGGGATATGCCTTGCCTCATGGCACCTGTCCGGGGGTGGGGGTAGCTGGGCACAGTCTGGGGGGTGGCTGGGGGTTTACCTCTCGCGAGTGGGGATGGCTAGTAGACAGAGGTAAGTTGAATGATTTGTTCGAGTCCTTTCACCAAGGTCCCAGCTAATTTCATGGCAAGTGGTCTCACTGGAGCTTGTGGACGTGACCGGCCGCATCCGAACGATCAGCCCTAAGGCGGCAAAGTCCAATACCACATCTACGGACGACGAGAATAATGACCTCTGGTGGGCACTTCGCGGTGCTGGCTCCAACAATTTTGGAATCGTGACGTCGTTCACCTACCGCATGGAGCCCGCTCCAACGGCCATCGTTAACTACAACATTGGCTTCGCGACTCAGTCAGACTGCGTACAGGTCCTTCTAACCCTACAAGAGATCGGATCCCTACCGGCGACCTCCTCCACCGGCTTTCCAACCTCTCTGGGTGGAGAACTCATCATAGATGGTGGCTACCAGGCCCCTAAGGCCTATTGCACTTTCACTGGCCAATACCTCGGCGATTCCGCCGCCTACAACAAAACTATCGACCGCCTCCTTTCCCCACTCGCACGCCAGTCCATCCAGCCCCTCACAACCACCAGCTCCTTCTACACCAACTGGGTCTCCGCTCTCACTAATCTCATGGGTGACCTTGACTCCCCGTCTGTTCCACAACCCTATTACGCCAAATCCCTCTTCGACGACGGTCACCCTAACTACACTAGCACCTCCATCGCGAATATATTTTCCGCCATCCAGCCTGCCGGGCCTGATGCCTTTATCTCCTTCGACCTGAACGGTCCAGATGTCGTCACCACCCTTCCCCCGGATGACACTGTCGGGCCCATGGCCTTCAATCATCGAAACAATCTCTTCATGTCGCAAATCTATGCTTGGGATTTCCCGGGGTTCACAAATGCGTCAGCACGGGAGACTGCAGTTGACAGGCTTTCCAATGTCGCGGATGCGGTGCGCCAGGCCGATCCTGAGGGTGGTTGGCAAGCATATCAGAATTATATCGACCCATATTTGCAGGACTGGGCAGAGATGTATTATGGGGATGCTTTGGACCGATTGAAGGAGATCAAGAAGAAGTGGGATCCGTTGGATATTTTGGATTTTCCACAAGGATTGGGGCGTGCGTGATGTGTGTATGCATATGTACGATCAGCTGAATATGCGGGTGTATGCGGTATTGTACGCGTAGATGGACCATTGATTGAAGCGAGAGAAGAATGATGACGACTTGGATAGACTTTGGAAGCAATAAATAGATAGACTATGAATAGACATGACGGACTCTTTTTGTAACCTTGCATATATATACACATAGCAGTCAGTATGCATTTCTTCTTCCCCTGCGTGGGCCTGCTTAGTTTCTCAGATATCATTAATGACTAGTATTAACAATATAAGTAAGTTATTCATTAATTGCTGTCAGTTCAGCTCAGCTCATTCCCACCCTACTTACTAACTGACTTGACACCCCCCAGATCCTGCGAGAAATGAGTAAGTAAGTAAGTAGTATCATTTCTGCCATATAGTAGTTATGTATGTATGTATGTATGTATTGTTTGGTAATGGTAGCTGAGGCAAGTTGCTGATTTAGAAATATATATATAAATATATATATATATGTGTGTGTGTGCGTGTGTGTGTATGCGTTTCTATTGGTTATATTTACTTACTATGCAGTCGAGTAGTCGAAAACGAAGTAGTAATGATTCAGGGTGAACTTGATCATGTACTACTACTTACTGTGTTGGAGGTACCAGATTGGTTGGTAATGTGTGTCCGTCATGAATAATATAGTATACTCCATACGCTGTATCTAGTTTCACTGATCTTATGACATTGTTTCAAGGTAAGACTGCATTCGTTTGATATCTTTTCGTTTTAGACACAGACTATATATTAATATCGTACTATTATTACACAGTGGATGGATGGCCCTGATGCAGCATAGCGCGGGATAGAGCCATTAGAATAGAATAGAACCAGATCTGGAAAAATTGACAAGACAAGATTATGATGGTAATTAGTAAAGATAGTATTAGTAACAGTAACGATCCTAGTCACAACCCCGATCCATCTATGCACATCCACACCCACACCCACACCCACACCCACCACCTACTCCGTGTTCTTCAGGTCGTTCAAGCATGTTCAAGTCGTACGGACATTAACGAAGGGACATTAGTATGTAGGGATATCAGAAGTATAAACATCATCAATATTAATGGTAGATGTTCAATCAAAGCCAAAGTCAACTGTGGTATCATGGTCGTATAAAAGAGAGACAAGAAAGGGGTATCGAATCCTCATCTCGCAGGAGACGGACGACTTCTCTCTCCTGTGCAGGACGTAGATGCAGACGGATGGAGGCTGCGCAAGAGAGGATGTTGGCATGTGTAGTCGTCATCACACGACGAGATGGCATTATCAGGTAGAGTCTGAAGTCTAGGCTGTGGCCAGAGGCGCATCAGCAGGACCGCCGTGGGCGCCACCAGTGTTCTTCTCCCGGACTGGGGTGCTCTCGCGACGATAGGCCCAGAGGGCACCGACTTCGAGGAACATGGCGAAGAAGGTGAAGATGAAGGTCAGGAAGATGAAGGCTTCGTTGGCCTTCTTCTTAGAGCAGGACAGGCCGGGGGGAGAGTTGAAGGCGCAGTTGTGCCAGTTGTAGTCTTGCGCGGCAAAGATGAAGGCTGTGAGCCAGCTGTGGTTAGGTCAGTAACAGCACATAGCATGGTTGGTTGAATGGCACATACAGGTACGAGAAGATGACATCGATGATCAGGACAAACTTGCTTAGGGCATTGGGCATGAACGGCGAGATGAAGGCGGGCAGGAAGAAGACAACAGACATGGTCGACTAATCCATGGTTAGTTTGATTAGGTTCGACTTGTTTACATCAAGGATAGGAGCATGCTTACAATGACTTCCCAGTAGATAGTGTGCTGGCCGCGAGGTCCCTTGTGGATGAAGTATGAAGTGATACCCATCACGATGACTGCACTGGCCCACTGCATGAACCGGGTGGCCAGCTGTAGTGGACGGGCCACGGTACTGGAGAACATGGCTGCGGTTGACTGGACTGAAAGTGTATAGAGATGGCAATAAAGTGAATTAGAAGAGCAACTGGTAGTTTATTGGGCGAGGCGCAAAGAGAAGCTCAGTTCCACTGACAGACTGGTTGGTCCGGCTCTGATGAATGGATGATGAAGAGGGGAAGAGAATGCCCAGGAGTGGGAGACCAGGACAAGGTTCTTTATATGTCGCCTGGCCGGCTTGAATGGATAGAACGGAAGGGTGTATGGTGGACCGAATCAACGGGGCGTATCTTTTACGTCAGAGGATACTATTGTATTTTTTTTTTCTGGAGCTTGAGCCGAAAGTTTTTCTGGCCCTGTGCAGTGGCCTGTCCAGGGAAGCTGAACGACGCCAACGGAAGGAGAGCCAGCTTTGGCGGGTTTTTTGCGCTTTCCCCCAGATGCGTCATAATTTCCTCTGCATGAAGTAAGTCAGTTCCGAGGCGGACCAGTCGTTGCGCCGGGAAGGTAGTAGGGGTTGTGTGATTGCACTGACTAGATTGCCGTAGTTGTGCAGGAAGACCACATCAACAGAGGTATACTACTAAACTAGGGGCCAGCATCATACTGTTCCTAGGACAAGAGGGGTGCCCGACCGAGATGGAACGCGATGGCCATCACAGCAGCAACAACAAGCGCAACAACGCAGCTGGGTCTGCATCACAGCCAGGGCGGGGATCAGGTCCGGCATGGCTAGTGTGAGGATCTGCGTGGACCATGGACTGATGGATGGAGCCAGATGGACAGAGCCGGAACGGACCAGGCAAGGGAGACGAGATGTTGTTGGTCAACTCATGATTTTTCTTTCCAGGTTGCGTGGCTGAAAGGTGATTGATTGATTGACTGAAGAAGAAGAAGAAGGCGTGAAGCCACTCAACTTCCATCGTCATGGCTTGGCGTCACGGGGGATCGCCCGGTCTGGATCTTGGCCGGATTTCCTTCGGTCTTTTGCTTTTCTTCTCTATCCTCATACTCCCTTCTGGCTTCATTTCTACCGTTTTCCATCATTCTTCCCACATTATTCATTCCATTCTATCATCCATTCCATCAATAGAATCATCTAATTTTCTTCATACTGGATAACTCAATACAGGAATGTATGATTTCACCGTGACTCAGCACTTTACTCAGCGGTCATCAAGCAGCTTCCACCAGCTTCGGCACAGACCAATGGCGACCACGCCACCTCCCATCGTGCAACCCGCCGGGTTCCAGCGGGATCAATAATCAGTCAATGCACAATCCCACCTTCCCTCTTTCCCTCGTCCTCTTCTCGAGAAGCTTCGAGCTACAGCAAGACTAAATCTTCCGCCGTGCTTGCACTGATGCAGATCCTCGCATCCCGGAACGGTCGGCAGAATGAGATCATCCCTCCTCGGTTTCCAGCAGTCACCTGCTCCTCCCTTTCCGTGGTTATCCATCCCTCCTTCTCTTCCATTCCTTTCGACAACATGGCTTGTTCAGAGTAGGCTTCGTGACTCAACAATGGACCTGTGATGCCAGACCCACAAGGCTGAATGGAAGCAGGAATTGGATGGCCATGAATATTGGGTCGACACTTTCCCGTCTCTTCCGGTTGATCCACACTTTGGTATCCCGCTCTATACTCTCAACCACCACCACCACCACCACCACAGCTGTTACCTGCAGGTTTGTCTCTTGCAACAGGGATGCCCGGCTGGTTGTTTGTATGACATCCCGTCTGTAATGCAGGTAGGCATGTACACCGCATCCAAATTATGCATGTGTGTTCCCCTCTTTCCCCCCTCTCCTTCTCTCCCTCTAAACTATACCCTACAGAGTAGCTATCGTAGCTATCTCTCACCTCCCTGCATACAAGAGCTACCTAACCCTACCAAAGTCTCGTACCTCTCAACCCGAACTCAATAACCGAAACCTACTTACCTTTCCCCTCCCCCTCTCAAAAGAAAAACCAAATAAACACATGACACCTACTCGCCAACCTAAACCCAGCCTATAATCTACCACTGCCAGCAGTCACTTACAACTGGCTGGCCAGGTTTCCCTTGCATTTTATTCCACCGTGATCAATCTCGCTGATCCGGGGATCCCAACCCTCCCATCCACCATAATCATGCTCGGACTATTTCCAGCCACGGAGACAGCTATTGAACCTTTATCCGATTAGACTTTTCCCCCGCCCTGGTTTGAGACTCATATTCTCGTCTCCAATATTGTTCAAGTTCTTGCCCAAAGCTAAAAAGTATACTTGTGTATATGCATAGATCCGGTACGCGTTGAATTCGCGTGTTTTGAATCTGCCTATCTAGGCAAGGGGGTCTGCTCCTCATTTGAGAGACCGCACTACCCATCAGTTGGGCATGAAATCAGTAAAGAATATTTACTTTGTAGAGGGTGTCGAAAGTACCGTCTCTACGGAACAGGCAGGATGCTGATTAACTTCTGACAAAGGTGACAAGGGTACAGAGCTGATCACGATGATCCCTAGCATGATTGGGTTTGGTTGTCTTGTCCCGCTAAGTAGTCCCGCTGTGTAGAGCGCTCGATACGGGGCGCTGCCGCTACTCATTAGTGGTCCTGAGAACAAGCGAAACCTTGGCAATGATATGTAAAGTTGAGAATAACTTAGTATATTACTATCTAGTATAGACTTTATTAGGGCTACCAAACGAATATAACAGAATAAAGCAGTAAGATGAATAAGTAATCACTTAACCTACATCTCACATCTATATATTGACACTTTATGATTCACACTCCAATATTCTTATATAATCCAGTGTTAAAGAGGCCGATATGTCTCTCATCAGAACTTAACGCACTGCTCATGATACCCCACCGCTCATGATACTGCACTGCTGTCGCGTGTTCTAGCACGCTCCAACATTCATTTAGTATCTTCTACATTTGTCGGTTAACTCATTCTTTTCTAGGGGTGACGAGAGAAACATCAAAGATCTACTAATATAAACGAACGTAACTTATTAGATTTGAATGATTGAAGTAGTAGCTTGAACATGCCTCAGCCGTGCGAAAGTAACCAGACATGTGGATTTTGGTAGAACTAACTTATTTACTATATAACCCTAGAACTAGGATAAAAAAAAAAAACGAAGGCTGACCAGATTGTTCCAATCTGTTCCCCACCTTCGTGATATTAGCCTCGATATAGGGTGTGGGTCCGGAAATGGTAGTATCCCACGGTGCATATTGATTGATGCATAGTCAAGATTGGCGGGACTTTGGTGTCTGCGGGCCTCTGGCAATTGATGTTATTATACTCTGCAAAGGTTATGAATATTTCGTGCTGATCTTGAGATATATCAGAGCATCTATATGCCGTTAATATAAGGTCAAAGAAAGACAGGTAATGGTAGAAGGAGGGAACCTACAGCGTGACTGGAAGAACATCACATTCCTTTCTGGTCTATCTCGACATGTAAACTCCCACCAGAACCTGCCTCATGTATTGCTCGAATGACCAGTTTTACTTCGATGAGAGATTAAGAAGGGCTCTCATTGCCGTCGACGAGATATCCGTCCGTTCGAGCCTCATTCTTAGCAGCTTCATATTTGGCGGAGAAAGAATGCCTTGTGCAGCATCCAGCCACAATATTGGTATAGTCAAAGTCGGTTGTAAGGTCATTCAGAAATGCCATGAGAGCAGTATTCACTGTCTGCCCGTCTTTGGCATGCGGAATATGAGTCGCTGAAGTTTCTCAGGAACTGGGCGACGGGTATCGATGACTCTTCTGTCTGTTCTAAAGCGTCCGGTTTATATAGAATAACAGACTTGCCGTCAACCGATCCATCGGAAGCTGGTGTTGAAGATCACTGGAGTGGATTTTGAGAACAATATTCTTGAAATAGGAGTTAACGATATTCGCTGTTGTGCGTATAATATCGTGCTTCGCGACTGCCTTCTGCCAAATAAAGGGCTCAGTAGGCAAAGGGAAAGAAATATACTATATATGAATATTGGATATCCTGGGAAGCCAAAAAGACACCTTGATGACTAAGTCATCGCGGACAATAGGCACCCTTATATATCAGGGGCGTCAGTGTTGGACGTAGAATAAGGGAATAGCTGCTGCAGCCTCCGCGAAAGTAAATTCTGCGTCACTAGCGCATAATTAACTGCCTATATTCCCTTATGATTGATAATTTGATAATACGATCTTGCAATGGGGCAACCGCACATGCATGGCTCTAACGATTATTGGATTGAGCCTAGCGGTGAATATTCTCCCATATGGCCACATACATGGAGTATATCTATAAGATACTGATTTCTTTATATGAGACTACTGATCCTCTAAAAATCAGTCTATTCGGTGGATATAGACATATAGTTGTCGTTTTCAGATAAATCCATAGTATTTAGTGGCTGATTCCTTACCTAGTCGACAGGCTTTCTACCCTGACAAGTAGATCCTATCACATCAGCCAAGGATTTCTATAGTTTATTTTTAAAACTCGCAGGTATAATAGACAATATTACTTAAATATACTTTCTTTAAATTTATCCAGTCATTCGGGTACAATGTGAAGTTTAGAGGAAATAAATATTGATATAAAATTTTGTTTAAATAGAAATTAAATATATTATTATTATTACTCAGGAGCAAACCGTAAGTCTCCACTACATATGAGATCCTTTCTGCTACCACAGACTCCAGTATCTTGCCCAGTATCGCGAGGAGTGAAATTGCTCTCCATGCTTTGGCAATGGTGTAGGTTCTCTATATTCGGCTTCTTGAGCAGTATGATCATCCGAACCCGGACCCAGAAACGAAAGGAACGAGAAGTTTTTGGGACATGTTAGGCGGCTGGAGGCAACGGAAAGCGCTGCCCCGCACCAAGCGTACTCACCATGAGCATCAGGCTATCTGGAAGGAGGCCGAGAGATTTGACACTAGCAATGGATTTATTATACAAAAGCACCTTCGCAGACTTGCGGGGCTGCGCTGGCGTGTGTGCCCTTGGAATTGTGATAGCGAAATTAGGGTTTTTGGACAGAGCGGTTGCAATTTCTGGAGCACGTATTTATGATGCGGGAGACATGGGAACCATGTAAACACGCCCTAGACCGGCATACGGACTGGGTCTGCGCAGTCGCCTTCTCCCCAACGGCCAGACGGTGGCATTAGACTCACACGATCACACAGCGCGACTGTGGGATACCACCATGGGTGCGGAACAAGAGAGACTTGATGTTGGTTCAGTAGTTGAAACTATAGCATTCTCGGCTGATGGCTGTCATTATATGACTGATCGTGGTTCAGTCCCCATGAAAGATCAACCATCAGGTTCGTCTATTGAGCACTTGGGGGCCAATATCTTCATAGATGAGAAATGGATAACTCGGGGCCGGCAACGTTGCATTGGGCTGCCACCTGACTTCCGACTGAGCTCTGTGGCTGTCAGTGACAATTGTGTGGTTATTGGTCATGAATCTGGCCTCTTCATGTTTCTCTGGTTTTAAACAGTGCGTTCTGCGTGATAATGGGCTTCCAGGCTCGCCTCATCTTAGTGTAACCTTATCTAATTATATTCTAATCTCTTTGTAAAATCTGGAGTCCAGCACGTCGCCATGACTGTTTGTCAATCCTCATGGGCACCTAAGTACATATATATATACTTACTTGACAGAATAAAACGTCTCAGTCGCCTAGCAAACAAGCAACTGCACGAGAGGTGGTGTTTTGGGCATACAGAGATTATCAGAACTGCCACTAGGTCTCTAATAGCTACATGAATACCATTTTCACAATTAATGTAACTTTTGGACAATCTAGAAGGGTAACACCAGACTATACTATCATTTTTTCCGTCCCTAGTCACAAGCTGCCTGGTGCGGCTCACAAATCGAAGTGATCACTGGCCGACTTCTCATAGCTTCTGAGACAGAACTGTGTGCCATCCCGCAACTTGTTTCTGTAGTACATTCTGAAGGAGAGTGCTCCTTCGAACTCTGCTCCTTTTATTCTGTCATCACAGAGCCCGGTTGCTTGCATACAAGCCTCCATAGTTCTCCGCCCCTGTTTCTTTATGACCTTGAATGCCACCTCTCCAGGCCTGCGGGAGATTCGTACGTAACAAGACTCTTCTAGAGTGCTTGTGAGGCAAACTCCTCGCTTCTTCATATCCCACGAGACCCAACGCTCATTTCTGGGACGTGGCCACGCGAGTGGTGGACGCAGCCTAAATACGTATTCACAGCCTGATTGGTGTCCATGAGCGGGGAGAACATCAAACCTTGTCTCCAGGCCATCGTAGCCAACTCGTATGACAGCATACTTCGAATCGGGTCGGAACTGAAGATACATAGGACCGAGGTGTAAAGGGGAAACTTGTAGGATCTTATTCGTTTCCTTAGTTTTTGTCCAGTTGAAAATATCTTCCATGACTCTTTCATTGAGGCGAAGGCTGGTGCCTTTACTGGTACTGATCATATGTTAGAGCCCACCCGGTAGCAACTGGGAACTATGGTAATATCCTTACTGGATAGCCACTGCGGCATATGCCCCTTGGTATGCCATAAGCATAGGGGAGCCACTATATCCCGGTCTACTCAGGCAGTCATGTTTCAGGCTGTCCTCCCAGCAAGCAAGACAACTTCCCGAGCTGATAGAAGGCTCGGCTTGGCCGCCCTCATATCCAAAGAGCTCAAGGTATCGCCCTTGAAGGTCGTCTAGTCCAAGTTTAAGCGCAAAATCAAAACCAACTTCGCTTATGTCCTTATCAACCGTTGAATGGAGGATAATCACTCCATAGCCAGCGTCAACTTCAGTATCGAGGTCAGGTCTTCCCGAGGCAGATACAAAAATATCATACCCGACCGTAGGATATGCAGTGAACTGGCCATTCTCAACCCAGCCGATGTTTAATATCTTGTTCTTGGCCCCACGCGAGTCAATGAGATTTGACCTGGCCGTCAGTATGACTCGTTTCCCAAGACCAGGTATACGGATAAAGAAACCTGTGGCCGCTATGTTCTGCATATCTTCCAAGCCTCGTGTAAGCACCAATCTTAGAAGACCAAGACGCCGGCCTGGATCACCGGGAACTTACCATCTCGTTGTGCCCAGATTCTGACAACCCAACTCTCCCGCTGGCGAGAGTTCCTGCAATAAAGTTTGTCTGCCACATGGCCATTCGAACTCTTGTCCTGCATATGATCCAGATGTTTCAATATCTGGCGCAGTGATTCAAGTCTTTTTTCACATTCCAGTAAATATGGGCTGTTGTGGCCGTATTGCTTTCGCTGATTGTCGACAAATTCTTGAAGCGTACGCTCCGCTGTTTGGTAATCTTCTACCTCTTCCAATACCATAGCCATGTTCAGTGCTCTTGTTGTGTCGCGTTCCCAACTGAAGGTCGATGTACTGAGATGGTCCGGGCTTCGAACCTTCATAAACTCTTCGAAGTACCCCTCTTCAATCCTCGCATAGGTATCATCCCAATCCCAGACAAGTAACAAATTGCATTGAGTGCCCGTCAGAAAACTCCTTCGAAGTTTGGGGGCTGTGATCATGATGATTAGAAAATGATCTTTACATGGCCTGGCAATTGTAGGGTTCGAAGCCCCCTCTAGGAAACAGATAATATCACCAATTCGGGCAGATTTCGCTAAGGGTGGAAGATCCCATCTCATCACTGAACTTAGCTCATTCCACTGGTCTTTCAGAAGGAGGGTCACTTCTTGTTTGGTTCTGTCTTGAGGATTGCCAACCGCGGTAATCTTGCCGATAATATGCCCCCTGCTCTGGATAACTGCCATCTCCATGTCGATCCAGGTTGCGACAGCCACCTGCTGGCCAAGGAGAACCTGTATAAGGCGTTCCATAAGTGTGTACCAGGGTATTGAGTAATCCGGGGAAAGGCCAGCTGCGATTTGGTCATCGGAGCTCATACCAAGCAGAGCGAAAACCTTGTCATGTAGTCTAGTTGCCTTGCGTGTATGATATACCTCCACCAGCTCACCAAGGGGGCGGATACCAAGGGAGAACCGTCCCATCGAGGAGCTAGCTACTCTTCTAGATCGAAATGCTGCCCCTTGTATGAGATATATTGCTGAGTGGACCACGTTCTGCACAGTCGGTGACACTCCTTCCAGGAGACCCAAGGACTGTGAATTCAATGCGACACAGAAGGCGTATCCATCAACTTCTACAGACCCACACTTTAGCACGACATGTCGCGCCGCAGCAACTTCTTGAAGAACCTGGATTAGACTATATTAGGAGTGTATGTAAGTATTTGCTCTCGATGAACCATACCCAGATTCGTTCAAACCAAGGCCGATGAAGCAACGTTGAGATTTGTTCCTTAACCTGGGGTTCGAGAGATGACATGGATCTCTGATCTACCTCCAGACAGATATCTTCAAGCGCTTTGTCGCATCCATTCTCTGGTTCACCTAGCCAAACAATCACGCGGCTAGCCTTGCTGTAGATTTCTGCCATATACCCGACCTGCTGTCCCTTCTCCACATCGTCTCCCTGGTTAATGCAAATAGCATCGATCCATAAAACTCGGGTCATCAGCGTATGTCGAATTTGCTGTAATGCGCTATGTAAGCTTATTGTAACCTGCAATTTATTCCCATCGATGGAGATTTTGCGTGGATTATTGGGATCACCCCACACATATGATAAAGCTTCATATAGAGCTGGGCTACCACCGGATCGTTCAAGGGAGTATTCGACTAGCTGGCCTTGTATCTCAGCATCTTCATCTTCATGGGGCATCAGATGAAGCAAGCGGATCGTACGTAGTGGCAAAGGGGTATATTTATATGTTTCTCGGTTGCTGGCGTTTAATGCGGGTGTATCTGGGTCGGAGAGGCTTATTAAAGGTGGCTCTTTGTGGGCTCCTGGCGGTCGTGTAGCGTCGCTGGTATCATTGGGGATAGTCGGCATTATTCTCTTGTCTGCGATCTATACTTTTCGCATTATCTTGAGAGCAATAGAGGAAATCCAAAGGGCACAAGGAATGTCAAAACCCGGGCATGGGCCGTATATGAGCACAGCTGATTCCTCAGCTGAGAATCCACTGATGACGTGTCAAACTGATGCATTGGCACCCCACACCCGACAAGCACATTGCCGTCCTGATACGATCGTGGGATTAGGTCATGACGTGCCAAACAAAGACGATCTAGATATGACTGACTCGCTCCCGTTTAAACATAATTTGATCAGTCAACATTTTAAGGAGGGTGTTAGCAACGACTGGTATTGACTGTTAAGTGATAATTAAGTAATTTAGTAGTTTTATTATGCTAAAATAATAACAATTTTTTATAATTGATTAACTATATCTACTTATTTTTATATCATTAGTATAAAGTTAAGACAGTGTATTTTTACAGTTTAGTTTTTTTTTAATAGTTGGTATTAGTAACAACCAGATCCCATACTAGTAAGAACCGAAAATATGTATGACCTGGCGACCTGGGGACCTATACACCCCTGTGTGAACTTAGCCAGCGAAACTAAGTACCATCCCCGCAACTTTGTATGGTAGCGAGACACATTAGTGTGGTATAGTAGGCCGAGCCACGAAAATTAGTTCACCTTCCCTATTTTACTAGACAAGCTGTAATCTATTTCCCTCGGCCATGCCGTGCATGACTTGGTATAAATTATCACTATTGGTTAGTGGCTGATAATGGTCACGACCATCGCGGGGCTATGATTGTGAAAGCACACGATTGGGATATGGAACAAGGCTGTGCCAGAAGAGAACCAATATCTGTCGAGACTAATCCGTACTAGTAGGACGACAGCTGACTCGTAGTATTTCCGGACTGAGTTAAGTGCTTGAACGGTTAGTGGCTCTTAAGGTTGCACCGGGCCGTCGCGGCTTTGCCCTATTGTCGAAGCGTCCAACCCCGACTGGCTAAATCGACAGTCCTGGGTATTATCTCTCCTTAAAATTTGCAAACAGTAAGTACAAAGGGAGAGTGTGTCCTGAAGGATTGACGGGTCACCAGCGCACATCTGGGAGATTGAGGAACGACATGCCATAGTCCAGTGTTTCTATACCGGCATTGGCAGGAGCGTATCTAACGGCGGGTTGCAGCGGAAGTGACAATGGACCGTGGACAAACACCAGCTTTTAGAAGCCATCTAGAAAAGCGGCGACATTTTAAGAAGAAGCCCTTAATGGGTAGCCCTGGCTCCCAGGTAAGATCACGCAACAAACTGAGCCTCCGGTGATTTACAATATAACAATCATGTTGAGTTCAGCAACGGTAATTTGACTACAACTGAATGCATGAGGATCCTATATACCCAGGTTTCCGAGTTATCCGTTGGCAGCAATAGGATCAAGTTGGAGGACTATTCTTATCCCAAATGCACTTCCAGTTCATTCCAAGGAGGGCAATGAAAGCGACCGAACCCCTGCAACTTTCGTGGTGACTAGTGTTGCGTGCTTCTGGCTAGGAATGTTTGGCGCCGAGGCTAGCAGAGACGGCTCTTTCCCACGCAATGTTCTCCACCACATGAAACGCTCATAGGCGCCGTACAAAGCCCCGCATGCTCAGCCTCCTTTCCTTATAATGATCGCGAGTCCCCAGACACTACTGATATTCTCGACGACTACTTTCCGCATAGTGGACATCAGGTATGCAACAACAGCGTCATGGCTGACACCGCAGATCAACACGGTACTACTCCCACCAGGAGCGCGGAAGCGATCCCATCTTCTATAAACAGAGATCATCCTCTTCCTTCGGTCGAGTTTACGTTCTCCTGCAGCCCATCGTCTCCCGAATGCCTGACCCCGAATTCGTCCGTCGACGGCTTCAACTCAGCTACCCCAGAAGGTCGCCGATCCTCTACGACGCCAACCACGCGGTTGCTCTTTGAAGATCTTCATTTGAGCGATAGCATCTCTTCTGCAGCCCAACAGCCAGCAATCGATCAATCAAGCATACCTCATAACGATTCTGGCCTAACACCTGCTCGCAGCACTCATCGTACAACCTACCGGGATCTGCACAATTCTACACCTAGCCCTATAGGTCCCTCTCATGTACGACCAAGCCAACAACGGTCACCTACTCCAACCTCGCCCTCGGGAGATGTCAGCTCTCATTTCCAGAATCTAAATCTGGGAGACGCAGATAGTTATGTTTCTGATTCTGACAGGAGCTCTACACTCGACAGTGAGGGAGATGCAGCGGAAGATGATGATGAGGATGCCTACAACATTCGTCATGAGTCTCTTCCCCAGGAGCCTATCTATGATATTCAACTTCAGAATGCGCTGCGAGATGTCAGGAGTGAACTAACGAGTCTTGCACAAATAATGGGCGGTAACACCCTTGCCCACGACAATACTAGTGACTTGTCCAAGCTTTATGAGAAGACACGTGAAGCAAGTCGATTCGCTTATCCAGCGACACGTACGGTAGGCTTCATCGGCGACTCGGGTGTTGGTAAGTATCGGAAAGATAGCTGACACACGTACGTTAAGAGGCTGATTCGTGCGAACAGGAAAGAGCAGTTTGATAAATTCACTTCTAGATCAAGAGGGCTTGGCTCGGTCGGTGAGTTTGAAACAAATTATTATAATATACCTATGAGAAACTAATACCCGATGTTCTACCCTTCTCGTAGAGCGGAGACGGTGCTGCCTGCACCACTGTCGTTACCGAATTCCGGAGTGTAAATGATACCTATCCAGAAAACTATACTGTTGTTGCAGATTTCATGGACAATGACGAGATCCGTGAGCTCCTCGAGGAGCTTTTATCCAGTGTTCGGAAATACTACACGGAAGCATTCCGTGAAGTGAGAACGTCGGAAGAGCAGGAGAATATCAAAGTTGCGGCCAAAAGAGCCTGGGACACTTTGAAATCCCTCTTTCCTCATGAGCGGGACCTGGACATTGACTTCCTTGCCCAGGAAGGAGACGAGGCCGTCGCTACAATTATGAGCACCTTGCTGGAGTGGGCCATGGCGGGCTTAGATACCCGACCAGGAGGGCGTGATAACCTACAGTATACGGTTGTGTCTCATCATGCGGATCAATGCATGAAGCATCTTGACAGACTGATGGCCAATGATGACGACGGTGATAACCCTGCTTTGTGGCCGTTTGTGAAGTTGGTCAGGTATATAACAGAAGTGATTGTATGCAATCGCTGCGTTACGTGGCTAATCTATACATAGGGTCTATTTGCGCTCGCCCGTTCTACGCACGGGTTTAGTATTGGCCGACCTCCCAGGTATCTTACCGAGGTACTATAATGGTGTCATGCAGAATAAGCTAAGAGCATAATGTTCAGGATTTCGCGACTTAAACTACGCTCGGGTACGAGCGACGGAAAGGTACCTACGGCACAGCTGCGACGAGGTGTTTATTGTGAGTAATATTATGCGATGTACAACCGATCAGTCCATAAGGGATATCATCCGTCGATGTGCGCGAGATCAACCTATCCGCATTGTGTGTACTCGCTGCGAGGTAAGTGCTTTTCGGATTCATTATCTAGGTGACATGAAAATGACCACTGAAATCCAGGACGTCAATTCAGAAGAGGCGGCACGTACCGCTCCTGCAGCAGATGCTGCACGTATCCGGAACATGAACAACCAAATCCGGCAGCTCGATCGCAGAATCGTGCAGACAGGTACTCGCAGACGAAAAGCGCACGGAAGTAAGATGCAGAGTCTCGCTGCAGAGGAAAGTAACCTCAGGTAAGTGGAGCCGATGCATGATACTCCAAATTTTCCTATATCTCATTCAGTACAGGGATCAGAAAGAAACGCTTGAGCTTCAGTAAGAAACCCTTACTTTGGTTGTTTCAAGTCAAGATATTGGTCTAATCTGAAACTTGCCAGGTTGATGAACTTCCTCGTTATTCGAAGAAATACATCTGTGACCAACTCTTTGTTGCATGCCTGGGGCGAGATGGCTCGCATATTCTGCGTGAGCAATAAGCTCTACTCTGACCATCGAGAGGACGATCCACGACAGGCCAATGGGTATTTGGCACTCAGTGGTATCCAAGAACTTCGACGGTACTGCCAATCAGTACCGGCAGATGCGCAGTTCCGAGCCACGGTATCTTATCTTCAACATGAAGTACCAGCGCTGCTGGGTTCTATCACACAATGGGCCTTAGCAGGGACTAGCACCATGACTATGGCCCGGGCAGAAGTCTTGCGACGGGTTTTGACTGAAGCCGAAAGCAGTCTGAAAGGGGTACGGTAATCGTCTTAATATCCAAATGCACTTTGCTCTGTCTAGATGCAGGCTCCAAAACTGCATCTACTATCTGCTGCTTAGTTATAAATGCCATGATTGCTAATTCGCGTAGAGCACAACTCGTGATGGCTCGCAGGTACACTCCTTACAGAGTAGCCTCAGGAGGCAATTCTCCGAAGCCATTACACAACAAATTCGTAGGCACCGACCTACAACCCAGTCATGAAGACCTAAGTAAATAACCCTTCATACAGGCCGAAGTCGACGTGATTGGAGGGACGATGCAGTCGAGGCGAGCTTAGAATGGGCAACTGTAAGTAGGACCCACAGTACCCCAAGAATATTCGGTACCTAATTTGTCTACCTACAGTGGCACCACATGACATATGCAGCATTCTGTCGCAACTACGGAACGCATGAAACGGCGAAACAACCGTATCGTTGCTGGAACGAAGAGATTCTCGGCTCGGGAATTGACCAGCTATCTCTGGCGTGGGATACCGTGCTCAACTGGCTTGAAGAAGAGGGTAGAAAGCTCGAAGACGAAATCTCCAGGATTTTTCAAGGGGTGCATGATTCTATACACGGTATGCCAATTCACAAGCGTCCTTCAGGGTCAAAGGGCTGGTGTTATTGACTATTGACTTGTCAGAGCAACGGGATCTGGCCCCAGAAACCCTAGGGAACCTGCTTCTGAACCTCCGAATGCGACGGACGTGTATACTGGACGCTCTTCAATGCTCCATAGAACGCCTCATTGATGACACTGAGTATTGTTGCACGAATTTGTATGCTACTATGAGAGATGGACTAATTTGATTTGCAGAAATATCATGGAGGATACAGTTGGTGGGCACGCGAGCTCGTATATTGCGGCAGTTATGCGTCCAGTCTATAACCATTGCATGCAACAAAGTGGTATGCTATCTCTCTCATCTTCCATTCAATCACATTTTCTTTTGGTGCTAATGCAAACTGGCTCACATAGGAACGGGGAGTGATTCGCGTCGAAAGCAAACCATGAATCGTCATCTCAGTTCACGTAGTCTGTTCCAAGGCTTTTCTGACAATATTGCCCTCGACTATGAAGCAATGATCGACGAAGCATTTGAACAGTTAAATAACAAGCTTTGTGAGGAACTTGCTCATATTACCCGAGATTTACATGCTACGGTCACTGTGGAGGGAGAAATCTCTGAAGCTGGAGAGAATCCCGAGTGTACAGAAGGAGTCAAGCGAGGGGTGGAAACATGCAAACGAGCCTTGGCAAATGCTCAGACGATCGTGCTAGGGCTGAGTGAGTGACACGAAGGAATCCATACGCGTATCATCGGGCTAGTAGTGACAGGGGGAATAGATTGTTGTTACTATATACTACGCTTATATAGAACACTTATAGTTATGATTGAAAACAGTTAGGTTTTGTCTTCTTATTCTGAACTGGGATTTTTATATAACTATTTATATTGGAATTGCAGCTGAGTTGAATCATTTTATGAACTTGAAGAGTTATTGTTTAGTAGTCCTGCACAGGCGCAGTACAATATCTCGTAACAAACTCTATAAAGTTCTAAAACAGAAATGTCTGCACGTAACTGTATCAAATATGATAGTAAATATACCTCTTCGTTCTACAGGTCTACCTTCATTTTAACCACCCAGTTATACCACTGCCTCAAACACCGTAAGCATGATGCTTCCTCCGTGGGAGCAGCACCCATATAGCGATCAATGCAATCAATAATGTGAGAACGAATGGCTGCAGGCTTTGGACACCGCGCGCACCGGATATAGCACCGGCGACAAAGGGTAGTCTTTGAATAACCAAGGTGGGATTAGCAAAGGATGTCAAGCAGCAATAGATCGATAACCCTTTTTGTCAAGTAAGTGGGTAAACGTACATTGCTCCGCCCCCGCCAGCCAACGCCGACGCAAGTCCGATTCCAGGGGTATGTAGGTGCTTAGGGAGCAGCTTAGCCGCCACCACAATGGCTGCGGGAAAGAGAGGGCCAGTAAAGAAGCCGAGCAGCGATACAGCCACTGCGGACACGATGAACTGGGGTACGAGCCAGAAGATAAGTTCTAGGGCAATTGAAATGGCTAGATAAATGCTGATAGCAATTCGCTCTCCTTGATTACAGTCAGTATTTATGTAGTAAGGCCTTGAAGAAGGGGGAAGGAGAAACGTGCCCAACCAGTCGTTCACAAAACCGAGGACAAGACGGCCCACGGTGACTCCAGCCCAAAAGCCGGTTGGAATCAGACCCGATTCGTAGGGCTCGCCATGACGGACCTGAACCATGAAGTCCACGACCCAGCCACCCACCGACACTTATCAGATTCATTCATCAGCTTGGTCATTCGATTCAACTATTTGGTAGATCGGCGCACCTTCAACTCCCATGTACACAAATAGCCAGACAGCTATCAGCCAGGTAATAGGACTCTTCATAGCCTCTGTAGTTCTGCTTCCACCGCCACTATCGGTACCTCTGTGGTTCTTGGCTCTGTAGCTAGCCGCGTCTTCCTTCCAGAATAGAGCAGAGCTCACCATTAGGTCTAGAACGGATGCACCAAGTAGTGTGTAGTAGAAATAGTTCCAGCGAAGACCCGACTTGATCATCTGAGTCCCAACCAGTGGACTTATGGTTGCCCTGCAGTGGTCCTCAGTATTGCTAATTGATGGTCGTAGGACTTGTCTGTAGCCACATACCCGAGACCATAAAATGCTTGAAGGACCCCCATCATAGCATTCGCGTTGGCCATATCAGCGATCCAGGAATTCCATGCCGCGTCGATGAGACCATTGCCCAAGCCAACAATTACGTAGACAGCTAGCATTGCTGGCCAGGGTGGATGAATGGCCATAATCACATATGGAATGATATGGCATAGGGGACCGATTATTGCTATACCCCGCTGTCCAAGCGTCATGTGAATCTTGTTGACGATGAGCGTGGCTATCGTATATCCGGCAAATGGGGTCACGAATATCAAGGAGACCACGGTGGTAGACAGGTTATAGTCTTCGCGAAGCTATTCACGCTCAGCATGTCTCTGATGGAAGAAAGGAACAAGTTAAGCCGATCAGACGCATACATATGGGACGAGTGCCTGCAGCATAAGTGATTAGTTTGTCATTCATTTCTGATGCGGGGATTCATTGTAAAGGAGAGCTCACTCCATAAACACCATCATTTGCTCCGACAACTGTGAAACTAATGAATGTAGCCAAAAGACGCCATCTATTGATGGGAGGATCATTCCACTTCTGCTTCTGCTGTACGATTGCCCCTTCGGTACTCGGCCCGAATGGTTGGACTGGGTTCTGTGACTCCTGTTGTCCCTGTGAAACGAGCTCAATTGTGGTTGTTGACATGTTGTACTTTTAGAGAGGAGACAGAATAATGCAGTGAAGGAAATAAAATAAAGATTAGTGACGTTGCATTGTGGTTGAGAAGTACCTGCTACATGTGATCACGGACGCTTCCCCCGCCTTATGAGCTAAAAACTGCCTTTGACTGGCAGTTGTTATGGGGCAGACCCACCAAAGAAGAGGATGGAGACTGGCAGAGAGCAGCCAAGTGTCTGTGCTGCATCTCGCCCTTGGTTGGACATTTGACATGTTGCTTTCCTGCCTATCGTAACGATGATCCTATCCCAATGGAGCAACTCGGAATATACCCCATCAGACAGGCGGTCTGGGTACTACACTTTGCATGACAGGCTTGCGTTATGAGCCTTGCTGAATAGGATTGATTCATCACAGGCAGTCATGATGCTGAATGGAAGATGAGATATCAAATTAGGATGGTGACATTGAAGATGGCCAATAGTCGGCCTATAGTGATCAGAATTAAGCTCTCTGTGTCTGCACTACACAGATGGCATTTGTTTCACAACCACATGCTCACACTTACCTGACTTCATGTGAGCGGTTACACAAAGTTGTAGACTCGGTATCCCATTCTAGAAATTGATATTTCATCGCCAGTAGATCCGAGTGGTTGTACTACCTTGGAAAGGTTTGTTGGACTTTGCCATTGGACGAAAACATCCCAGGCGCTGGTAGTTTCAACACTTTCATGTACAACATACTTCAGCATATACAATTTCACGTATTTTGACGTTCAAGTAGTTATCCTGCTAATGTGGTTTATATATCTAACATCCTCTTCACTTCATCATCTTCCAAAAGTGCAGCATGCTCCTTTCTCAATTTGGCCGCATCATTAGTTTCAAACCAAAACGCCCACGTACTCTGCGTATTGATGTCAAGATTGTTCCGGCTGGACTTCAACCCCACGTGCTGAAGCTGAGGCGGTGCCAGAGCATATCGAGTCAACTGGCTCTGATCAGCGTATTCCTCGATCATGGAATCGGTCTGACCATGTCCTCTCGCAGTCAAGAAATCAATCAGGCCATTCACACTCTCCCTCGGAAACACCAAGCCCTGAGTGCAACATCCAAACTTGTTCATCTCAACAACCCCTTGGAGCGGCATCAAATTGTATTTCCCGGCCATGTATACGAGTGCGGTGAAGGCTGGAACGCACACCATGGAGATAACCACGATGCTCAGTGTGTCGACGTGAAGTCGCTCAAAGCGAGTGCGCCGAAGCATCATCAAGGACGAAAATGTAGATAGCATGAGGAGGCCAAATATCAGGGGCATGTTGCTGTATGCCATGTCGGAGTCGCTCCACCCCAACGAGGTTTCAGTGTAGAAAAGACGGAGGTATATCCAAGGGTTTCGTGGCTGTTGATTCCGTTGGGAAATGTCGGAGAGTGCCTTCAAAGTCTTCGAGAACCACCCTGTGGCAAGGATAATGTCGTCTTCGAAAATGATCGTGTAGGGAGCGTTTACTTCTTGGCAGGTTCGGAGGGCGTAAATATAGTCGCTGCACATTGTTAGCTGGCTTGGTCCTAGAGGCAGATGTATAAGAACCAAGGCCCTGGAAAATTTTCATAAACTCACAAGACCCCCTTCTCATAAAAGTTCTTATCCCTCTCCAGATCCTGCAAGTTCTGCAACTGCCCTTCCGACACATTATAAGTATCCGCTGCATCCACAAGCCTGCCCACCCATTTTTGATCCCAACTAGGATGTACTCTCGGGTCCGTATCGGCAAACAGGATACTAAGATACAATGCCTGTCGCTCTCGTTCGTCCAACCCCTCCAGCAGTGAGCCAACAGATGCTTCGAAATAATGGTCCGAGTCTCGTCGAACAGTGACCATGGCGATACAAGCTGTAGGTGTGCCTCCACTCTTCACGTAGTCTGGTGGATCAATGCCTGAGTTGTGCTGCGAGATAAAATGCCAGGCCTCACGCTCACGGTGGAGACTGTAATCCAATTCGTAGACATGGCGATCTTGGAAAAAGGCAGAGTGTGGATCACGCCAGAGGCTGATTCGGCAATAGTAGAATATTAGGAGCCAGACGAACAGGCTGAGGATGAATATTTTCGATGCGCGCAGCTGAAGATAATAAGGAATATGAGTGAGAACTTGCTTGGCGACTTTATTCAGAGAGAATGGAAGCATTGTATCGTGGAAATTATAGGAGGGGGGGGGCGTGGAGGAAGGCTCGGAACGAAGCTATAACATCAGAACGGTGGCAGCTGCATTTGCTAGGGTTTAGAGTAATATTTCATTCAAAAAAGGCAAACAGCGCAGGTAGCAGCATTTAGTAGCAGACAACCTCCTCTTGGCAATTAACGTAGTCAGGTATGGATGATGCGCCCTAAGGGACTGGGTTACGACCGAAAGGCTGAGAAGACTATCGGTACCCACAGCCACCTACACACCACTATAGTTCACCTACAGACTCGAGTATTACAGGGGCAGAAAGGGTCTACATCCCTGCAACTAGGAACTAATCACAGGGTCTTATCAACTCAGCACATAAGCGCCTAGCACGCAGCTCCACTGTCTGTTCGTCGATTTAACTGACCCACAACCCACAGAATGTCCGCGTATCACGGACTAAGTGAGACATACAGAGCTAGTTGTACATTAGTGTGTCAAGTCATTGACCGAACCATAGTTGATGGAAGCCGGCGCATGTACCGCGCGACTTGGCATTAGTAAGACCGATGATTTGAATGATGCATCGTTCGAGAGCTAGGCGTTGGTGGTTATAAGCAATTTGATAGCAATGAACTGGCGGCACCAACCGAAATTGAGCCCACCCAACTAGTCTAGGATCGATTAGTCCTCTATAGATCCATGGTTTCTGACCAGTCCCCCTTACAGTATGCTGGACATCAAACCCCCGAAAATCTTCCGGTAGCGGTCGAATGTAATCAATGAACCAACTTCGCCATCACCCTCACTCCTTTAGACCCCATCTTCGGCATGGCGACTTGAAAATCATACAGAAACGCCACATCATCGGCATCTGTTTCGAACAGTGTCATGTCAAATTCTCGAACCAGGGCTGCGACCACAAGATATAGCTCCGCACGCGCGAGTTCGATGCCAAGGCACTTTCGCCCTCCCTTATTAAATGCCATTTGAAACCTTCGTCGCTCCTTCCCAGCATCACCAAGCCAACGTTCCGGGTCAAAGACAAAAGGATCCGGAAAGACGGTGTCCGCGGTGTGTGCACTCAGAGTCGTGGTGCATATTGGAGTGCGTGGCGGGATTGTGTACGACTTGCTTTTGGTGCTGGGTGGACAGGTCAAGGCGACGTACGAGGAAGGCGTATAGGTCAGCGGCTCATAAGCGATACGTGCGGACCGAGCCGTGACGCCAAAAGAAAGCCGGTTGCCTTCCTCGATTACCGCAGATAAATACGGAAGTTGCTCGAGCTGTGTCCATGAGGAAGGTATAGGTACGGCACGGAGCTCCCTGCGAAGCTTCTCGAGAACTGTGGGGTTGGCAAGAAGATGATAGAAGATGATGTTAAGTGTCTGAGCTGGCGATTCGGTTCCCGCTAGGACTAGCAGGGCTCCTTCTTGCTGCAACCGGAGGGGCATTTTCTCTGAGGCTGGCAGGTTTGGGCTGTCCAGTAATGAATCAAACACTGACTCTTTGCCGGTTGGTCCAGTTTTGTCCTTGACAGCTACCCCTGATTCTTTAGCCTTTGTGATCATGAAAATCTCCTTGCGAACACGCTGCATTGAACTGTTAGACTTGGTATATATTCTCGGTGCGGAGCCTCACGTCAAATAGGGCCAGCAGATCAACAAGGCCTGGAGGCATCATTGGGCGGCTTATGGACACAGGGAGCGACTCCAGGAAATCGGGTATTTGTGGAAAGTGCTTGTTGATATTGATCCCCATCAAGAGCTCTTTGCTGTTGTGGCGGAGGATGGCGGCTTTCGGTTCGCTTGCAAGTACATCTGTCCGGTGCGCGAAGAGGAAGTTGTTGACAACGCTGGGCAATTAGCCTCGATACCGAGTGAATGACGGGTCAACCTACTCATTCGAGAATGCGAAGAACGCATCTGACAAGTTGACTGGGGTGTCTTCGGCAACATGGGTGGTTATCAATCGCTTTAGCTGGTCTACCTTGTCTGAGATCAACCCCTCCATGTGCAGAATGTTCCTTTTACTGAAGAAGGGCGCAAGAGACTCTCGCCGGACTTTATGCAAGTCATGGTCGGTGGTTGTGCCCAATCCACCCGGGACGCGAAGGCTCCTCAGCTGATAGCCATACTTGTCCCTTCTGGCCATTGATGGGGCGTAGATAGTGTCCAAGAAGCCAACGTCATTGATGTGAACCTCATCTGGGGTAATACGGATGATTGGGCCTACAACCGTCAGTGGGGCTCACACATGAAGCAGAGCTTGACATACCATATCGTGTGTGCAGATTCTGTATCTTGAACACGTATTGACCGGGCTGAATAACGTCGAAATAGAACTCATACCACCATGTGAGGGCTGCAAGACGGGGACCGGGAATATGGGCTAAGGGGTGGAAGTAAAGGCGGCGGATAGCTTCACTTGCTGTCCAAAGTACGGACAGCAAGGCGGCAACCCCCAGACTCCAGAGCAAAGTCATAATCAATAACCGAATTCAGTGAAGAAGGGATGAAGAGATGCTGACAGCATGTCAAGCAAGAGGTAAGAGAAGAAGCTTCTGAAAATAGCCTCGCTTTGTGGGTGAGCCTGACCAGGATCATCCCGGTGTGTAACCCTACTAGTCTAGTCAGCATGCCCGTAGCCGCCTCTAGCTGAGAGCAACAAGGTATACACACGTACGCACAAACACACACACCTAAAACAAGGACGCGAGGGGAGTACCGGCAAGATGGCATTATCTGTTGTGTCGCTTCGCTCTTCATCTCATAACAACGATTCCTCTCCCATTGTCGGTGGGATTCCAAGGTCGCCGTTATCATCATGTCACATACATACGCAAACCCCGCTGCAATGATTACGATTTCTATTCTCTTTCCTATCTTGGGCACCTTAACGGTGATTCTGCGCTTCTATACCAGAAGAAAGACGAAATCTGTGTTGTGGATTGACGACTGGTTGACACTGCCTGCACTGGTAAAATATATGCACCCTGAGGCCTTGAAATTGAATAATATTGACTCATTGAGGGATTGGAATATGTACTCGCCACCCTGATGCTCTGGGGAGCAACAACAGGATCCTTAGGAAGTCCTCTTCCTCAGCCCGATGACCCACGTCCAGATGCTTACATCTTCTCAAACTCTGATCAACAAATCAGGCTTCTACAGGTTCACATCTCTCTGCTTAAATCGGATTCAAGAACTAATCCTTAATAGATCCAATACGTCGCTGACATAGTGACAGTCTGGGCATTTGGTTTCGCAAAACTCAGCATTCTATATTTCTACCGCAGCATATTCTGCAGTAGACGGACCATTCGCGCTGCCTTCCACTCTGTGACCATGTGCATGATAGTGCTAGTCTCAGTTTGGACTGTAGTCTTTGGCATTGGTACAATCTTCATCTGCGGTGCCCATCCCGTGAACGCCTGGGGAACTGTTGCAGTCGTTACATCCGAATGTAGTCTACAGGTCCCGATTGTTGAGGGATATGCCATTTCTGACTTTATCATGGATGTGATTATATGGCTACTCCCCCTGCCGCGGGTAAGTAAATCATGCTGGGGCCACCAACTATCGAGCTCATCCTGCCACAGATATGGATGTTAAACATTTCTGTTCGCCAGAGGATGGCACTTGGGCTAATATTCCTCGTTGGTCTCTTGTGAGTGTGCTTCCTGCAGAGTCATAGCGTGTGTCTGACGCCCGTCCAAGGGCAATCGCAGCTTCTGCAACACGAATGGCTATCTACATCGCACATCTCATCAATCCCTTCGCTCAATCAGATGGAGAAAGTACGAAACCAGGAACAATACTCTGGCCAAAGCTAACAGAACAGCACTCGTCACATACCTCCTGTTCTGGACCATGATCGAATGCGGTCTCGGTGTCATCGTTATCTGCCTCCCTTCCTTACGGCCAATGTACAGAAAACGCGCGTTAAACTCTCTCGTCAACAGTTTTAAGAAATACCTGTACCGAAATCCCCAGTCTACGGCATCGAGCGCTATACAAATCGATAGCCTAGACGGCTCGGCAAATTCTAACTCGTCTAATGTGAACCTTGTCAGACCATGGCATTCCGGGCCATAGGAGGCAGTAGACAGCACAGCCCTGGTCAGTTTGATTGCTACTAGTACCTATCCAGTCCTAGGTGACGGGCCAATGAATGTCTATGGGATCAGCCTCTAGAGTTGAAATAACCCTGAACAACTTGCATAAGTAGTCTCACCGTATGACAGTGTCTTACCTTATGACCAGCCCTTTGAGTTACACGGGCGCAGCCAGGGGATTTCAAAAACAAGACTGAGGCTCAGATAGTCTGTCAAACACGGAAACTCACACATTACCTACAAATACGATTCCAGAATTAAAATGGTACAGATAGCCACATCAATGCTTCATCTATGGTCACGCTCCAAAGTGCACTACACCTTGACCCGAAGTGAACATGCCTGCTAAATTTCGACTTTCAGAAGCCAAATATGCGTCGCTTGATCATTCCGCACCCATTGATCCTCCCTCTCTACCCGAGCGCCTTTATGGGTCCATCCTATCGCTCCGTCATATCTGGCGAGAAGTCTTGATAGTTTGTCTTAGCATCCTTTGTACAGGACTCCTAGTAAACCGTATCTTGTCTCCGCTGGATGGTAGAACTACCGAGGCTAATCCAGAATACGGTCAGTGGTACTAATTTTGACTCTCCAACGTTCACTCGATCTAAGAATGATCTCTAACCAAACAAAAAAACCAAAAGATACGACCTCAGACCATGACCGTTGGATTCAATTCCAATGGACGACAGGAATCTATAGCTCTTCGAAGCCCGAAGATTTCGATGCCGTGAATAAGGCCTGGGAGGAAGTCATCCCAGCGTACGGCTTCGTCGCGGTTGATCACGGGTGGGCTGTGGAGAACCACCTCCCAGCGAGCATGAGTCTTCCATCAGATTCTTCGAAGGGAGTGTACATTCTTGATGCGTAAGGCCGGACTACTCCTCCAGCTCTGATTTCTCTACCCCCTGAAGTTTTCGAACGAGTCTTTTTTGTGATACTGGAAACAACAAACTCATGGTGATTACGGACTTGATAGGTACCACCAGATCCACTGCCTCACGATAATCCGCCGGACACTCTTAGAGATACGATCAGGAATGCCCCCCAAACTTCCCCTTGAACATTCTTGGCACTGCTTCGACAGCCTGCTGCAGTATATTGTATGTGGAACAACTGGAGATACACTTCTCTACACATGGGGACGCAATCAAACTGGTGATGGACAGGCTCGGAAGTGTCTCGATTGGAGGAGTCGGAGAGAGTGGATTCGTCAGAGAACGGCTTGTTATAAGGATAGTGAGCAGCCCATTCGACTAGTTGATCATTTTACGAGGTGCGAAGATGGTGAAATGGAGATTGGGGATGGGATTAGGTTGAGTGTTTGATTGGGAGGTGTAATAATGGATCACGAGAATGGAAGAGAGAAACATTATCGGCTATAGGCTTTTGCTCTTGGCTGGAGCTATACTCCACCTAAAACATACGACATCTCCATCAGACCCCACATAACCTCGAGACAGCTCCAACGCTCATCTACCACCCTTCCCCGATAACAGTATTGTCCTCATCATGTGGCAATGCAGATCTCTCATGAATACCACTAGCTTCATATCCAGCGGCGCGGACACCTGCTTCGAGAGACATCGAGGACTCAGCAGGTCCTACTCCCTGTTATTATCGGCGTCGTGGTTACTACTAGGGACTTTGACGTACGTGGAATAACTGCAGCATGTACAGTCAAGAGCAGGCTCAGAGACCAGATCAAGCTGAACTTCATGGCGAAGGGTTGTTGAGGTTTTGGATGTAGTAAAATTGAAAATGGTCTTAATAATCCTGTGATGTTATTAAGATGATAATAGTCGCCTGGCACTTGTCTAAGTTTTTATATCGGGATCAAAGGATTGAAAATTAGATGCAATAGCAATACACACAATTGACACCACATCCAGGTAGAATACCTTACGACAGGCGTAAGGGTGCACACCCAGGATGACGAAAAAATATTGGTGACACCCAAGTCACAAGCAACAACAAACATGTCAGTCACACCATGCACAGTGGGCAAGGGTTTGTTTGTTGTCGGGCTGCTATCACTTAAGATCGGCGGGTATAGCTAACGCCTGTCGTGCATTGCTGATATTAGCTGGCGGCATAGGGGTTGCAACGGGGCTTTGATTTGTCCAGACATATTACAAGCACAGCATATGTCACCAGTGCATATTAGGTGCGTCGAAAAAGTATCAACCGCAAATGCACTTAATATCACATTGCACGTATAAACAGCTGAGACTGACCTTTCCCTTACAGTTAATTCTGGGGAGGCCAGGGGAGTACTATGCTTACGCGCTGAATGGAATCAGTCCATTAGTTTCATTGAGCGGTTTAAAGCAAGCAACTACCTAGTTCCTTGCTTGGTGATCAATGGTGGCGCTCACTTTCTATAACTAGCTGAGCGCGTTGGAAGTGGCGTTGAAGTATGCGTGTAATGTATGTAGTGTAACAGGGCTGTGGTCGAGGCTGTGAAGCAAGAAGCTAATAAGCAAACATGGGCCGTGTCCAGCGTTGCTGAGTTGCTGGTGGGGAGAGATCAGCAGCCATCAAGTACTGTTTGCGCTATCACAATGTCTTCCCATAATGGTATATCTAGATGGGGGGTGTGCAGTCTTGGAAGTGTGCTTGATGAGCGATTAGTGTTGTTGTGAAATGCATACGGAACTTTAGTTTACGTTGCTGGCTTCACTAAACCGTCGGCATTCGCATCGCCAAACTTGCTCAATGCAGTTCAGTAAGTACTTTACTTTATCATATCGCGCCTGTACGAGTAAGGCCGAGACGGGCTGATGGTCAGAATTGCGGACGCGAGGATCCTGTTTCTCATACGAGCTCACTTACTATACATTATTGAGGAAAGCATATGATAGTAAAAGGACTGTAGCATACAAAATAAGAATAATAAGGAAGTAAAACTATCCATGCCATCTTAATCTATCAAATCATTCCTCGTCGAAATTTGAATGTTTCATCCGAGTTAGTACGCCCGACTCCCTGTCCCTTCGCGCCCTGGATACACACCGCCACCCGCATCTACGCCTTTGGTAGTTCGGTGGTGCAGCTTGGGTTTGTCGCATCGCTGATCCACAGTCCGCCAAAGGCGTTCCCAGTCCCGACCTCGTATACCCCAACCGGATTATGCTAAGATCTCACTCTTGGTATAGGTATTAGACAGGCAGAACGTATTGCAGGCTCTGACATCTACCATGTAGTGGCATTGCCCATATCATGCTCCTGTTGGAAGATTATTAGCCGATCTCGCTTGCATCACAGCGAGGAATTTTCCCGTGCTTACCTTGAGATATTCGCTGCCCTTCTCCAAGTATTCCTGCCGAGTGATCGAGGACTTGGCCAACTCTGACCCTGATGCCCACTGCGCAGCACCCTTCCATGCGTCCAAAACCGGGTCATTTGCACGTCGGACGTTGAGTTGGGCGTCCACGGGGAGGTACGCGCGGAAGTCGTTGCGGAGACGTTCGTCGAAGTTCTTGAACATGGTGTTGCCACCCGTGAGGAACACATCCCGCAGCAGTTTCGATTGCTCCTCGGGGTTCGGGAATCGCTGGTTCACAATATCGGCAGCAATCTCCAACAGGCCGGCCTGGTCAACGCCCGCAATTGACGGCTTGAACACCACCTCGGGAACGCGGATTCGCTCCACGTTCAGGTGCAACTGATGAGCCTCACGTTGGCTCTCGGGATCAAAGGGCCAGGGGCCCCGCAGGAAGACGTGCACTAGGCTCTTCGTCCAGTCGGATTGCGCGGCGAGCGTGTGGTTCTCTGTGAATTCGGGGTCGTACTCGAGTAGCTCCTTCTCAACGGTATCAAGCATGCCTCCAAGATCCTCCTCTTCCTCCTCATCACTCTGTTCACCCGTAGCCACCGTTCGATAGACACCCCAGTCTTCGTCGTTGGCACCGAAGGTGTCATCGTCCCCGCCACGCCTCCGCTTCTTGGGCCCATCCGCAGCGAGGTTGGCGAGTGTCTTCATGCGCATCTGACTGGCTAATGATTTGCGGTTGCCGAGATCCGCCTTCATCCTGTCACGTTCCTTGATCTTCTGCATGATATTCTGTTGTGTAGAAAGGTTAGACGTGCCATTATCAGTACGGGGAGCAATCATACCTGACGGTTTGCTCTGCGTTCAGCGAGCCAATTCTCGAAATCGTTCTCGCGCTTCTCACGGTCGAGGCGTTCCTCCTCTTCCCGGCGAGCCTTCTCACGCTCTTTCTCTGCCTTCGCGCGTTGTCGAGCTTCAACGTTGGACTTCATCAGTCGCTGATGGCGCTTTTCCTTCAGACCAGCTTCATCCAGTTCTTCATCCGGGACGTCCAATAACGGGAATGACATCTCTTCCTGGGGCTCTTCGGTTTCTTCGATACCCAGGTCCCGGTTCCGGGATCGTTTGATGGACCGCTCAAGATCCCGAATCAGTCGATCTAGATGGGCTTCATCCTTCAGGTCCTCCGCTTCGAGGATGCGCCTGGCTTCCTTCTTCGTCTCCGAGGCCAGTCCATTTTGTAGGTCCTTGTAGTACTCCAATTCCTGCTCCTTCTTCATCAACTTTTCTAGCCGCATCTTAGCGGCCTGCTCCTGCAACCGACGCCCACTTTCCTTCTTCCTCTCGGCAATCCGGGCGAGTTCTTCCTCGGTCTTTTCGGGCACAACATGCTCGGTATAAGGGTACTGAACGATACAGTCTCGCTCCTCCAGCCCCGTCCAGTCTAGGTAGTGACTCAGCTCTTGGTCGTAGTCCTTGGAAACGTAGCAATGCTTGTGCACAATGTCTTCCATCTGGCTTTCTGTCATCCTTGCAGGGAATGTCGGGTACTTCAGGCGCATAAGTTTCAGCAAGTATTCCGATGCGTGCAGTCCACCCCAATTTAGCCGCGAGCAGTTGGATAGCAAAGCCTTGTTATTCAGCACAGGAATCACATGTGTCGATGTGTGCGAGGACGAGATGATGAGTCCGTCCTTTCCGCGGTTGTACCGATAGGAGAACAGGGAGTCGATTCCGTAGGCGACCGATGGCGCGGAATAGCACTCGAACAGGATCTCGTTCATCACTAGAATATCGTCAGCAATGCCACCACTGTAGTTGCAAGTGATACAACTTACTCCTTCTGGGATAAGCGAGGTTGGCTATCGGCTCAGTCATGACAATCGGCCTGTCCACCCCTCCATTGGCACCATCGACTCCCAGCTTGATGAACAGATAGTCCAACACCCCCTCCATGACATCCCAGTTACCCACCACACTCGTGCCAGGGTCAAAGGCATAGCGCAGCTGACCGCGCGTAGTCGCATCTACATAGGAATCGTATCCGATAAATTGGCAGGCTTTGTTGAGCTTCCGGTCGCGATACCGGCTCATCACAGGAGGAAGCACGAAACGAGGAGATTTGTCGAACGACCACCCGGCTTTGACCAGGTTCGAGCCTTCAAGTCGATCGCAAAAGTCAGTAGACCGTACACAATGTAGTCTCAAGCCAGGGCCTTCACTCACCATTATCAATAACTATGGCGCTAGTACTCTTGCTCTTTTCGTAGCCTTCCGGCTGAGGGGGGTGGTAGCCTTTAAATGGATGGTCTTTCACGTGGTAGGGTTCCGGGGGAGGCTTTTTGGCACCTTTCTCGGTCGAATTTATCGTGAACCGAGTCGGTAGAACCGGCTGGATCGAGGTGATAGCCATGGTGGTTGGACGCAGGCGCTCTTAGCAGCAACTTGGAAGCTTCCAGGTAAAGACCGCTCACTGCATTGCAGTGAGTGTCGCAAGCGTTAGTGCACCAGTTACCCACTAGCAGATGATAGATGCGCGCTGATAAGGCAGTCAAAGATAGGATGACGCAGGTTGCGGTGGTGTTGGTGATGAGGAAGGAAAGGAAATGGGAGCTTGAAAGTTCCCCAGCTTTGGTCGGGGCCGTGGAGGCCTCTCCGGCCACCGCCAGCGGCGCTCATATGCCGCCAAGCCGATCACTCCACGAGTAACTATGCCTCTTTACGGAACCTAGCAGTCACACTTGGCTGTCTTTACTTGGTCTACTATCCTTTCAAATTTGAGGGATAAGTGAAATTCGGAGTTACGTGGAAATCATGTCTTCATTATCAATTTAACTAGGAAACGCTGTTGGGTATCAAGAACTGGACGAGGATGACGGGTCTTTCAAATTCTCCGTCGCTAATACTGGTCAGCCAAACTCAACTAAGAATTCAATGGAAAACTACCTTCTAGATGGAATAGAACGTTGGACTGGTAGTTCTTGAACATCTGTGCGACAAGCTCGACGTTCATGTTCTGGATGTTGACCTCCTAGTAACGCCCATCAGTACTCTACCCTGGCGGAAATCAAGCACATGCGCTTACCTGGAGGCTTCTGTTCATCACCATGATTGACTCATTTAGTTTTTCCTAGAGCCGATCAGCTATTGCAACTCAGAATGCCCTCCGGTTCACATACAATGTTGCCGATAATGCGAGAGAGCAGCAGGGCCTGCTGGTGCTCATGTGGACTTTCCTAAATATAATATTAGGATGACCTGGCTACCACTAAATCTTCCAGTGCACTGTATTGCTTACCATCTTTGCGATCTGGTGTAGTTCGTGGATGAATTGTTGATGTTGTGTTTGTTTGTTGCTTCTTGGGATTCACGGCAACCCAAGATACCCTGCCACGTGACTGATACCGAGCTGGGAACTGGTTGGAAGGTTCACTATCCAGACATCAGGTCTCCAAACTTGGCTCATTCTCTATCTTCACTGTTTCTTTGACTCTATCTCCGGGCAAACGGTAACTATAACTGCGCCATCTGACCCTCAGCATCGGCGACATCGGCGCACATCGTGCATCCTAGTTTCACAACTCGAGCAAGGCTCGGACGTGGGAGAGCACCACCATATCCCCAGTTCGGCATTATCGACCAAACCTCCACCACCGAACCAAGACACCGACCTCATCCTTTCAAACTAAAACCTCACTCGCATCTCAACGTTTCATCATTACCATGGCTCCTCTTACCCCCGCAGAACAGGAGAATCACCAAGCGCTTCTCGATCGTCTCGACATTGCGGCAGTTTCCCGTCCGTTCCGCAATCCGAATTGGAAGCCATCGCAGCGTCGCAACAAGAACGTCAAGCAGCTTATTTCTGAGAGCTCGAGGAAGGAGGCTTCTGTTATGGCAACACAGTCTAATTCCGGCGCAACCACCCCACTCCCAGCTACGTCCGCCAGCACCGACGGCAGCCAAACCCCTGCCGATGGCACACCTCGAACGAACATCGCGCAGGCCGCGCAGAACCTCTCGACACTGGTGCTGGAAAAGAACGCACGAGCTGCATTTACATCTGGACCTGCCGTAACCTACACGAATATCGAATCCGCCCCCTCATTGCACCCGTCGCAGCAAACCCGCTACTGCGATATAACAGGACTACCTGCGCCATACACAGATCCTAAGACGCGATTGAGGTATCACGACAAGGAGGTCTTTGGTGTGATTAGAACACTTGGTCAGGGAGTGCCGGAGAGCTATTTGGAGCTCAGAGCTGCCCATGTGGTTCTCAAATAAACGATGCTATGAATTTTGCTATGGAAATGTTTGTTTTACACTGTAAGATATCAAGGTAAGTTGTCATATTCATTGCGACGATAATGCGGCGGACTTCTAACTGAGGCCAGGCTAGATAGTAGCCTAATCTAATACGCGTTATGTACGGCCAACACAGTCAAGCCCTTTCCACCCACCATGCCCCTCTCGAGACAGGTTCAAAGAAAACGCTCCGGCTTATTCGTGACCTTATTGTGAAAGTTTATCTTCGCCTTGTGCAAGATGCACTCGACTAGTACCGAAGCTCCAGGAACCGGAACATCAGTTACAGCATCCGAAGATGCTGTCGCCGCGGCGTGAAATGAGCTGAGCCCAAAGGCTCGCCAGGTATATACGGGCATAATAGTTGCAGTAATAGAGTCGCCGATTGAAGTCATCTTGATACCTCAAATCATCGTAGGCACCCCTTTCGTAGAAGCATTGCGTGTCTCTTGCACCGCCGCATCCATAATATCGTAGAAAGATTGCACATTAGAAGCTAACAAGGTGTCCAATCATGAAAGACCCTAGTCAATGGCATGCAACCCGAGTGATATTGTCGACACGCATGGTCCTCCCACGATGGTAAACATCAGAAGGTAGAATCGGTTGAGAAGTTGAGTTGAGAGAATCGAAAATAGCGGCTGTGCGAATGTTGTTGATCACCCGACCGCCATCCGAACGCGGAATAGCACAAACCTAGCCAAGAAAGGGACGTGGCAGAATTGGGAATTTTGCGCAGCAGCCGCAGTTGGTTCCGTGTTTACTCGCATTGCTGGCGCCTGTACATCAAGAGCTTCGTGAATCCTCCAGGACGAGTACCTATATATCGGCGTGCGATAGCTTCATCTTCTCAATTTCTAGTTATTTGTGGATTTACCGCCTCCTCGTCCATTCCACGATATATAGTGCCCCGTGCACGCGATCTCCGCAAGCCCCCGAATCCCCGAGCGACGAACGCATCGTATCGTTGGGAGCTATAATCCACCTTGAACTCCTTTAGCTTCAGTCCTCGACGTATTATTTCCAACTTTTATATCAGTGCGCGCGCTTTTCCATATAATCAGAAAATAGCCAATATGCCTACAATGTGGCTATCCGATAACCAGAGTAAGCAACGCCTACTTTGCACGCTTCGCACGAGATCATATCCGGATCCATTGGCTAACGCACGTTCTTTCTACAATAGAGATCGGAGTTATCTTCTGCTCAGCTGGTATGTCTACATAACATGCTTGCATCGACACCACGAATCCTACATCACCCAACCGATGATACACATACTAACGATGTCCCCCAAACAGGAGGCTTGTTCCTCTTCGGCGGAGTCCTAATGTTCTTCGATCGCTCACTGTACGTCCATATCCTTCACCTACCCATACATCTTCAAAAACACACAATATAACTAACAGATCTCACCCAATAGACTAGCAATGGGCAACGTACGCTACCCCTAATGATCCCACCTCACTCTCCACCCGAGTCGCAATGAAAAAAACCCAACTAACCCAACCCAACCACACACACAGATCCTCTTCCTCATCGGTCTAACCCTAATAATCGGCCTCGAAAAGACCTTCGCCTTCTTCTCGCGCCGGCAAAAACTCAAAGGCACCGCCGCCTTCGCCGCTGGAATCCTCCTCATCCTCCTCCGTTGGCCACTCACCGGGTTCATAATCGAGCTGTACGGTCTCTTTATCCTCTTCGGCGACTTCCTGATCACCATTGGCCAGTTCGCGGGGAATATCCCCGTCGTAGGGCCCTTTATTCAAAAGGTTCTGGAGACGTTGGCCGGTGGAAGGAGGAATGCCGAGTTGCCTGTATAGAGAGAACCTTCATTCGCTCTTGGGGGTGTAGGCATGGGTATAAGTGAGGGAATGATATTTTTGATAACGATGACGATGATGATGGAGGGATCTTGACATGTTCATGTGTATGAATAGTTATGTGGCATTAGGGTTTACTTCTTTTTTTTTTCTTGTTACGAATATTTGCATGATGGGATGGGTATGGGATGGTGTGGTGTGGTGTGGCATGGACTGCTATCATTTGTTGGTCTAGTTCCATGTCTACCTACTTCTACTTCCTACTGTCTGGATGAGCGGGGTGGTGGTGGTGGTGGTGATGATGTTGTTCGCTTTTATAATAGGGCTATTATTATGTACTAGAGACTTTCTAATTGTTAATATATTTTTTCCGATGATGGGGGTATCATGATCCTGGGGAGACAGTATTCTTTACGATGTTCGGTAGTATGGGTTGTGATATGACAGTTAAATGCTAATTTTGGAGATTACCTTATTGTGCATGCTGCATAGATCGGAGCTGTCAGAATAACAGAGTGGCCGGTGATATCATTCGGAATGCGGGACAGGTGTGGACGCTAGATAGCTTTGGCCTGTTAACTTTTCTTTCCTGAGCATGTGAAATGGCCGGTCTGGA
The DNA here is from genome assembly GCF_003184755.1 of Aspergillus piperis CBS 112811. NCBI lineage: Eukaryota > Fungi > Ascomycota > Eurotiomycetes > Eurotiales > Aspergillaceae > Aspergillus > Aspergillus piperis. Next base: position 94,158 of record NW_020291603.1, read on the forward strand.
CTTCCATATCAATAAAGGCTCGCTGGAATGGCTTTACTTATAGCATATAATGTACAGCTATGAATCTACGAGTAGTAGTAAATGCCAATTGATGCGAAGAATACCGGAGAGAGAAAAGACAATCGAGAAAAAGGAGACCACCATGATGATTTACATTTAAATAACCAGTATTACCGACTGTCCCTTGCTCAAGGCGAGACAAAACACAATTTCATTCTGCTTTTAAACCCATTCACCGGGGGTTGTTGATGTAGTCAACGAGGTTCTCGACCACGGTAGCGGCATTCGTGGTCTGGGCGTTCTCAGCGTGGTGGGCGACCATGACGCAGGAGACGGCCTTGACGACGACGATACCCTCCTTACCCTATTTGTTTCCATAAGTTAGTGAATGTTGATATTTTCGAGGGATGATAATGGCGAGGGCAAAGTGTGCGTGACAGTACCTTCTTGCCGTACAGACTGCGGTCATCAGCCCTGATGGTGACGAACTTCTCTCCGCCAATAGTGATACCGGTGCCAAAGGCAGAGTTGGGGTCCTTAAAGGCAGCGGCAAGGCCCTGGAGCTCTTGAGGGGAGGCCTGTGGTGGTTGTTAACGCTGGGTTCGTGCTGGTTTGGCGCTTGGTTGGCCGTGGGGTCACGCCGATCAAACCAGCGGTGGTCGGGGAGCGTGTCATACCGAGAAGCCGGGAGAGCCAGCCTCAACGCCGGAGAGGTCGTGGCTCAGAATACCGGCCTTGTCAAATTGACCAGATCCCATCAAGCTGAACGGCCTCGCGTCAGAATTCCGATCCCAACTTGGAGGGGCGGCAGTGGCCGAAGCGGGGTAAACATGGTTAGGTTATACGGTACCTGGAATCGACATATCCTGAGATGGAAGAAGAGAAAGAAGTCAGCCTAGAACTACCAAGAATAAAGGGCTATACAGAAAGAATGGAGTGTCGCAGGAGCATGCGTTATCGTCATACCTTGCCAAATAGCGGAGTGCTGACCCATGGTGACGGTCGGATAAACAAATGACGGGACGGTCGGGAAAGGGGAATAGAGACGGATAAGCAGAGCAATCCGTAAGAAGAGTGGAACGTGGGGGTGGTTAAAGACTCCGGGCGAAGACTAGGAATCGACCAGGAGAAAGAGAAATAATGCGCTGGGGGGAAGAAGGTGGTAGTAGATAGTAGAGATGAGTCTCGAAGAAAGTTGGTGGGAAAGGAGGGGGAGAAGGAGGCCGACGATGAGGTGAGTTTACTAAGAGCGGGCTTGGGGGGTTTGCTGCTGCTGCTTTAGTTGGTTTAGTTTGCTTTTGGTGGGGGTGGCAGGCATTGGTTTCCATTTGCTTTTTCCCAGCTGAGCATCTCCTGCTAGTAATTCCTGCCCCGCCAATTCCCGACTTTTCTCATTTTCTCTACTTGTCGGTCACCGTAAGATGGATGGATCTCTAACTTCTGTTTATCGTATGCTGCTACCTTATAGCTCCTACTTGAACTTTATCCTCACTACCAAGTGGTACATGCCGAGATCAAACATCATATTATCATATTGCCTCTTCTTTCCCCTCCGCTCACGACTACTAATGACCAGCTGTCATCTACTTTTTTGGGGGGATCACTTTTATGGTACGTCTTCCTACGTCATCCCCCTAGCAACACAGAGCTGCACTCTGAATAGCCTCATTCCATCACTGTCTAGTTTAACCTTGGGATCACCCACCAAAGCTACGGTATGCGTAGAGAGTATGCAGGCGGTGGAGGGCTCAACGGCAGGCCGACTCCGTAGTTCACCCGCTTCAGTATAGGATAATTAGGATTAGTCCCCTACCGGTGCAAAACTAGACCTGTTAGACACCCCAAGCATGCCCACTTTGCGGGCCTCTTTTCACCGGTTTCTTCTTACCGCCTCTTCCCTGTCTATTCATCCCTTATGCCTCTGCCATGGGAACAAATTCATCGGAGCAACTGTCACCTGCGAGTTGAGATGATGTGTGGTGGGTTGACTGGGCACGTGCCTGTCATCGAGTCAGGTGCCGGGGATCATCTGCAGCCATCCGTCAGTCGCTTCTTTCCTACTCCTCACTCCTCGACAATTTCCTTGTCGATGACGGTGGATAGCGGAAACTCCCGTCCATCATTAACCTTTTCTAATGATGTTTTCGATACTACACCATTCTCAAGCCATCAGTCCTTGATCTACGAAATAATAAAGAAGCTAGAAACGCCTTTCAGGAGATGGCTGGTCCGTGACTTACCTTAAGGTGAGGGCCGCGGGCCAGTTCCTTGGGCGGCCTCTTACTTTAATTTCCCCAGTGGACTCCTCAGTCTTATCTAGCGGGCCTCGTGCCTCAACGGGCTATCGCAATCCACTGCCCCAAGAGACTCGGAAAATTGCAACGTTCGGCTGTCGACAGAATGCAGGCATGGTCGCACGAGCATCTCCGTGAAAGGGTTTTTCTCATCTGCGGCATCGGTTAGAGGATCCGTAACACCAAGGCCCTGAGAATGAGTCTCAGGCCTTGTGTGATCGCCAGGCGATTGAGATATTCACAATCTCATTGGTCGAGCGCACAGGGGTTTCAGAACAGCTGGAACCAATGATTCCAGCTGCGCCAACGCTCATACTTCCAACTCGAGGTGAATCCGTCGGCCGGAGCCTCTCTCTTTGGCCCCTCGCCCGCGCTCGTAATTAAATGCGCCCGCAACATCCAGCGCTGATTTGCAGCTACTAGAATAAGCGCCTCGTGTGGTTCTTGATGGCCTTCACCTATTCCTAATCACAGAGCTGTCAAATTCTTGTGACTGGACGAATGTCCGTGTCCAGTGTTAGCCATGCGGGGACGCCCGTGTCGTCTCTCCTGAGCAATTTCTCTGGAAATTTCTGTTGGCTGTTCTGCCGTCGCGCTTCGTCAGATCTTGCACAATGTTTTAATCTAAGCCCTCGCACTAGTTCGCCCCTGCCACACGTCTCACTTAGATGTAGCGCTCTGCCTAGTGCTCCACAATAACTGCCGCAACGTCTTAACTATGCTGCGCTGACCCTCTATCGCCCATTCTCCTTTTCTCCCCATCATGAACTGACTCTTTCCTTGTCTGAACTGCTTGCATTTCAACTTTGGGTCTTCTGGAAGGCCGTCCATTCCTTTGTCTCGAGATTTTGATAGAAACAGGGCTTGGCTCCCTCTAACGTTCTTTACTTTTCTATTTCACCATCATCTTCTTCTTAGCAATACTCTGGAACTTCACCCATCACTTTCACTTCGGTATTTGATATACAGGCAGTCGTGCACAATGGCTAGAGGGACGTTTCTAGGAAGGTCACGTACAGTCAGGCAGGCGGAGGCTGGCTCTTCCCCAACATCAAAACACCCTGATGTGCTGCCACGGAAGGGCCAAAAGTGTATCGAGGATGGCGCAAATAACAGCCGCCCAGCGCCTCATCCAAATCGGAGCTTTCATCGCCCAATGGTATCGGAAGGGCACCCGCAGAAGAGGTTGCAAGCCATGAGCCCTATCAACACCGAGGCTCCTCCACTTCCCTCTTCCCCCATATCGTCACCCGTCAGCACCAATAATGACATGAATGGAAGTCTTATCGGCGTCGCGTTGGGAAGTCCTCGGATGATCGACCCGCAAGTTCCCACATCACAGATACAGGAGACGATTCCTGTCAAACCGGCAGAACCCCAAGCGCGACCATCGTTGCAGCGCAAGCCAAGCAAATGGAAGAAGATTGGCGGCCTTTTCAAGGCCAAGGCTGCCATGACAGCCCCTCCAAATCAACCCTTCTATCAGGTCCGGCTCGAAAATGAATGGCCAATGCAAGGCTCGACCTATTCATTCGAGCAGCAGCCAAAGATCCAGTCTTCAGGCCTCGAGAATCCTGCCAGTCCCACCGCAGGCACGGACGCATGGCCCTCTATAGTACCGGAAGTCCAGACTTCTACGCAGGAACCGAAACAGTCTCACGCAGATGCGACCAGTGGTTCGCCCCAGGAGAAGGAACAGTCTCTTGGATCCGGTCCCCTACTCCAGGTTGACATTCCTGACATTCAGCTGGAGCGATACAGCGTCATGTTTGGAGGAGTCCTCAAGAAGAACAGGCTGTCTTCCATGAGTAGGCGCAGCAAGAATGTGGAAGATACGAAGCCTCCAACAGAAGAGGTATAGTGTCTAAAAGTACATCTGGCTTGAAGATATCACTTTACTGACATAATATGTAGGACACTCCTCACTCGCCGGTTCCGACACGGTCGAAATCCCCCAGTCCCAGTTTCAGCCTGTTCCCTCCGACCAAAACGAGCAAGGCCTCGAAGGTCCTGGGGAGTCAGAATATTCCTCGCGGCCCCAGCCCAATCCACAGGAGTCAAACATCCCTAGGGGAATCAAATCAAGAAAATCTGTCGGAAAAGAGTAGTGTGGTCCTCATGGTCCATAGCTCGCAGCCGTCACATAAGCAACAGAACTCGGTGTCTTCATTCCTTTCTTCCACGACCATTGGTTCCGAGGATGAACGGCTCCTCTTGCAGAAATTAGGTCCTGTCCGTTCATACTTTGACGCAAAGGAACCAGAATGGGAGATCATCAACAAGCAGCCTACAGCAAAGGAACCCGTACGCGAGTCACCTCCGTCTCTAAGGATCGATACGCAGGTAGATTCGCCCAGAACGGCCAGCTATGCGTCATCAACTTTGTCTGCATCATCAGACACGCCTGTCAATGCGCCCCGGCAAAGAAACGAGGTTTCGTCCCCCGCAAGCAGGCGAACCTCCCCCACCTCACCAAGACGCGAGCCCTCCGGGGACGCCAAAAAGGACAGCAACCCATCCGATCCAGAAAACCCCGTCCCCACCGTCGAAATCTCAATCGCACGATCCGTCTCCGTCTCAAAAGGTAAAAGGCAGGTCCTTGTACCTATCAGACCACGGCCAGACCGTTTGGATCCCAATGAGCGCGTGGGCGATAAGAAGGGAAAAGCGCCCCAGGTTATGGCAGCTGATCGCAACCATCTCCCTGGACGATCGCAGGAAGTACTGGTCGACACCATCTAAGCGATTAGTCTTGGGAAGTCGGTATGCTTATGATCACGTGCTTATTTTATGCTTCTTATATCACCATTGCAGTCTTTGTTTTTCATTTCAACAGCGCAGGTAGCGTTCACCATTTTGATGTTCTTATCCAGCTAGGTGCACCAGAGTTGGTGGTATTTGGTTTGTGGATTTCTTTTCCAGGTTGCATTTTTTTTTTCTTCTCTTTGTGACAGCTTATGCTGATTATCATGTTTGATTTTTTGCTTGGCGATGTATGCCAGGACATGGAATACTCTCCTGGAATTTCATTTCATGGTTCGTTTCTCTTATATATCTTGGACACTACTACTAGTATGTCCACTACCAACTACGTCAGAAATTGGGTTTACATAGAAACTATACTATATATGATCTCGTCTGTTCTTTATTTGAACTCGACTATATCCATGCTTCTATTGAGCTCTATGTACTAACAGCTATCTATTTCTGATCCCATCTGAACCCGACTCAACTCTTCTCAGGAAAAGTCGAAGACTCAGGCAAAGTCTGCGTCCCAGACACTCCCGCATCCACCTCCACATCAGACAGCGTCCACTCCATACCTGGGTACGAATCACTAACGACCTTGACCGTAACCCGCATGCTCTGACCCCTTACGTTCTCGGGGAACTTAACAGACGAACGAACGACAAGCGGTCCATTCCTGTTATCGTTAGGCTTCCTACTCGACCCAGATCCGGAACCACCTCCGTTACGCTGATTCGATGACGATGGCCAAGAAACACGTTTCAGAGCCAGGAGCTCCCCATTCTTGCCATCGGAGGATGCGCCGCCGCTGTAAAGGAGCATGAAGTAGCCCTCTGTCTGGGGTTTGGGGAACCGAGGAGCGTAGATCCTGTAGTCTCTGTCTCTTGGGGCGTTCTTGCGCGTCAAAGTTACGGTGAGACCGTTTGGAGTGATGGTTGGAATAGACAAGGATAGATTGGGTAGGTTGGATGCAGCTTTTGTGAACTGCGCGGGGAGGTTGAGCTTCTTGGTGAGAGATTCGGTGGCTTTGTAGGGGAGGGATACGAGTGCGGTGAGGGACGCAGGGTGCGCCGATTGCTTCTCTGCCGGGTCGACTCCGGGGAGGATAGAGAGCGGCACGTCTTCGGGCCATCTTGCTGATTTGATGCATTGCAAGAGCGACATGAACATGTGGCAGGCGTGGAGGTAGCCCAGTTCAGCCATGACGTCGATCGAAGCTTGGATGATACGGATGCCTTGGTCGAGGACGGAGGTCTGATCACCGACGTAATCGGAAATGGGGAGATCGATGCGGGACATGTATGCCTGGAGCAAGAGGAAGGCTTTGACGTGTGGATCCCAGAGGGGAAGGTCACCCATGGATTCGACTGAGAGGGGGAGGTTGCGTGCCAGTTCAGCGTTGATCAGGTCTTCGTTGTGACGAACGGGCAGCTCGTCGAATTCGGTTGCTGAACACATCCAGCTCAGGACATCATGGAAGGTTGGGTTGGGTTTAGCGTGTGCCATGAGGTAGCGGATCGTTTTGTGAGACAGGTAGTAGTAACTCATAATCTTGCCGAATGGGGTTGGATCAACTTCTCCGGTTGCTGAATCGAGTACGACACAGGAAGACTCAGCCAACTCTCCGAGCGACTTGTCAACTAGCTCGATCATGAAGTCCTGCGCTATTGCCTGCGCTGCCATGGTGTTGTGCTCCTCGGCTGAGATTTCCAGGCCATAGTAGGAGGGATTCTTGTGCAGTCGGCGGAAGAAAAATGTCCAGGTCAAGTAGTCAAGGGCGTCCTGCTGTGTCGTGATTGTTCCTGCGGAAACTTCGGCACCCAAGTGGTTATCGAGCACTTTGTGTAGTGTTGACTCGACGGGGAATCCGGTATGCAAGAAGTGCTTGTAGAACGCCTTCTTTGCGTCTTGTGTGAAAATGCGCGCGATACCTGACGTGTCAAACTGAGGACGTCCTGCTCGACCAAGCATCTGCAGAACATCAGTGAGATCCATGTCCCTGTATCCTTCGATCTTAGCATCGAAGAATTGTGTTCCCTTCACCACGACCAGATGTGCTGGAAGGTTAACACCCCAGGCGAGGGTACTGGTGGCCACCAGGATCTGGATTTTGTTGTTGCCGAAGAGCTCCTCAGCTAGCTGTCTGTCTGATTCGACAAGACCAGCATGGTGCAGACCAATACCGAAGCTGAGTGCCTCGCGCAATGCGTCATCTTTGACTCTTGCAAGGTTCAGCTGCAGATCTTCCTCGGACATGCGGACGAATCTACGAGGATTATCCTCCATACCACAATAGTTGATCAAATCCTTGGCAGTCAATCGAGTCTGTCGACGGGAAGCGACAAACACAATCACCGGCTTTTCGGGAGAGTGGTTCTTGATTGCCAAAAATGTCGGTCGATTCATGGACTGCATTAGCGGGCAGAACCCACGCTGCTCCGGGAATCCGTCAATATAGATTTCAAGCGGTACAGGACGCACGGAGTGTCTGAAGTTATACAGCCCTTCTTTCACGCCGAGCCAGTTCGCCAAGTCGGTGGCGTTCGCGCAGGCAGTGGACATACCCATCAGCCGAACAGAACCCTTGGATTGCGAGGCAATGTAGTTCATTCGAGAAACAATGATTTCAAGAATCGGTCCTCGATCACCACCCAGTAGGTGAATCTCGTCGATAATCACCAAGCTCACCTTTCGCACGTAGTCTCTAGTCTGCCAACTACGGGAGATACCGTCCCACTTTTCGGGGGTGGTGATGATAATGTCGGCATCCCGGATAGTCCGTGTATCAGGAGTGTTATCACCGGTCAATTCCACCAATTTCAGGCCCATCGGTGCTGTCAGACGCTTCTTCCAGTCCTGAACACGTTCGCGAACGAGCGCCTTCATCGGTGCAATGTAAACAACCTTCGAGCCCGGCTTTTCTCTGAAAGCCCACCACATAGCCAGCTCTGCGGCTACAGTCTTTCCACTACCGGTCGGGGAGCCCAGCAGAACATTAGCCGGGGTGTGATACAGCATGTGGAAGATCTGCGTCTGCATTGGGTTGAAGAATTGGAAACGCTGCCCATAAAGCTCCTCCAATATCGGATTCTTTAGCGCAGATATGGGAAGGGGTTGGAGATTGAGTAGATCAGTGTAAACACTTTCCGTATCTGGACGAATCAAGTGCTGGAAAGACACAGGATGCACCGTTTCTGCGCCCAACCAGCGGTCAGAGATCGCACGAACGTAGATTTGGCTGGGAAGAGGATCAGAAAGTGGGATGGTGAAATTCAACTCGTGTTCATCGTTCAGCTTCTTCCTACTGAGAATGAAGTACTCGTGGTGGTATATCTCAGATGTTTCCGAGTTTTCTACCCAGATCCAGTACGATTCGGAGGCACCGTGATGTCTATCATTCCAGATAAACTCTGGGTACAGACTCAATCGGATTCGTAGAACATCACGGTTCAATGGTGCAATTTCAGCCTCCACTCCAAGGGTAGGGAAATTATCAAGCAGCTTTGCCAACGTCTTCCCCATTTTTTGGTTGTGAACCAGCTGACCAATCTCGGCAGTCTCCATGTCTCTCATAGATTCGATGGAGGATGTCGGAAGCTTGTCATCTAAGTTCCTGAGGATCGGCTGAGGAAGGTCAAATTGATGGAATGGGTGATCAAACGGCCACATCTGCTTCTCAATAGCCTTGCAGAGTGAGAGCAGAACTTGACACTGGTAACCCCAACGGCGGTTCAAGGCAATCATGAACAAGGAACGACAAATTCTGGCTGCATTCTGTGCCACATACCCTGTATCAGACACCAGAGCAAAGTCTTCAATCCTAGCGCGAGAGATGTATGACTGCAACAGAATGTTGGTTTTGGCATGTGGCGAGTCGTTGCCTCCCTCAACCTCGGTCTGGATGGCCTCGTCACGGAGTCTATTTAACTCTTTGGACTCGGTTTCCCGGGCTTGGATGTTATCGAATTCACCACTCATGCTGATCATTCTGAGCACATCCGCCTCGCTGGCTCGAGGACGCATTAGATTGTTGAAAATCTCAACACTGGTCTGCAAGACATAGTACTGGCTTGCAATGCGGCCAACATCTTTCGCGCGCAACTCTTCTGTCTTTTCGTTGTATATGATCATTTGACTCTTTTGCAGTACGATGGCAGCTTGGATGACTAGCTGACGACGTCTTTGCACCAGCATAGGATCGTCACGAATTTCTGCCCAGTCAATTCCGTAATTGCGTGGCTCTCGTTTCATGCGAACAAAAAGATAAGAATATCCCAGCCATTGCACGGCTTCTGGGACGGAGGTAACCGTTCCTAGAGAAATTTCGGCATTCAGGTTATCCACCAGCCGGCTAGAGAATCGAGATTCAATTGGTTGCTGTGATGTTACAGCAGATATATAGTGGTGGAGCTTATCGTGGGTCGTACAGATGAAACCAATACCTGTATCTTGAAATTGGGGTCGACCAGCACGACCGAAGATCTGTAGCACATCCAATATACCTAGGTCGACGAATTTACCTTCTTGCGGATTGTACAACTGAGTACCTTTGATAACTACCGCGGCAGCAGGAAGGTTGACACCCCACGCAAGTGTGGCAGTACAGCAGAGTACTTTTATGAGCCCTTCGGAAAACAGTCGCTCCATGAGGTTGCGGTCACTCCGGCTCATACCAGCATGGTGTGTCCCGAGCCCACTGGCGAAAAGCTCACGCAGTTCGCGAGCACGGCTGCGTTTAACATCACCAAGACCATTCGAATAGCCTTCGTGCTCTTGACAGCTGAACAGGTTCTCACACCCATCCTCAGCGGCCATCTGCTTCAGCATTCGGGCAGTCATGACAGTGTCCTTACGCGAGTGGACAAAAACCATGACTTGGTGCCCTCGTTCGAGCATATCACGGACTTTCTCAAAAGCTACAGTATCAAGGTTCTCGCGAGACTGCTTGGTGCCAGGTTTGCCTTTCACACCAATGAAATGTTGTTCCAGAGGAACAGGGCGGAAGGACTGGTCGAAGAAAAAGAGACCAGCCATCTTGTTGACTTTGAGGAAATCGGCGACGTCGACATAATTCGGGAGAGTTGCGGAGAGACCGACAATGCGGATAAGTGATTGCGTACTTTCGACTTGACGCTGGGTACGAGCCACCAACGATTCAATAACAGCACCACGCTCATCATGAAGCATATGGACCTCATCGATGATCAACAGACGCACCTTCTGCACGAGCTCTGTATCTCCCGTGCTTTTCCGGGTCACCACATCCCATTTCTCAGGGGTAGTGACGATGATCTGTGTTTCCACAATCTCTCGCTTCGTCAGTTGCATGTCACCTGTAAGCTCTCGAACCTTGATCCCCAACCAAGCGAGACGTTTCCCGAGCTTCTCGGTAACTTCAGCGGCCAGGGCCTTCATCGGAGCAACGTAAATGATCTTGAAATCCTCCACCTGAACCGCAAATTCAGTGGCTTGTGGTTCCTCGATAGGATTTGGAATGGTGTTCTTCCCAATGGCGTTTAGAATTGTGAGCATAGCAGCATCTGTTTTACCAGCACCAGTCGGGGCACAGATAAGCATGTTCTCATTCGTCTTGTAGGCTACTTCATATAGTAGACTCTGCATCCGATTGAGGGTCTTGTATCCCTTGAAGGTGCCTTGACACAAGCCATCCAACGAGGCGATCTCCACGAGTTTATGCCCGGGTCTTAAGGTACCGACCTTGGACGCGGGAACCTCAACCTCGGTATACTTCTTCTCGTCGATTTGCTTACTGCCCATTGGCAATCCATATCTCTTTCCTCCAAGCGCAAGGACATTTCTGGACTCGTGCAGTTTGAATACATGAGGGTAATGCGGTTCCGATCTCGTCTGGGCCGGCATCAAGGACGCATGCTTGTGTTCGTAGTCTGCCTGTCGCAAAGCTTGCTCTCTTTCTGCCCTCGTCATAAGTTTCCCAGCCATCAATCCATCCGTTTGGGCCTCTGGGCCGGTATGCGAACTCGCGACAATATCCGCCCTGTGAGCAATCAGGTCAATCACGAAGTCGAGGTCATCGAATCCCACGATTTCGGCCAGTGACATTTGCAGCTCGTCGTCTCCGCTGTCCGTCGCTAGGGCAGCAGTGATTTGCTGCGCTAGTTCTCCGGCATCCATACCCGACTTTATAGCAGCAAGGCTCACGCACTTCTGCTCAAGCCAGAGCTGGTCGTAGCCGGATGATGTCGGAGGAGAGGGGAGCTCGTCATAGTCATCGAAGTCGTCGCTGGCCTCTTCATCGGAGCTGATAATGTCCCAGATATCATCATCGGCAGTTCCGGGCGATGAATAGTCCTCGTCGAAATCCAAGTCCAGTTCGCTTCCGTAGCTTGTATCTTTGGCGGGGTCTTGGGGAAGCTTCAAGTCCGCAATGGCCTGGCGCATGGCTGCCAGCTGGGCAAGCCACTGGGACTCGACGGATCCGTTGACAGCCATTACAAAGTTATGTTGTCACAGTTTGGTCTCAACTGAGCCGAAAATCTGCGAGAATCAACGGACTAGCCAGACTTGGAGATGACTAGCAAGCGGAGTGTGGGTGATCAGATTGATAATGAAGCGCAATGATCATCCGGCAGAATAGTGACCGCCCGCCGCTTATCAGCCTAACCGGGTGTGGTTTAGCCCGGCCGATAGGGAAGTATGCGGAGAAGAGCAGGAGGGAGTACATGGCCCACGACATTGGTCTTGGAGTTAAGTGATTTGTGTTTAAGTCTTCATTGCTCTTTATAGAAGACCACTATGGTCGATTCAATCAGAAATCCTTGTTGTTAAGTGACGCCACATAGTATATAAATTGGGTCAAAGATGAAAAATAGTGTCATGCTGGTTATATAAACTGGTCACTACCACTTGTACTCCACTGGCAAGGGGTCAGAAACTCTACTACAACTACCCATATCTACTACTATCCATAGCTCAATGGATTCCAATAACTGAGATCATGTCTAGTATGATCACTTATACTAATACTAGCCAGTAAATAAGGGTTGAATATCCTTGCTTGTCATGAGGCATCTGTAAATCCTCCAATTATTCTCTCTGTTCGACTTTGCTGTCTATATCTCCCTGACTCCTGAGCATGTCCTTTCTCCATGGTTATTCGATGGTATCTCAATAAACAACCACACATGAAAGTTCCAGACTTAAAGGCGACGTTACAAAAGTATTGATTTGGGCCTATGGCAATGCGAGCCTTTGACGAACAAGCGCGCCGGGGGTATACTTGACGTTTGCGTAGAAGGCGGCTTGCTCCCCAATTAACAACCGTTGCGTCATCGTTCAGCTGTATATAAGAAGGGCTTTAAGTTGGTGGATGGAGCGAATGCATCATTGGATGATGAAAATACCTCAAGCGAACCCATAGGAACCAATCATTATGATGGGTAAGCCTGCTTTCACGAACAGCTTGGAAGTCCATCATATGATTCGGAAAGACTGGAATCGGGTGGCACGAACTGCCGGGGGCTTTAGCAAGCACGCCAAACGAGGTGACCGAACGGGATGTATGTCCACGAGTTATGTTTCCGGACACGGGTCTCGAAGCCAATGTGGAAGATTTGATGATTCTCCAAGGCACCAATCGCATTAAGAGACCAATACGGAATAATGTCTATCGAATATCATGCTTATTCAGGCGGAGGTAGCATGAGGACGTATTCCCGGGTACTTAGGCCAAACTTGATTACATCCTTGTCCCGCAGTTCCACGTACCGGCCAGCGGGAATCGCGTCTCCGTTCACTGTAGTACCATTGGCGCTTTCCAAATCGATCAGATAAGGCTTGACACGTCCGATCCGATCTCCGAATTCATTCCGCTTTTCGACAAAGCGAAACTGCAGCGCGGCATGCTGTTTAGAGCAACTCGGATGCTCTAGAGGAAAATCCACTACCAATTGTTCTTTCCCAACCAACCAACAACTGCGTATGCCCAATTCCACCATTTCAAGGAGGTCTTGCCCTTTGAACACGTAAAGTCGCCACGGTTCCTTTGCTGGGGGTTTGCGCGCTTCCGGAGGCTCGTGATACTTGAGAACGACAGAGTTACCATTGACATTCACAGTCTTGCTCTCTGCAGCCAATCGCCCAGTTTGACCGAAATTAGGCTTTTCCTTCTCGGGAGGAGGGCCTTCCGACTCTTCAGTCCGAACTACTTCAGACGAGGTATATGCATCCTGCTGCGGAGGTAGGGGCGCTTTTGATCGTACTGGGGCGCGCGAGTCCGGGTCCGGCGAGCGGGATCGCGAGTAGTCACGTCGTCTGCGAGAAGACTTCTCCTTTCTGTCGTAAGAATCTCGGTCACGGTGACGACGGTATGAAGACTCTCGGTCGGAAGTATGTCGGCGTCTTCTCCGGTCATCGTCTGAAACATCCTCCTTATCCCTGCGCTCACTGCGCCGACGGTCATAATCTCTTCTGTGGCTTCGTCGGTCGGCCGGGCTGCGGGATGACCTCCGTCGCGAGCTGTCTCTTCGGGAGCTTCGATGAGATTCGCGATGTCCCGAATCGCTGCCACGGTCGTCGTCACGGCGTCGCTGTCGTCGATCGCGGTCAGGAGCTGGTGAGCCGGAGGGGGATCGGTACCGTCTCCGGCCGTGATCGTCGCGTGAATCAGGCATTTTCTATACAGCGGAATTATATACAGCGTCGACGACGGCGATGGAGGTAGTTTTCATGCGGGAAGCTTTGGAGCTTCGGAGACCCGCACGTGATGATCTCATGTGGAGATCCGAACTTCGGAATTAGCGGGATTATTTGTATCGACAACCAGACAATCCCGTTCAAACCCCGGTGCTTTCTACTTTGCCATCGGTCTAAAACATTCTGGAGAGGTCTTACATATCTCTCCATGTGAAACCATGCGGCCATGCTTAAGAAACCCAACATCCTCTGCTGTGGTGGTGGACTGCAGTTACTGAACACCCCATGCCTGTCCTCGCCACTTCGGTCTCGTGCTTTCCCCTCACAGTCTCGCTATTCCGCCAGGCGCTATGCCACCGCTTCTCACAACCCAGAGACGGATCTCTCATGGCCGTCATCTCCCACTTTCACCCCATATGAGCTATTTAAACAAGATCGGACCGCGCCATATTCCAAGACTCGCTATTATGAAATGGTCAAAATCTACCATCCGGATCGCCCATGTAGCGGACATCCACTATGCAGAGACCTCACACCCGAAGTGAGACTTCAGCGATACCACATCCTAGTGGCTGCGCATGAAATTCTATCTGACCCTAGTAGACGGGCAGCCTACGATTTCAGTGGCGCGGGGTGGAACCTCCATCCGTATGAAACGCCGATCCCATCCTGGGCTAGAACGGGCTCCAGTAACTACGGTCCGATATACGCGAACGCGACGTGGGAAGACTGGGAAAGGTGGAATAATCGTCACCAGGGAAAGCAGCAGACTCTGGTGGACCATCGGACCTTTGCGACATTCGTGATACTTCTGACATTAATGGGCGGAGCGCTCCAGGCATCTTGGATTAGCAAGCTCAGCAGCGGTTACGAAGACCGGCTTTGGGAGCTGAACCAAGAGTCATCCCGCCTTTTGAAAGGGCGCAGGGAGAACACTCAGCATCAAATGCAGTCGGTAGATGCAAGGGTCCAACACTTCCTTATCCGAAGAGACCCGTCCGGGTGTGGGTTGAAGGAGGAAGAACAGCCGGTTTATAAGCAAGTTTTACATTCCCAAAAAAGCTCCGACGACTCACCTGCGGAGGTTATTGGATCGGAGAGACAGGACTGTAGAGTCTTACAAGATTCAGTCCAGGCGGAAACTAGCAGTTGACATAGACTGCATGCGTAGCTCGTTCGCGGGCGTTGTAAATATGCTAATTACTTCAGTTTTACGGAGGCCTGGAGTTTCCACTTCTGAATGTATGCCCTGAAACATGCATGCATGGCAGCATCCTACATACCGAGCAATCATATGCTAGCCAATTGTAGAATCTACAATGCAAACAACCAACTTCCATATTCCTGACCCGACATGCGTGCTGCATCTGTGCCAGGCTTATGAGTTTGCCCGGCAACAATAGCTAGCAAACCTCGAAGCCGTCGAAATCACAACCATGGCATAGTCCAAGGCGAATACACAATTTTTCTTCCGGAGTACATATTGATGGGAAGTTTCGCATACGTAGTTGGTAATCTATCATCCAGATACATACAGTAATGTTCTTATTCAGCTAGTAGCAATAATTGCTACCCCGTATTCTGTGCTGCTCTGATGCAACCCTGATCCCGGTACATAACTACTATACGGGGGATTATGACATTATACCATGGCTAGCTGTATCATGAACCTTTAAGCCGATTGCTCTCGATAATTGCCATACTGATTTTTTTTTTTTTTTTTTTTTTTTTTTTTGAATTTTTTTTTTTTTTTTTTTTTTTTTTTGGCTAGGTACTAATGGTATGAGCCTGATAGTTGGAAATTCGCCTGCGTCATGATCCCAAGTTTTCGCTGTAGCTGTGATAAGAATCAGTGTTGTAGCTAGAAGTAAGAGACTCTGACTACGATCAGCTGAGATTGATGTATTTCTCGTTTGTGCTGCCCAAGTGGTGGAGCGCGGTGTGGAAGGATAGAAGAGCCCTTCAGCTGCATGCACATCCTGGTAATCGATATGATTCTATTACATGCACCTTCATAGGGTATTAGTAGCTGAGGCAATACAAGGATTTCTACTACTACTAAACATCACATTGAACAACCAGTAACTGTCCACTTCGACCTCTGAATATATACGTTCACCTATATCCGAGCACAATGAAGCCGCCAGCACCAGCACGCCTTCAACAAGTTCATATCCCCCTCGATGGAGGAGGATACGAGCCTATAACTTCCTTCGACTCTCATGAGGCGACATACAGTCAAGACCATGAGGCGATCCAGGAGAGCCTGTTGCAATTCTGCTCTGATAAATCATGGAACAACAGCTCAAGATCAGCCTTTATGCCTCGGCCTATTCTTGTTTCCTCAGAGCACCAGCGCCAATGGAAAGAGCTTAACAATGCTTTAGTCTCTGCTATCACTGATATCGTGGAGAGGTGGTGGACGGACTCGGTGTCTAGATTCCCTGAACGGATGCCTCTGGATCCTGTGGAGGAGGACCTTCTTCGTGTATGTTATTAACCCCATATAGTGCTGTGAAAGCAATCACATTGCTAAATGATACATGTCATAGTGGATTGATAGCCAAGTTCCATGCAAGATACATCCGTACCGAAAGTGCCGCGGCTCGTGGAGACCGGATTTTCTAATTGAAGAAGACAATGAAGTGGCATCTGGTTCTATAGAGAACTTTCGAATCAGTGAAATAAATGCTCGGTTTTGTTTCAACGGACTGATGTATGCAGCTTGCGGGCAACAGGCATTGGAGGAGCAGGGTATTGCTGATGGAAGTATTGGCTTTATCGGAGCGACAGACCCCGCAGAAGTAAGTGATGTTGATCATGATACTGGCCATTGAGCAGTACCATGCAGTAGCTAACAATACGACTTAATAGATGATAGGCGGTATAATGAGTCTGTTCGATCACAACTTGCCATTGCATCTTCTCAAAGGTGATGAACATGGGATTGACATCCACATGGTTGTGGAATTGCTCAGAACGCGCTTTGGAATCAGCTCTCGCTTCGTGCTACCTAATGATCTCAGACTTGTGCCGAATCCAGAAGACAAGGATGAATACAGACTCTGCTGCGTGGTTAGGGAAGGCGAATCTCAGGAAACTGAGCGCTTATCGTCACTGATCTATCACAACAGAGAGATCCTGGAGGAGATCCATCAAGTCGGTCTTGAGCTGCACCAGCGAGAACTTCGCGCTCTGAGTCCAGAAATGCTCCATCAAATCAGCCTCAGATGCTTCAATGACATGCGCACAATTCTGCTGGTGCATGACAAACGGATGTTGGGAATTGTTAGACAGGAACTTGAATCACTGATAGAAAGAAACATTATTACACCCGCACAGGCCAAGACCCTCAACAAAGGCATTACTGAGACACTACTGCCTGGCTCATCGGAGCTCGACCGGTTTATTGGATACTGCAAGGATAGTCCCGAGCTAAAGAAAGAGTATATTTTGAAACCAATTCGAGGTGGAAAAGGAGAAGGGATTTTGTTTGGCGAAGACCTTGACGCTGCGGATTGGGTGTCAAGATTGGAGGATTTGCGCCCCCCCATCCTGGTTCCTGGAACATGCATTGTCCAGCGCAGAGTCAATCAAGCTCGGTACGATGTGGTATTGAATTCGGAGGGAGAATTGGCTAGATATCCTCTCGTTGGGACGTATCATTCGATTCAGGGTGAGTTTCTTGGTGTTGGTGTGTGGAGGTGTAGTCCGCAGAGAATCTGTGCTATAAGCCAAGGAGGAGCGTGGACGTGCTCTGTAATTAACAGTAACTAATCTCTTTGTTAATGAAAATGGTTGTTGACAGTTTAGAGCTAGAAGACTTCTAGATGGTATGTGTTTCTTGAAGGGTTGATATATTTGATGATAATAGAGTCCAGGGTACATATGAAGCTGAATGTGCTTTAGGCGTAGGCAAGAAGCTTGAGGTCTACGATGTAGTCAATCTAGACATTAGCTGTCAATTACTAGATATATTGAGAATACTCTGGATTACATAAATGACATAATCCACATTGCTTTGGTCACAAGAAGAATTTCACTGTATGTAACTCGCCAATTGGAGATGCAGTAGAGCAAGTACACCATACGTGTATTCAGAGGCTTGCACCGAGAGTAGGACAGAACGTGGGGACATACGAACTGGTGATTAGTTCCAGCTGAGCCTTTCTTTGCCTTAATTCGCATTGACTTTCATGGGGGCTTCTATATGTAGCCCATGTAGTTCCTGTCTCTCCATTAACTGATCAGACAACTTAGATCAGCAAGCCGCTTTCTTGTCGGTGCTACCACATACAGAGACAATCTGTTACATCAGAACAGTCTGAAGTCTTCTCCTGCTTGCCCTTTCTCTTTAGTGTCTTTTCTCATTTTAAAGTTCCTCTCTTTCAGGTTGTATATTGATTCTGAAGCTGAGCCCAATTCCCCTGAAAATGCAGCAAGCAATAAGGAGCATCAAGCCCAATAAACCATTGGGCTCTACAGCTAGTAAGTTGACCTTCAAGCGACGATAGGGGGATGGCCTTCTGACTCACCCGATAAAAATCAGAGACATCACGCGCTGTGCCACATCTGGTAGCCAACGATCTCCGCCATGCAAGCCATCCCAGCCACATCACAGATGTATCGAACACCCTCCGGCAAACCGGCATCCTCAAGGTCAGTCTGCAATTTGAGGATGATTCCAGCCACTATCTCCAACATCTCATGGTTGGTCTCCACAAACAACATGGCCACGGACTGCCCATCACCCACAGTGCATCCCGCGGCTGGTTCTGGGACATTCGACCTAACAGCACGTCGTTCCAAACCCCATCTCATCAGGCCCGATCCGAGACAATGAAGGAGTTTCCTTGGCACACTGATTGTAGCTATGAAGAAGCCCCACCTCGGTACTTTGCCTTGCAGGTCCTACGAGAAGACCAATGTGGCGGTGGTACTCTCTCCGTAATGAATGTCGGCAGACTGAGTTCCCTGCTGTCGACGTCAACTTGCACTGCACTGCTCCGGCCCGAGTATCGTATTACTGTCCCACTCGAGTTTGTGAAATGTGATACGAAACGCCATGTTGTGGGCGGCTTGATGGCTACGGATGCCAAGGGGTTGCCTAGTATGGTTCGTTTTCGTGAAGATATTGTCACCCCGTTGACTGCGGAGGCGGCGCTAGCGTTGCAGGAGTTGAAGAATTGCTTGCTGGGACAGAAGGTGCAGGCAGAGACCCTGCAACTTACGTCGGATTGTTTGCCCAGGGGGTCTGTAATCTTGATGGATAATTATAGGTGGCTTCATGCTCGGAGCAATGTCAGGGATCCGGAGCGCCATTTGCGGAGGGTTCGTTGGGATGCGAGACCTTTTCCTACCTCATTGAAGGCTAACAGCAGAGTTCAATAGCATATTCCTGTAGTAGTTGAGCAGTCTTTAGATATAAACAAGGCCCGATGACATATATGTATCGTCAAAGTCCGGCATCATCTATACACATTTTGCAACTCCCTCGCTGGGCCTACACTTTCGCGTGCACACACCGTAGGCAGCCCTTTCTACCATTTGCTACTATTACTTCATTGGCCCTCAGCACGCTGGAGGCAACTATGACACGCCGGCACACGGCCTACCCCAGCGCACCATCCTATTCGTAATCACATCCGCGCTTCTCACTTAACCATTTTACTCCTGATACCTCACCACCATCTCGCGTGGCTGAGGTTACCCCCTGGCAAACAGAGGGATCCGACAGGTTTGGGATATTGGTCGCGCAGGGAATGTTTGATATATATGGGCTGGAGACAGAGTATCTTGCACAAATATCGGGGGGAGGGTCCCGATGGAAATAGCCAGTCAGAGCAGGTGATATGGTGTGGGTGGCCGGATGGAGGAATTGGAGTGCAGGCGTGGTGGAGGGGGTGGGAGGGAGAGGTTGGGAGTGAGGAGGAGGTAGAGTTTCTAGCCGCTGTTGCAGTGGAGGAAACACTTGGATTAGGGGTCCAAGGAATTGATGTGGATGAATTGGACTTGTCAATCCGGTCGCATATACTACTAGCGGTCATGCATGCCGCGGTGAAAGATAGGCAGGAGAGGGAGCGGTTCTTGGGCAAGTTGGGAAGGCGGATGGTGCAGGAGGGATTCATTGACAGGAAGAGGGCAGGGGGATGGGTCAGAGAAGCCTTGGAGATCATGGAACTGTATGTACGCGAATGGCAGGGCGTATGGCCTGGGGTAGAGGAGAGGGGAAAGATGCTGCAGCGCATTCTGGTGGAGAATGCGCAGCTCTTTGCACGCTGGAGGGTGTCACCTGCTTCGAAGCAGTTTAATTTTGAACTGGATTCAGATTGGTTGCTTGTTGAGGACATGAGGTTATACGGCGTATCTGTAGTAAGCAGTTCAGTTCATAACGCTTTAGGAGTAAGCAATTCAGTTGCAGAGGATACGAATTCCCATGTTGCAACGTAACGCACCCCCCTACCTGCATCTCGTAAACCCAATCTAGCGTACGACATACTTACAGCATATGCAGCAAGCCCCTGGGAAGTACTAGTTACATACTATTTTGTCTTCGTCAGGAAAACAAACAGATTACGCCAATCACTCGCTACGAAACCCCACGGTTAGGCATATAACCCACATTGAAATTTTCGAATATTCGTTTGATTCCCACCTGACCAGTTCATCTCGAGAAAGCGGAAGATGACTTCACGCGATTAGCAAACCACCATGGAAGTAGCATTTGGGTCTGAACAGCGTCAGTCTGAGCCTATGGGTGACTGCAGCGTGAGGGTATAACAAATCCCCTGTTCTTTGAAACCCTAACATTAGGAACTTCTATCTTGTGATAATGTCCTTTGTTCATCATCATGAGTACCAACCCATTTTCCTTGGACGAAGTTCTCGCAGTTGCGAAGATCCATCCGCTTTACAACCCTAATCTACTTTACCCACCCAGCCCTGAGGAAATCCAAGCTACTGTGCAGGCACAATCTAGTACGGACTCTGGTATCAGCACCCTCGAGTCATGGCCCCTAACTACCAAAAAGGACCTGTAAGTCTTACCAGCTGTTTAAAACATCTCCTCCGATCAGGTGATATACTCATGACCTTCCTACTAGCTACAAAGTTATCGAGCGATTAACCAAGGACACGAACACCCAAAATGAATACCGGCGTAGCTCCTACGTCAGCGTTACCGGCGGCGGTTCCGGAGATATGCACTTGATGTTTTTCACAGATGTGAAAGAAAACCGTCAACATCGCGCAGCGTTTGGCGAGTTTCTGCGCACCTGTGGAGTTGTCGAGCCGCATGATTGGATACTGACGACGCATACCTCGGGGTATTTGTATAGGTAGGTTACTTTTCCAAGCCCGAGGACAATTAAATGCCAACGACGAAAGTTGACTCTTCTCAACGCTGCGCAGATCACTTGACCTTCTGACCGAGATCCTAGAAAACGCAGGAGGAACCATACTGAGTGCTGGCAACTTGATGAAACCGAGCGAAGTTGTACGCGCACTGGCGCGATACAACGTCAATGTGTTGACTGGCGATAGCAGCCAAGTGATCCAAGTCATTCATCATATCTCGACTCTTTCAGCAGACGAGCGAAATGTGATCAAGTTGACCAAAGTGATCTACACATCCGAGCCACTTACCGACACTCAGAAAAGATATATTTATGCCATACTGGGTCCGGCAGTGAAGACATACTCCATCCTGGGAAGCGCAGAGGCAGGACCTTACGCAATCCATAACCCTGATCTTACTGGAGAAGCATCGTCATATCAAGATATGTCTATAGACTTTGTGTTTGATACCCGCAGCATCCTTGTTGAGATCTTCCCTCGTTCCATCATGGAAAGTGACACGCCCTCCTCTGATTTGAAGCTTCTTCCAGAGGGCGAAGAGGGTGTCATTGTGCAAACGTCTTTACAGCGTCGACGAAACCCGCTGGTGCGCTATATCACTGGAGACCTTGGATCCGTCCATCCAGTGCCGAAAATTGCAAGATCCATTGTCCCGGAATCTGAGATGGAATACTACCGCGTCCTCCGACTCCGGGGTCGTGACCGTCGGTTTAGCTTTAAGTGGTATGGTGAGTATTTTGAATTTTCGAATATTGAGATGTTCATGCAGAAGGAGACGTTTGGCATTTTACAATGGCAGGTTATCGTAGGGACGCTTGATTCTTCTCCCCAAACAACACTTGAGATTAGGATGCTTCGTGCCGCGGCAAGTGACGATATGATCTCTCTTGAGCAGTATGTTTATGAAGTGGAGAGGTTTTTCTTTGTTTTACCGGATAATAGGCACTTGTTTAAATTGACCTTTGTTGAAGATATACGTGGGTTCGAGAAGAGCGGTACAGGGAATAAAGTTATGAAGTTTGTGGATAGAAGACGCTAGTAGTATGATCTAGTAGTTGAAGACATATTTCCATGATACCCGATAAACCACCCTAATAACTCCTCGGCAACTGCAACACCTTCTCACTAACATAATTCAAAATCATCTCCCTACTAACCGGCGCAATCCTGGGCACTAAACACTCCCTCAAATACCTCTCCACATCATACTCCATCGCATACCCCATACCCCCATGGCTCAGCACCGCCCTCTCACACGCCGTAAACGCCGCCTCAGCAGCCAAATACTTCGCACTATTACACGCCACTCCCACCGAATGCAACGGAATCGTCTCATCCTTCTTCGACGCATCATACAGCCTGGCAGCATGATACGTCGCCAACTTGGCCGCCTCCAACCTCATATACGCATCCGCCAACGGATGCGCAATGCCCTGGTTCTGTCCAATCGGCCGTCCAAACACCACTCTTTCCTTCGCATAATCCGCTGCTCGCTCCAGCGCCGCATACCCCAACCCCAATGCCTCACCAGCAAGCAAACACCGCTCCGCGTTCATCCCATGCAGAATAATCCGGAACCCTTCATTCTCCTGCCCAATGAGAGTGTTTGCGAGTACTTCGTACCCATCAAAGAACACCTCGTTAGCGTCAACAGCCCGTCCGCCCATTTTCTTGATCTTGCGCATGTCCAGACCGGGCTTGGTGCGATCGAGGTCGATGCAGAACATCGATAGACCCTGCGTGGACTTGGTTACTTCTTCCAGCGGGGTCGTGCGCGCTAATAGAATCATTTTACTGGCCACTTGCGCGCAGGTAATCCAGATCTTCTGCCCTGAGACAGAGTAGATGCTACTACCATCTCCGGAGGATTTTTTGGTGGCTAGGGTTTTGAGCTTGAGCGTTTCGAGGCCCGTGTTGGGCTCCGTGACGCCGAAGCATGTGCGCCATGTACCGTCGATGATCTTGGGGATGGTTTCTTCTAGTTGCTCGCGCGTGCCGAACCGGGCGAGTGGTTGTGTTGCGTATACGTTGGCGTGGATGGCTTGTGCGCCGGCCATGCCGGCGCCGGACTGGGTGATGGTTTGCATCATCATTGTTGCTTCGGAGATTCCTGGATGTGATGTTAGTTATATAACACTGTGAAGAGTGGCAAAGGTTGTTTGGGAGGGGGTTGAGAGATTGGCCTACCTAGACCTGCGCCTCCTAGTTCCTCAGGAAGCGCGATACCTAACCATCCGTCTCGGGCTAGGGCGGCGTGGAACTCTTTCGGGTCGCGCTCGTTCTGGTCGCATTCTTGCCAGTATGTGTTGGGGAATTTGGCGCAGATGGCGGATACCGCGTCACGCACTGTTAGTTGCTCTTCGGTGAAGCCTGTTAGTTCCATTAATGGGCGTGCGGCGCTGGTGCTGAAGCCGCAGCGGCGGGATGGCCGGGCGGGTAGAAGGGAGGAGCCCGGCCTGAGAGCGCCAATTCGGCTGTGTTGAAGGGCGCGACTTAGTTGGTATATACGGGACATGGTTGATTGAGTATATGGATAGATTTTCGCATCGAAAATGAGTTGGTTTAGGGAAGTAGAAAGTTGATATATATAAGGAAAACCGAAAAGGCATGCGATCATAGAATGCGGCAAATACCCGAGGGCCATATAGCCTTCTTGGTTCCTCCCAATAGCCGAGCCCGCATGCTGGATGTATCAACCTTAAGCTAAGTAGTACTACCGAAATACATCAAGGCGTCTTCAAAATCAACCACAGAAATTATGTCACCGGCCAAAAAGGAGAAAAATGATCGAAGAATGAGAAAATGCAATTATATACCATCACATTAGCTCGTATATGACACGGTGAAGGCCGAGTCACTTTGCACGTCCACGTCCGTCAACACCTGGTTGCCCTGCTTCAGCTCGACAATAGTCGCATCATCTACACCCCATGTAGACCCTCCCCCTTGTGCTTGCACGCCCCAGAAGCTGATTTCCCCGAAGCCAGCCAGATCGACCATTGAGTCGCCAGACTGGAAATCCTCCACGATCCAGTCGGCATTCTGTCCGGCAAGAGTGGCTGTCGCAGCTGGGGCTTTGATCGTCTGCGTGGCCTTCTTCCCTGTTGATATGTTTTCGATTGTGGCTACGCCTTGACTCGGCGAGATGGCTTCCACCTTGGCGACAATTGTGTCACCTGTGCTCACATCCAGGTCGAAGTCGTATGCATAGTCTGGATACCACTCATACCAGGCATCGTTGTACGTCTGCCCGTTTTCCACGTAGAAGTCGACTCCTGTTTGGAGAATGGCGTTGCTGTATGTGTCGCCATCTATCCCGACCCAGGCCGATCCAGCCTGCGTTCCACTACCCCCTTGCGCCGTGGGTTCTGGTACGCGAAAGGTTGCCGACACGGCAGAATACGTGCCTTGCGGAGGTGGTTGCTCGCGCACTGCGCCCGCCCAATTACTGCTGTATGTAACATGGGTAGTATTTTCGTCAGGTTCAAGGAGTCGGGACTCCTCTTTGGTGGATGTGTCAAGTGGAAGTGGTGCAAGAGGATGTGACTGGCGCTGCAATGACCGCGTACGGAGTCTGTCCTCCAAGCCGGTGCGGGGAGCTGGAACCGCTAGGACACTGCTTGCGAGTGATGCAGTTGTCAAAAGATAGTTTGTGAACTTCATCATGAATGAGAGGAGAATGGATTGTGAAGAGTGATGTACGACGCTAGTGGCAGAGGGTATCGATAATATAGAGGGCAGGAGGGGGCGGGTCGTGTCCTGCAAGGTCATAGATGCACGACTTTATTATATCCCTCTGGAAGATCTGCAAGTCGCATGCGGATAGCGTTTACTTTCCTGCTTGTCACTAGATTAGGCAAGTTTCTCGACTAATGCCCCCGATCTCCGCGTGCCCACGGGGACACATAATCCACCGATGGAGTGTGGAGGTGCACGTACGTCACGGACCGAATCATCAAGAGTCTCCAGTGCGTATACAATTGGCCGTCGGACCCAAGATCGAACAAGTTATTTTTATCAAGGTTTTGCCCTAGCACCGATCTACCTGGGACCGTCCAGATTTCCCAGACTCCAGCCGGAAAGAGTGGGTGCAGTGCGCACGTTTTCCCTGATAGGTGCAAGACACCGAACAGGGCTTTCAGATGCAATAGGTAAGGCAGATGAACGACGGAATAGGACAGGATCGACGACTGCTGAAGCTGCGGTTATGGTGGTTGGATGCGCTGAGGCCTTCAGCGGATCGTATCACCTGCCATAGGGGCACTGTTGAAGCATATAACATGACCGAATGTCTGATCTCATTGTCAGACATAAACAAATAGACAACTTGTCAGATATGAAGGCAAATTAAAACTGAGCTGATCCGAAACATGGGTCGGCAGTAGCTGTCTATGTGGCTTTGTTGCAGAAGGGAGGGTGACGAGTGCAGGAATGAGGAATCTCACATACCAATCGACACAAGACCCCTTCCGCTTCTGTGGCATGTCCGCGTGGCTGCTGAAAACATCCGCTCGGGGTTTGTTTGATCCCTTGGGGTTCTGAGTCCCTGAGTATGGCCAGATCTCCCTTGTTTCAGTTCAAGGTGCCTTCGACTTGCGGTTCCTGCTCATACCGGACTATGCATGGGTCTCGTTGGGTCAGGCATCGCCTTATAGAGTCTATTGACAGAGATTATATCAAGATACCAAGCTGAGTCTGTTTCTTCGGACTATGAGGGGGCAAGCATAAAGCTCACCTACGTACCATGAGCTGTCGGGAATGTCGATAGGGTCATTCTACTTGAGCTTGTGATACTTAGGGTAGAACAAGGCTCCCAACATCCGCCCAATCAATGAAACGGGGAAATTAATGCGATCAATTGATCCATGTGATATTCGCCCCAAGAATGTAACCAAATGAGTTCTAGTCTAGTCTCTATCTATCGTCATGGGTATCATCAGATCCTCCATCGAGGATCAGAAACTCACTTTTGCCTTCATTGAGAACGTGAGCACTGGCGCCGAATGACAGTCATATCTTTCACGAAAAGTCGATTGAAATATCAACTAGATGCCGCAACGAACTGGTTGTGCGCGTGACCAACTGCCCTAAGCCTCCGTTCCATGTGATTTCCGAGAGTTCGTTCGAGCGTCGGATGGATTTAAAGCATCTTCCGAACGAAAGGAAGTCTCCGAATCCTCATGTAACAGATGTGTGACATGGAAAGAAGCTGGCTGTTTGCATGTAGTCTAGACAACAGTAGCTTGTTCATGCCGACGCCACTATGAGTGATCATCCTGCAATTTCCACCACGCCCCAGAGCCATGGCTAAGCTTTTGCGGAAGAATCACAGGATATCACGATTCGTTACTCGAAGCATCGATGGCGGCAGTGGTATCGCGCTTGAGGAAATGGCCCTGAATCCAGCAGCGGTACATCTTCAGCTTGCGCTGACGGTTAACGATCAACCGGTAATCGACACCTAGCTTCTCAATGTTAAAGGCACCCTTGGTATCAGTAGGGCTCTGATCATCCTTGACCTCGGTTTCCTCTCCTGTCGCAAGTGCCGTGGGCAAGCCCTTCTCCGGAGTCCATTGGCCCCACATCTTCTCAAGCTCATCGCGATCAAAGAAGTACACCCGTGTTCCATCACCACGAACGTAGAAGTTCTCGCCCATGTATCGGTTCTTCTTGAAGCGAACCTGTGCCAAGTCGCCCCGTCCGTAATCGCGGAACAGAACATGTCCGCCGGGTTTCAAGACGCGGTACACATTACGAATAGCCTGGTTCCACTGCTCTGGGGCCAAAGCAGAAAAGATAAAGATGAGAACGACGACATCGACCGACTCCTCAGTAAGGCCAGGAGGAAGTCCATTGCTGTTGTCATCGGGCTCCGCCGTGACATCCCACACATCAGCTGTCATATGCTTAGTGTTGTAGTGTGGGCTCTCGCGCATGACCTTGACAGCGGTCTTGGAGAAATCACAAGCATGGACCATGAGCTCCTCGTTCTCGTTGTTTTCCAACAATGGGAAGGCAGTATTTCCGGCACCTGCACCGACCTCCAGCACCACCTTCTTTCCTGCTGTAGGCTGAGTCACATCCGCAAGGACAGGGAACTCCTGGCGGAGCCATTTTCGGTTCTTGAAGAAGTTGGCTGTGTTGTTCTTGTAGAAAAGGTTCCACCACTTGGCAGGGTCGGCATTGAAACGGTTTCTGTCGAAATCCGAAACCGGGGTTTCGCGCTGCTTCGAATATTGGACTTCTGCGAAGGCTTTGAACTCGTCGTCGGGCTCGACATGGTCCCAGGCGTTGAACTCGAAGACATCGTCTCCCTCTTCCAGGTACCGGGAGCCGAACTGGAAGGGATCACTCCGCTTTTGATTGTTGGAGGGGTCGTGGGAGCGGTGCGGGGCAATCTGGGGAGGCGTAACTAGTTGGAGAACAGTCGCGATATCATCGCTCGAAGACGCGATCGGAGCAGGGGCCATGATTAAGATATACTCCGGCTGGGGCCTGGAAAGATGCGAGTCCGACGAAGTAAGGCTTGAGCCAAGTAGGAACGAGACGCCCCTCGATAGAAAGTAGAAGCCGATAAGAAAAATTTACAAACTTTGCAAACACTAAGCGACAGTCATGTGATGTACGGCCCACGTGCATCCAGATACGATCCGTGGAACGGATATGGGGTGCGGAGTAAATAACCTCGCTTCCCAGGTAGAATAGATGATTTCTTAACAATATTATTTGCTGTATTTGATCTTCTGTAAATACACGAGACCATATAGTGAGGTCATAACAAGCAGCACTTTTGGTTCGTTTCAATTCGCCTATACAAAACAGTAGCCACGTGCGGTCCCAGACTCAAAACGACCCAAAATCATCCCAGATAGAGTAGCTGAAAAGAAAAAAAGAGATTGATATAAGACACAAGTTACTTTCGAAGAATATACGGACGCAAAGAAGAACATATAATCATATATGCCATCCCGATTACTCGAGAGAGTCGGTGATACAGCCGTGGCTGGCATCCTTGACGGTTCTATTGGGTAACGTTAGCATCGCGTCCAGACATGAGCCATAGAGATGCATCATAAAAATATAAGCGATGCCAGTTAAAAGTGTGATACGTACCTAGCGTACTTGCCAAGAGTACCTCTGAGGGTCAGGCCGGTGGGAGGGAGCTTGCCAGCAGCCTTGTCGGCTTCCCACTCCTTTCTTCTTTGCGCGAGGACGGTCTCCTCAACATCAAGATCCAGAACACGCTTCACGGCGTCAATAGTGATAACATCACCATCCTTGACCAGGCCAATGGGGCCACCGACGGCGGCTTCAGGAACAATGTGTCCGATCAAGAAACCGTGAGAACCACCGGAGAAACGGCCATCGGTGATCAGGGCGCAGGACTGTCCGAGGCCGGCACCCATCAGGGCAGAAGAGGGCTTCAGCATTTCTACTCGTCGCAATTCGTTAGCGTTACTGGTACACGTACGCAGTGGAAAGGAGAACATTTTGCTGTAGCGACTTACCGGGCATGCCAGGTCCTCCCTTAGGACCAGTGTAGCGGATGACAACGACGGTCTTCTCCTCCTTCTTGATCTCGTTGCGCTCGAGAGCAGCAATGAAATCATCCTCATCATCAAAGACGCGAGCCTTTCCAGTGAAGACGGTTCCTTCCTTACCAGTGATCTTGCCGACACTGCCACCAGGGGCCAAAGAACCCCTCAAGATCTGGATGTGGCCAGTCTCCTTGATGGGGTTGGACAGGGGACGGATGATCTTCTGATCCTCAGGGAAGTCCGGCACATTCTCCAAGTTCTTAGCCAGGGTCTGACCGGTGACAGTCATGCCAGAGCCATCGATGAGACCTTCCTTCAGCAAGAACTTGAGCAGAGAGGGAGTACCACCAATCTTGTGCAGGTCAGCCATGACGTACTTGCCGGAAGGCTTGAGGTCCGCCAAGAAAGGAATGCGATCGGAGACGGACTGGAAGTCCTCAATATCCAGCTTGATACCAACAGAGTCCGCAATGGCAATCAAGTGAAGAACGGCGTTGGTGGAGCCACCAGTGATGTTGACCAAAACCATGGCGTTCTCGAAAGCCTGGCGAGTCAGGATATCCGAAGGACGAATGTCTTCCTTGAGCAGAGTCTTAATGGCCTCACCAGCCGCAAGACATTCAAGGTACTTAGCGTCAGACTCGGCGGGGTTGGAAGAGGATCCAGGAAGGGTCATGCCCATGACTTCGATAGCAGTAGCCATGGTGTTGGCAGTGTACATACCACCGCAGGCACCACCTCCAGGGCAGGCGTTGCGGATAATGTCAAATCTCTGGGGCTCGGTGATTTCCTTGCTGATGAACTGACCATAGGCCTGGAAGGCGGAGACGATATCAATGTCGGCGTTACCCTGCATGGAGGCGCAACCAGGCTTGATGGTACCACCGTAGACCATCAAACTGGGGCGGTTCACACGTCCCATTGCCATCAACACACCAGGCATGTTCTTGTCACAGCCGGGAATGCTGATGTTAGCGTCATACCATTGACCACCCATAACGGTCTCAATAGAATCGGCGATCAGATCACGACTCTGGAGAGAGAAGCGCATTCCCTTGGTACCCATACTGATAGCATCACTAACACCGACAGTGTTGAACTGGAATCCGACCAAACCAGCCTTCTGGACACCCTCGCGGACACGGTTGTTGAGATCGAGCAGATGCATGTTGCAGGGGTTGCCATTGTACCAGACAGACGAAATACCGACTTGAGCCTTGTTCATGTCCGCCTCAGTGAGGCCAGCGGCGTACAGCATGGCCTGGGAAGCACCCTGGGAGATGGGCTGGGTGATGTGGCGGGAGACCTTGTTGAGGCCAGTATACTCGTCATCGTTACCGTTCTGTTGCTTCGGCAGAGTGGTGGACAGAGGGCGACTGAGTGAATGGAACTAATATCAGCCGGTATTCTGAAGCAATTGGAGGACACAAGTCATGTCTAGGCCGTTATCCATACCTGTTCAGCAAAGAGCGCTTGGCGATGCTCCGGAGAGCGGAGGGCATACGCCCACGGGTTTGGGAAAGAAGCATTGCCGTCCTGGTGCGCGTGGATCGCGGGACAGTGTAACAGGGAAGGGTGCAGCAGCGGGGTGAATGCGTTCAAACAGACACAGAGACCTTCAAGACCCTTGACCACAACAAGAGGAAGAGATTAAGTAGAGCCGACCGAGGAAAGTGACTCCAAGTAGCAAAAATGGGCCGGGGTCCTCCGCAGCGAAGTCGGGGCCGGAGTTGGACAGCGACTCCGCGCCGCCCAATGTACGGCCATGGATTGTCAGCAAATCAGCATCTCGGCCCCGCTGAATAATAGCGGGTTCTCCCCGTGACTTGCTGACCTCCAGAGAGCTACCCTAAGCTGGACTAGCGCGGTCGCTTTCTGGTTTTGCCGATCCCGAAGCTGCACTACTGTTTGCCCCGGGTGCCATAGTTTATTGCTCATTATTACCGCTTCTCTGACCGCTAAAAGCGGCAGAACCCCGTCGACCTCGCTGAGAAAATTGCGGAAATAGACGGATATAGACGGATATAGTTTTCAACAGTCCCCGGAACAATGAGTCTGCATCTGTATAAATATTTACCGCCTTGTTGACCGCTCATAATAGCGGCAGAACCTCATGCCATCTTGTAAGCCAATGCGGCGACTCCGCCAAGTACCTCGTGCACCTTACCGAATTGGGTGGTTCCTCTATACAAAGCTTATTGTTAGTGCTTCACCTTTAACACACCGGCCTTTATCAAGTATTCCCGTCTTTGCGTTTACGCTTTTTGTCTACCCAAAGGTCACACCAAAGCTTTTGACAATCATGCGATATCGGTCAGAGAATGACGGACCCATCCTCACTGTGGTCAGATGGATGGGTGGACTGTTACACTGTACACCGGTATACTACTGACTATTGCAATTAAATCCGTATCGTTGCCGCAATAATGCCACACCAGCCTGTGGAGAATACAATTTTTGGGCTTACTATAAGTAGGGGCAGCCTTTCTGTGTCTTTATTCACCCGTGGTGTTGGTACGCGATCGTGGCCGCTCCCCCTTGATGCAAGGCACGCAATAAGAATGCAGGTGGAATGCAGGCTCTACAGCTACGCGTGGGAGCAAAACACCTCTCAAAATTACTGTTGAATTAGATCTCTAACATTTACAACCAATCTCGACACTAACAGCCCTCCAGCCTACAGCAACGGATGTGGTTCTGCCTCCGTGTAGGATGGCATCAAACCAGGACATGGCGTCTATTGCTATAGGCGCTCTAGGCATTCTACTCATTTCAAGCTGTACTGTTCCCGCACTACTCGGAATAATCCGGCGATTTTTGCATGTTAAAGAAAGACCCCCGATTCAATTGCCCGGAGCACATCCTTTCGACAGACCTGGCTATGAGGATAAGGACGGAGAGGCCAGTGATGAGGCGTTGAAAGGTTTTTCAGATCTTTGGAAGAGACTAGGAATAGCCATTCTTTCAGTCACTGGGCTTGGGATATCGCTGGC
The DNA here is from genome assembly GCF_003184755.1 of Aspergillus piperis CBS 112811. Classification (NCBI taxonomy): domain Eukaryota; kingdom Fungi; phylum Ascomycota; class Eurotiomycetes; order Eurotiales; family Aspergillaceae; genus Aspergillus; species Aspergillus piperis. Next base: position 125,760 of record NW_020291603.1, read on the forward strand.
ACAGGCCATCCTGTCCATAACAAAGGGCCAACATGTCTTGATTGTTCCCTTCTGCCTGCAGATGGGGAGCTGGGTGAGTCCGACAGCTAAATGTTTGTTCTGACTCTAACCAACTCTAACGGAAAACCCGAATATAGGGAGTTCTATCTGTACAAACGATTGGTTTCTTCATTGAACCGGCACCTACCAAGCGGTACATGCTAGGAGTATATGGTTTCGGGGCTAGCTTACTCGCCGCCATAATTCCCTGCTTAGAGATTGGCTTGTTCTGGAATACTGGGTATCGCCTAGATGCCGTGTCGGTGGGGTTAGCGATAAGTCAATTTGGAATATCCTTATTTAGGGCTACACTCTGTCTTCTACTTCCCCGCCGCCCGAACGTGTACCATGATGGCCAAATTGTCGACCGAGAGCGTACTGTGAGTGCTATGGAACGGTTCACATTCAGCTGGGTCAACGATCTCTTGGACCATGCGGTCGCCAATGAAGGTCTGGAGATCGATGATCTCCCCAAGATGGGGTTTGATACACGCTCGGAAACTCTTCATGCACATCTTGATCGTACGCGTGGTTCGCGAGCACTCTGGCGGTCCCTCGTGGTGGCACACCAAAGGTCACTCATCCTTCAGTCATCGCTTAGCATGATTATCTGTGTGTTAAGTTTCGGTCCGCAAGCAGCGATGTACGGTATATTGAAATCGCTCGAGAATCGCTATTTCAATCCTGACAAGAACCCAAAGGATGTTGATGAGGCATGGGCCTGGGTGTTCGGGCTGGGAACCGTTCTCATCATCTCGTCCAGCATCGAATCGTGGCTTTGGTGGATCATATATGCAAAGCTTTGGATCCCTATTTACGAAGGTCTTTCAGCGCTCGTGTTCGCCAAGTCAATGAGGTGTAAGGATGTCAAGCAGCTTGTATCGTTAGACGAAAAGGAAGGGGGTGACCACGATGCAGACGAACCGCAACAGGATGTTGTCAGCCAAAGCCCTATCAATCTTGCCTCGGTGGACTCCAAACGCATTGCAGATTTCGTCATGTTCAACTACTTGATTCCATCATCTGTCATCCGACTGTTTATAGGAGGTGTCTTCTTAGTCCACCTCATAGGATGGCCGAGTTTATTGGCCGGCGTCGCAACTGCTCTTCTTGTGGCTCCTATGAACGCCTATTTGACGAAGAACTACTCCATGGCACAAGAAGAATACATGAAGGCAAGCGATAAACGCATGGGAGCTGTAGGAGAGGTTCTTCATGGGATCCGGCAAATCAAATTTGCAGCATTGGAGCAGCAATGGCAGGATCGCATTAGCGAGAAGCGCCGCGTTGAATTAGGCCTCCTCTGGCAGGCCTCACTATATACTATTGGCATGGTGTCTGTGTGGATCATGGGACCTCTAATGCTGTCTGCCGTCTCATTGACAGTGTATACTCTGACTCGTGGTGAGCTTTCTGCTTCCGTTGCGTTTACGACTCTTTCCATATTCGGCTCCCTAGAATCAGCCATGGCAAGCTTGCCTGATTTACTTTCGAAGGGAATGGAGGCCAAAATTAGCGCGGATCGCATCGAACGATATCTGGGCTCATCCGAAAAGTCCCCCCATACCTCTGCTGTCGACAAAATTTCCTTCCACAATGCGACCATCGCCTGGCCTGGCGAAGAAGGGGCGGAATTCGACCAGCGCTTTCTGCTCCGAGACCTCACCCTGCAATTCCCTCCCAAGGGCCTCAGTGTAATATCTGGAAAGACTGGCTCTGGGAAAAGCCTACTTTTAGCTTCAATCTTAGGGGAGTGCGATGTCTTATCTGGGACCGTGGCAGTACCCCATGCTCCTTCCATAAACAGGACATATGATCAGCGAGCCACTCGCCATAACTGGATCATTGACTCAGCCATCGCATATGTTGCTCAGAACCCCTGGTTGGAGAACGCCACTATCAAGGACAATATCCTATTCGGCCTTCCGTACGATCGCTATCGTTACCGCAAAGTCATTTATGCCGCAGGCTTGAAAAAAGACATCGCGATGTTTCCAGATGCCGATCGGACGGATATTGGTGCAAACGGAATTAATTTGAGTGGTGGCCAGCGCTGGCGCATTTCATTTGCGCGTGCTCTGTACTCCCGTGCCGGAATCCTAGTTATGGATGATATATTCAGTGCACTTGACGCTGAGACTGGGCGCCACGTGTATGAGCATGCCCTTATCGGCAAGTTAGGCCATGGCAGGACCAGGATCCTGGTCACGCATCATCTTGGCTTGTGCCTGTCTCGGACTGACTACTGTGTTATCCTGTCGGACGGGCTTACGATTCATGCTGGGACAGTAGATGAATTGGCAGCCACTCAGAATTTGATAGATTTGTTGGGCGAATCTGCCAAGTCATCAAATGACCGCAATGCTGATGTAGTAGACGACGAACCTGTGACGCCGATAACACCGATGAAGCGCGTATCTACCGAGTCAGGCTTCTCAGTAGCAACAAGTGTCGCCGAGCCTCCAAGGAAGTTCACGGAAGACGAGAGGCGCGAGAAAGGAGCCGTGTCTCTGCAAGTGTACACAACATATATTACCAAGGGGAAATGCCTACGCTGGTGGACGATAACGTTTTTGGCTTATGTCGCATTTATGACGCTTTTAGTCGGGAGAGTAAGTGCTCATATCCTTCCAGTCATGGACCACAATTGACCGTTCTTAGTCCTGGTGGATAAGCGTTTGGACAGATTCGTCCACATCCTCATCCCAACCGGCCCATTCGAGTGCTGCCATCCAATCTCGAACAATAGATGTCAACAGACGTTTTGTCGACAAGGACTCCATGTTCTATCTTAGCATATATGTATGCTTTTCCGTAGCTGCATGTATCATTGGAACTTTGAGGACTTTGGCCCTTGCCCTTGCGTCTCTGGAGTCTTCCCAGCGACTCTTTGATGACCTATTAGCAGCTGTATTGCGCTCACCGCTGCGGTGGCTAGATACGGTGCCCCTTGGCCGGATACTCAATCGATTCACATCTGACATGTACATTCTTGACTGGAGGCTCGGCTATGATATTGGACACTTCGTGTTCAAGGCTCTGGAGCTGACTAGTATACTAGCAGCAGGAGTATTGGTATCCCCGATATTGTTGGTGCTTGCCTGTATCCTCCTGATCTTATGCTTTCGACTCTCCAAGATCTACCTCACGGGAATGCGTCAAATCAAACGACTCGAAAGTACCGCTAAAAGTCCTGTCCTGGAACGATTTGGGTCCAGTCTTTCCGGTCTGACCACGATTCGAGCTTTCAACAAAGCAGATATCTATTTGAAAGATATGTACGATCGCATCGATCGTCATGCTCAGGCGGCGTGGTATCTCTGGCTTTTAGACCGATGGCTATCATTTCGGATGAGTATTGCGGGAGCCGTGCTGGCCGGGATGACAGCAGCTCTGGTAGTGTACGTTCCCAGCATTTCTCCGGCACTGGCAGGTTTCGCCATGACATTTGCGCTACAATACAATTATGCCGTGTCGATGGGTCTGCGCTTCTATGCAAATGTGGAAACAGACATGAACGCTACTGAGCGGGTGTTGGAGTACTGCAACATTGAGCTGGAGGAGCAAGGGGGGCATAACCCGCCAGCGGCATGGCCCACGCGTGGAAAGGTCGAAGTTGAGGATCTGGTTGTGGGGTACGCCCCCGACCTGCCTCCTGTGATTGACGGGCTTAGTTTTACTATGGAGAACAATCAGCGAGTGGGCGTTGTTGGACGTACCGGGGCTGGAAAGTCATCGCTAACCCTGGCACTGTTCCGCTTCCTCGAGGCCCGACAAGGGCGCATTCTAATTGATGGGCTGGATATCTCGCAAATCAAGCTTGAAGCTTTACGCAGTCGTCTTGCCATCATTCCACAAGACCCAGTGCTCTTTTCGGGAACGCTGCGGTCTAATCTGGATCCATTCAACGAGTATAGTGATGTGGAACTTTACAACGCTCTAGAACGCGTACATCTGGTTTCGTTTGAGGATACACTGACCCTGGCGTCGCATTCGAGTAGCGAGCCACTGAGCGACAGCGGTACATTGCCGTCATCCGCAAACTCGAGTACGGAGCCGCTGAAAACAAGCAACTTTTTCGCGTCGCTGTCATCAGTCGTCTCTCAGGGAGGACTCAATCTCTCCCAAGGCCAACGGCAACTACTTTGCCTAGCGCGGGCCATAGTCTCCCAACCGAAGATCATGATCCTCGATGAGGCCACCTCCGCAGTGGATATGGAGACCGAAACTCTGATTCAGCGGTCCATTCGGGAAGAGTTTGGACGCAATGCTACCTCGCTCCTTGTCATTGCGCACCGCCTCAGCACAGTTGCGGATTTTGATCGAATCCTCGTGATGGACGCCGGAAAGGCCGTGGAGTTTGGCACACCGCAGGAGTTACTCGACATTGAAGGAGGTGTGTTTCGAAATCTGGTAGAGCACAGTGGAGAGCGAGCACATCTGGAGCGAGTCATCAAAAGAGAAGAGACAAGGTCTCGAAGCTCTTAGTTTGGTTTTGTTCAGCATAATTAGCGTTTGGGTGGCTGGTTTGTATTCTAATCGATATGTACAGTATGGGGTATCTTTCTTTTCCTGCTGAAGATACCTCTTTCACAACAACTTTCTAATCAGGTTATTTATCGACACAGAATGAATGTACTACTCGTTAACTTATAGAAGATGTTCTCCTAACGCGTAACGTATCATTAGTATTTACCGAACCATACCGCATGTATGAAGAGCAACCACTACTACCCATCCGGTTAGCGTCCTCGAAACACATTGGAAACTGTCGCAGCGCTGGACTTTAAAAGCACCGGCGGACCTGCTCTTTTCATGGGATTTCGACTTGCCTTTCCTACTCCGTTATAGCGGCATTCTCTCTCCGATCATCTCCCCCCCATCGTCACTATCATCATCTCTCGCCTCCCAGTACAGGAACCCATTCAATTCATACACACTCACATGGGATCGGACTTGCTACGGTCGCCGACTAGTCAAGACAACAGCACGGAGAAAGCCACGCGGTCTTCCTCATCACCGCCACTCCCCGTGGTGACCCCCGCTGCTGCTGCTGCTGCTGCTGCTTCTACCGCCGCCGCTCAAGTGGACCCTGAAGATGACTGGGCTGGTCTCTGCGACCGCCAGGAACGTCGACGACGACAGAACCGGCTGAACCAGCGAGCATACCGTGAGATACCTCCACCACATACTCATCCACGATCAATCCAAACTAATCCCGATAACCACAGGGAAGCGAAAACAAGCCGAACGCAACAGCAACATCAACAATGCCCTGGTCACACGGTCATCTTCCTCATACCCACCACCAGCACTAGGCCCCAACACCAAGCATGAGCAAACCAGCCCACCATCATCATCAACATCCTCCTCCCCCTCCTCCCAAACCCTCATCACCCGCCGCACCCTAACCAGCGAAGTCTCCAAACCGGAAAACATCCGGCGAATATTCGAACACTTCGCACGGGTCGCCTACGAGAGCTACTTCCGCGGCTCCCCATCCGCGGACCACCTCCTGACGCTCAGCAAACTAAACGTCTTCCGCGCCTTCATGACCAACATGACAGTCCTCGGCTTCGGCAATTCCACCACGTGGTGTGACGACGACGACGCCCTCTCCCTCTTCAACACCCTCCCGCCCGAGGCAATCCAGGAAAAGCGACTACCTGTGAGTCTCCGTCCGACGAAGATCCAAATGCAGGTGCCGCATCACCCGTGGTTGGATTTCTTCCCGTTGCCGCGCCTCCGGGATAATTTGTGCCTCATGATTGATCGGTTCGATGATGATGAGCTTTGTCATGATGTTATGGGGTTCTGGGATAATGCGTCCGATACGTGTAGTTTGTTGGTGTGGGGGGAGCCGTCGGATCCGGCGAATTGGGAGGTCACGGAGCAGTTTTTGAGAAAGTGGCCGTGGGTGTTGAGGGGGTGTCCTGAGTTGTTGAAGAGTACGAATCGGTGGAGGCAGAAGAGGGGGGAGAAGATGATTATTAGGTATTTGTAGGTGATGATGTGATGAGTAAGTAGATTGAATATATCTAATGGGTTATGATCTTCCCTTCCTTTTCCCATACTGTCCAAACTGTGAGTGAGTATATATGCATGAGTGCAGTGATGATCCTTAACTTTTCTACCCCCCATACTATAGCAACTGATGTAGCACAACATATAGTATATAATACATACGTATACAGACACATACATATAATAAGAATAGGCATAAACATGAACATAAGCACTCAATCTAACAACAACAACAACGCATACTTACATCATCACTCTCTACACCACCAACTCCTATGCCATCCCTCCCCTCCGGAGATACGATCTCCACCGTCCGGAGAACCAAGGCGCAAGGCAGACGCTAATGCACCCTGCTGACACGCTTAATTACTGATTCCCTGGATCGTGGAGAATCATTGTCCAATAAGAAGACCCAGATTGACTGATCTGCTTGGCAAGGCGGTACATTTGTCAGCGTTGAAGGAGGGGTGTTTTGTCAGGGTTTGTTATTTCGGTACGGGTACGAGGTATATGTGTGTATTGTTGCCTGAGGCATATATGGGGGTTGTTGGTGCTATGGATGGTTGATTACTGGTCTAGCTAGCTTTCTGCATGTAATTGTCAACTCTTCGCTTTACGTTGTAAGTACTCTAATGAATTGTATTAATAATAGTGTTGAGGGTGCTGCGATGACACTGCCCAATGCTAATTAATGATTCTACTAAACGTCAACGTCAACGTCACATCCACGGGGCTGAATGGCCAGCATTCTTCCCATAAAGGTATCAGCACCCTCGATCACAAGGATCAGATCAGATCACATTCTCTCGCTCCACCTTTTCCACCATCTTGCACAGTGCATCGGCGACTCCGTACGAGAAGGCATAGCCGCCTCCGCCAAATCCATAGGCTGAGAGGATGTACCGGTTTTCGTGCTGCTCTGAGTCTAAGCGGAAGCCACCCTTCCTCGAGGGCCGGATGCCGACGATGTAGCTGAGGGTGTCTTCGGGTGGGTTCTCGGGAACGACTTCGGGTGCAAGACGGTGTGCGCGTGCGATCTCATCTCGGGCGATTTCCATGTCTGGTTCGGAGGATCTGTTATAGAGTTAGTATTCGTTGTCCCCAAAGGTGTAGCCTACTGCTTAGGTGCTCCTGATCAGGCCTTACAGGTTGTCAGCTTGTTTGACGCCTCCCAAAATGACACCATGTGACATGGGTCGAGGGATCACGTAGGTGTATTCTTGGCCGTTCCGGAAGTACATTGTGCGACAGTTTTCCGTCTTGTAGAACACGTTCTGCCCCCGTTCCGGGAAGCACTGGTCATCTTGGACATCCTTGAGGGTCTGACTTCCGATTCCGCTGGCGTTGATGAATATACTTGACTCGGGGAACATGTGATAGAGGTCTTCTAGAGACTCTACCCGCTTGCGAATGAACTGGCCGCCCAGAGCAGTGATCTTCTTGCCCAGATACGGCATGTGGATGGTGGGGTCGGTGACGAGAGTCTCGTACGACCATCCACAGCTGAATTCTGATGGATATTCACCCGGTTGCAAGTCACGCCACTAGGTCTTGTGTTAACTCCCGAGCTGTGTCTATCACTGCTTATGCGGGCTGTCTTACCTTGGCAGCCAGAGTCCTTCCCCATGCCGACGAATTTTCAGCGGGGGGTCGTTCGACATACTCCAGGGCATCGACAATACTGACTCCAGATTCGGGTTCTTCTTGTGCCATTTTCAGCAGGTGGCGATGACTGATGGCTTGAAGATATCGCCATTCCGAACAAATTCCGCCCGCTGGATGCCATGCCGCCCCAGCCCATGCGGATGCATAGCGGAAATCTTGATCACCAGGTAGATACTCCGCGACCAAGATGACTGGAAAGCCATCCTGTAGAAGCTGTCGCGCTGCGGCACAGCCAATAATGCCCGCACCCAGAATGATGATCGGGCGTTGTGCGAAGGGCACGTTGGGTGTATCGGCCGGATAGTGCTGAAGTTCGCCCATCTTTTCTAGAAAGATTCTGTATCCCGCTACCCATTAAAAGTGGGGTTAGCAGGGGATTTAAAGGATGTTTAGGGGAAAGGGAAGAACGGTTCAGGAAGGAAGGAGGAACGGTTCAAGAAGGAAAGAAGAATGGAACAGTAGTATGGGAGGCAAATAATGCAAGAGCCCATAGAAAGGGATGCCGAGTTTATACCACGGCGGCGACATCGGAGGCCTTCAAATTATATTCTTGCTAGCCTCCCAACACGATACGATTTCATGACCCTCCAGGGATATAGTCCGGACCGCTTTTGAGGCCATGAGAGCGATCATGAGCCAGTAGCGAGGAAAAAGTGTAGTGGGATGGGGGTCTTTTCGGATCGAAGCGCCCAGAAGCCAGATCCGCCAGGCGGTTGGAGCCGACTAGCGGGTCGAGCCGCTGCTGGTAAGAACCCGATCTCTCCTTCTTATTTGGCGCTGCCTTACTGATGCTCCTCCTCCCCGGTTATCTTTACTTTCTCCAGTGCAGTCAATCCGTCGAGGACTCGTCAGCTCCAAGCCTCATCTGCAGCCCTCATAGGTCCTGGGTGGATGGCGCCATGCCCGACACGGCTGGATGGGGCGGCCCTTTCCGACACGCAAATACTATATTCGCAAACTGATCCGCGGAAGACCATTTGGGGATAGATGTCGACGTGTCATGTCATCGAATCGGTATTCAAATCCGGCCGCCGGGTAAACAATCCGGTCCACGAGGTTGACAGGATGATACTATGCGAAAGCCTTCATTTATCGCAATAGAAGTTGGCAAGGAACAAGCCGCGCCCGATCATTGTGCAGCTTAATCACTTTGGAATGACTACTGCGCAAGAAGAATGACAATCACTGTCGAAGACATGGCCTGATGCATAAGTTTCAATGGTGTATGTTCATCCCGATGGGGAGTGGGACTTCAGCTGGGCATAGCAATCTTGTTTGCAGCGTGATTGCCTTGTCTCGTCCACTCGCAAGCTGCGGGGCTTGAATTCTCACAGGAACAATGAAAACTCCCTCGTATACGTATAAACAAAGTGGATCGGTCAGACAGTGCAGGATACACGCGTCCGCTCAACACTCAGCCACCTCATCCCTGTCGTAGTCCAGCTGATGATTGGAAAGTCTTTGAGGTCATCGGCGTCACCGAGTGTGCCACCCCGATTGAGTTTAGGAAGCCCGAACCGCAGCGACATCATGAAGGTCCCAACCTATGTCGGGATACTTGCGTACAGGGTACATCGAGCTGTGGATGCTGAAAATGAAGCTAACTGTTTATGAGTACCGTTTTTGGAAGGCCAAAACTGAGGGGGGTAAGTCAGTGGAGCACTCTTCCAGGAAAGCAAATCGGTTTCTGAAGGTTAAGTGGAATTGCCCAGGATTGACGAGGCAGCCAGACATGGAAACGAGTGACAGGCCACTGAAGCAGCAGGGTCAGTAGGTGGATGGCCCAATTCGGAGCCGAGAGTGCTTTGCCTGTCTGCCTGCTTGCTTGCTCGCTTGTCTGCATTGCGCTGGGAGGATCCAGTTTGAGAAGGCTTCACGGTTTAGCGGGCATGATAAAGCAAGATGTCGCTTTCGGGAGTTGTTGTTGGTCACGTTACTGGACATCCTTGCAACTTGTGCATTATAATGCAGGATATTATTGGTTTTATCCTTAGATCCGGGAGATGTCATCTCCGGGACAAAGGTCTCACAAATAGCATGTAGTCAAGCGAGCTGAAATCGGTATACTCTGATCTGTACGGCACTGCAGACAAGACAAGACGAATATACTCTGCAGTAGAGTCGCAATAGACTGTGGCTATGCCTAGCAAGAGACAACAAACAGCTCAAAAACCATCACATAACCTCCTCAGCAACTGGATCAATCTACCACCAAAATCAACAAATATGCCCGCTCATATAGTGGTACCCATACTAGTATGACAAGTTCGTTATACTAGCACTAAACTAGCATGAAATTGAAGATGGAAGTGAAATGTCATAATCCATACTACCGGATTTGCCAAGGACCCACAGGACAAAATAAATAGCCACCACGCTAACTATTAGTTGATACTATACACATCCACATTATACACAGTCAACTACTTACGGACTAGCACTGTCTTCTCCGAATTCACAAAAGTTTACTCACTCAACGATTCGAATAGATTCACAGAAAAATCATGGCGACATATCTATAGGACTCCTCTGCATGATCGCAATCCGTGTATGGACAACAGCAGATATCCTAGATAGAGGCCATTACCTCATGCCCTGTCTTATAAAATGTAAAGAGCGAAGAAACAGATAGGACGAATGAGGACCGTGTGGGATAAGTCTGTCCCTATAAGAAGACGGGCTATTTCCTGACCCATCTGCATTCCTCCGCTGATCCGGTCCCTTTCTGAGCCCCGACATCGGCTATTATTCTCTTAATAACTATGCCGATGAATGGGTCCAATTGGTCCATTGGTCCAAGTTCGATTGGTCGGAGAAGCTTAGGTTTATGCTTACGGTACACTATTCAAATTTCAAAGATCAAAAGTGGTTTGTCAGGATGGTGACAGCCTCATAGCCATCCTGGAGGATATCATGGATTCCATATGTATGTACGCTATATAACACTCTATTCACATAACATCATCATATATTGACACGGGCCCGGCAGTTCACAGAGCGGACTTCTCCCACACAATCTCCTTGCCATTAAGTCCCTCCACAGCGGGGATCTGAGCCCGCAAAGCCTGTCCGTAATCTCCGGCATTCGGCGTACGCAACAAGGTGTGAATGTGGAACTTCTTGGGCTCCTCGTTGTTGAGGAAGACACCGGAGTGGTGGTCGAACTCGACCAGAACCACGGGGCTCTGCAGACGGTAGTAGAAGGGATCGCTGTCGCCGTATCCGCCAATCCAGCAGAAGTACGTCTCCGACTCGTATTGGCGGATCTGATCCAGCTTCATCTGACGAGCCCGAGCAGGGAGGTACAACAGGTATTGCTCGAAAATACCGTACATGAATTTCTTCTGTTCCTCGGTGAATCCCTCGACGGTAATACCCTCGTTAGGGACGACGCGGTTGTCCCGGTAAGCTCCGCACAGGTGGCGCTGGTCATCGCGGTTCCAGCGGCCTGGGGGCATGGCGGGGTCGTGCATCTGTTCGAATACTCGGGCCTTTCGCTGGAGGTCAGGGGTGAGGGATTGCATCAGTCGGAGACCGATTTCTTCTTCGATCTGCATGATACGAGTACCCGAGTACGGGCCATCGTCAATCTCGTTGGGCTCGGCGCCGGTGAACCACGGGGAGGCGACGATCTGGTTCTTGTACAGGAAGATATTGAGGCAAAGGTGGTGGCCATAGAAGGACCAGCCCCATGGCCGAGTGGTCGAGGGACGACCGAAAAGGACAAAGTTGTAGGAGAACTCGTTCATCACCTTGGGAGATTCCACCAGCTCGCCGAGGAAGTGGTTGATGCGCATGGCCTTGACGGCCTTGTCGTAGCCCTCGGGCGACAGGGTGGTCTTCAGGACGTTCATGATGGCATCGCGCAGCTTGTTGTCAATCTCGTCGAGGCGCAGACCCTTGTGGGCCAAAAGGAATTCGGGGTTTGACCAGGTCCTCCATTCGGGGGAGTCAATGTGGTAGGACAGCGCCTGGCGCTGCTTGTCGTCGGCAAGGGACAGGACGTTCTGGACGGATTCAACAATGTCGCCAACGGGCACATCTTCATCTTGGAGCGTGAACAAGCCGGGGCGAACATTTCCTTTGGCAATTGATTAGCATTGGCCCTTCGAAGCGGCGGTGCGGGGTGAATGTATCGGAGAAAAAGAACCTACCATCGGTGGTTACACCCTTGAAGGGTTCCTGCAGCAGATCAACCCAGTGCATATACAGCGCATGCAGCCACGGAGGGTTCTTCAGCGTCTTGAAATCATGGGCGTATTCGTGAGCATCCTGATTGCGCATCACCTGGAAGCGCTTCAGACTCAGGTCGGGCAAGTATTGACGGTACTCGCCCGTAGGCTTTTGCAATTCAGCGGCGGAGTGGGACATGATGGGCGGATTGCAACAAGGCAGAAGGCGGATGAGCCAGTGTTGCAGGGAGAGGAAAGAACGGGGAGATTGAGAAAAAGAGAGAGACAATGAGGGGGAGGGGTAATAGGAAGCAGGCAGCGACGCGTAGTTATTATAGCTGAACGTGTAGTGAGACTGAGATCGGCATATGCTTTCCGTACTTCTTGGGATTCTTTTCCCCGTGGCGTCACTCCCCACGCTCTCTCCACACGAATCCCCACCGTGGGTGGTGGAGAGCGGCTGTTTTCTTATCCGCAACTGCTTTCCTCCACACTTTGCCTCGCCATTGCCGGTCTTCCCTCTTTACTCACATCTACTATATGGGCGATCAATGCGAACGGTCATCGATTTTATACCCGTCGGATATACTAGACGTGCTCTGCAGAGTGATAATGTTCTATCTACTATCTAAAACCACATTGTCCCTCATTCTCAGACCGTACATCAGCCCACCCTCCCGGATATCCCGACGGCTCTGCATAACTCCGTCTGTCCGTTGGTCCATCTACCCCGAACCACCTATACCCTCATCCCACGCCAGATGCGCCCTCAATTCCCCCAGTACCCCACTAGATTCCCCCGGATATTCAAAGCGCGCTAAGACGTGCTGGTCGGGACGGACTAGAATTGCCTGGCCCTCCGCTAATCTCGTCAGCGCCATCCACTTTTCGCCACCTCCGGCCTGAAAGTCAAAGTTGGCCCCCCTGGTCATCATCTCGAGTTTTAGCCCACGACACTTGCCGGGGAGTTGCCGTTTCACTTCTTCGAGGATCTTTCCCCAATGATCGGCTGATCTTATGTCCACAATGAGTGTGAAGGCGTCAAATGCACACAAATCTAGCGTGGAGAACTGTTTCAGTTTTAGCTCCTCGGGAAGAAACTCAGATACATAGGAACAATCAATGGGGGGGAGCCGTATCTGGTCTGGGGTCAATAACTCGATCCACGCGTGCGGTAAGCGGGCTCCAGGAATGCAAACGGGTTCATATGTTGAGGCACAGTCTGGGCGCTTGTGGTTACCGTAGACATAGCCCACATGAAGACCAAGGTTGTCAAAGTGCTCACGCTGGCCTTCAATGCCTTTGTTTATCTCCTTCATCATTTGTGTATCTTCAATGTTGCGATATAGGTTCTGCCTCGCAACTTGAACATCAGGATCGGTAGTGCCGAGCGCTTTCAAGAGACCAAATATCTGTTTGCCGTTCTTGACGCTCTGCTCAGCGTTATCACAGGCAACTGGCCGCCGATCAGCTTCATAGCTGTCCAGAAGCTTGTCGCCACCCCATCCATGATGCACTGCTGCGAGCTTGTATGCGAGGTTATGGACATCCCCTAGACCGCTGTTCAGTCCCAATCCCCCAGTAGGTGGGAAAGAATGCGCAGCATCTCCGGCTCTGAGCGACTGTGTTAGCACGTACCAAATGGAGACTGGAATGCGATACTACTGACAGCAATACACGGTTTGCTCGGTACGCAAGGGCGACTTTCCTACTCAATATCCACGGTCGATAACTCAATACGTCGTATGGGATCTTTGCACCAATAGCTGCGTCAACAACTTTGCGACAATTGACTGGGTGCTTTTCAGCCTACACAGAGTTGGTTTGTGGCTGCTTTTTGAATAAACAAGCAATCAAGGAGACTCACATCGAAATTACAGATCAAGACTTGGTTCCCTCCCAGGTCGTACCCAATAATGAAACCGGATACTTCTGGGTCCATCACCCAGTGTAACATGCCGACTCGCTCTTTGACCACAGGGTGCAGGTCAGCATTGATGTGGATAGTCATCATGGTCTCATCTAAGTCGTGGTCAGCCTCAAAGTATTGAATGGGTCAGCTGTACCACATACAAGAGTCCTCGCCCTCGCTCTCTATTCCCAGACATCTCCGGACCGCACTCTTTGCTCCGTCGCATGCCACAAGATGGCTGCATTTCACAGTATATTCTTGTTGTGTTGCGCGATCTTCGATGGTGGCTAAGACATAATCACCGCGCTTTATCCTATCAGTAACAGCTCTAGATTAGTTTCACGATCCACCATGAATCTTACATCAGTCAGTCTAACGAAGGAATGATTCTTGCGTATCTCCACCAGATTGTTCTTGGATAACCGCTTAGCCACCAGCTCCTCAAATTCTGGCTGTGGGATGTTATGAATCATCTATCTCTAGCATGAGCATGTATCTCGGGTTGTGAGGTCTTCATATAGTTGTCATACCGTGGGTGTGCTTTCGAGAACTGCGGGATCCATGCGCTCATACGGAAGCCTCCCGACCTGCCTGCCACTCAAACTTGTAATAAAATTGACCCAGAACGCCTCTCCGCGTTTGGTACCAATGCTGCGAATCTCGTTCACATCCAGGCCGTATTGCCGACATAGTTCAAGTGTCCTGGGCGATAGTGCATGTGCTTTTGGCACCTGCAGTCTGGTGGGGTAACGTTCACATAGAAGCGATCGGACTAAAAGACAAGTATAAGACAGTCAGCAATTCTATCCAGAACGGGACTCTCTGATATTGTCGAGCAGTGGTCCCATACCTCCAAGTTGGGCAAGCAAATACGCAAGGAGTAAGCCACATGGGCCGGCCCCAACGATCAGAATGGGCACATGGTCGTCGCAGTGGACTTCCTCCTTGATGGGCGACATGCTGTTTGTTGCACTTGCAAGATGTCTGTCTGTCTATAGGTCTAATACTGGGTGTCCGTCTATTCTGATCAGCCGCACCTTTTTATACTAGTTCGTCGCGAGACTGTGCAAGTGGGAAAGGCTATAGTTATCACTACGTGAGATCGACCTGTTTGTTGTCCTTCGCGGCTGACTCGCGCGCCTTGCATTCCCCCACTCCAATCAGAGTGGGAAAATTGCGGAGAATCCGGCCCTCTATGCCGGGATGCGTCTCTTACTCTTCCATCTCTCATGCTTCCATCCTTCTCATTTTGATATGCTTTGGACTTCAACATCGCCTTGTTGACAACATTATCGTCTGCCTTTCATCATCCTTGAGTCCGCCAAGTAACACCCCATTCTTCCCCACTTGAGCGTCCCCACCACCCGCTTCTCTACCACTTGATGGAAGATTCAGTCTGACTCCTGACAAATGGAGTCACTGTGTTTGGTCATGGCGACCGATACCCAGCCATTCCCCAGGTTCCGGTCGGATCTGGAGCTGTTTGTCGTGGGGAATCCGCTAGCCATGCGACGAGACTGAAGCTGTTCAGGGCGGCATCCAGTATAGTCAGCGTGAGGGCCAGTACTTCCCCCGTACTCCCACGAGCACTTTCTTGTGTCACCATGAAGCAGTGACGGTGAGATTCCAAACATATTCCATATCGAAAGCCTTATAGGGAATTGATGAGCTCCCAACTTCATTTCAACTGATACCGTACAGACTGTTAACTCTGCGGGGTAACTTACCGCAACAGAGTACCATACCGTAACCACATGGGCCAACGACACGCTAGTCCAAGTCCGGTTAACCGCAACGGCGAGAGTGGCACGTGACCTCCACGCGCCCATCCGAGAACCCCGCGCGCATCCCATGATTCATCGACCAGCGAGTCCGATGCTATGATTGGCACTTTCGCTTGCCAACGCTCTAGAACTCTCGCACATCTTGGTCTAATTGTCAGTTACCTATCGAACCAGCTGTACCCTATCAAATTTATTCCCAACTGTTCTGTTGAGATCCCAACAATTGGCAATACACCTCTCCTACCCCGGCGATACTGCACCGGAGTAACTCTCCCAAATTGATTAGCTCAGACCCGTTTTGGTTTCTCCGGCATAGGCCTAGTCTAGTCTGGGTGGAACACCGAACATCATCATTCTTCGCTCACTGGTTTTCCTCTTAAAACATTTTCTTTTTTTCGCGAAGCTTCTTTGCCGGTGAAGCTGGATTATTGCGACATTTTATCTGGCAAGCTGCGGTAACACCTCCTCCTTTGAGCCACGGATTAAGGGAAACCTACCTCCCTCAGGCGGAGAACCCCTGCGAAAGAACAAACAGACGGTTCTTATTGCTCTGCCTCTTCCCCGGCCTTTTTTTTTTGTTCCCTTTTAACGCGCTTTGCTGCTGCCGTTGTTTTTGCTGTCCGCCCCAAGAAACTCCGCCTGTTGCCTCAACGTCACTGGCAATTAAATCCCCCGCGGTCATGAGTTGAGATCAACACATATCATCTCATCTAATCCTCTCCCCTTTCGATTTTCTTCTTCTATACTCTGCTCTTGATTCCCTGTTGTGCACCACTATCTAGCATTAGTGTCAAATTACAGACGCAAGTCATGGCGCGCAGATTTATGATCCCGTGGTTGTACGACCTCGGAGTGTGGATTTTCACTCTCTGTCTGGACATCTTCTTCCGCGAGGTCTACTCGCGCGGCGCATGGCGGATTCCCAAACGCGGCCCTGTCATCATCGTCGCCGCCCCTCATGCAAATCAGTTTGTAGATTCCATTCTGTTGATGCGCATCTTGAAACACTATGCCGGTCGCAGAACCTCGTTTTTGATCGCAGAGAAGTCCATGCGCGAGCCGTACATCGGCACCATGGCCGGGTGCATGGGCGCCCTGCCCGTCGTGCGATCGATGGACCATGTCAAACCCGCCAAGGGTGAAATTTACCTCCCCGATCCTGACAACGATCCGACCCTGGTCCGTGGCAGGGGAACCGACTTCACTTCCGATCAGTTTATGGTGGGCGGCGCCATCATTCTCCCGCGTGTGGGCAAAACGAGTCCGGAACAACAGGCAATTGAGGAGATCTTAGGACCCGAGGAAATTCGTCTGCGGAAACCATTTAAGAAGTTCGAGAAGGATCATCCCCTTTACGAGCCATTGCGCAAGGGTACCCCATTCAAGGCTGCTCCTCACATCGATCAGAGCAAGATGTTCGCCTCCGTGTATTCCGAGCTCGTCGCAGGTGGTTGTATCGGTATCTTCCCGGAAGGCGGAAGTCATGATCGTCCCAGTCTGTTGCCCTTGAAAGCCGGTGTCGCCATTATCGCCCTCGGAACGCTCGCGCAGGATCCCAACTGCGGTCTCTCCATTATCCCATGCGGCATGAACTACTTCCATCCGAACAAGTTCCGTTCTCGTGCCGTTGTTGAATTCGGTAACCCTGTGCAAGTTCACCCGGATCAGATTGAGGCTTTCAAGGCTGGTGGAAACTCGAAGCGGAATGCTGTGGGATCTCTGTTGGAGACAATCACGGAAGCACTCACTGCAGTAACCCAGCAAGCGCCCGACCACGAGACCCTGATGGTCATCCAAGCCACCCGACGACTGTATAAGCCCTTGCGAATGAAGCTCCCTCTGCCCGTTGTGATCGAACTGAACCGCCGACTTCTCAAAGGCTACACCCAATTCAAAGATGAACCCAAGGTGCTCCAGTTGAAGAAGGCCATCTCCGACTATAACCGCCGTCTCCGGGCCCTCGGAATTCGGGATCATCAGGTTGAATGGGGTGACGTGACGCATCGGCCGTGGTGGCTTGTCTTTGGTACCTTGTTATACCGCGTGGGAGAGTTGCTTACGCTTGCGATCGGAACCTTGCCATCGGTGGCACTTTTCTGGCCTGTCTTCGTGACGGCCAAGGTTGTTTCGGTCAAGAAGCAGCGCAAGGCCCTTGCCGGTTCCGTGGTCAAGCTCGAGGGTCGCGACGTCGTTGGAACGTGGAAGATCCTGGTCGCCATGGGATTGGCACCAGCCCTCTATACCTGGTATACTGTAATTGTGACTATCTGGCTCCATTACTGCCGCCATGACGGATACTACGCGTCTGTAGCGCCGTGGTGGCTGAACGCCAGGACTTACATCTCCGACTCGATCCCCCTTGCGCTTTTCTCGATCTTCTTCTTTGGCCTCATGATCTCTGTCTCATTCGCGGGTCTCCGTATCGGCGAAATTGGTATCGACGTTCTGAAATCCTTACCTCCTCTTCTCCGGGCCCTCGACCCAAGATCCGCCAATTCGCTCGCCAAACTCCGCGCTGAACGCCAGGCCCTTTCCGCACGAGTAGTCGACGTAATCGACACCTTCGCCCCCGAGATCTTCCCTGACTTCGAATCGGAGAAGCTCATCTCACACGAACACCCCGAGGACGACACCTACCAATCCCGTCTCAAGAGCATGCCCCCCAGCGAGCCCGAAAGTCGCAACCGCAGCAAAGACCGAACCAGCCGGAGCCGATCCCGAAGCGCGGGATTCCTGTACGACACACTCCTCAAGCCCCTCTCCATCAAATCCAAGGACGATCTTGGAGAAGTCAACCGCCGGATTCATGTCTCGATGCAAGAGCGTGGTCGTCAACGTGTCCGGAACGAAATCGACCCCGACGAAGATGTGGTTTCGCTTGACGGTTCCACCAGCGCTCACAGCGGGGACATCGCGGTAGAGGAGGTGAAGAAGACGAAATAGTTGTCTTGGCTTTCAGCCGAGGATGGACGGAGAACTACCACCTCTCGCAACCTATGAACCCATCAATCATCAGCACAAACCAACAAAATCTCTTTTCACGTCCATGTTAGTTCACTCTCTGTCGGGCTTCTTCTTTGAGCGGGGTTTCCGTAGCATGGCGTAGGCCTTATTATTCGGCGTTTTGCGAAAGCATGTTCTGTTCTTGTCTTTCTTGTCATCATGTCTGTTTTTTTCACCGCTTGTTCCCAACATGATTCAAAACCCCCCCTACTTTGGCCCTTTATTCTATCCCTCGGACCTAGGGCGATGCCAAATCAATAATGAACTGAATTCCTTTCTCATTTTTCACCTAACTCCCCCCCTTTATCCCTTAGAATAATCCGGGACGGTAAATAGTTTTTGTCAGTATTCGCACCCACTCCCAATAAAACCAGCTGAAAGGGTAACTAATTGTTATCCTGAGATGAAACAACCGCAGTCATAAAAGAAAAAGAGAAGGAGGAGTTGTTGAAGATTCAGCGGGAAGAAAAACTCCTCAAGTAAACTAAACCAACTAACTAGTAAAATAGATGATGATGATAATCAACACCAAATTCAGTGGAATAATCCTGGTCCGTCCGTGAGAATAACTCCGAGGTCCGAGAAAACGGCGCGTGCACGTGCGGGGCAGGCAGTAAGTACGTAACTAGTAGTAGTTATTTAGTAGGGAGGAAGAAGGGATGGATGGATGTTGGACGCGGGGTTCGTCGGGTAATGGGTGGGTGGTGGCGGTGAAGGCGAAAGGATCATCGGGTGTCTAACCATCTATCTACTAAGTTCTGTCTGTCATGATTTCGTTACCTCTGGGGCAATAATGACTGACTGACTAAGGTATCTACAAAGTTAACTGACTATCCATCGTGGTGGTTTTGGAAATTTTCTTCATCGATCCGGGGGCGAGTGGCGAGGGAAGTTGTTGTTGTTGATCATTCATACTTTTGTTGTTCACATGCTACTAACTACTCTTTGCACTGTGCTATGCTATACTACTATACTGCAAATATAGTTTGGAAAGAAGATATATTCAGTAAGATGATGTATTCGTGTCTATCGAGGTGCTGTCTGTCTACACCCGTCGCTTATGGGATACTAGTCTATGCGCTGATGTATATGCTGCGAATGCTCATTAGTAGTAAATCATCAGGTTGCGGGTATCATGTCAGGTCGTGTATATGAGATGATGAGGATGCTTGCGGCAGAGATAGATGATGAAGATGTCGTGTCATCCGCTTAATGGGCTGTCAACAGTCCTAAAGGGTGATCATGAGTGACTCGGGACAGGTGGGAGGAGTGAGAGGTCTTAACAAGCACGCTTCTCCAGAAGCAAGCCTCCGGAGGGCGTCTTGGTGCTGAAGCCATCGTCGCGGCTGAAGATCTTCTCGCCACGCAGCCAAGTCTCGCGGACCAGTCCACGAAGCTTGCGGCCCTGGTAGGGTGAGCACTTGTTGCGGAAGAGCATGGTGCTGGGCTCGACGACCCATTCTGCGGTGTCGTCGAAGACACAGATGTCGGCGTCGTGGCCGGGGACAAGGTCACCCTTCTGGTGCTGTAGGCCAACCTGGACGGCAGTGTTGGTGCAGCAGAGTCGTACAACGTCCTGCAGAGCCTGTTGGGTCGTGGTTTCGTCTGCTGCCTTCAGGGCCTTGCGACGGCTAAGCTCCGTCCACAGGATGGGAAGGCCGAGGCCAACTGATGAGATACCGCCCCAGGCGGAAAGGAAGCTACCCTCATTGTCAACTTGAGTGCTGTCGCCGTCTGATGGGCAGCAGCCGGGGACGTGGGATGGCAGGAGCTTAAGATCAGGGGTGCAGGGGGAGTGGTCCGAGACAACCGTCTGGATCACACCATCTTCCGCATGGCGCTCCAACTCATCCCACAGCGCGTCCTGGTTCGACTGGGAACGGATGGGTGGGCAACACTTGTGGCGGGTGTCTCCATCCTGGATCTCCTCAGCCGCCAAGGACAGGTAGTGGAAGCAGGTTTCCGCAGTGATAGGAACGCCATCAGCGCGGGCTTTGCGCAACAGAGGGATAGCTTCCATGGCAGACAGATGAACAATGTGAAGAGGGAGTTTGGGGGCCACCTGAGACAGGTTAATGATCTCCTCTACGGCACAGGTCTCAAACGCCGACGGACGGGATGCGAGGAAAGTCGAGTAGGCCTCTGCGGGACCTTCGAGAGCCTGGTCCTTCTCCTCAGAATCAGTGGAGGGCGGCAGCATCTCGGCGTGGAACATGAGGGTCGTGGGCTCATCCGCTAGCTCAGCCATGGCCTTACGGATGTCTTCGGAAGACACGGCAGGGAATTCGTCGACCTAGAGCCATATGTCAGCACACCTACATCCTCTAGAAAGAGACAACTGAGACTTACCCCACTGTCAATGAGGAAGCCCTTGAAACCACGGACACCCTCTTGGACGAGGGCCTTCAAGTCACCGGCATTGCCGGGGATGATGCCGCCATAGAAGCCAACATCAACCCAGCACTTCCCTTGGGCAGCACGGAGTTTCTCCTTGAAGTTGGCCACCGTGGTGGTAGGAGGAATTGCATTCAGGGGCATGTCGATGACCGTGGTCACACCGCCAAAGGCAGCCGCCTGGGTACCGGTATAGAAGCCCTCCCATTCGGTGCGGCCCGGCTCGTTCAGGTGGACATGGGCGTCAACCAGACCGGGGAGCAGAACGTGGGGGGAATAATCAGTATAGGGGGTGCCAGCAGGGAAATCAGAAGCCGGGATCACCGAATCAAAGACGGCCGTGATCTTGCCGGTAGTGCGAGAGATGACAATGGTGGCTGATGTCAAACGGCCGGAGATGACGGCGCGCGACGAGGCGATCACGGCAATGGATGGGATTTGAGAAGCCTCCATGGTGAGGGTGATCGATTGGAAGGATTGCGCGCTAAGAGAGGCCAAAGATGCAAAGAACGATGAAGCTGCAGAGCAATCAAAGCCAGGATGGGCGGACAAAAAGTTAAAGAAGCAAAGACGAGATAAGCGATAGACTGATGCGGAAAGGCTCCACCGGCGTCAAAAGGCAAGGGATGAATTGACTTGATAAGGATGAAGAAGGCGAGAGGACGAATTGCTGGCTGCGATAAGGGCTTTAAATGTTTGAGAAGATAAGCCGCCATTGTTCCCTGGAGACCCACGGCGATCGAACCAAATAATCCCATCGAGTAACAAAAACTGGCTCCACCCCCTTTGACGGATCCACCGGCTTGCCATCCAAGCGTCTTTTTCTTTTTCTTTTTCTCTTTCTCGCCCATTCTTTCTTCACGCCTGACCTGTTTGTCTGCAAGTGCCTGCCCCGGTAACTATCCTTATCACCATATCGATAACCGGAGGTTATATTTGTCCACCTCTTCTTCCTTCCCCCCAAACGGGAGGATGCCTTTTCCACTGGACAACCCCTTCGTCTGTACACCCTCATTGTTGCCATTTCGGGACGTATTCCCTCGTGGGGAAAGTGAAGAGAATTTCCGGCTTATCTTCTGGGCCAGTCAGAACCATGGGTCGGGCTATCGGGCGCCTCCGGCATCCGCCATCGGACCTCTCCTGCTGCAATGCAAGTGATTGCCTCCTCACCGCTGTTACTCGATCAAATCTCCAATTCCGGCCCGTTTAGGCAATTCCTTTACTCGATCAAAATTCTAGCGGAACAAAGGTCATGAGGCCTTGTGAAATTCACCCACCCTGATTGTCTCACGCACCCTCGCTTCGGCTGGACGGTTATCGCTGTTCACCTTAGCCGAGTTATCAGACCTGCCTACCTACCGTAGTCTCCAACTTCTGCTCGTTTTCTGTCCCGCTAGCAGCGAGTTCAGCGAACAAAGTCAATTGCATGCTTTGCTTCGCTTACACGCCTGTCATTGACTGTGATCACCGTGCCAAGGATCGGGGATTTTCGGGGACTCCCGGGTCCGGTCGAACCCTGCAATTGTCGATGGCCAAGTCAATTAGTTCTTTCAGACCTGTCTCGTCTCAGAGGGGCTGCATCTATAGACCGGTTTTCCCGTGCCTTGTCTATGTTTAGTTGAACAAAACACGTGGTGATGTAGAACGTCAACAGGCTGCAAAAGAAGTGAGGACTGATCCCCGTAGACTGGAATGTTGTGGCAAGAGAGGCAAGAGGCAAGAGGCAAGAGGCAAGTGAAATGTGAGAAAGTGTAATTAGTTAGGTGCAGAGCCCCTGGCGCTGTGGGGAGCTGACTAAGGCCCATGTGCCCGTGGGGTGTTCCTCTCTGCTGGCCTCAGGCCTCTTCTCCTCCAGACTCCATCCCCGCCTTTGCTTAATCCCCAGTTGCTATTGACCTGGATGAGTAGACATGTCGGCAGTACCTACGTACTCGTCCGATATATGATCAGCTTTCATTCTGTCTGTTAAGCAATTTGACTTCTTCAGTATGGATGGCTACAAACAATCATGGTAAACTTTTTGACACCTCCGGCTGATCTGAGCGATCTGTTCATGATGATGAAATGAGACAGTAATGACCTTTAGCCATCATATTGCGGTATGTGTGTGCCTTGTCAGGTCTGACTGCAGTAGTCGTCAACGTCATCACATGTATCCATACCATACGTACCTGTCTCGCGGCCTTCACCCATGTGAACTACAACCCGTCTTCATGCACTCCTGGAGTCTTGGTCAGCTGTGCGTGTGACACACCCTTTGTGGTTAGTAAGTTCGCCAGGTATGCAAGTTTATTATAATTGCTCTCGGCAGGCAGGTCTATGCGCCAGACTACGTACATACCTGCCGAGAGACCTGCCTACAATAGTAGCAGTAACGGACCCTGTAAATACTTGGCAGAGACTGTTTGCTTCGTTTGTACTGGTCACTGATAAGCAGCACATCACCTGATGAAGTAATACTTCTATAGCTGCACTGACCCGAGTGGCAATCCACGCATGTCTGTCTAGTGTCTCGAGGTTGTGAGCACCCCTGAGTTATGTTTCACTGCTGCCATCGACCTCACTCAGTGTCAAACAGGCGCTAGGCTCCGACTCGGAAGTCCCAAGTGCGCTGGGGCCACACTTTCTTTTCACTGTGCCTCGGCAAGCCGATCCTCGGCCCGTTGCTTCCCGCACCCACCTGTGGGATTAATAAAGTAACAAAGGTACCATGTACGTGTTGGTGGACACCTGCTGTCGAAAACAGCTCGTGCTGGTCGACGTCCGTCTATCCACCCTTCTGGGTATATTCAGGGGCGTGTTCAACTCGCAACAGAGGTCTGCGTGAACCAATAACAGCCTCCGCTGAACCTGCAGTGTAGGGCAAATTCGGTGGCTTGATTTCCAGGCCCGTCTCTTTTTCCTAGTCTTCACCGGTTAGCAAATACCCGAAATCGTATCCTGTTGGTGTTGTTGGCCCTCCGGGGGTATTTCCGTTTTTGATGTATTGGGGTGACTTGGAGGAGGGGAGCTGGTTACCTAGTTGGGAGCTTTCTACGCCCGTAACACGGCTCTACTTAACTATCCCCACCAGTGTTCTGGTGACAGCGGAACTTGTCAGTCGTCAGCATGTCTCATCTGGGTCATAGCACGGTGTGATTGCTCGAGAGGACTTCCACGTATAGTGCATAAATTGTAAATGCACCCTGGCCTTTCTACAGTCGGGCCACGAAGAAAGCGCAAGAGCGGAGGATTATCGCCCGAATCACCCTATGAGGATGGAGGAGGTGAAAACTGCTCCAAGACATCTCCTCCATGGCCCGTCAAGTTTTCCAGAAACGTTCGAGGGGTAATCCTCGGAAGTTGATATATAAGAATAACCAACCTGAGGAATTCTTCCGATGAAGATGATCGACCTGGTGGTGGAACTGGACTCCGCCCAAGCTCGTGGAAGATACCGGATTGCGTATGGTTGACGAGCTCCGGTCGTCGAGATTGCCCGCTTGTGTACCTCGGAGCATATACGCCATTTACATGACCATCTGCTACGCCTGCAACTGGTTCGGAGAGAACTCCGGACCAGGTCTATCAGGGAGCTTGGCCATGAGATTCAATGAACAGAAACGCCAATGACTGAATCAAGCAATAGGACCTTCCCGGTCGGCGGTTACTCGCGAGCTGCCTAATCGGGTAAGCATCGTCTACTTGCCCCCTTCTCTCTCTCTCTCTTCATCATTCACTCTTTATCGGCTAGGCTCGCAGGTTTTTTTCGCCTTGATGCTTTATGAGTTCTTCTATTTCCTCTCATTCTTCTGTCACTCTTCCCTCTTTCTTATCTCTGTCAACTGCCTCAGTCGCATTAATCCTTCCCCTCCTCCTTCCCCTCTTCCTTCCTGGTTCCAAGGCGCACGGTCAATCCTGGCCGACTAACCGTGATCCGCAAACGATCGATCGATCGAACCGGCCAACCAATCAGCGCACCATGGATCCGCTCACCTCTCTTCGTCGCCTCATCCAAACCCATCCTCTTATCGACAACCACGCCCATAATCTCCTCGCGCAGGCCGCTGCCAGCAACTACGCAAAATATCCTTTTGAACAGATCACTTCTGAGGCCCAAGGCCCCGCCCTACACAATGCTCCGTCTACCTTACCCCTCCAGCGTGCCGCCGCCCAGCTAGCAACCCTCTACGATTGCCCGACTTCCGAGTGGGACCGCGTAAAAGCGGCTCGCGATCAATATGTCGAGCGTGACTATGATGGCTTAATCCGTCGGTGTCTGGAAGGCACTCATAGCCTTCTCCTTGATGATTTGCTTACGGATCAAGATATCGAGCCCTTTGCTTGGCATGATCGGTTTACCACAGCTCCGACCAAGCGGATCGTACGGATTGAAGTTGTGGCCGCCCAAGTCCTTGCCTCCATCCTTCCCAATGGTTTTGATAAGACCTCGAGCGACATCACCGTTCTTCGGCAGTATTTGGACCAGTTCCGCCAGGGTTTCAACCAGAAGATCTCAGAAGCTATCGCAGATCCCGTGGTGGTAGGTTTCAAATCGGTCATCTGCTACCGTACTGGACTGAACGTCCAAGTGACCGACGATGAAGACGACGGTACCCTCCTCGAGTCCTTCTCCCGGACTTTGTCGCAAGGATCTGGATCTACCTACCGCGTGGAGGACAAACCCTTGAACGATTGGCTGGTCAGGCAGGCCCTGAACCAGCTTCAATCTGCCAAGGAGAGTGATGCGTCGGGACCCAACAAACCCCTGCAACTGCACACAGGACTCGGAGATAATGATATCAACCTAATACTCTCGAATCCCGCATATTTACAGGATTTGGTCGCCCGTTATCCCAAGGTGGACTTTGTGCTTTTGCATTCCGCTTATCCCTATACCCGTGAGGCCGGCTATCTCGCCTGTGTCTACCCGAACGTGTATTTGGATCTTGGGGAGGTGTTTCCCATGGTGAGCCGAGACGCTCAGGAATCTATCATCCGCGAGAGCTTGGAAATTGTACCCACAACCCGCCTTCTGTGGAGTACCGATGGCCATTTCTTCCCGGAGACATATTGGCTGGCGAACAAGCAGTTCCGCGACGCACTGGAAAAGGTTTGTACCCTTCAAAACAACCCCACATATCCTTTCAAAAACTAACTCTTGCTAGGTTCTCGTGGATTACGTGAATCAAGGCGATCACAACATCGACCAGGCCAAGATTGCTGCTGCTGATATATTGTTCCATAACTCCAACCGCGTGTATAGCCTGAATGAGACGATTACCTACGACGACAGGCTGGTCCCTGCCGTCAGCACTCTATCTGGACTTTCTTCGACCGACGCTTTGGAAAGCTTCATGCATAGCAATCCAGATGTCAAGTATATTTGGATGCAGTTCTTCGACTACACTTCCACAGTTCGGGTGCGGATGTTCCCTATTCGGGAATTTGCTAAGATTGTTCGCAAGCAACGTCGGATCGGTATCTGTACAGCGACATTCTTGATGCTCCAGTCCGATACAGTCTGTCCGGAAGGTTCCACAACCGGCCAGTTCTATCTCGAACCAGATCTCTCAACTCTCTCTAGAAATGTGGGGATCGACTCAAAGAGCGCCACTGTTATGACTTGGGGGCGTTCTGAGGAGGGTTTGGAGGTGGAAGGATGCCCACGGACCCTTTTGCGCCGCGTCACGGCTGATTTGCGTGCCAAGCACGGAATCAATGTTCTCTGCGGGTTCGAGATTGAGGTTATTCTGCTGAAGTGCGTCACTAAACCGGATACCGATGAGGAAGAGTTTGTTCCATGCGTGCGCAACCACTCCTGGTCTCAGATGACCCGAGACACCCGACGTATGGTGCCGCTGCTCGAGGAGATTGTCGATACCCTTGCGTCCATCGGCATTGACCTCGAACAATTCCACGCCGAGTCCGCCCCGGGCCAGTTTGAATTTATTCTACCTCCTGGATCACCCGTCGCTGCTGTCGATACCCTACTCAAGGCACGACAGGTCGTGACTTATGTCGCTGAACAACACGGTTACCGCGCAACCCTTCACCCTCGACCCTACTCGCACGCTGCTGGCTCAGCCGCCCATGCGCATGTCTCCGTGACTCCAGCGACTCAGGAGGAGAGCTTCCTGGCTGGTGTGCTCAAGCATTTCACCTCTTTGACGGCCTTCACTCTATCTAATGATGTCAGCTACGACCGGATGCACTCCGGTCTCTGGGCTGGAAGCGAGTGGGTCGCCTGGGGCACCCAAAACCGCGAGACACCCATCCGGAAGATTTCTGCGGGTCACTGGGAGATCAAGGCGCTTGATGGTCTGTCCAATATGTATCTGGCGATGGCTGCAATTTTGGCTGCAGGATCTCTGGGTGTGCAGGAGAAGCTGCCCCTGACTCTGCAGGACTGTTTATGTAAGTATTCCTGCCAGTGAGACTGTCCTCTATCATGCACACATGCTAATGAATTGATGTAGATGACGCAGCAACACTCAGCGAGGCGGACCGCAGTGCCCTTGGAATCACCACCCAAATTCCCACGACCCTGACACAGAGTCTGGACAATATGGCATCCGACAAGGCTCTCCGGGATGTGCTTGGCAACACTCTGGTTGAGAACTATATCACCGTCAAACGAGCCGAGATCAAGAAGCTGAATGCAATGGAGGCAGAAGTGCGACGCAAGTGGCTGGTGGAGAGATACTAATCAAATACCCTGTGCATACATACATAGCGCATAATCGTAGTTAGCCAATACCATCATTATATCCTTTACAACTTCCTAGCAGAATCTTTACGGAGCACAGAATGATCTACTAGTCTAGTAGTTATTTTTCCCCATCCGCCAACCAAATCAAACTATTGAGTCATAGTCCTCCGTAATCGGCCCACTCCCTCAACACCTCTCACGTGACGGCATCCCCAGTCCTGTCCTACCTATATTGACTCACCTCCAATTCCCATCTTTCTTTTCTCTCATCACCTCCCAATACCCTCCCAATCCCTCCTACCAAACGCACAATGCCCTCCCCCCTCCGCACAGCGGCCACAGCCGCCCGCTACGGGCCCTCCACAACCCGCCATGCCCTGCGCCGGCTCTACTCCTCGAGCAGCCACTCCGCCGCAACGCCGGCAACCTCGCCCTTCGCACCGCGCCATCTGCTCTCAATCGCCGACCTTACCCCGACCGAATTCGCAACCCTCGTCCGCAATGCCTCCTCCCACAAGCGGGCCATCAAATCCGGCTCCATCCCCCAATCCCTCCACGGCGCCCTCTCCGGCAAGACCGTGGCCATGATGTTCAGCAAGCGCAGCACCCGCACGCGCATTTCCACCGAAGGCGCCGTCGTCCAAATGGGCGGCCACCCCATGTTCCTCGGCAAGGACGACATCCAACTCGGAGTGAACGAGTCCCTCTACGACACTGCCGTGGTCGTCTCCTCCATGGTGGAATGTATCGTTGCTCGCGTAGGCAAGCACGCTGACGTCGCGGACCTCGCTAAGCACTCCACCAAGCCCGTCATCAATGCCCTCTGTGACTCGTATCATCCGTTGCAAGCCATTGCGGATTTCCAGACAATCAGTGAGCATTTCGGTGGTTCTGGGAAGAACAAGGGTGGGAAATTAGAAGGGTTGGGATTGGATGGGTTGAAGATTGCTTGGGTGGGCGATGCCAATAACGTGCTGTTCGATATGGCTATTAGTGCCAGGAAAATGGGCGTCGATGTTAATGTTGCTACACCCAAGGGTTATGAGATCCCTACGGAGATGTTGGAGATTATTGAGAAGGCCGGCGAGGGCGTTAAGTCCCCCGGCAAGTTGGTGCAGACAAATGTTCCCGAGGAGGCGGTTAAGGGGGCTGATGTGTTGGTTACTGATACTTGGGTGTCGATGGGACAGGAGGAGGAGGCTGCGAAGAGGTTGAGGGATTTCGCTGGATTTCAGATTACGAGTGAGTTGGCCAAGAGGGGTGGGGCCAATGAGGGCTGGAGGTTCATGCATTGTCTTCCTAGGCATCCTGAGGAGGTGGCTGATGAGGTGTTTTATGGCAATCGGTCGTTGGTTTTCCCTGAGGCGGAGAATAGGTTGTGGGCTGCTATTTCGGCGTTGGAGGGATTTGTGGTTAATAAGGGGAAGATTGAGTGATTGAGTGGAGTTGAGTAGGGAGTTAGGTTGGGGGGGAAAAAATAAAAGAATTGTGGTTTTTGTATGTATGTATAGCTTGTGTTTTTTGTTGGCAATTGAGCTGTGTTGTATGTCTTTAGCTGGCTTTTTGTGTTATGTATGCTGTTTCAGTACGGCATCCCGATGTTTTGCTTTCCCCGCAGCCGAGAAGCCGATGCGGAGATGATCCTGGGGTTGGGGTTTTTGGTACGTAAGCAATATCAGAGATACTATGAATGGACAATATACCCATCAGTCTGACAGAATTGCAACTTACTATCTTAATATTCTGCTAAGTGCTGTCCTATAGAATTGTACTGCAGACCTCACTCGGTCGGTATCATCACCCACACGCTCCATTAATCTGACTTTAGTCACCAGCTCTATATTTATACGCTTCACTTCCAATTCAGCATTATCATAGACAAAAGATCTATTTTCTAATATACAATATATTCTACCACTCCAAACAAACCTCCAAGTCTACAACCTCAACACCCCACTCTCCCGGTCAACGGCCCCCCGGAAGTGATCCGTAATGACCTTCCCACCCAGGATCGTCTCCTCCACCACTCCCTGCACATGCTTGGGCTCAATACGCCCATACCAAATACCCTTGCCCGCCAACGGATGCGGCGAGGAAGAGCCAGCTTCCTTCATTCCGGGTGGGATGTAGACGATCACGTTTCCAGCATACTTATGTCCTCCAACATGGCTGATCAACCCGATATGCGCATGCTCGGGGCTGTCAACGACGTTGTTATCACTCCCCGCAGACGTGAACCCCTTAGACTGCAACACCCTTTGAAACTCGGTCTCCAGAACCGGCGCCATGACACCACATCGCATGTCGCGACCACCGTGCCCGCAGATCAGCACAACGGGGGAATGTTGCAGATCAACGGCATCTGGGAACTCAGCTGCCAGGGATTGGTCGCGGATCTGCCCGCCATGTCTGGATTCGCTGGGGAGGAGGAACGCGCGGACGAAGGTCGAGAGGTCTGTTGTTGCAGAGGCGGATGCCGATTCGGGGACATTGACAGGGACGGAGGGGAAGTACTTAAAGCTGGGGAAGAGGAAGGCGGATGCGGTCTGGGAGGTTGCTGCGCTGGTTGACAATGATGATTGTGACGAGGGGAGGAAGGAGGAGCTGGTGACTAGGATATTGTTGAAGGGCTATCGTAGCAATTGTCAGTGGGATGTTGCGACCGCATGATGATGAAGTATGACTTACGTCGGCATATTTCCCTCCACGCCCGAGCAGGCTCTTCAATCCTCGGACCATCTCACCCCAGCTCTGGCCCTGACCATCCTCTTCTATGCGACTCGTCCAGTCTCGTTGTCCGGTGCAGATGAGAAGCTGCTGTGCGTAGGCCGCCATCGTTCCGTTCAGCGGCTGGTCATAGTCGATGGGGGCGGGCATGGACGGGGTCGCCGGGCAGGAGCAACTCGGTTCGGGACATGTCTTGGTAACTGGAAATGGGGGAGGGATGTCCAGGGGTATGCGCGCAGGGTTCGAGCTGAGGGATGTGGATGAGAAGAGGCGAGCTGATGTTGCGGCGGAGGAGCGGTTGGGTCGGGAAATGGGCGCCAGGCTTTGCAGTGATGCTGCCCGTATGATCCTTTGTCGTCCAGCCATATTCTATGTACCGAGGGAATGAAGGTTTTGGAGAGGTATATAAGAAGGCAAAGAGGAGAGTTCTTGGTTAGGAATGGTAGTAAGAGTGGGTGGTGGAAACTGAAAAGAGCAACCCCGAAGCTGCGGAGGATTCGGCGCGGTCGGAGATAAGCGGAGATTCCCGAGTCCCGCCTTCATAATCCGAGAATGGTGACTGGTTGGGGAATACATTGCTTTGCAGTCTCTTAATCTTGCTCAGATTTAATTAGACTGCCTGCGCGTTGCAAGTGTGCAGATCATAAAATCAGTTGCTCAAGACATAGTACCGATGGTGCGCTGTAGATGATACTAAAAGTAATGGTACTCATCTGCCGGCCAAATTCTATGAAGATAATGAAAATGACCGGACTGGGACATCATGATTGCAATCAACACCGTTTGTAGTCCATATCGCACGATCCACACTTATAATCCATCAGCTAGTACTAAGTACTAGTAGTACTTAGCACTGTATTACATTGAACTCAGTTTCGCTTATGAAACACAGTAGTACATACACTTTTATGTATTATGTTTCTTTGATCAATAATTGTCCAAATTGCCTTGATGCATACATAATAATTCATTTCGATCAAATTGAGGTGTTGGACATTAATAATACTATGGTCATAACAATGCTGCATGCGGTCAAGCTATTAACAACAATGCTTGTCGCTATAATGGCAGACAAATCCATGAACCGAAAAGCTGGCCATTTGGCCGAAGACAGACAAGAAGTCGATGCTGCGATCCTTCGGATCAACCGTCCGCTATATGCTGGTTTCTCTTCATTATAATCATTTGGCTGTAGCAGAAAAGCTGGCTAATGCGTTCAGCGAATCTGTCAAAGGCCATAGCGCCTGGAAGAAGCCAATAGCCCCCGCGACCAAGATCACGTAGTATGCAATGGTCCAGCCTAGACTGAGTTGGCCGTATGCCGCGTCTGAAGATCCTTTTCCTTTGACCATGGGCGGTCCCATGGGTACGCCCGCCTCTACTCTTCCCCACAATCGAGGCAATCCGCACCAGTTGCAGAAAGTGTGGGCGAGGATAACTGCCAGAAGTGACCCAGTACGAAGGTAGACAAAGGTGGCATACCAGCCAAAAATCGTCGTGTAGCCGAACTGAAAGACTGATCTCAATAACGCTGCGACGACCGATGTATCAGGATGAGTGAGGCGAAATTCGTAGAAATGGTGTACGTGAGCAATGCCGAAATAGAGAGGAGCCACAAATACAATGCGCCCGGGATCAACCTTAGCAAGGAGATGAAGGGGAACAATGGCTGAGCGGAACATGACCTCCTCGGTGATGGGACCCTGCATTGCTCAGTTAATCACAAACCCAGACATTGCCGTCATGAATGAACTTACTGCTACATAGTTTCTCCATCCAATCCAGCTGCGAAGCGACGCAGTAACTCGGCCTCCTTGAACCCACTCTCTCCATTCGCCCTCAGCAATACCACGCTCAAACAGTGGACCGGCGAATAGGATGGCTGTGAGGAGCAAGCTGCGGAAAATATCCACGAGACCGACAGGCCACCATCCCAAGAAGTGGAGAGCTCGAGAGAAAGAAGCATTTTCTTTGGCAGCGATTAGCCATAAGACGACCAGGCTACTGATAGTGCATGAGAATGTCACTGCTCTAATTCTGGCCCGGATTACCGACGGCGCATCTCTACTCAGGGTGGGCGATGGCCGGGTCGTGGGGTTCACATAGAAAGGAACCACATAGACCAGGGTAAGGCAAACCTAGGACGTAAATCAGATACTAGCCAGAAGAGCAATAAGAAGACTTAAAGCGCAGGGAATAGTTGATAGGAGCCAATGATCAGGAGTGCATACCGAGAGAAAGGCCGCGGTCTGTGTTGAAATGGCAGGCGCATCTGCGGGATAAGTCAGACAATGATATAAAAACCTTATAATTTATGAATTTACCATAGTCCTTTGCGATCAGAGTCCTGAGTTTAGTCAGGAGACCAACGGGAGCCATATCTGCTTAAAGAGTGATAGCCTTAGGATGCCGGGCGCGCAGCAGTCCGGAATGAGAGAGTTGGTTGTCAGGAAGAATGTGTTCAACCACACGAAAAGAGAATCATAACAGCAAAAGCAACGGAATGATTGGGGTTAAGATTATCCCGAAGAACAATAGCTGAAGAGCGTCCGGCGTTGTCAAGACGAAGTTGGACAAAGAGAAGCGAGGAGAACACGAGGTCGGCTGTGAATGCCGAGTTTTACAGGCATCGAGGCATCCAGGCAAGGCTGGGGATGCCTGTCAATCAAGGCCCGCTTGCCTGCCCAAATCAATCACTCACAGCATTCTGATGTGCGCTGGCTGTGAGAGAATACTTTACCAGTCGGATATTACTAGTTAACACGAATAAACCTTAGAAACCTAATTTGCGCCTATTTGCTGGATTGTATTGGGCTGTATCAGGTTCCCACGTGATGTCAACCACCAGTCCATGGGGTTGAGTCACATGACATCCCGAAGTGGTAAAAGTGGTGACTGCTCGTTCACGTGATACCGTGCCTAATGAAAGCCTCGCATCGCGTCGCTATGATTTGGTAGTAGTACGATTGTCTATGTCATGGATTGCGACTTGGTTTTGGCTATGACTGCTATTCTAGGAATCGGCTAGAGTAGGATGAGTCCCAATGAGCGGCTACACGCGGTCGCTGCCTGAGGCCTAAGATCCCTGTCCGTCTTTCCCATTTCGGTAATATCCTGCAACTCAACTGCATCTGCCCAATGCAACCACCAAACCGCCTGCAGCTTCGATACATCCTCAATGTATCACTAGGTCCTTCTGCCAGTCAATCAACCTTGGGGTATGGTACATTTTTGCCAAGTTACTGGTGCTGCTAAACCAGAGATAAGCCCCTCTTGTCGCATCATTCCAGTCCGCAATGGTGTGATCCCGGTACCTTTTCAACTCTTGCTACTGGCTTCTCCGGGCTACTCTGTGAGGTCAAAGGAGGTGCAGATGGCGTGCAGCTGTTCCGAAGAGGGGTTACACTTTATCAGGCGTGATGTGCTTTGCCGATCTCGCAACCCCTCCCTATCGGCAGCCATCTTAAGATAAAAGACATCCTTGCACCTCGCCAATTTGCTGCCCTCATATGTGCCCATAGAACAGACAAGTTTTCTTCGCCATGGCATCAGTCGAAGGTCCCGAGCTCATACGTCGCGAGCCTGTCACAGAGACAGATCCTAAGCACCTCCCCACTGTGTCTCTTGGGTCGCTCATCAATGAGTTAGCTTTGTCTGATAAGGCAGACGGCCAAGCTCGTCCAGCTTTTGAAATCGAGGAACATCCAATTGACGAGATTCGTCCGATCAAAGTCGGTGTGATTGGGGCTGGTTTAGCAGGAATTACAGCAGGAGTCTTGCTCCCAGCAAAACTGCCTGGTCTGGACCTACGGATCTATGAGAAAAATTCCGGTGTGGTAAGTAACGAGTTCGAGTCACATACGATGCATTTCTAACACTGAACACAGGGAGGTACTTGGTAAGAAAACTTACTTATTGCATGCGACGACTGGTGCTGATGAACAGGTTCGAAAATACTTATCCTGGAGTACGATGCGATATTCCCGCGCATGTCTATCAGTCCGGATTCGAACCGAACACACAATGGTCTGAGGAGTTCGCACAAGGCGCCGAAATTCGCGAGTATTGGGAATCTCTAGCGCGCAAATATGATGTGCACAAATACCTCCGGCTACAACAGAAAGTCGACCAGGCTGTGTGGCTTCCTGAACTGGGTAAATGGCGGGTGACCTTGCAGGACTTGGGGGATTCCAATCGAGTATGACACTGCTCCTACTTAGCGGCTTATGCGCAGTGGCTAACCAATATAAGACATATGACGAAGACCTCGACGTGCTAATCAACGCTATTGGCCACTTCAATGAGTGGAAGCTGCCCGACTACCCAGGCAGGGATGAGTACACAGGTGTGCTTTTCCATTCGTCGCACTGGAATCACAATGTCGACCTGAACGGCAAGCGCATCGCGTTGATCGGAAATGGGGCGTCTGGATTGCAGGTCCTGCCCTCGATCCAGCCAATTGCTCAACACGTGGACCATTATGCTCGCAACAGGACCTGGATAGCTGACTCCTTCGGCACATCTGGTGTGCGTCGACTCGAAGCAAACTTATTCTCTCCCGAGCAACTTGAGTCCTTTCGCGACCCCGATACTTATCTAGCATACCGCAAGAGCGTCGAAGCAGGATACTTCTCTCGCTTCGGCGCCATATTCAAAGACTCCCCGGAGAACCGCGGTCTGCGCGAGAAATGGACCGAGCTGATGAAGTCAAGAGTCGGCGATCAGCCCGAACTCATTGACAAGCTCATCCCAGACTTTCCACCCAACTGTCGCCGTCCCACCCCCGGCCCAGGCTACCTCGAAGCCTTGACCAAAGACAACGTCAGCTACATTCAAACCCCGATTCAGCGATTCACCTCAACAGGTATCGTCACCACAGATGGTATCGAACGGCCCGTCGACGTTGTCATCTGCTCCACCGGGGCCAACGTCGACCACGCCCCACCCTTTTCCATCGTTTCCAACGGGATCGATCTCAAAAAGGCCTGGAAACACGACGGTCTCTATGGCTTTCCCTACAACTACCTCGGAGTAGCCACTCCAGGCTTCCCCAATCTACTTTGGATTGGCGGTCCTCACTCTACCGGCCCCTCTGGCAGCGTGCCCAATGCCCTGGAGAATCAAGTTACCTACATAGCCAAGCTCCTACGAAAGATCCGCAGCCAAGGTATCAAAGCCATGGAGCCATCCAAGCAAGCAGCCGATGACTTTGTCGAATATTGCGACAAATTCTACCCACGCACGGTCTGGACAGCTAATGACGACTCTACCCCGGGTCAGAAGAACTGTAGTTCATGGTATAATGGCGGTCGGCCTGGTGGCAAAGTTCATGGTCAGTTCCCTGGTAGTGCGGCAGCGTTGAATTACCTGAGACGAGATCCTAGATGGGAAGATTGGGACTATTCGTATACCAATCCGAGTGGGAATAGATTCGCTTTTCTGGGGAATGGATGGACGACGAGAGAGACGCTGCCGGATGCGGATCTTACGCCGCATCTGAAACGCCATGATACTATTGATCTGAAGTCTTATTTGGAGGGGTGGTGGGATGTATAGTCAATCATAGATGATAGAGCCAGAGTAGATGATGAGCATCACGATAAATGCAGGGACTACCACACGGTATCTGTCAAAATCTAAAGTAGACCCGCATCTAGAAATTCAAAGGCGACCATCCCAGCACCTCCTCAAGCCAACCTCCATCCCCTGATTCTAGCGCATGCATCCACGCCATATCCGTCATATCCAGATCCATACCCGTCATACCACTACTACCATCACCACCACCACCACTACTACTACCTACACCACTTCCCCCAGACCTATCCTCATCTCCAGACATCACCCGATTCCCTTCAGTACTCCCATCCCCAGAAATCCCCACATCTGCCTCCCCCCTCACCTTCCTAACCACCCACTCCCTCGCCAATCTCAACATTCTCCCCACCCTGCGAAACAAATCATCATCTGACATCTCCCCAGCCTCAACACTAGCCATCTCCGCCTTCTCCCCCATCCACTCCAGCAAATTGAGCATATCCACCTCCTGTCGCACGATGTCGCGATCCCATGCTGGGTCTTCGAACGTGGAGAGATGTTTCAGGAGCACGATGCATCGGACGAGTTGGAACCACATGAAGAAGGGGAATCCGGTGATAGTTTGTGCTGGGAGGGTTTGGAAGGTTGACAGCCAGGATTTGATTGCTTGGAGGGAGTGGATGAGGGTGGTTAGCGGGGAGGGAGATGTGGTGGAGGAAAGGAGGGGGGTGCTGGAGCTGGTGAGGCGGGGGGTTTCGTGTAGGAGGAGGGAGGTATAGTGTGTTTGGAGGTGGAGGAGGTCTATAATGGGAGGGTGGTTGGTGGTTATTAGAGATTTGGGAGGGAGGGATGGGTGGGTAGCTTACCGCGGTGGGGGAGATGGAGTGGGATTGTGGATTGGAGGTCTGTTAGTTGGTTGTGTAGTAATTTGAGGTACATGGTTGTTGCTGGGGGTGTTGTGGGTGAGGTGGTAGAGGGATTTGTATTTGTCTCGTCTGGGTCGCGGAGGGATAGGGCTTTTTGAGCGAGGATCTGTAGCCGGATTTGGATTGTGAAGTACTCGTCTGATGGGTGTTCTTTGTTCGTGTCGATCAGATTTAGGGCTTGTTCCATTTGAGGGGTCCATGGTAGGGGGACTGTGCGT
This sequence comes from Aspergillus piperis CBS 112811, assembly GCF_003184755.1. NCBI lineage: Eukaryota > Fungi > Ascomycota > Eurotiomycetes > Eurotiales > Aspergillaceae > Aspergillus > Aspergillus piperis. The sequence goes on from NW_020291603.1 coordinate 162,853, forward strand.
CTGAAGGTGGATGAGATGCTGGAATAGTCATGTCAGGATATGCACTCTCGAGTTACAGGTAAAGGATGAGGATATACCTACATCGAGTTGAGGACAAAGCAAGCTAGAAACGCTCGATGCTGCTCTAGGATCTCTTGTAGAGAATTGTCACTTGCACTTTGCTCCGGATTACCCAGACCTGGTGCCATCTTCGCTATGATGGGCACTTCTGGCGGCGGCAGTGGTTTCTTGTCCAGTTGGAGATCGTAGACCACAGAAATAGCCAGCATGATCATGCGGGACAGGTTACTAGCGCGTTTAACAAACGGATCCGTACTCCAGGCAATGTAGGTCAGGATGCTTAGCAACATGTCAATGCTAGACTGGTTCTCTAGCATAGCTGACATAGTTAAGCGAGATTTCAATCTATCTGCATGAGTCAGCTTCTCTTGCGTTGAGGGCGTAGCTACCGCGATGATGGCCTCGAGGAGAAATGGTCTATCTTGATGCAACTGCTGCGTAGTGGTGTTGGGTGGCAGGCAGATGAAAGGAAAGCATGGTAGCATGTTCGTCGTAAAGCGATTGAGATACCAGGCTGCCTTTTCTAGGTTCAACTCATATAGAGGAGGCAGCAGTACCGATGGCTGGCTCGGGCCATTGCTAGGAGACGGTATCGTAGTTGACTGTGACGGCGCGGTGGTCCATGGTTGTGGCACCAGTACTCTGTCAATATCAGTGCCAGTGATAGCTAAGCTGCTGATATTATCGCCTGTACTAGCATTTGAACTAGTCTGCAGGTTGCTAGATACTCCAGTAGCATGCGCCACAGACTGAAGCATTGCCGTGAGACTATCAATTCTCCCCTCAAGCTTCGCTATCTGCGCGCCGGACTCAGGAACCCGATGAGATTTCCTACGAGTTGATTCTGATGGCTGGCATTGTTTCTTGAGACGCAGGCATCTGAGTGGCGATCAGATCAATTAAGTCACTGATTATACTGAGACGCTTACCTTTCGCAGCCGGCACCGTCGGGTCGAGCTACGCACCGACACTTGGCCTTGGAACATTGCCTGCAAGCCTTGCCATATGAACCAGAGCCTGGAGTGGGACCTCTCCTCTCCATAATAGCAGTGAACTACTAGAATTAGAAATCATGTGTGTAGGTGTGCGGTGGTTGAGACGGATACGGTCTTTGGCTGCCGGCTGAACCGGACTTCGTTCTGGTACGCCGGACTTTGACTGGCCGAAGTCCGTTCGGCTTACATTGAGTGCCATCATCTATCCAGATGACTTGCTGATCATTAGATTCCAATTCAAATAGCATCAATTTGCAGTAATTATTTAGGTAACATATTTATATATTACACCCTCGCCCCTCGCCATCACGAAGAATACGGCGCAAGTGTCTCCACCGTCCTGCGCCAAATGATATCACTCGCGTTCATAGCCTGCAACTCCAACATCACTTTCCCCTGGAACAGCTCCTTCATATTATTATCAATAGCGAACAAATCACCACCCTGAACAGACTTTGTCAAATTCATACCAGCCTTCTGTCCCTCACCAAGCGGAACCCCTCTGCCACCATATTTAGCACTAGTGATCAAATACAACACCTTCTCCGCAGCATCTTCAGGGGACGTTCCGAACGCAGACAACGCAGCTTTAAACAGTGGCCAATACCACTTTCCACCCCAGGCCTTCTTAAAGGCATCTGTACTGACTCCACCAGGATAATGGTGGATGAATACCACATGAGGGTTTTCCTGAGCCAATCTTGACATGGACAATGTAGTGTAGGTGGACATTGATTTTGTGAGAGAACCCAAGCCGAAACGGCCTGGTTTCTCGAGATCGATGTCGTCGAGGTAGATGGCAGATGATTCAAAACCCGCGTTGAGGACACTCACGATGCGTGGGCTATTGGGCGATGAGTTGAGTAAGGGGAGAAGTTCAACCATCAGCAATATTCGGCTGTAGTAGTTCAGTACTAGTGAGAGGCTTTTTCCTTCGGATGTTTCTGATAATCATGTTTTGTGAGCTGATACTCCTGGTCAATGGTGATCAGAAGAGGCGTACCAATGCGCTCTCCCGAGGAGATAAAGCCAGCGCTCAGGTACAAGCAGTCAAGACTCGTCTCGCGTCTCCTAATCTCATCGCACAGCTTTTTGGTATCTGCTAGAAGAGACAATTGACCTTCCAACCAGGTGATCTGTGCCTGTCTGTTGGATTGTCGAAGCTCATCTAGAAAAGATTGATGCTTCTTGCCGTTCCTGCCAATGATATACACCCGGACTGGCAGATTCGTAGAAATTAGGCGAGTAAGTGTCGCCTTTCCAATGCCATCTGTAGCTCCGGTGAAGACTGCCGTGCGAGGTACAGTCTCTGATGTGATTTGGGAGTTGGAGGTCCGGATTGCGGAGATGGTGGCCATTGCACGGCTTGAAGATGAATCTTATGAGAAATATAGGTAGTATAGATGAGTAATAGATGGAAGAATATTTGAAACAATGTCGCCCGCTACTTGTGGAGGTGGCAGACGTTATATATGATGTTGTCGAGGCTAAGAGGAGCGGACTTGAAGTCCGTGAAGTCCGTCTCCAACGGCGATCGCTATCCAAAGACCGTATTACTCGCCTACCCGAGGCGAAGGGTATTCATAGCGTTATTACTAGAGTAGAACTCGGAAATAAATATCCAAGGATATAGTGTACATTATCTGAAACTCTTTCAGTTCGGGGTGCTAATAGTTCTAAGTGGAAAATTGATGATATTGCCCGAAATGTAGACCTGACAGGACTGATTAGAGCCCTGGAAAGACGTAATATTTAGATTGAACTGTCTGTTTCCACTGCAGACTTGTGGCGTGCCTGCAGCCATCTCCCTCACAGCAGTGTGCTGAATAATGGGGAGCAACGGAGGTTTGTGAAAATGTCCCTCGTGTATCATGACCTGGTCATGTTGTGAATCGACCCGCGTTATCAGGAACGCCCCAGCAAATTGTATTTTGATGAGGAGCAATGTCGCATAGATTATGCAGCAAGACTTATCGTTTGTGAAATATTGGCGGGTATTCTAGACCAGATTGGACTTCAGGGGGGCAGAACAGCCATACCACGTATGCAAACATGGTAGAACTATAGCCTAATATGCGATATGGAGCCGAATGCAAATATAAAACGCATACCTATGCATGCCAGCATGCTTCAGGGGAATTTGTACTGATGCTTCTAATCACCGGATGACACTGACACCATGTGACCGAGCGTAGGTTATTGCCTCGTATGGGATATTGTCACAATTTTTGATGTATACATACTCAACACGTGGAAAGTCGACATCCGAGGAACGTGCGTCAGCAAGCATTTTGAGCAGACGGCCTGTGACATCGGTGTTGGAGACATCTAGAGCAGTGAGGTTTGACAAACCTTCCACCAAGGTCTTCACGGTCGAGTCATTGATGCCTGGAAGCTGAGGAACTCCGAGCTCAGTCAAGTTGACCGAATTCTCCGCCAGAACAAGACTGAGCTTCTCAGAGTCGAGTTGTGGACAGCGGTCGACGACAAGGTTCCGTACTACAGCCTTGGAGTCGACTATGAAACGATGGAGCGTGCGGTAGGTGACCCAAATTAGGTCGCGAAGCATAAGAGTATGGAGATTTGGAAGGTGTAAGGGTTGCTCGGGAGAAAAGGGGAATTCCTCCCCAGGTGGAGCGGCACCTGCATGAATGGAAAGGTATTCGAGTCTCGGCGGTAAGCTGAAAGTGCCTATGAATACGCCTTTCAGATCCAGTCTACGTAGCCTGGAGTATCGGATAGGGTCAAATGATAGATAGTACGGCGCCCAAACTTTGGGATACGACTCAAGCCGTAGTTCTTCAAGGTTGGGCATTGAGCAAGACATTGACTCCTGAGATAGCTGTTAGTACCAGAAACAGCACGAACCCAGACAAAGCTCATGAGACCAGCCAACTTACAGTAGCGGGAGGAATGTATAGAGCAGGAACACGACCTGGTGGCGGAATTGACGCTTCCGTGAGCAAGGTGATACTCTTCAAATTCGGCAGATGTGAAGGCCAATGTACTTTGGATTCGGGCGACGGCTGGGCGTTATGAACCTCTAGACGTTCGAGCTGGGATAAGCTTGATAAAAACTTCGCGATATTTTCCTGAGCCACCGGTGTCTGTTTCGCGATAATAAGAGATCTCAATTGTGTTGAGCTCCTGAACACGTCGCAAAGCCCAATAGGCTGTGTGATAGGGTCCCGGATCTCCAAATGTTCCAATTTTGGACATCTACTTAAAGCTTCTAGCACTCTTTCTTGAAAAGGGGTGGATATGTTGGTCATGACAGCATGGGTTAGCAAGGCACGCGAACGTTGGACAAATGCCCGAAAGGAGCGCCAATGGACCTTGCGTCGGGCCTCGGTGAAATCTAATTGCATCCAAAGATCTGGTTGTGAGAGCATTCGCTGCCATCCCTTCGAAACTCGCAGGAGAACCCTAAGAGCCTGATCGTCAGCTTGCTTATAGGACCTCTTTGTACAGGCTACTTACGCCAGCTCCCTGAAATTGAAATACTGCAGCACCATCATGGCCAACTCGAGAGGTAAAGTATCAAACGGATCTAGACGTTTCACTGATGCCTTCTCTTTCACCTTGCAATACATTTGAAGTATCATCTGAGCCGGTCAGCGTTCAAGGCGCATCTTGCTGCTAATGCGCTGAAACCCGCTTACCTTACGACGGGGATGATCTTCAGGCAGAGTCTTCAAGCCATAGCCATAAGCTTTGAGAGCCTTTGCACGATCCCCAGTCAGAAGCAAGGTCTGACCATATCGCAAAACGCCCTAACGCTCAATTAGTCTACAGTGAACACAATCGACCATCGCACAGGCTGCAAGCTACCCGTCCATCTTTGGTATCTCTGCGGACCATCTGTCGCGAATCATTGAGAGCGCGATCATACTGAGTGAGCTTGATGTACGTTGCGGCCCGGTTGTCCAGGATGCTCATCACATCGGCGCCTTTACAAGAGAGAGCCTGTGGGCCAATTGCCTTAGTAGCCTGTTCCTTATCGGACGCGGTGGACCGCGCGAACGCACCTCTGTGAACGCGGCCAGAGCGTCTGAATAGTTGCCCTGTCTGAAGAGCAGCTGTCCTCTCCGTTGCAGAGAGTCTCCCTCGCCACGGACTACGCGCGCCATGTTGCCAATTGGGAGGATGAAGTTGAGAAGAAGCAAGAGGACGCGCGAGCGACGCGTGCGATAAGAAAAGTGATTTACTTCCCTTTACAGATCAGATGTGGGCAGGTGCATGACATAAGCATACAGCGGAAGTGGGGCGTGGCGGTCACCGGAGTGCGCCTGCTGTTTATGTTCTTCCCCTTTAGGAATCCCGCGGCTGTCGAAAAATAATAATAACAGTCTGGCGGTCCCCGACGCATTATCGCAACCAACACCCCTCGACATCAATCGGCAACTCCTCTCCCTTCAGAGAGGTCGCTGCCACCAGAGCTTGCAGGCAAGCCATGGAGCCACAGAATCTGCAGGCAGCATCTACTTACATCAATAATGTCTTGCTGGCCAGGGGGCTGCTGAAGAGCGGCCAACCCATTGATTTCGCCAACCCTGAAGATGAGGAGGGAGGCACGGCGGCCACAATGGGGAGGATCATAAATTTGGTCAACGATTTGGTTCTGCGCAGAGATGTACGGAGTCACAATGTCCAGGGAATTTGTCGCACTGGCTAACAGCCACAACAGCGTGAAGCCGAACACCGAGAGAATCTAGCGACCACAATCCGCACCCTACGCGCGGAGGAATCGCAAAAAACAGCAGAGTTGGTACGATAGGCATCAAATGTATACTTTGCGACCGCAGAGAAGGCTAACGACTTGGCTGTAGGAGAAAGTCAAGACGAAGGCCTCCGAGCTAACCCGTTCCCTGGCTCTCGCAGAAGCGCAGGAACGAGCATTGAAGGCGAACGCTTCTAGTGCCGATTCGACAATCCGAGGACTGAAAGAGCAAGTGCAGCGTATGAAGACGACCATCCAGCAAGTTCGAGCTCAATGCGCCAACGACATCCGCAAACGCGACCTGGAAATGCAGAAACTGAAATCGCACTTGGCTGAACGCCAGCGCGGAAAGCGGGAAGGGCTGTCGATGACCACTATCAATATCAACCCAGCAGCCAGTCAATCGTCCCGATCTAGACTGGCGGCCGGTGGTGAGGGCATCAACGATCCTGGATACAGCCTCAAGCAGGAAACGAACGACTTCCTCACTGAACTATGTCAAAACCTCAGCGACGAAAATGATACGCTAATATCATTGGCACGGAACACAGTCGAAACTCTGAAGGATCTCCAGGGTCTATCACAAGCCGAAGACGAAGATAAGTCCGCGACCGGGATGGCAAGCGTCGGGGCTGGACGGTCCCTGCAAGGCTCGGTAACGGCGCTACCTACCTCTTGTGACGAGCTATCAGCACAAATGGACCATGTCCTCGAGCATCTACGAACACTGCTCACGAACCCATCGTTCGTACCTCTCGAGGAAGTAGAAATGCGGGACGAAGAAATTAAACGACTTCGCGAAGGCTGGGAGAAAATGGAAAGTCGGTGGAGCCAGGCCGTTACAATGATGGATGGCTGGCATAAACGGATCGCGGATGGAGGCCATTCGATTCAAGCGGAAGAGCTCCGACAAGGCTTAGACCTACGCCTAGACATCACGCAAGCACTGTCTCAAGACGTGGGGCGAGACACGACCATCCAGTCACCCATTTTCGAAGACCAAGAGGCAGAAGAGGAGGAAGAGAAACAAACCGCTGCGAAGGTTACCACTGAGCCTAGTCGGCCTGCAGAGTCCCCCAGGAGAACTCGCCAGTCGACGCGAGAAACGAGATCCAGGAGAGCCAGTAAAGCCTTGAAAGAAAAGAGTGACAACATCATGACTGGACGCTCGCCACGGAAGGTCTCATTTACTGCGGGTCTACAAGACTCGCCTTGCGAACCGAGCGCGGACGATGAGACGCTACAAGTAAAAGCACACCGTTCGGAAGCGGTAACACGTAGACCATCAAGAAGGAAAGCTGAATCGAAGGGGCTCTCCCGCCAGGGAAGCAGCGCTCAAAGTCCCCAGCCCAAAGAGTCTCGCCGGGCAGCTGCTATCCAAGCATCAAGCAGCCAAGCTCGCCTGAGCGTGCCCCAGAAGCTAGCAGCTGCTGAAAGCGAGGCCCGGGAGGCAGAAAAGGCTCGCAAAGAGAGCGAGAGTCGTAAGCGTGGGCGGGCTCTCAAGGGATCCAGCAAAGGACACCGGGATCGACGCCGAAGCACACTCACCAGCGACGAGCTGGGAGAGCTGATGGGGATGCCTGCAAAGTGAAGTGACGATTTGTTTCATGATGATGTTCCTGGGAGACAAGCTTATTCGATACCCCCTCGTTCACTGTCTGAGTATATACCTTGCCTGTTTGCATACTTCCTGCCTTGGTGACGACATAATCATGACCTGCCTCTTTCCTCGTTTTGTATAATTAATACAACCCGGTATAACTACAATACCACAAGTAATTTCTCGAAGCAGCCATTCTATACTTATTCTCACACAGCCCCCTTTATGCGATATGTCGAGATTTCTGCCTTCAACTATCTAGACCGTCCCTCAGGCCCCAGCTCGACAACAAGCCTCCATATCAAAGGCCATGGCCACAAACCATACCATGACGCTCACTTGATACCTACAGGCTGAATCTTCCGCACCGAATGTATTGTATCGGACACGATACCAAGCCTAGAGCCGTATAGTTGTATAGTTCGTCCTCGCACCCAAGGAACCATGCCCGACTTTCCCCAACAAGACCCCGATTTTCCCAGGACAAAAGGACAGACCCAACTATTCGCACATATAGTCGTACTTCTCCTGACAAATATTGGCGTCTTCAAATTACCGCAGATGGCTCTGGAGCGAATGCACAGCCCTGTTCTAACGTCCCATGCCCTTCATCCCGTAGATGCCATTCCAGGCCAAAAAGCGGCGAGGAGTAACTAGATTCCTCGAGGAATATGAGGAACAGAGTCCGGACCGTAGTTGAAGCCTTGTCGTGGTCATAGGTGTAGTCATTGCTGCGGCGCTCGTTTCTCATACCTCATCGTGAAGGCATAGAGTTCGACGGTTAGTATGTGAGCCTTGCCGGCTCGCTTGTTCCTTGCCTCTCATACTTCTCCCATCCTCACAACACTCACGCTTTGGCTGCTCGCTATCGTTTGACAGAGTAACCACAGCTTCTTTTATCAATCTCATCTTTCCACACTGCTCGTCGTTCTTGTACGCTTTTGTTAAAGTTCTCCTTTAGGAGGATAATATCTGATTCGTGCTTGTTAGCGTCTGTTGCTTAGCTTGGCTTTGCTTGATCACTAAGAGGGTAAGTTACTCACGGCTTTTGCTTTGAGAAATGCATCCTTCCCCTCAAGCAGTCAACATGGATTTCTGTCAGCAGTACCCCGGTGCTATTCCATATCCTGGAAAGAAACCTTTTGGCCCTTCTTTCAATCATAGTACCATGAAATGGGTTTTCTTCACCGGGGCTCGTATGCAAGTTGAAGGAATGCAAGAGCCTAATTGGCTGTTTATGGATATACCTCCTTGGTGTGAGCCTGGGATGAGCAGGCATCTGCCTGAGTTTCCAAAGGAACCTCAATGGGATGTGATCATTAAGGATACCGACATACCTGACGGGGATCCTTTCATCTCGGAGATGTCTGATGGCGTCCAGGAACAACAGTATATTATGCCTGCCGATAACCACCCGTCTATTCCTCCTAACCGCCGATTTTCACGTATGACCCATCCAGGATTCCGTGTACGTCGAGACACCCCCTTGTATCAGATGCTCCGGCAGTTGGTTCCCACCGTGACCAATAGCCCTCCGCAGCCGTCCCCAGATGGCTCAGCTCAAGCCCAGGCGGGACCAAGTGGTTCTGATATTAAAAATGATATTCTTATCGTCGGAGGAATAAAAGTCACAGACGACAACGCTCAAGATCTCCTTCCTCTTGGAGCTCGCCTTTTTGTTGGAAAGTAAGAGCTAAACCCCCTTCCAAACTCAATAGTGCATGAGACAAAAACTAACACCCTGCAGTCTACCAAGTGCTCTTGATCCACCTCAGATGGAGTTCGAGCTCAAGAGGATGCTTGGCGAATACGGATGTTGCTATGTCAAAGTGAAGACGAATCCTAATTCTGGTCTGAGAACCGCCTTTGTGCAATTCAAGGTACGCGTCATGCTTCATACCTCAATAGCAATAGCTAATGAAGTGTAGACACCGGAGGTTGCGAATAAAGTCTTTCGAATGAGAAATGGTCAAGAATCGGTATTCAAGCTGCAGCAACGCACTCTCCGGTTCGAGATGGCGAAAGGAAGAAGGAGTGCACCCATTGGCATATATTCCTCTGAAGACCCTCAACCAGTCCAAAGGCCCACACAAGAAGCCATTGAGGGCATAGTAGAGCCGACCCTTGAAATGAACGGCGGTCACGCCGAGCCCACACATGAGATGAACGGCCAGGGCAGCGTTGATCCCAACCATATGATGAACGGTGCGACCAGCGGCGAGCCCGCACTTATAATGAACGGCGATGCCAGCGGTGTTCCCGCATTGAATGGCGTGGGCAGCATCGAGCACACAAATGATATGAACGGCGAGAGTACAGTTGAGCTCCCGCAAGACAATACCGAAGCGATCCCCGAAAGCAGCGAGCCAGCTGATGAATCAAATGAGAGGTTCTATAACGCACATGCCAGCGGCACCCGCTCGGCTCCGTGCCTATCTCCCGTATGGGGAGTCTGTGTAATCGCCCCGGAGCAGCGCCTAGATGATGATATAATGCTATAATAGCGTTGCTTAGCCTGAGAGGCTGATATACCCTTGAGAGTTGCTCGTTTCTTTATCTCCATCTTGGTTATCTTCAGGTTGTTGGAGTTGATTGTCTCATCTTTTTTCGTTATTTGTGAAGCAGACTTCTGGCTTCTTGTGTCTTGTTCTGTCTTATCCTGTCCTGTCCTGTTCTTTCATATTTTAGTATTTTCAGCTATTTAGCTTGCAAGCCAGGTCTCGTTGATGGGAAAGACCTATCCCGTCCGGGCCTGGCAATACACTCTCGCTTGAACTTCCTTGTTCCCAACTAACTGGGGTAGTGTGTAAGCATCGTAGGGACTGAGTTTGAGTGCGTGTGATACGCGAAGAAAAAAGCTATCTAGCGTCTTGGGAGCGGTGAGTGGTGATTCATTTATTGCGGCATCAGCGGAAGCCATTGTGAGACGATTCCAGGGTTAGCAATAGTCTGGATCCTCTAGAGATAAGATCCGAAGCGTCTCTAGATAACAACGTGGAGGGGAATTGAGTTGGGAAGAAGGAGGGGGAAGTGGGGAGACTAAAGCAGCGAGGGATGGCGCTTCCGATTCCTTAATACGAGTTCGGCGCGTCTGAGTGGATCTTCCCTCTAGTCAATCCCCACATCTCTTCTCCGGTCATCTTCCAATTGCTACTGAGTTGGACTTATTCATTGGTAAGTTGTCTTAAGTCTAAGTTTATTCATTGAATGATAATGATATCGAAAGGATCACTAGCCTACAGATCCACAAATTCTCCACGCTGCCACTCTCCCTTTTCTAGTCGGTCCAGATAATCGCCCACCTTGGCCGCCATCACTCCGGTCTCGTAGCCGAAAAACTTGTATGCAGCCTTGCCCGGCAAACTGTGGCCGAATCGGCGGATGTTGATGCCTGCATCGGCATACCGCTCCCAGCCGTTCGGCGCATATGGCTCGATTACCACCGCCGGGATCCCTTGATGGCGTCGCAGGACCGTGCGCTTGTAGTCGAGGGCCTGCTGCTCGAACAGTCGCTGGCATGGGAAACTGACGACGCGTACCGCAATCCCTTTAGTTTCCTTCAGCTGCTGAGCTACATCAAGCGCAAATGAGAGCTCTGCGCCGACGCCAATGAGGGTCACTGCGGCAGCATCAGCCTCTTCCAGCACGTACGCGCCATGAGCCACTCCCTCCCGGCGTGTTTGCTTCAACTGAGGCAAAGCGTGACGGGAGGTGGAGATAATGCTGGACGACTTCTTGGCCTCCAGGGCTGCAAGCCAGGCTCCTGCCGTCTCCTCACTATCTCCCGGTCGAATATACAGCAGGTTTGGCATAGCACGGTAGAGCGCTGCCAGCTCTATCGGCTGGTGTGTCGGACCATCTTCTCCCATGCCAATGGAGTCGTGGGTAGCAGCGTGGATAACCTGAAGGTGCTGAAGAGCTCCCATGCGCACGGCAGGAGCAGCATAAAGATAGAACATGAAAAAGGAGGAAGTGATAGGGATGAATGTGTTTGGAGCGAACGCTGCCAGCCCATTCGAGATGGCACACATGGCATGTTCACGCACTCCGAAGTGGATATATCGGCCGGAATAGTTACCGTTGATATTGCAAGTAGTACGTAGATCAGGCTGTACCTAGTGAGTATGGTGCCACTAAATGGTCTAAGAGAAACGGCAAGAATGAACTTACGTGCTGGAAATCAACCTTGCCTGGCCAGATCATGTTCACGGACGGGCTCAGGTCAGCCGTTCCGACCATGAAAGACTTGATATCTTTAGCCAGAGGGTTGAAGACTAGGCCGGATGAGGCCCTCGTAGCTGTTGGCTTGTCAGGGAAGCTGGAAGGTATAAGGTCTTTCCAGTTCGAAGGCAGCTCTCCGTGAATGCGTCTCTGGAACTCCTCCCCAAGCTCCGGATGTTCTACGCTATATTGCTTCACTAACGAGTTCCACTGCTGAACAAGAGCTTCGCCTCGAGCGGGGAGCTCCTGGAAGAACTCTCGGACTGTATCACTGATGACGAAGTGCTCGTCAGGGTTGAAGCCATACTTCTTCTTCATCTCTGCTACGTCTGGAGCACCAAATGCGGCGCCATGAGCAGCAGCCATGCCTTCCACCTTACTGCCTAGACCAATGACGGTCCGGACGTTAATGAAAGTAGGCTTTTCTGGGGAGGCGCGAGCCTCCTCCAAGGCTTGGACAATCCCCTCGATATCATAGCAACCGTCTTCCACATCAATGACGTCCCAGCCACAGGCACGCATCTTAGCGTTGATATCCTCTGTGTTGGTCAGATCGACTGAACCATCGCAGGTTATCTGGTTGTTATCGTAGATGACTGTCAGGTTGTTGAGTTTGAGATGGCCCGCGAAGGAGATTGCCTCGAGTCCGACTCCTTCTTGCAGACATGCATCTCCTATCATACACCAGGTGTGGTTTGATACGACATCATACCCTGGACGGTTGAAGTTGGCCGCCAGATTCTTCGTGGCCATGGCAAGACCAACAGCATTGGCGATGCCCTGACCTAAGGGGCCTGTGGTGACTTCGATGCCCTCGTGTTCGATTTCCGGGTGGCCCGGACATAATGCGTCGACGCGGTCGGAGTGGTAGGACTTGAGCTGCTCGAAAGTCATGGCTCTGTAGCCAGTGAGATGTAAAAAGGCGTACTGGAAAAGGCAGGTATGGCCGTTGGAAAGGATGAAGCGATCGCGGTTGAAGTACTCTGGGGTGTGTGGCGCATATCGCATAACATATCGCCATAGGGCGACTCCTATGGCCGCCATGCCAATAGCTCCACTGGTCAAGTCAGTCAACACCCTTTGTTCTGCTGGGCTCATTATCGGTGGACTCATACCCCGGGTGGCCTCCGCCGAACTGCTGACACAGGTCGGAAATCAGAAGACGGAATGACTTCAAGACATGGTCGTGATCTTTAGACAGCTGGCGCACCAGCGGCAAGGCCGATGCGCCGTTACTTTGCGGGACAGGACCAACAGCCATAGTTGCAGGAATGATTCTGAGGGCGATACATGGCGCGGGGTAAGAGGGGACATGGGTCAAATTTATAACAGGCACGGTGCCCAGAGCAGAGAAAAGGTGGGAACAGAACAAGCCCAGTTCTGCAGAGTGAAGGTGGACTGAGCATGAAGAATTGGATCGAATAACCTCATCCGGCAGCATTAAGCCCATTTCCCAATCGGGTAATTGGAGGCGCCAACCACCAGATCGGGGAAGGCGGATGTGGAATACCCAAAAGGGTAAGTACTGGACCCAACCCCAGAAATTCCATGCGGGGAAGATATGACCTGGACTGGATCCACGCTGGGTCATCCGTGCCTCCAGTTGCCATCTCCATGATGCCCAGGCAAAGGTAGCTTATCTCCGCTGCATCCTATTGCTCGAAGTCAGCAATTGTGTCACTCCCAGCTAACCTAGGGACGCCCAAGATGTTTTCAGCTTAAACCAGACGCACCCCAGGCGTCTTCTCTAACTCACAACGTTCAGATCACACACCATCCAACATCATGGCCCCTTCTGTCCTTCTATCGAGCCCAGCTCCAACGTCTACCTCAAAGTCATCGCCAACGGAGCAGGTGCAATTGTCGCCTCCATTCCCTAATCCCTCTCTCCAGATCACAGCAGATCACAATCTAAAATTTGTCCCCGCCCCGGTGTATGCGCCTCGGCGAGGTGAGGTCCTACTGCAAATCAAAGCCACTGGCGTCTGTGGGTATGCAAGAATATTGGCTCAATTATATGTGTACACTATTCTCTAACGTGCTCAGGTCCGATATTCATTTCTGGAAAACTGGTCGCATTGGAGAGCTAGTCTTCGAAGGAGATTGCATAATTGGCCATGAAGCAGCGGGTGTGGTGCTAAAGTGTGGAGATGGAGTGACCCATCTCCAGCCTGGTTAGTCATGCTATGCATCATGTCTGCAATGGATAACTTATCGGGAGGCACAGGTGACAGAGTCGCCGTCGAACCTGGGGTTCCTTGCGAACAGTGCTTCCTCTGTGATGACGGTCGCTATAACCTTTGCGAAGACGTCCAATTTGCGGGAGTATATCCTTATGCGGGTACCATCCAACGTTACAAGGTCCACCCGGCCAAATGGTTACATAAGTGCGTTTTGGCTCCCATTGGTGTGAGCTAAGTATGCTAAAATGTCTTTACAGGCTTCCAGACAATATATCCTATCTTGAAGGGGCCCTCCTCGAGCCACTTTCGGTCGTCATGCGCGGAATTCAGGTCGCACGTCTCCACTTAGGTCGTGGTGTAGTCGTATGTGGTGCTGGGCCTATTGGACTGATCGCCCTCGCAGCTGCTCGGGCATCAGGGGCCCACCCCATAGTCATCACAGATATTGAGCCAAAGCGACTCGCCTTTGCAAAGGAATTTGCGCCTTGGTGCAACACATACCAGGTTAATCCAGCACTAGATGCAGAAGGCAACGCTAAGGCAATCCGAGCGATTTTTGGTCCGGACGAGTACAACGCGCCAGAAACTGTATTAGAGTGCACTGGTGTTGAGAACAGTGTGTGTACTGCAGCATTTACCGCTCGTCGGGGTGGTACGGTGGTCGTCATTGGCGTGGGAAAGGCAGTAATGAATAACCTGCCATTTATGCATATTTCCCTGGCAGAGGTAAGCCTTTCTCGTGTTAAGCTTGAAAATAAGACCACTAACCAAGACAGATCGATTTGCTGTTCATCAACCGATACCGCGATACCTGGCCGCCTGCTATAGCGTGTCTCAGTGGGGGCATACTGGACCTGAAAAAATTGGTGTCGCACGTTTTTCCCCTAGAGAAGGCCGTAGATGCCTTGAATATGTGTGCGGATACCAGAAACGGGAGCATTAAGGTGACCATTGTGGATGAGGTTGAAGCAACGCTGTGAATAATTGCAGAATATATGGCAGAGGCAGAGACAAATAGAGAAGACCACACGAGATACCTCTTCCAGTTGCGATTCTAGTCGATAGTCTACAAGTAAGCTCTTCGCTATGCCACAACATTGAGCATGTAATAGTATTCATTATTTACTATTAGACCTGGTGAAACCGTCTACTATTAGTACTACTTTGTGCGGTGGGAGATGATGCTACTAGTAATAGTAGTAGTATATATTTTAGTTTCGTAGAGTAATTTAGTTACGTGAGGCAGCACTGCCCATTTCATACTATCAATATAAGTTCTACAAGGTTACCAACTTGAAGGTTACAAAGGCAACAAAAAGTGTGACCTAATTTACAATTAGTCCTTCTTGTCTTCTGTGCAACATATATAGTTGATGAGGTCTTACGAATTTTTGACTTGATAGACAAGAAGATGAGTGCACTGGTCACTACAAGATAAGGCTAGATATCAACACTGCAAATTTACAGTACTGAGCTGAGTGAGCAATGGCTGGTAAACATTAATCTCCATTTCTGCTGACGAGAACATGATCCTGCGATGTTCAATGTGGTGGAGACGGGGACGGAGATGGGGAGCGCGGCTTATTGATAATGGGAAGTAAGACAATGTTTCAGTCTCTTTTCCGTCGGCTTATCCACACTGTATATTTGTGATTCGGAATGACTGCTAATTATCAATCGCAAGGGTTGTAAATGACTGTAGTGTGCTGTTTCCCTAATTGACATTTTCAATGACAATGAAGTACTACCCTTGTTGATAGTCAGGAGGAGAGATCAACAAACCAGACAAACATGTGATGTCCTGTCACATGACGGACCGGGATCGGAGTGTCAAGGCTGACACACGCAGGTACTTCCGCAGTTAACTACGGCGCAGAAGTCTAGAACGGCTCATTGCCATCCTGCAGAAGGGGGGGGGGATAAGTGCGAAGAGTTCAGTTTCACAATTGAGCGACGAACGAAGTCCCATAGTTGTGTGTTGGTTGTTGTTGGAGTACCAGGCAGCGAAGATCCCGAGCGACGGGAAAAACGCTCTGAATAGTACAAACAAATACAGCCCTTCGCAGCGATCGCAAGTTTCGACCCCAAAGCAGGTGACGATCCTGATCAAAGAGCGCTGATGATGGCGCGTCCGAGCAGAGACAAACTCCCAATGGCATTCCGAGTGGTGCTTGTGATGTACCCGCCAGGAGGGGGCTGACTGGTTCCCCCCGATCGGCTGATTGGGTTCTGCCAAGATCACAGGCTGCAATGACAGTTCAAACTGCGGAATGCCCGGCATTGCTTGGTGAGGATTAGCAGTGCTGGGCAAGAAAGCTTAGGATAGCAAGACATGCCTATCTTTGCGACCGGGCGCAAAGTTGCGAGACGGACTGATTGTGGCAGCCATTCATGGGGAAAGGGAAGTCAAAGAGGATCCATGGTACCCGACGGGCCAGAACTCACTCAACTCAGCCTTTGTTCGGGATCAGTTATTGTTTGGCTTGATTTCCCAGGGGCAAAAAAAGGGAAAAGAACATCCAAAATAAGAAATTGATGATCGGAATATGCCGTATTCGTATTGTGGCCTCAGGCTCACATTGATACTATTATCAGAATTTCCAAAGTAACTTCCATCCAGCCTCAACTTCTCTCCAGGGACCAAATGATTTTTACTCTGATGAGTATTGGGGGGAATTTCATCACCCTCTTTTAGCTCCTTTCTAAAACCCCTTCTGACCCTGTCACACCATGACCCTTGGGGGCACGAAGAAATGCGAGGGCGAGGACGCTGATTGCACGAGGAGCTGACGTGGACGGGGACCAACTCCACCAGTGCCGATGGTTGGCTTTTTTGGGCCTTTCTTCCCTTCTTTTTTCCCGCCGATTAAAAATAGGCCTGGCCCGGCGTCTACGCAGCTTGATTTCCCTCTTGCTTTTCTTGTCTTGCTGCAATGCCATCATCCCCATTCTTGACTTGACTGTCAACTGTCTCCATCCTATCATCCCCCCTCCTCTTCCCTTCCACTCTCGTTTACTCTCCGTTTCTGCTGGTCAGTCTCTTCCTTGACCGTGTCCCTCGCTTCTATACATTCGTTTCCTTCCCATCTCCTCCTCCTCCCACCCCTTTTTCTCTCTTTTTCCCTCCCCGCTCCCTCCCGCCATGCGTCTCGTTCGAGATTGCCTGTATGGGGGGTTATTCCTAAACACGGCGCTTTTCTCTCAGCTCTCCGACGCCATTGATATCGATATCAGCAGTACCAGTATGCCTTCCCCCACTTCTAGCTCTTTCTCTTATTATATCCTTTGCTGTCCCCGCCCGTCCTTCATCCCCGCTCTCCTTCCCCTCTCCCACATAATTAGGAGCAGTTGCGTCAACTAAATTTAGTCCGCTGTGTCTTCCATCTCGACAACATACACCAATCATATGAATTGACAACTGACCACCATCATCATCGCCCGTATAGGTTCCATCAAGGATGCCGCCAGTAAGACCGCCTACGGGTCCATGACCTGGTATCATGGAAATGAAACCGGTCAGATTCCCGGTGCTTTCCCTAGCAAGTGGTGGGAAGGTAGTGCACTCTTCACAAGTTTGCTCCTCTATTGGTATTACACCGGAGACAGTACCTACAACGACGAGGTCCGTCAGGGTATGCAATGGCAGGCGGGTGACTGCGATTACATGCCCGCCAACTACAGTAGTTACCTGGTAAGCAGCATGACAATACTCAATCTTCCCCTGAACTTGGACAGTAGTCTGACTCTTCTCGCTGTCTAATAGGGTAACGACGATCAAATGTTCTGGGGTCTTGCCGCCATCACTGCTGCCGAGATCGAATTCGCCGACAGCTCCTCCGGATACTCCTGGCTCGCTTTGGCCCAGGGCGTTTACAACACTCAGGTCGATCGATGGGACGATTCGACATGTGGCGGTGGTCTGCGCTGGCAGATCTATCCTTATGAAGCCGGTTACGCCATGAAGAACTCCATCTCTAACGGAGGTCTGTTCCAACTCGCTGCCCGCCTGGCCCGCTACACCTCCAACGACACGTACGCCGACTGGGCAGAGAAGATTTTCGATTGGTGTGCCTCGACTCCGTTGTTAAACAACCAGACTTGGAACGTGGCCGACTCCACCGATGTCGACAATAACTGCAAAACCCAAGGAAACAATCAGTGGTCTTACAATTACGGCGTCTTCTTAACGGGAGCCGCGTACATGTACAACTACGTAAGTGATTTTGGCCCCCCGCCAGGTGTGGAGGAAGCAGGTGCTGATTTTATGCCATTCGTAGACCGGCAAGGCCAAATGGAAGAATGCGGCGGAGGGTCTCTTGAACGTGACGCTCGACACCTTCTTTCCGGCGAAGTATGGTGGAAACATCATGTCCGAAATTCTCTGCGAACCGGCCGAAGTGTGTAACGACAACGAAATCCTGTTCAAGGGACTCGTCACGGGATGGCTTGGGCTTGTGGCTCTGATTATGCCGTCGACGTCCAGCCTCATTCTGCCAAAACTGCAGGGGTCCGCCGAAGCTGCCGCGGCTTCCTGCGACGGAATGGGCAACAACACCTGTGGTGTGCGCTGGTATCCCAAGAAGTGGGATGGGTGGAACGGAATGGAGGAAGAGATTGCCGTCACCAACGTTCTGGCCTCCGCATTGTATAGCACGAAGCAAACAGCCCCTGTGACCTCCAGTACCGGCGGCAACAGTTCTAGTGATCCGAACGCGGGTACGGGTGACAACACCGGTAACAGCGGCAGTACCGAATCGAAGATCACCACGGGCGACAAGGCGGGTGCCTCCATCCTGACCATTGCTTTTGTGGGGATGTGGGGAGGTATGATCGCTTGGATGGTCATTGGCGGTTGAAATAGACCACCAACCTACAGATTATTGTGATTTGTCTGTCTATAGTGATTCGGTAAATATGGCTGGGCGATTCCCCCCCCTTTGTCCTTGCTATGTTCTTTTATTTGGGCGATTTCGGAAAGGCGCAATGTGTCTATAGGTCTACTACATTTTGTGAATGCCTTCTCTCATGCATGTATATAATCTAGATAAGTTGGTTTGGACTGGACTGGTTGGCCTGGGTACGTGTCAGGTTTCCTGTACTTGATATCATTCGTTCGTGTGACTTATTGTCTGAAAACATAAACACTGATTACTGTTGATACAAAGATGTACTCTGAATCATCCGAAGCCACATAAATCCCTCTTAAAAACCGGCCTACATAGCATCTCGGAACAACCTGTTCTCTACTAACTACTAATAGATGAAAAACCCCGAATAATTTTACTATATACCATCTATACGAACCCTAAAATTGGAGCAGCTACACCTCAGTCTAACTAGAAAAGCCGACAAAGTAACCTAAGATGTAACAAACTATCTAAGCCCGAAGTCAAAAGGTAGAGTTCTTGGATGCAAGTGATTCACACCTGTGTTCAGTGCAAATATATTGACTACCGAACGTCTCGATGTCGAGTTAATACTACTACTACTACTACTACTACTCCTGGGGTGAGAGGGGAGGGGCTTCAATGAGTAACTATCCCGATCTCATTCTCACACCGTGGTTCCCTAAAGTTCCAAAGTAAGGGTGTTCATCTATTTTTGTCTACCTCAACATAAGAAAATTCTCCCCGAACAGGGACACAAATGAATGACTACTCTCTAGACAGCGCCCAAAAGTAAATTATCACCGACTACCCTCCACCGTCTGATGAAACTCCCTCTTCACTGTAATAGCGTTTGGGATGTTACTCAACCGCACTACCTCCATCCCCGTCTCCATGTCCACCACCTTCTGCACAGCGAAATCCTGTGGTCCCCCAGGGAGATGGCTATCATTCGACGAATTGCCGTTCTGCAATTGGATCCACTGTTCATTGAGCGTTTCACTAAGACGGTGTCGGCGAGGGCGCGATCGTGACGTGAAATTCTTGGACTCGCGCCCATACTGTAGGTGGGGAAGGGAGGAGCTGCCTCCTGTTCGGCTGGTGACTTTCTGTGCGGCTTGTCTGAAGAGGCGGTAGATGATGGGGAGGTTGGCGCAGAGGATGCCCCCGAGCGATTCAAAGCCGGATAGGACTCCGAGGTCGACTCCATCCCCTATGTTTGTTTCATGTTAGTGTGTTCAAGTGTGGTGGTAGTTTGTGGAGGTGGAAGAAGGGCGAGGACGCACAGGTGATGTCGGACGAGCTTTCGGCAAAGACGAAGGCTAGACGGGCAGCGCTTATCCCGCATGTTCTGGTGATCATGTAAGTGCTGGTGCTTGGCTATCATAAAAGAAGGCAAGGTGGGGAAGGAACCTACATGAATCCAATCGAAAATATAATACAGAGGGCAATTTTATTGCTCCGGGTCGTACAGAGCCGCACAATCACTCCTATCGGGAGAGCAAATATGACAAGGTCCGTGATCATGTTGGAGGTGTTGACGTAGTATGACAGTGCGCTGGAGTTGAAGCAATGGCCTTTGACACTAACATCCCAGAACGCCTCCAGTGGTCGGCAGAGCAGGCCCATAAAGATCTCTATGGTCGCAATCCACAGGCAGACGAATGTAACACAGCCAATTACTGTCCTGCGGAACCACTGTATAGCGAATAAGCGGTAGTATAAGGCGAGGATTCCGAGTTTGACACTTGCCAGGCCGACATTATAGAGGTGGCTAGCAATATAGTCTCCCTATATATATGTCAGTTACATCGAAGGTAGTCAATGGCTCATTGTACCTTCAAGAATGCCTCTAGGTCACTAGTCGCCATAGTTGAAGCATGTTTACCGAAACCATGACGCACCCCTATGTAGATTAGCTGGATTCCGGCCAGAGATGCATGAGGGCATTCATACCGACAGCCAGCATGATAATACTGTACGCTACCTCCAGTATCTGACCAAAACAAAAAGGATCGTCAGTATGCGCAGGGACCGGGTGATAGGGAGGTAAACGCACCGTGGCTAGGGTAATTAGGTAGTCATCTGCATGAAAGCGGTCCTCTGATGGACCACGAACTTTCACAACAAGCCGTAAACCTGTGCATAGCACCATGCAAACGATAGGAACGGTGTATCCAGCTATCACCACAGGTACCCTCGAGGCAGTCTCTTGCGAGCTCATAATGGTAGCCTACATGCTCTGAAACACACCATGTGCCTAGAACCTTTGGTCCCTCTGAGGTTCCTGCAGGCCCCGATCGGTTTATAGGGCTCTAGATATCATGATGCAGGCCTGCTAAATACGTCCTCTATGCTACAGGGGTAATCGGCACCAGCTGGAATTGAAATCCTGCCAGTGAACTAATGGAAACTCCATGGTCTGGACCTGGATCGAATACAGCAGGATTAGTCGCGCAATTTCTTTTCCTGAGGCGGGAGGAGAGTATTCGCACATGGTGGGGATTCGAGGATATTGCCATACTAGTAGTTGAGACAGCTCAGTCAAACTGCATCGAACCATCTCACAAAGTGAACCTAGCTTGGTGGATAACGGTATCATCTGGCGCTCGGCCCAGGATGGTCATCAAGTGGAGTCCGATCCTCCGATGAAAAGCCTAGGAACGCGCTATTTTGGCTGAGAGGCGTCAGTAATCGGGTTACCGCCGATGGTAAGATCCGATGACAGTGGTTCGAGGCGATTGGACACGCAATCACACCGTGAGTTTCAGCTTGCTATCCCACTAAATTATGAGGGGGGATTCCAGCGACTGTCGGCTGACGGACCGTTCCTACCGTCTTCAGGGTACGGGGAAACCTCATTAGTGTCCGCCTCGGACACGATTAGCGTTCCGATGGCGGATGGAGCTTCATCCATTCGCCAATCCCATCCAGCCCTCGATATTAACCGCATGTTAGGCTTTCAGCTCGCCCGTGGCCACCCCGAGGTAGGATGGCCGTGTGTCTGGCCGTCCACAATAGCCTTCCCCCTCCGTAAGCCTGTTTAGCCCGCTCGGCGTCCCCCAAAGGTCTGTTCCCCATCTTATCCTTTCCACAAGGGAAATAACTGGATCTGGCGCTGAGTGTCACAGTAAAGATATGATTGACTGTCGACATGTTCATCTCGTGGTCGTTGAACCCTGGCCCTCCAACTTCCCCCGACTCAGATTCGTCGCCTCCGATGACATCCCAGCCCAGAATCCGGTCCCGCAGCGGTTGTCTTACATGTCGTCGGAGACGGGTCAAATGCGACGGTGCGTGTTGTCCATTGCCTGTCCCATTCCTAGGTTGATAGGAGCCTCGTGCTCCTAATGACTCGATTCGGTGTTCTACACGGCAAATTAAATCGACAACGAAGCTCATTCTCCGGTGCGTACAGAAGCTCATCCAGTATGTATGCGCTGCCAACGGTCGAAGAATCAATGCAACTACGGGGTCCGCCTTCAATGGGAGGATGATATGCGGGCCGCGGGGAAATGCCATGGACGAACCGGGATCGTAGCCAGAAGGGGTTCGCTACGATGCAAAGAATCTGAAGAGGACGATCGACTTCCGTCTTCGAAGCGGATCGAACGCAAAGATCAACTTGGTAGCGACGGGAAATCCGCATTGATACTCACTCCACCCTCTTCGCACAGCCCACTGCGGGCCGCGACGTCAAAAAGCGTTTCTTATTCGACCCGAGACACATATCAGAGTCAGTATCATCATTGGAAAGAAAGCAAGGTTCAGTCATCAAATACCAATTTCCGAACCTTGCCTTGGACGCTCGGTGTACCCGATGTTGATGATGTGTGCTTGTCGTTTTACGAGTCGATGATGTGCCCTGCTGCCGTTACTATCGACAACGAGGAAACCAATCCTCTTCGCAATACAGTAATGCGCATGGTATTTCGGTCTGAATTGGCATATTATTCTGTTCTCATGACCAGCGCGCAGTACCTGAGATCAATCGATAGTCGCTTTGAACTATTTGAAATGCAGGTCCGGCAAAGGGTACTCAAAGGCTTGCGTCAAGCGTTAGCGGAAAGTTGTTTTGAGTTTGAAGACGTGCTGCTGCCGACTATATTTCTCTGCTCTTCGGCTGTATGTAATCTCCTCGTTCTTGGTATTTTCGTGAGCGTCAGTATTGACTCGCCGCAGATATCCCACAGCTGTGACGCCTCTTGGGTTCGCCACCTGACATGTTTCCAGATGGTCATCAAGCAGAGGATTCGCCGCCACACAAAGACATATGTGCCGCAACTATTCATGAGTTACTTCTCGGCGCATCTGGTGCTGGCAAAGTCCCTTTTCCCAATTGACAAGGTACTACCTGCTGTAGAATTGCGGAACGATCCCTTGTCACCCGTAGAAGAAGGGACCTGCTGGACATCTTCAGAGTCACTGTCCAAGGCCATGAAGCCGGATACGCTTCGCGAAATTGACGTGTGGAATGGCATGAGTAACCGCATGCTCCTGCTTATTAATGATATATTGAGCCTCAAGGATGATGTGCAGGTCATGTATGGAGAAGGGTTCGAAGTCGAAGAGAGACGAAGCGCCATCGAGGCCAAGATTATCACTTTACAAAGGAATCTCCAGGACACAACAGATTTGCTCCCTGAATCACTGCGACGATGTCACGATTCCGCCGAGGTTGTCCATAGGCGTCGTCTTCTTGAGTACACTGGCGAATCCTATCGTCTTGCTGCGTGCCTGCTTCTCTCAGAAGCGTCCACGCCAGCTTTCCTCGGCTACACCAGTGAACACAGTCTGGGGTTGGATGCAACGCGGAAGCAGCGCCATGTCGACTATATCCTATCTCTGGTAGAATCAATAGTCTCATCGCTGGATCACCTCCCGATCTCCTGGCCTTTATGGCCACTCTTCATTGCCTCGTGCTGCAGTACGACCGAATCTGAGAAAGCACGGGCGTTGGCACAATTCCAGGCAGCTCAGGCAAAAGCCCCGTATGAGAACACGGTACGGGCACAGACAGTTGTTGAATTACTGTGGCAGCGACGTGAGCTTTATGTGGCAGGGGAGAGAACACGAACCGGTCGGTTTGAGTGGGAGTTGGTGATGGAATTCCTGGGGTGGCAGACGAGCTTCGCCTGAGGATTTTTGTCACCTGATTCACGTGCACATGATTTCCAGCTGTATACCCCAGGCATCGTTTCCAGAATTAAGCAGTATCAATTTTCTTCACTTTTTCATCCCTACTGCACACTCATTCTCCTGCACCTGCTTCTACCCTATCCTACAAACAGTACCGATAATTTTCGTTCTGCCAATCTGTAATATCGCCTGACTCGTTGTGGCCCGAATACGCCTGGACAGCATCCTCCATCTCTGGTGACTCGGGCTCAATGGTCCGGCCCTGCTTGCGATTCCTTCGCTCATTCTCCCACATCATGTATACTCGCAGAGCAATGACATCCGCGACAGCAATGCAGAAGCAGGCCAGAATAGCAGCGAACGCAGTCTACACGTACCGTCAGTACCTCAATAACAGCAGACAAAGGAAGACTGAGTGAAATAGAAGAGAGGGCTCTTACCAAGTACTTTGGCGCTTCGTTGGTCTTGAATAACTGCGGGCCGGCAATATTTCCCACGCAGTACCCAATGAAAAGTATAGCTGTCACGGTACTTTTCTTGGTGAATCCGGCAAAGTTGCTTGAGACCAGACTAAGACTAAGAGGCCATCCTGCACCAAAGACACTGACGAGCCAGACCCCTACCAACCGACCCCATTTTTTCTCGGTAGGGAGCTGCCGCATGAGGAGAATACCGATGAGGCTGACCAGAAGAGTGATAATCATCCAGTAGCAGCGGAGACCACGGAAGCGATTGCACGTGAATGCACTAACAAGCAGAAAGACGAGAGCCACAGCAGCCATGGGGATGCTGTACAGGAGAGTGTTGAAGGTATCGAAGCCGAAAGACTCGATAACCAGGCTAGAGAACTGCCTACTGGTTTAGTGCATGTTTCTTTCGTTCATATGATTCAGATGGCTGAGAGAACTCACGTTTGTTATGCCTCCATTTGGTAGAGAGACCATGAAATTGTAGACGAACAAGAACCATGTTTTCGGGTCAAGCCATGCTTCAATAAATTGATCTTTCTTCCATTCGCGGCTCTGGTAGCTCTTCTGACATGCTTGCGCGCGAAGGTAGGCGGGCTCGCGCTGATTCGGTTGGAGGAATTTGGCGTTATGTGGGGAGTCGGGCAGGACGAAGAATTGGAATATCGACCATACCAGGGTGATCAGTCCAAAAATGATGAAGAGCCATTGCCACGGCCCCAATCTGTCTTCAATGTGACCGATGGCGTAGGCGAGAACGCCTCCGAAGATTGCAGCAACGCCGTTGCCTGCGAACCAAATGCAGCTGCGCAGAGCGTGCTCTGATGGCGTATACCACATACTCACGACCAAGGTGAACCCGGGGCTTATGGCGCTTTCAAAGACTCCCAAAAGTACACGTAGGACGGTCATCCCTGCAAAGTTGGAAGCTGCTGCGTGGCATGTCAAGACGATAGCCCATAGAATCCTGGCCCGTTAGTATATTTTTATATGGGTTGGAAGGATACTAGCGTACATCATAGTAGAAAGGTATTTTCCGAGCGGAAATTTTACAAAACCCAGGGATACAGGGTAGGATGCGACTAGGTAACCGAAATAAAAGGCACTCGAGGTCCATGAGTAAAGAGCTGTGGTCATGTGCTGATATAATGTTAGGTGAAGCTGAAGCTGAGGAGCACACGGGATCGGAGCATACCGTGCCACTCAGAAGGCCCAGGATCGATGCATACGACAAGGTGGTCTTGTCGAGATATTGCAGCAAGTATGAAAAAAACATCAATGGAAGAAGGCAAAGATCAATGCGGCGAATGATGGCCTTCTCCTCCCTCTCTGAAAGATGTTGGATAGTCTCACTGGGGCCCTTAGCAAAGCTCTTCTCGTCCTCCGTTGGAGGAGAGGAGTTGGTACTGTCCGAGGCGGACATGTCGGATGGTGGTTCTGAATAGACAGAATCCTTGCTAGGGCGATGGGAGTAGCAAAGGAAGGACAGAGAAGCTCTTTAACCTCCGTTCAGGACAATATACTATCATATGCAGTACGGTCTCGACCCGGGTTTAGTTGACGGTACCATCTGGCGCTGCGCCGTTAGGGCTATTGGCGTGACGCCGCTGCCGAGGCTTGGGCCCGCCGATGTGTTACCATTCCGACTAGCGGCATGCTTAGGCTCACGCCGGTTTATTACGGTCATGGCTTGTATGCTCAACTAAGCCAGAATAGGCACGGAACATCCTCGCTTCGACCTACTGATCTGGTAGATTGCAACCCCAAACGGGCCTCGCCCAGAATGTCGGCCATCACACGAGCGAGTGCCTGGATCCACGTCTTATGTGGTCGCTATCGACAAATCAGCCAGCTTCGAGTGGACACACGACGTCAAATAAGCACATAGCCTCGGCATCTTGCATTCAATTCATATATGCTGCTTTCCTAGCTGGACTAGGATCACATCCTTGTCAGTGTCAGAACTGTGAAACTGCGTTGAACTCATACTTACCCCTTTAATTATGCATCGACCTCTGACAGACAGCACTCTCTACCGCATCAACGCAGGTATCCTAATTCCAGGAAGGGGGGCACCAATTCCTCGCGGAGCTGTGGTCTGGAAATCCAAAACAATCCTCTATTCTGGCCCGCAGCATGAAGTACCAGTCGAATATCAGGATGCTGTTACCACAAATGTCCCCGTTGCCATGCCAGGCATGTGGGATTGCCACATTCATTTCTTAGGCGCAACGGCGGCGAGCATGGATTCGATTGTGAATACGCCACAAGCATTGGCAGGGGCACGAAGTGTGCCTGACTTATATGCAACCATTATGGCGGGATTCACATCAGTCCGCGAAGTCGGAGGATACGGTTGCGAGCTGGCCAAAGTCATCGACGAGGGCCGCATTCCAGGACCAACCATCTACGGTGCGCACAGCGCCATCAGCATGACCGCAGGCCATGGAGACGTACACGGTGTGAATCTCGAGGGCTTGCGTGACCTATGCACGCATGGCTTGCCTTTGACAATCGCAGACGGTGTGCCTGAGTGTCTGCAGGCCGTACGAAAGCAGCTGCGGCACGGGGCACGCGTCATCAAAGTCTGCGCCAGTGGTGGCGTAGTGAGCGCTATCGACGACCCGCAGCATCAAGAATTCTCGTTCGAAGAACTTAAAGCTATTGTTGACGAGGCGGCGCGGGCAAGACGCGTTGTGGCCGCTCATTGCCATGGCAAGGCAGGCATCATGAATGCTCTCCGTGCGGGTTGCCGCACGATTGAGCACGGCAGCTATCTGGATGAAGAGGCTATCGACTTGATGCTAGAGAAGGGCGCTATGTTGGTGGCAACACGCAGTGTTATCGAAAGCGGACTTGCTATGCGTGATCTCTTCACGCCCGGCTCATACCAAAAATTGCTCGAGGTAGCTGATACGCATAAGAGGGCGTATCAGCTAGCAGTCAAACGTGGCGTGCCTATTGCTCTTGGTACAGATCAATTCATCAGCTCGGATAATCCCGCATTGGGATATGGACGCAATGGTGGAGAACTGGTGTACGCGGTTGCGGCAGGCATGACACCGCTGGCTGCAGTTGAAGCTGCCACAGCCAATGGGCCGTTAACACTCGGTGACCAGGCGCCAAAGAGTGGCCAGTTGAGGGAGGGATTTGACGCAGATATCATCGCACTGACAGCAAACCCACTAGAGAATATAACAGTGGTCTCTGATCCGAAGAACATCACGCATGTATGGCGATATGGCAAACTTGTCAAATCAAACTAAAGTGATATCTGATGATAGAATAAGACCTGTCTTCGTCTCTTCGATTTGTCCTTGTTCCATCCTTTCAACTGTCAATGTCTAACTTATATAAGGAGGGGATCGCTGAGTGTGCATACTAGTTTGCGCTCGTCGCGTCCTGACGAGTCAGTGGCACGGAATGCCGATTCAGTTCACTTAGCCCACCTGATCCTGGGAAATACTGGTGTCGACACCATAGATGAGTATTTTGGCGTATCCCGTGGGAAGCACTCTCACGAGCTCGCTTTGATTCTATGCTGTGCTGCATACAGTATGTCTTCTATCTGCTAGATGGTCTCCTGTGTCAATTGCTACATCCTCATCAATTGTCTAAATTAGGTATGCACCAGGGACCCTTACCTGAAACTGGACGAGTTATCAGAAAGATATGAGGACGATGCGCCTTGAAATGGCACGGTAAGTTATTGTGGTGGAAGAAAGAGCGAAGGAATGTGGATGGAGAACCTGAGGCTCTAAGTCCGCCAAGTCGAGTAGGCTGCAGCAACTTCTGCTTTTTTCACTTCACCCCCCAACTTAGCCAGCGACATCTTCCTCGTTCGAATCGATTTATCCACCCCTTTTACCGTCCGGCATTTTTCGCGGATTTCAATTCCGGTCTTTTCCGCTCCTGAAGCCAAGCCACTCGTCCTCTTCCGATAGTAAGTAAGCAGCGCCACTTGAAGCCCGGATTCATACCTAATTCGATGACCTCCTTGCCAACCAGATACCGTTGCGGGATATAAGTGGAATAGGATCACTTATGCAGACAGATAGTGACATTGCTTCGTTAAACAGGGCTCTTGTGGGTTAGCCAAGACTATCGATGGTCTGGACAACCTCAGCAATGTGGATTGTCTGGATACCCGGATAGGTCGGCAACGCTCAAAAAGGGAGACTGTCGGTTATCTATGCCGCCAGATCTGGTCGGCATGCCGCCCCCTCAACGCAATGCCTGAAGAGTTTCAAGCGCTACGCGTCTGCTGAAATATTGATTGGGCGTGACATCCGGTCATTCGACTAACATACCCAGCGCAACTGTTTGACGGAGGACGCTTCATCCTCGCCACCCGCAGTTTGCTGCAGCCAAACATTGCTACTTGGAATATGGTTATCCCTACGGCATCGAAAAGAAAAGCGAGGACAATAATGATCTTCCCGAGGTATTCTAGAAGCCCGACCCACCGAGCTATCGTGAATTTGTCGTGGACATTTCATCTACTGTGAAACAGCTATGGGGGCGAACAACCGAGGCCATTGCATTATATTGCCGTTTTGGGAAGACGATAGAAGCCGATCATCCGCCCTGACGACTGAACCAGATCCGGAACCTCATAGATAGTAGATGGCAGGTGCACGGTGCACATAATGTTTCTCATCTGTAAGTAATCCACTCACGGGTACTCGGCTCACCCAAATTACTTGAGGTATTACTAGAGGCCCTTCATCATTCTTGGATGCCCCTAGGGGCTCCGTAAATGTATATAAGATGCTTCCATTCTCGTGAACTACAGAAATACAATATCTTGTGTATCATCAATCTTGTCCGGCTATTAATTCAGCTGTCATGAATTCTCCTGGGTTCCCGGAAGACGAAAAGTCTTCCGACTTACCAATTCCAGAACGAAAGAGTCTCGACACACTGAATGTTCCCCATATAAATGTTCGAGAAGCTCCAAGTTCAGAAACCCTGACAGTACCCCATGCGAACACCACCTCCCCTCCTGGGAAAGACGCAGAATGGAGCATGACCCCGCAGGTCATTCGGAGCCAGGAACGTGAGGCTGCGGCAGGATTCAAGAAGCGAGAGCTAGGTGTGACCTGGAAGAACCTCGGCGTGGATGTCCTTGCAGCGGAGGCAGCAGTCAATGAGAACCTATTCTCCCAGTTCAACGTACCTCAAAGAATCCGTGACTTCACCCGGAAACCACCCCTGAAATCTATATTGACGGAAAGTCACGGCTGTGTCAAGCCAGGGGAGATGCTCCTAGTATTGGGACGCCCGGGTTCGGGGTGTACCACTCTTCTCAATTTACTCTCCAATCGCCGCCATGGCTACCATACCATCAAGGGCGACGTGAGCTTTGGAAATATGTCCCATGAAGAAGCAGCTCAATATCGGAGCCATATTGTGATGAATACAGAAGAAGAGCTATTCTACCCCCGGTTGACCGTTGGTCAAACAATGGACTTTGCTACTCGGCTCAAAGTTCCATCTCATCTTCCTGATGGTACCGCATCTGTGAGCGAGTATACTGCTGAGACAAAGCAGTTCCTCATGGAATCTATGGGGATCTCACATACCGCCGACACGAAGGTGGGAAACGAGTTTGTACGGGGCGTATCAGGAGGAGAACGAAAGCGAGTATCTATCATTGAATGCCTGGCAACAAGGGGATCTGTCTTTTGCTGGGACAACAGTACCCGCGGTCTCGATGCCAGTACTGCATTGGAGTGGGCTAAGGCTTTGCGAGCGATGACTAACGTTCTCGGACTCTCAACCATTGTGACCCTGTATCAAGCGGGGAATGGAATCTACAACCTCTTTGATAAGGTCTTGGTTCTGGACGAGGGGAAGCAGATCTTCTATGGCCCTGCAGCTGCAGCAAAACCTTTCATGGAGAACCTGGGGTTTGTCTATACCGACGGTGCCAATGTTGGTTAGTCGTCTCAAATCATCCCCCACTACGGAATCTTGACTAACATCTACCTTTTGCCAGGTGACTTCCTAACAGGTGTGACCGTGCCTACTGAGCGAAGGATAAGGCCTGGGTATGAAAACAGGTTTCCGCGAAATGCCGATGCTATCATGGCAGAGTATAAGGCGTCAGCTATTTACAGCCACATGACAGCAGAATACGACTATCCCACAAGCACAGTTGCCAGGGAGCGGACGGAGGCATTCAAGGAGTCTGTTGCCTTCGAAAAGACCACGCACCAACCACAGAAGAGTCCTTTCACCACTGGATTTGGGACCCAAGTTCTCGCGTGTACGCGGCGCCAGTATCAGATTCTGTGGGGGGAGAAATCCACATTCTTGATCAAACAGATCCTGTCTCTGGTTATGGCCTTGATTGCCGGATCCTGCTTTTATAACGCTCCCCAGACATCTGCCGGACTCTTCACAAAAGGTGGAGCAGTCTTTTTCTCCCTGTTGTACAACACGATCGTCGCTATGTCCGAGGTTACCGAGTCCTTTAAAGGGCGCCCTGTGCTCATCAAGCATAAGGGATTTGCTTTCTACCATCCGGCTGCCTTCTGCTTGGCGCAGATAACAGCTGACTTTCCGGTGCTACTCTTCCAATGCACGATCTTCTCGGTCGTATTATATTGGATGGTCGGGCTCAAAGCAACAGCAGCGGCATTTTTCACCTTTTGGATCATCCTGTTCACCACGACCTTAGTGAGTCATTCCAAGCCCAGTAATAGCTCTCAACTAACATTACTTAGTGTGTTACAGCACTATTTCGATGCATTGGTGCAGCCTTCAGTACCTTCGAAGCCGCTTCGAAGATTTCGGGAACCGCTATCAAAGGAATCGTCATGTATGCTGGCTATATGATCCCTAAACCAAAGGTCAAAAATTGGTTCCTCGAGCTCTACTACACCAACCCAATGGCTTATGCCTTCCAAGCAGCGCTGTCGAATGAGTTTCACGGTCAGGTTATCCCTTGTGTCGGAAAGAATATTGTCCCTACCGGCCCCGGATATGAGGATGTCGACTCTGCCAACAAAGCTTGTACTGGAGTAGGCGGTGCTTTGCCTGGTGCAGACTACGTGACCGGTGACCAGTATCTCTCCTCGCTCCATTACAAGCATTCGCAGCTCTGGAGGAATTTCGGGGTCGTATGGGCGTGGTGGGGCTTCTTCGCCGTGCTCACGATTATTTGCACCACATATTGGAAAGCCGGTGCCGGGGGAAGTGCTTCATTGTTGATCCCCCGTGAAAACTTGAAGCAGCACCAGAAAAGCATTGACGAGGAGTCTCAGATTAAGGAAAAGGAGCAAACTAAAGCTGCCACTAGCGACACGACTGCGGAGGTGGATGGCAACCTTTCCCGCAATACTGCCGTCTTTACCTGGAAGAACCTCAAATACACTGTCAAAACACCTTCCGGCGACCGGGTCTTGTTGGATAATATCCACGGCTGGGTCAAGCCAGGTATGCTTGGGGCGCTTATGGGCTCTTCAGGAGCGGGCAAGACAACCTTACTTGATGTTCTTGCACAGCGAAAGACGGAGGGCACCATTACTGGGTCTATCATGGTTGATGGCCGGCCGTTACCTGTGTCCTTTCAAAGAATGGCTGGATACTGCGAGCAGTTGGATGTTCACGAACCGTTCGCTACGGTTCGGGAATCTCTAGAATTCTCTGCATTATTGCGCCAACCCCGGACAACCCCTAGAGAAGAGAAACTCAAGTATGTTGATACCATCATTGACCTGCTTGAGCTTCATGATCTGGCAGACACTCTTATCGGCACAGTTGGCAATGGCCTTAGTGTGGAACAAAGAAAACGAGTGACTATTGGTGTGGAGCTTGTATCCAAACCGAGCATCTTGATTTTCTTGGATGAGCCTACCTCTGGGTTGGATGGACAGTCTGCTTATAATACAGTGCGGTTTCTTCGCAAGTTAGCCGATGTTGGACAGGCTGTTTTGGTGACTATTCATCAACCTTCTGCCCAGTTATTTGCGCAGTTCGACACTCTTTTGCTGCTCGCACGCGGCGGCAAAACTGTGTATTTTGGCGATATCGGCGATAATGGGCAGACAATCAAACATTATTTCGGCAAATATGGTGCACAATGCCCCGTTGAGGCCAACCCAGCCGAATTCATGATCGACGTGGTCACCGGAGGCATCGAGAGCGTCAAGGACAAAGACTGGCACCAGGTTTGGCTTGAGTCGCCTGAACATCAGCAGATGATCACCGAGCTTGATCACTTGATATCTGAGGCTGCCTCGAAGCCCTCCAGTGTAAATGACGATGGATGCGAGTTCTCGATGCCGCTCTGGGAGCAGACGAAGATCGTTACCCACAGAATGAACGTGGCTCTTTTCCGAAATACCAACTACGTTAACAATAAATTCTCCCTGCATATCATCTCCGCCCTGCTCAACGGTTTCTCATTTTGGAGGGTCGGTCCAAGCGTGACAGCCCTGCAGTTGAAGATGTTCACTATTTTCAACTTTGTTTTCGTTGCACCAGGTGTTATCAA
Organism: Aspergillus piperis CBS 112811; assembly: GCF_003184755.1. NCBI lineage: Eukaryota > Fungi > Ascomycota > Eurotiomycetes > Eurotiales > Aspergillaceae > Aspergillus > Aspergillus piperis. The sequence continues at coordinate 195,627 of NW_020291603.1, forward strand.
TCAGCTCCAACCATTGTTCATCCAGAGACGCGATATCTACGATGCACGAGAGAAGAAGTCAAAGATGTATTCATGGATCTCATTCGTCATTGGTCTGATTGTATCCGAGTTCCCGTACCTTTGTGTATGCGCAGTCTTGTATTTTCTTTGCTGGTACTACTGCGTACGCCTGCCTCATGATTCCAACAAGGCGGGTGCCACCTTCTTCATCATGCTCATCTACGAGTTCATCTACACGGGTATTGGCCAGTTTATTGCAGCATACGCACCCAACCCAACATTTGCCGCACTCGTGAACCCCATGATTATCAGTGTCTTGGTGCTCTTCTGCGGCATCTTCGTTCCATACACGCAACTCAACGTGTTCTGGAAATACTGGCTCTACTACCTCAACCCGTTCAACTATGTCGTCTCGGGAATGCTCACCTTCGATATGTGGGATGCCAAGGTGACCTGTAACGAGGACGAGTTTGCGCTGTTCAACCCTACCAATGGCACCTGCGCTGAATACTTGAAGGACTACATCGCGGGTCAGGGCTGGCGTGTCAATTTGACCAACCCGGATGCTACTTCGACTTGCAGGGTGTGTGAATACCGCCGTGGAAGTGACTTCTTGACCACACTAAATATCAACCACTACTTTTACGGATGGCGGGACGCGGGAATCTCGGTCATTTTTGCAATTAGTGGCTATGCGTTGGTGTTTGCATTGATGAAGCTCCGGACGAAGGCTTCGAAGAAGGCGGAGTAGAGGAAAGCCATAGACTCTCTGCTTGTCGTGGTGCAGTGGTGTGTTGTGTGGCATGAGAGCGAGGGGTTGTAAGTGCATATGAGATGAGTGTGTCAGATGAGTGTGTTGATTTGTTGAAGTTTTCAGGCCAGTACCCTGGCCCAGGGAATGACTGTACAGTTGTTGCATATATAGTGTATAGAGAGATAGACTGGAAATAGAGATAGACTAATCATATAGAGTATAGAAAATAAAAGCATCTTTGCTCAAACAAAGCTGTACACAGCAGGATACCACTTTCAAATGCAGACACAGAATAACAGCACGCAATGCAATCACATATCATAACATATCTTCATCACACATCATCAATATCATATCTTATAACCAAACCCCAACCCCAGAACTCACATATATACACTCCCCACCACACTCCCCTCTGAAATAACATTTACATCTACTCCAACCTCACTCTCCCTTCTCTCCACCTTCTCGCCCCCCACTCCACCGCGGCCGGAATGCCAAAAGCCCAATGACACAACAAGCCCCCCAAGAACCCAACAGCATCATTCTTAAACCCGACCAACAGTCCCACCGTAACCATCATAACCATCCACCTTTTCTTCCTCTCAAAATCACTCAACATAGGGCCCAAATCCTCCCCGGTCAACCCGGCCTGACCCGCAACCGCCTTCCTTATATCCCTCGCTCCCGTCGTATTTAAGCTCTCGCCCACACTAAGCAACTCCATCCCCGCCGCAATAACCATAACGCCCAGCAAAGCCGTCGGAAACCTTTTCAGCAACCCGACCAACGACTCACCAAAGAATACGCCGATCACGAGCTTGAACACACCCAGGAAGATGATGCTGGCACCGGAACGCGCTCCGAAGCGGTATTGGGCCGCGAGGCCGCCGGAGCCATGGCAGACGGGCATGGCGCCGAACCAGCAGCCGAGGAGGTTCATGGCGGAGACGCTGAGGGCGATGGAGGTGACGTTAAGGTGGGAGGAGTTGGTGTGCGTGGGAAGGAGATCATGGGCGAGGTGGACGACTGCGACGATGGAGTTGAGTGTTGTTAGGGGGATTTGGCCGATTCCGGCGTCGAAGATGCCTGAGGACCAGTCCGAGGGGGTGGGGAGGACGGTGTAGGGGTGCCAGAGGGAGAGGGAGGGGAGGTCGGAGGCTAAGGTGGCGAGGATTAAGGCGAAGAGGAGGCCGAGAAGAAAGACGAAGAGGGCGTAGGGGACAGTGCGGTAGACGGTGGTGGAGAGGAGGAAGCAGAATGCGGCGAGGGCCCAGAGTCGATTGTCGGCCCAGGAGGGGGAGAGCCAGGAGAGGTTGCTGAGGAGGGAGTTGCAGGAGGCGATTATCAGGGAGAGGCCAGCGCCGACTTGGATTCCTTTGATGATGGGTATGGGGATGGCGTTGGCGAAGCGTGTTAGCAGTCCGGTTATGCTGAAGAGGAGGATGAAGGCTGCGACGAAGAGACCGGCTGCGGCGATGGAGCCGTTGGTGAAGCTGCGGGCGATGGCGACGGCTGCGATGGCTTTCATGGGTTGGACGGGAAGGGGGATACCGAAGAAGACGCCGGTGAGGATGTTGAAGAGGCCGGAGAAGATTAACGTGCTGGAGAGGGAGACGGTGTTGTTGACGGCTAGGGCTATGGCGATGGGGAGGAATGTGCCCAGGTCACCGAGGGAGCCGGAGATCTCGGAGACATAGTGGTGGCGGAAGGTGGAGAGGTTGTGGGCGTTTATTTGGCGGAGATTCATGGTGGTGGACTTGTAGAGGAGGGAGAGAGGATGAGGAGGGAAGAGTAGAGAGGAGAGGGGAGAGTTGATGATGAAAGCAAGGAACGAAGCCGAAGCAAGGCGGAGCAAAAACATTCCCCGCATCATCGATGGTCTGATAAGATCAGCCGATCATCCCGCGGAGATGCGTCCAATGGCTCCGTTGACTATTTCCTCTACGTAAGTGATAATAATTATAGCTAATTTTGATAATAGATCTTGTTCATCTAGGCTTCTCTATGGCCTTTACATAAACTATATACAACACAAAGCCTGTGGATGTACCCCAGGATCACACCAGATGTTATCTGCGGGATCGCCATCCGAACCAGCCCAGCCGCCAATTAAAGTTATCTTGATCTTCCTATCTTGGCGGGTTTCGGAGAACCCAATCTATCTTACTCCGGCGAATCAGCCTACTATCTGTACCTATGAGGACACTAGAAGACAATTCCATGATCGCCATAGTCCACTCTCCAGTACTCCAACATGTCACCGCGCCGCGGCGACCACCTGGGATGGCATCTCCGGTCCTTTGCGCGGCACCATGAGCCTTGATATCGAACAGCAGGTGATGCTATCAAATCCAACGAAGAATGTGATCAACGTTGACTGTTCAGGCCGATGGGCCTGTCCAAAACGACCATTGGCATAAAGGAGCTGCGCAGCATCCGGCCGCCAGTCATCACATTATGCAGAATTGATCACCAAACGGATAGACCGTACGACACCTGTGTACGACAGAGCCGCAACCATGCGAAACAGGTTGTTCAATACCCTCGTGATAGATACCGAACAAGCTTCGCGCAATCACAAAAACTTCCCACTCGTAAATCTCGACCCAAAGTCCGCCGCCTTATTCATCATCTCCCGTCTCTGCGCATGCGTTATCTTCGACGATAGCGACATATCCTTCTCCTTATCAAACGCGCGAGCACTAGGATCATCCTCCTCCTCTTCTCCATCCTTCTTCTTCTTTCTCTCCGCATCCCTCGCCTTTGCCTCCTCCTTTCTCTTCTCCTCATTAAAACGGTGGATCTTCTCCTGCATAGCCCGCGAGGGCTGTGCGCCGCGCGCTCCTCCCGCCGAGTCCCCTGCATCAGGAGCAGTAGGCCGTGTCTGTACACCCAGCACCTCATCCTGCAAGCGCTTCATCTTCTGCTCTGGCGTCTCGGTCCAGGAAACATCTAGCCCGCCCGCACTGGGCGTAGTGTTGGCTCCCCGCCCGGTTTGGAATTTCCGATTGCGGAGTTTCGTGGGGTCGACACGGGAGTTGCGGTTCGAACCGTCAATGGGTTCGAGCATCCAGGCGTCGCGCTGAGGAGCTTTTGGCGCTTCCGAGGTAGTTGCGGAGGGGACGGGTTGTGTTGCGCTGGAGTCGGGGACAGAAGAAACGGTGCCTTCTGGCGGAGGGAGACTGGGTCCGAAGTCATCGTCGGAGTCATCATCGGAGGAGCTGTTGTCGGAGGTATTGGCGTCTGCGCTGGCGGAGGGAGGAGGGGGGGCTGGACCGATCACTTTGCGGCGTTTGCTGGAGTCGTCTTCGCTGGTGGGTGGCAGGGAAGGCCCGGCGGCGTATTTGCGCTTTTCGGGTTCCATGTTGTGAGTTGGAAGGATGGGTGGGTAGAATCACTGAGGGGTATTATGGTGTGCAAGGCCTGCTCGCTGCTTCGTCTTTGGGTTATCTAGACGCGAATTGTGGTCTGTCTCAGCAATGGTAGTGAAGTGGGTGTTGGAGGATGACTTGAAGCTTTGCGATGGGAGGTGAGGCAAACCGATCAAACATGCAATCATAGGGTCACGTGCAATTATCTATAGTCTGCATGGGTATGTATCACCTGGGGATAACTTCATTTCATTGGCTTCCATATATATTATTTATCTGGCCTAAATAATCATCAACTCATGATACACCTCAAACTGACTAATTATCTACTTCCTCCAATGACATCTGTATTCCTACAGGCTTGTTCTCTTCTTATCCCAATATGTCCCTTCCAGTCTGCGGGCGCCCATGTACCTCTGTCTCGTTAGAAGAATCACGAGACAATTCTTGCTGCAATGTATACTCGACATACGGTGGGCTGCTCTCCGTACTCGCCACCGCAGTCGACTCACTACCCTGGCTGGCAGTCCGCGTCGTCACCCATGTCTCTGGCTTGGGTTCGTCCTTCTGCGGTTGCTCTCGTGGTTTGATGATCCCCATCTCTACAAATCGACTCATATCACGATCGTCTTGCTGCGAGACCCGGCGTCGGTGATGGTCACTAAGCTCTCGAACGAAGGTGCGGCTCTTCTTCCACCAGCTGGGCTTCCTCTGCCCGACACCCACAGCATCGGCAACTGCATGGTCGAACTCGTCTCGCTGCACGATCAATGCCTTATCTTCATTCAGTTCACAGAATCCACAGATGTTGAACAGAATGAGCAAAAGCAGCACCGGTGTGTATCCCAGCCCGTAAAACCATCCAGAATCGACTCCGTATCTCAAGGGGGATATCGTCCAGTCGAAGGCAGAAGCAATAGCGTAGCCGATCTTTATGCCAAGCAACACAATAGCTATAAGGAATTGCGATGGAGCCGCATTCAGGTAGAATAAGAGCTGACCTGTGGTACTGGTTGGTCGCGCCCGGTAGCGGTAGATGCTATGCTCCAGGCTGTAGCAGATCACTAAGACGCCAGCTATTGCGACAAATCCGGCAGCACGCCATCGTATATCTGTAGCCACTGGCTTGGCTTCATTGAGCTGTTGGTCGAGACTGCGTTGCATCTCAATGGCAGTCCAGGAGCGCGGAACGGTCAAGACAAAATTGGCCAAAGCGCATCCGTAGAAGACGAGCGGGAGCACGAACTCCTGCCCTTGCCGGCTACTGGATACTTGGAATGCATACGGATCCCGATCGTAGATCTGTCGCTCTTGCCAGGAGCCCCTGCAATTTGTATCAGTTCTGTTCCACAAGACTAGGTATGCAACTTATCATCACTGACCAGTGCCGTACCGCCTCCCATACCGCGGCCATCATCCCCGGCGTCAACAGCGTGTAGAACACACTCTGCAGAATCAACGGGACGCTCACGATGTACCCCCGATCCACGTCGATGCTCATGAAGCAGCTAATGGTGCCGCAGGCGGCAATGAAAAGCATCCAGATCCATTTCGCCCGACGGCCCAGGAGTGTCCACCGGCGATCAGCAGGCAGGTACCGCCGGCTATGCTTGCGCATGTTGATCAATGTGAAAACAATGGCAAAGACAAACATGAAGGCAAAAGCCAGGCCGGCCGACGCATGTCGACCCATATCCCGAATGGGTGCATAGCAGGAGGTCCCGTTCACGAAAGTCCCATTCTCGTTCATGTGTGGTTGGAATTGATTAAAGGCGAGATAGCAGTCCGTACCATTGGAAAGAGTCCCATTGCTGAAAAGCGTGTAGTGATAGTAATTCAATGCGGTTCGATTGAAATGGACCTCGTTGATGAGCACATCGGTGGCATTCGCCCCGGCTTCAAAGGGGACTACAGCCCGCACGTACAGCAGAGGCATCGCAAGCCAATTAGTCGTGTCAATTGAGACACTCCGGGGTCACCTTGATTGGCTTAAGCTCCTGTCAACAACTTCTGCTGATGCCTTGAAGCCGCGCACGCATCGCGACCGAGCAGCAGCGGAGGGAAAGGAATGAGACAACATCAAAGTAAATTGTAACAGGGGTCATAGCACAGCGGACCAGCAACGGTATCCGGAAGTTGACGGATCGATGACGCCGGCCAGCGATAGCAAGGTTGTATCCAGGGCAAGTCGATGATGCTCGGAACCGCCCGCGAGCCAATGGTAACCGCGGATGAGAGTCGCGACCCGAAAGATGAACAGTAGGGAAGATAATTAGAGTTGAGTCGTTCGAGAACACGACTGTCAGCCAGGTCATGGCAGGTAAATTAGGTTTGCTATTAGTGCAGGTGCTGCCGTTCTCCTGGTTGAGGGTTCATGTTCGGTCGCGGCTCCGGATGCGGTCGAGATAGGGCTTCCAAACTGTGCCAGTTGGCGGCGATCACTCGGGATGAACGACGGTCGGTTCAGTGATGACCAGTTTTATCTAATCAGTGAACAGTCAAAGGTTGGCTTATTTTCCCAGTGAATAATGGCATTGTCGTGCCACATCATCTCTGATATCGATCTTTGGCTTGCTCCATGGCAGCCAGTTCACCAGTGTAACTGTTGATATGCAAGGTATGCAGTAAAAGTGCAAGTACATTGCGCCCGGCAGTTACACCGCTAGGTTGAGCTCAGAGTAAATCCCACTTCATCAAGCAGATTTGGATGTCGAGCCCATGGGATGATTGCCATCCAATTCATCTCAACCCCGCGATCGCCCTGCACCTTGCGTCAGGGTGTCGGCTGCTCTATCCGCGGACAATATGAGATAGTCGCTACCTCGAACAAACATTGAGCATGAGCCAGTCCGTAGGCTTGTGTACCCTTATTGGCTGTTAGAGGGGATGGTGTACTGTTATCTGGCAGAAGCTTCAGTTGCAGTCCGTTTTCGGTTGTACTTGGTATTACTTCATCGCACGTCCCACGTTTCAGCTATTATTTGAGGAAGCGGTCCATAATTTAGCCCACCTCCATTCTGCATTATAAAGAGAATATCGAGAGCCGACGGTCGACCGTGACATTAGTTCATTGAGGATCCAGTAATTCTTCACCCAGCAAGCGCGATGGGGTCCAACTTCGTGGCTAGCCATGGTCCGGCTTTGATCTTTCTTTTCCTCATTTTCTTTGTTGTGAATGTGAGTTATCTTTTTTTTTTCCCGCTTGATAGATCGAGGCTAACCATGCAAACGAGTAGAGTATTTACCGCGAACGAAGGAACCCGTTGTCATCGGTCCCCGGCCCCTTCCTGTGCAAGTGGACGGATATCTTCGTTAGATATCAAACGGTCATAGGGAACCGGCCACGATATGTGCAAGCGCTACATCGACAATATGGTAAGGGCATCTCGTTGAACAGAAGCGTCCTCGGGGCTAATTACGTGCCTCTATGCAGGTCCTGTCGTCCGGGTTGGCCCGAACGCAGTCGACATTGCTGAGATTGCTGGGGCTCGGGAAATCCATCGCATAGGAAGTGGCTTCCTGAAGTCGCCAGTATACGAACTGCTCAAGCACGACAATGCAAAAAGTATTTTCACTACTTCGGATCCAAAGTTCCACAGTAAACATCGCAGACTCCTTTCATCGCCCTTCGCAGATGCGAACTTGCATTCACTGGAGCCCTTGATAGAGGGCCGCATCCGCCTCACGATGAAACGCATGCGAGAGGAAATGACTATCCGTGGAGTAGCGGATGTCCAGAAATGGTTCTCCTTTATGGCTAGCGACATTATTGGAGAACTGTCCTTCGGGGACTCATTCCGGATGTTGGAACAAGGCAAGGTATTATAGCCTATCGCCAGCCGAGCTTCTGGACGTGGATTAACGAGGCACACAGAAAAATCAACACATCAAAGACATGGAGATAGCCGCCTTCGTCGGAGAGACTCGAGCAGCTTTTCCTGTGCTCTCCATGCTCGCGGCATTCCTGCCGATCCCTTTCTTCAAGGAGGCTAACAAGAGCCGGAATCGAATAGTGGAGTATACTGACGAGTCCATTAATCGGTACAAAAAGCTGCTAGCTGCTAGCCCCGATAATGTCAAGCCTACACTTTTCACGAAGCTGTATAATGCTGGCAAAGCAGGATTGCCTGATGCGGAAATCCGCGACGATGCGTCCGATCTCATCATCGCTGGAAGTGACACCACTGCTAACACTTTGACCTATCTCACCTGGGCAGTCTGCAAAACACCAATAATTCGGCAAGCACTTGTTGCCGAGGTGGCCACACTACCCGAGCAATTCTCTGATAAGGATGTCCAGAACTTATCCTATCTGAACCAGGTCATTGACGAGACCTTGCGCCTGTATCCCGCTGTCCCTTGTGCTCTCCCTCGCGTTGTACCACCACACGGGGCAATATTCGGTGGCCATTGGGTTCCCGGAGGGAGCACTGTAACGACGCAACTCTGGAGCTTGCACCGTGATCCCGTTGCGTTCTCGGAGCCCGAAAAGTAGGTGGTCCAAGCATTCGCACTCGGGCTGGCCAAATCCGAGGTTGTTAACTAGTACTTGTATAGGTTTGACCCTTCCCGTTGGTCTTCGCCTACCCAGGAGATGAAGGATGCATTCATGCCATTTGGGGCAGGGACACGTAGTAAGTGCCGACTGTGGACTGTAGAGCACGTCAGCCAGCAGCTAACCCGACAGTAACAGACTGTCTTGGATTGCACTTGGCTCGGATAGAGCTGCGCTTGGCTACTGCCCATTTCTTCCGACAGTTTCCAAGATCCGAGGTATCATCCCGAGAAGGAATGAGTGATGATGACATGGAGCAAGTTCTGCATTTCCTGGTATCAACGAAGGGACATCGGTGTCTGCTAGAAGTTCAGTGAGAATTGCGGACTTGCTTCTCATAGCGTTTAAGGGTTTTCATCAGTCTTGTTCCTTCGTCTTCTTCATTTTAGTCGGATTAGCCAATTATGTAGTAAATCCACTATCTATATTGTCAGCAATCACATTCATGAGCACTGAGTCTGGCATTGTATAGTCCCGCAGCAGCTTTGAAGTCAGTTCAACGTCGGGTGAGGTGACTGATGTCGCACCTTAATGACTGATTTAAGTCACCTCTTGAGTATTTACTCCTATTCTCTCGTCTTCTTCACAACAGTTGTCATGAAGAAATCATTGTGAAATGAAAGTTGCTCTAGGGAGTAGAAGCAATGCAAACAAGACAAACTGCGGTGGAAGACGCTCGGACCACCGCTTATCGATTGCGGGAAAAACGCAGAAAAAAAGCGAATCGGCGAGAAGAAAACTTCCCCCTTCAACTCCCAATTGCACATCGTCACATCATGCCTCGTGAAAAGGTCAAGAGAGGCCGTCGCGCCACCGAAAAAGCCAACAAGGAAGCCAGCAAGCGGAAGCGCGACGACGCCCCCGAAGATGTCGTGTCCAAACGAGTGAAGCCTTCCGAAGACGAGACTAACGACTTCGTTAACGGTGCCGACTATATCGCTTTGGACGATGGACAACAACAGGACGAGGAGATGGCGCAGACGGGTGATATGCCCTTCTACGGTCTTCTCGATCCCGAGGAGCAGGAATACTTCTCGCGTGCAAACGAGGTGTTGGAAACCAACCAGTTCGGAGATGCGGAGGAGCGACGAGTCTTCGTTGAGAGTGTCTACAAGGAGGCCGAGGGCAAGGAATTGAAAATCTCGTGCAGTCAGTCCTGTTCGCGACTCATGGAGAAGTTGATCTCGATGTCGGACATACGCCAGATCCGGAGACTGTTCAACAAATTCATCGGACATTTCTTGCACCTGGTCCAGCACCGATTCGCCAGTCATTGCTGCGAGACTCTGTTCATCCACGCTGCACCAGGTGTGTCGCAAAAGCCATCCAAGAAGGCTAGCAAGACCGACGCCGAGGATGGAGACGAGCCCGAGCCCGAACTGTCGCTAGCGGAGATGTTCATGAAGGTCATCGAGGAGCTGGAAGGAAACTGGGGATACTTGCTGACGGAGCGGTTTGCGTCGCACACCATTCGCGTTCTCCTTCTGGTGCTCGCAGGAGAGCCTGTCGATCTATCCTTAAGCGACTCGGTCGTTGCTAGTCGCAAGAAGGAAAGACACGGCGTCCTCAACGAAGTGCAGGACGAGAACCCCGTTGCGCAGAAGCGCAGCGTGCCCGAATCATTCGAGGGCACCCTGAAGAAGGTCATGCAGGATATGGTCTCCGTGCTCGACGACACCTATCTTCGCGCACTTGCCACCCACCCCGTCGGAAACCCAGTCCTCCAAGTCCTCGTATACCTGGAGCTCTCCCACTTCGGAAAGGCCAGCGCGAAGGACCCCAAGTCGATCATCCGCCGACTGATCCCCGACGACACCTTCGAAGAAGGCACAGAAAGCACCACCTTCATCCGCGGCCTTCTCTACGACCCCGTGGGATCCCGCCTGCTCGAGACCATCGTCCGATACATGCCGGGCAAGCTATTCAAGGGACTCTACAAGAACTTCCTGCGCGACCAACTCCGCTCCCTGTCGCGCAACATCACAGCCGGCTACGTCGTGCTCAAAGTCCTAGAACGTCTCGGAAAAGACGACCTCGAAAACGCCGTCGAACTCCTCGTCCCGCAGATCCCCAACCTCATCGAACGCTCCCGCGTCATCGTCCCCAAGACCCTAGTCGAGCGATGCATCGTCCGCGGCGTCGACACCACCCCTATCGCACGCTCCCTCGAAACCGCCTACGACAGCGACCCGGCCAAGCGACTGGCCCAAATGCTCACTCTCGAGGACACCACCACCCCCTCTGAACCCCAACCCCAACAAACCCAAAACGAAGACCAAGACGAAGACCACCCGCAACCCCCCACAATGCCCAACTTCGACCCCGACAACGCCAACGCCAACATCAACACGAACCCCAAAGGCGCCAAACTCCACAACTCCCTCTTCGTGCAAACCATCCTCACAGCTCCGGGCCCCCTCAGCGCCCTCGTCTACAGCAGCCTCCTCTCCCAAACGCCCGAATCCCTCCTCACCATCGCCAAAGACCCCACCGCCTCCCACGTCATCCAAAAGTCCCTCACTCTGCCCACCTCGACGCCGCAATTCCGGCGTCAATTCACCGCCCGCTTCACAGGCCATCTCGAAGAACTGGCCCTGGATAGCAGCGGATCCCGCGTCGTGGATGCCCTCTGGCACGCTACCAAGGACGTGTTCTTCGTCAAGGAGCGCATGGCGCAGGAACTGGCAAGAAGTGAAATGGCTCTGAGGGATTCGTTTGTCGGTCGTGCCGTGTGGCGTAATTGGTCGATGGACTTGTATAAGCGTCGGAGGGGTGAGTGGGCGGCCAAGGCCAAGGGATTGGATGTTGGTGGTGGTGAAGGAGGTCAGAAGCCGAAGTCGAAGATTGAGTTGGCTAGGGAGAGGTTTGCGGCGAAGAAGGCGGAGAGTGAGAAGAAGAAGAATGGGGAGGATGCTTAATGATGCTTTTGATAGCGATTGTTATGGTTTTATCTTATTGGATATAGAAGGCAGCATGTATGTATGTATTATATTAGGACTGACTGTCTTGGGGTTATGGATAGATCAAAAGCATTTTATTCTTTACATCGGTTTCAATATAAGTAGAACTATAATCAGTATGGTGCTAGAATGAATTGTAAGTCGTGGTCACGTTACGAAGACTGGAAAGCAGGCCATCTTCTGATTTATTTCCTACGTCACACGAACTGATAATGATAGGATCGTATGTTGGAATTTCCATCATATTATACAAGTATATGTTATATCTAGAGTAGAGACTATGCCATATTCACGTGGTATCTGTTATGTAGTATACAAGCCGATCACATATATCGAACACATTTTTTATTGAGAAACATATTGCACGCAGTCCAACCACAATGAGAAGAAGAAGAAAGGAAGAGCTCATCCCCGAATAGATATGCGGCACTATTATAACAAGCCGGTTTCAAAGGTCAATTTTAGCAGGGCTGCGTTTCATAGGAAGGGTATCGAAGAGCGTTAATGATCCTGGCCTCAAGCACCGGGATCAGTAGCGGTTGTAGGAGCGACTCTCACGACGGCCCTCGCGACGGCCGCGAGAGGAGCCTCTCTCGTTCCAAGGATTGCGGGAATCGCGGGATGAAGAGGAGTGTTGGTAGCGGTCATTATAGCGGTCATTGTATCCACCACTGGAACGGGGCCTGTAGGAATCCCGGGACCTGAAGTCGCGGGGTCCACCACGCTTGGACCTCGGAGGGGGCTTGTCGCCCCTCTCCAGAGCTTGTTGGATCCTCAAAGGGAGCTGCGGAGGCTTGGGCAGCAAGTATCCGTAGGTGCACAGGTCATGCATGGCAGGCAGGGTCGCCGACAGAGGTTGGAGTTTGCCTATGATGGTACCCGCTTGGGACCTCCATGCTTCCACTCGATCGTCGATGGGAACATCCTGCGCGGCGAATTTGTATTGTTGTAGAGTTCGGCTCGTCTCTGAGCCATCGTCCTCAATCTCTTCGCGCATGTTGACATGCGCAACGGGAACCGAGGTCTGATCCTCCTCGATAGGCAGGTCGCCCAATATCTGTTTGAAGGCACGCTTCTCGTTCTTGTGCAGCAAGATCCAACCCTCACCTTCCTTGTTCGCACGGCCCGTGCGCCCCACGCGGTGGATGTAGGTCTGACGCTCGTTGGGAAGTCCGTATTGGATGACGTGCGTGACGTCGGGGAAATCCAAACCACGGGCTGTCACGTCGGAGGAGAAGAGAATGCCGCGGTACGCGCTGCGGAAAGTACTCGTGACACGAGTTCTTTGCGCCTGAGTCAGCCGCGAATGGATTTGGTAGATAGGGAGACGGTTGAGAGCATGTCCTTTGGTACGGTCCTCAGGATCATTCTGAAGCCGCCTGAAAATGTCATTGGCCAGCGAGACCATCGTTGTTGCGTTCAGGTAGACAATGGCCTTGAAATGCGAGTTTTCAGCGTAACCCTTCTTTGCCAGCTCTAGAATAGCAGGCAAGCCGTTCTGGAAACCATCCAAGTAGACAACCTTCTGGGGCACCCGCAAGTGGGTGGGCACCTCATCCTCCGAGACAGTCTTGATGAACTTGAAGTCAGGCTTCATAGTCTGACGCACCATGTCCATAACCTCACCTGGTACGGTGGCGGAAAACATCAGGGTCTGGCGGTCGACCTCCTCGGGTGCTGGCAGGAGGTCCTTGATCTCACCGATCTCTTGCGAGAAGCCATCATCCAACAAGCGGTCAGCCTCGTCGAAGACGAGAGCTTGAAGCTGCGGCGCCTTGACACCGCTGTAGGGATCGGAAAGAAGATCCTTCAGACGACCAGGAGTTCCAACCAAGATATTGCAGCCCTCGGTCCGGATCTTGTTTAGATGCAATCTCTTTTGAGTGCCGCCAACTGCCGTCTGCACGGCCAAACCCAATCCAGACACCAAGCGTTGTGCCTCGTTGGCAATCTGTTCTGCCAACTCACGAGTCGGAGAGATGACAATCGCCCGAATGTCGGGTGGGTTTCTCCCCCGGTATCCGGGACGCGAGCGTTTGATCGACGGATCATTAACAAGGCGCTGGATAACGGGGATCAAGAACGCAAGGGTCTTTCCGGTTCCGGTCTTTGCCTGTGCCAAGCTGTATGGGAAGAAAAATCAAAGTCAGCCGCCATTGCAAGAGGATGAAAGAAGGGAGGCAGAGACGAGGAACTACTCACACATCATCGCCGCTCAGTGTTTCGCGGATCGTCTTGGCTTGGACATCAGTCATGGTTTGAATCTTCATGGAATTTGTCACGGTTCGGATCAGTCTGTCGTTGACCAGGCCGTCTTGTGCCAGGCTGTGGAAATCGGTACTGGGTAGCCGGGGCTCGATGTCGGCGGCGACGTTGAGTTGCGCCTGAGCTGCTGCTCTGGCGTCAAGAAAAGCCGGAGACGGGTGATAGAGGGCGCGAGCACCATATGAGACCGCAGGCGCTGAAGCAGAGAGCCATTGGGGTTGCTGAGGAATCGATCTGGCCAGCAGAGATCGTGAAGCTCGCAGCGCATGGACGGCGCCGGCGGAACGGCGGAAAGCGCCCAGCATGATGAGGAGCTTGGGAAGGGTAAAAGGGTAACAGGGAAACAAATTAAAAACAAAGAAATATCTATTAAACCAATGAAGATGGGAAAATAAATAAGACACAAGGAGGGAGAATGGGAGGATGAGAGGGAGGAGGTGAACGGAGAAGCAACGGATTTCGGGGATCTTTTGATAAACGGAAAAAATGGACGGCAGAAAACCAGGCACGCCCGGGCGGTGACGCCACGGTGGATCACTTCCATCCTTCTAGATCTACACTCAATCCTCCAATAAATCTACTTCATTTGCACAGCTAAGCTCAGCTGGTCCAAGATGGCCATAACAATAAGCACCTAATCAAAGACATCCACCTCGCCGGCTTCGGCAGCACGGTCCCCAAGATCTCCCTGCGCACCCCACCGGGCGATGAGATTGGGATATCAATTTTCAGAAGTCCAGAGGCAATGCCCCCAGATGAAATAGGGCCCGGAGACAGATACTTGGTCTTGTGGCGCTACAGTACAAATCAGCCCCTTCTCACTAACCTTTCTAGTCGAGAAAAGGCTATTTGATATGAACCACGCGGGTGATATAGGGGTCACTAGGAGATGAAGAAAGGTGTAGTTCATTGAAAGGAAAAGTATTATCATTGCTTGTAGTGTGGTCGTAACGCTCGTTTCTAGCCATATGTCCGGTCCTGTCCTGTCCCATTCCAGATCCCATTCCTTTCTATGATCCATCCGTGTGAAAGAATAAACATTGCGTACCCGCAAGAGAACATAAAACCCGAAGTAAGGACCTTGTAAACACCTCTATATGCCGTCCTTGTATCTATCCATAGTTCAAATCAACTAAGATTCAATCTCCCCTTGGAACTCCCGGGTCAACGAGTACACCGACAGATCCGAGAAACTCTGGTGCGTAGCCGTTGGAATGCCCGGTCTTGCTGAAGCTATTGCTGTCGTTGGTGCCGGGACACAACCCCCAGGCGACATATGCACCGGCGACATGAGTTCGCGCACGTGGCCTGGGAACAATCCCTTGTCGAGATCACTTTGCCAGAGACGGCGGGAGGCGTCAAAGACTTTGTTGACGAACTCGCGGCGCAGGGACTCGTATTCTTGGAAGGTCATGGAGAGAGGAGCGTGTAGGTTGCGGGAGAAGATTTGTGTGAAGATGAGGGCGTCTTCGATGGAGTATGCGGCGGATTCGTCGCGGGGAGGCATCTATATTCGATGATCAATATCTGCTTCAAAAGATAAAAAAATATGGAGGCTAGGTTATGGCTTACCGCATGCGCTGCATCCCCCAAGAGAAGAATCCGTCCCTTGTGCCATTTCCCTCGTTGCCGGACCTGATATACCGGGTACAAAGCCCAATCTTCAGTGTGGTCGAGAAGTGCGCGAATGCTAGGGAGGGCGGATTTGGCAAACTGCGTGCGCACCAGATAGCGAATGGACATTTTCATGCTGGCTTGTTCGGGACAATCGCTTTTCGAAGTAGCTTGGTAGCGCTCAATGAGGTGTTCGTTCACACGGAGGATGGCGGCGGAGAAGATCTTCTGGCGATCAGGGTCGCAGTAACTGGTAAGGAGGGAACTATGGCGGGTGAGGTGGATGGCGGTCTGGTTGAAATGCATGGGGACTGGGAGATCGTGGGCGTCGGAGACGCTCTGGATGAAGGAGATGCCGGTGTATTCGGAGCGGTTGCCGGGATCGACAATGCGAGTGCGCGTGATAGAGTGGACGCCGTCGCAGCCCAGAACAAGATCTCCGGTAGCGAAGGAGCCATCTTCGAAAGATAAGGTGACGGAGGAGTCGGTTGTGGTGCCGCCTACCACTTTCTTGTTGAAGTAGACGGAAACCGAGGGTAGGTGATTTTGGATAACGGATAACATGGCGCGCGAGAGGGCATTTCGCATGACTCGACGGCCCTTGTAGCCACCGTAACCAAAGCCATTCTCGTCGGTGAATTTAAGAGGCCCAAGTCTGCGACCTGAGCGGAGGGAGAAGAGTTCAATGAGATCGACTTCGATGCCGGCTTCACTGCCCATGCGGTTGAGTTCGGACAAGACGCCCAGCTTGTCGAGATAGTTTTGCGCCGTTGGTGTCAGGCTGATGGCGCCCCCTGAGGCAGATAGTCCTGGAGCGCCTTCGAAGACGGATATTTTGAGGTCGGGGATGGAGGAAGCCAGTTCCTTGGCAAGAGAGATGGCGCTGGCCAGACCCGCGATGCCGGCGCCAACGATGAGGATATCACGAGGAACAGGGGTGGGCTGCATCATGATCGCGTGGGGGGTGGGAGTCTGTTACTGCTGCCGAATCCTGCTTCATTCCCCTGGCCGATGCGGGGGAGTACAATCGGATACTTATAGCGCAACCCCTCCGGGGGGATACAAGTCACACAAGTCACACAGGCACGGCGATGGTGGCGGATTGGACAGTCAAACCATGGTTCATCTGAAGGGACCAGAGATGTTGATCAGAGATGTATGTTTGCTCAGAAATTATTCACAGGGGGGCGATGGTAATTGTGGGTGTGCAATCTTGCAGAATTGCAAACTAGACAGACAGACCCTTTTCGGCCAAAACGGCAAACGTAACGGCTTGATGACGCCGCGTTCTCCGCCGGCCGAAACTGTCAATCCCAGCCAATCAAATGCCGAGGGAGGGAAAGCCGACCTGTACGACGACCGAGCCAGGCCCGGCCATCATTTGTGATTGGTGGGACGGGCCATAAGCTCGCGGTGGCCAGACCCGCCCATTTTAATTACTTTCTACTCTTTTGGGTGTGACACCTCGGCTTTGCATTCATTTAATCCCATCCAATAGTTCGCAGACTGAAGATACTACATTGAGATGGATGCAGGGAACTTAAAACAAACATTGGAATTGAAAATACATCCAGACAAGCATCACAGGCATAGTGACATAATGTAACTCCGTATCACCGACATCTAAAATTAACCAGTTCCTGTAATCCCAAACCAGTTCCTGAACTTTTCCCTTTCTCACGTATGCCCGTGACGTCAAGCACGATCCCCCTCCCCCAGATTATTATCATGATTACATATCCATCTGCATTGCATCTATACTATCCAATATTATTCCTTCCCTCCTCCCCCACTCCAACACTTCACAGCCTACTACCTACGACGAAACAATAGTAGTACAATGAACCTCACTGAAGAACCCAGCACCATCACCCTCACCACCCCCAAAGCGTCCATTACCGGCACCACCATTGCCATCATCCTCGAAGAACACAGTCTCGGGCTAATTATTGGTGACATGACAGTACGGTGGCTGATATAGTGCATTAGCCGTATGCCACGGCGGCGAGTCAATATGACAATATGTCTTTAATCTGAGGTTGCTTCCTTGAGTGAGGCGTTGGTTTGATCGGATGAATGGAGGTGAGGAGGGATTGGGAGAGGGTTCATCCTGGTGAGGGGAAGTGATCTTATCATAGTAATAACAGCTCGCTTGAGGTATTAGGGGGATATTCATTTCAACGATCATTATGTGATATTTATAATAGCCTTGCATATATATGTATGTAAACATCAAGGCCATTTCTTCTTCTCAACACTTAGGGACTCATAATTAGTTAGTATAATTAGAAATAAAACATGAACATCCGTATTATCTTTATCTTCCAGAAGCCAGCCATATACTCTTATGGCCTCCAAATCCGTGGGTATCAAGGTTCTCTGTAAACTTATTCTCCCATCACCATCACCATCACCATTATCATCCAACAGTCGGTAGAATATCCATACACATCGTTTTTCTTTTCTCTTTTCCTTGCGTCTGGGTATCTAATAGTAAACCTTCTCCTTGAAGATCGGAGGAACACCCTTGTCCAAGTCCCAGCAGATGTGGTTCTTCTCGTCCAGCCAGGCATCCTCGTCGGTGATCTTGATGACCCGGGAGGTGTGCTTGACCTCCTGGCGACTGACACCGAGCTCATCGCGAGGAATCCAGAGCAGAGGAGCCTGTGCCTTGATGGACGGGTTGAAGTAAGCGTCCCGCTCCACCTCGGGGTCATACTTGGTGATCTCCTGTCCGCTAGGAACCAGGCGGCGCATGTGCGCATAGCTGTCGTACCTGTCGGGACGAAGGTACCGGAGCAGGAAGTTGGGCTTAGCCTGGGGCTCGTCGGAGGTCAGACCCCGTTCGGCGGAGTCGATGTTGGCCACGCCGCTGTCGCGTGCCTTGGAGCCGCCGCCGGCGGCGTCATCCGACGCCTCGCCGGGCTGGCTCACCTTGGTCTGCTCGCGAGACAGCAGGGCTTCTACCTCCGACTCGAGGTTCTTGGGCAGGTAGTGGATCAGGGGCTCCAGAGCATTGTTGAGGGCCACGTGGTACAGAACACAGAAGATCAGCAGGATGATCATGAGGACCAGGGGTCCAGTGGCAATGCTGTCGGCAGCGGTAGCGATGGCGAAGAGACCAATCAGACAGACCATCAGGAGGTAGCAGCCCACAGTCAGGTGCTTCAGACCCTGGACGTAGGCCTTGCCCTGGGTGTCAATGTTGGCGTTCGACACATACAGCATGTTGTAGCGGTAGGCGAAGTAGAAGAGGTAAAGACCGATGGTGGCGAACCCAAGCACGAGGGGTGCAATACACGAGTAGACGATAGCTGTATGTATTGTCAGCTGGCCGTTCCCAACATCCTTAACGAACAGTTACTTACCGATCACAGCGAGAAGGGTAAAGATAGGATACACAGTTCCCCAGCCCAGACCAGCAAGGTTGGACCAACGGCTGTACATCTTTCGCGGCGTGTTGTCCAGGAGCCGACCCAGGACCTTGCCGAGGATCAGTCCACTGATCTGCAGCAGGGCACCGGCACTGAAAGACAACCCCTGCAGGATGATGTACGAGATGTAGAAGTTCGAAGCGGTGGGAATCTTTTCAGCCAACAGAGACGCAGCGGAAGTGGGATTGTTGATAATATCGGAGACGACACTGGAGGCGGAAGATGAAATAGTGACAACCAGGAAAACCTGGATGACTTCGAACGCGAAATAGAAGTTTTGTGTAGTCAACTCCACGGCAGCCAAGCTGGGAGCGCCACCGAGTTTGGCCATCACTATCGACAGATGAGAATGCGCTCAGACTTCACATACATGGAGGCCGAGGGTTGCAACTTACATCGGAGGATAATTGGCAGCAAGGCCATGAGTACGGACATCATGACCGTAGGCAGAAGAGACGTGATAACACCCAGAATCCAGCTTGGAACGTCATTGATAAAGCGAAGGAAAGGAACCTTCTCAGTCAGGAAGTTGATGTTCGAGATGCAGCCAACCACGGCAGTGGGGATGGCCCAGAAGACAATCAAAGCGACAACAAATGCGATGGTCACAGAGTAACGAACGAGTCGCTCCCACCACTTGATGCGCAAGTTGGACCAGATGACCTGGGTGGGCTCCAGGCCGATGTAACGAGGCGCCATGTGCAGGGGGTAGTTGTGGGCCACTGTGCGCGAGTTAGCATAGCTGGACACAAAAGACGGAGGACATGGAACACTAACCAGACTGGAAAGCCTGCTGAGCATCGGCCTGGGCGTGGAATTCAACGAAGACAGACGACACCAGCTCCGCATTACCTTCCCTGTGTTTGGCCTGAAGTTCCTCGATCTCGGGTTGAAGACGCTCGATCTCAGATCTCGCCCAGTTGATGGTATCGACCTTCTTACCGACCAGGAATGTGAGCCGATGGGTAGGGCGGTCTTGGGGTCGAACCCAGCGAGCTGCAACCGAGCCGGACTCATCGTCATCGTCGCAAAGGCTATCGCCTGCGTTCTGGCCTTCCTCCACGGACCCTTGCTTCTTGAGGGCCTTCAGGCGAGCAGCGTTGGCCAATTTGATGAGCTTCGTCTCCGCCGCCTCGAGCTTCATCGCAGCGTCCTCGCGCTCGGCAACCTTATCGTCCAATTCACTGGTGTTGGTCGTAAGCCAGACATTCTTCACCTTCTCGGGACCAAACATCTGTCGAATCTTATCGCGGCTCAAGTAATCTTCGGTGACCGCAGTAAATAGCACGGTGCGAGACGAGAGACGGCTGGCATATGCCGGAGCGAGGGCGTAAGCGTGGCGCAGATTGATGTAGAACAGGCATTCGCGGGTGATTGTGTAGAAGACGAAGCCTAGCAATACCATTAGTGACGGACACCCCCGAGCCATACTTTACAGGAAGTACACACCGACAAAGAGCCATGCAATGAATGCGTGAGCGAAGTAGCGAGCATACTTATCGGCGCTGACGTTCGACATGCTCAGCATATCTAATTGCTGACCGCCGCCGCCGCCCGTTGCATTGACCGGGAACAGGATAGGCCAGGTCATGCAAGCTCCCACGAAGCAAATCATCGACACAACCTTCAGGAAGCGCAGGAGGAGATAGGCATCCATGGAGTGATGCTGCAAGACATATTCATCGGGCAGCCGGTACATTTGCAAAATCCAGTTCCAGAGACCAGTAGGAGAAGCGGGAGTACGCTCCGAGGGGCGCAGAACACCCAGGTAGGTTCGGGGCATGTACATGCGAGTTTCACTGCGTCGCAAAATAATGAAGATGATTACCATGGCCGCGGCAGAGATCAAGGAGGGGACCAAGGTCGTGACCAGGCCCGAGGCCGAGTTGGAAGCGCTTTGCGGATCATCACTGCTCTGTGGGAGGGTTAGAGATGCGCTCTTCAGCATCAATCAAGGAATGCGACCGAGCGCAATCCCACAAACATCATTAGGACTCACCCGTTGGAATAGCTGATGAAGGCCTTCCAGGCCGACATCATGGATAGCCATGATGGCACGAATCAATGCCCGTGGCAGTACGAGTCTGCCGTGGTCAAGTAGAATATAGGTGCGGTTACGTCAAGAGGCAGAATGTCGCACGATCGAGAGCGGTCGACCGCAGAGAGGGGGAGGGGATCACAGGCAAGGGCACGGCCAGGATCGAAAGAGTGTGAGATCCAAACAGGGCAGCTGGACAAAAACGAAAGGGAGGGAGGGAGGTTTGTTTAAACGAAAAATGAGAAAAGCAAAGGATAGACTCAAGGGGCGCAAAGCTTAAAGGGAGAGGGGGAGCCACCCAAGGAAAGGAAACCTTTTTCTGTTTGGGTCGCCTGGGACTTGAAGTGGGTTTGCTGATCTGCCCACTGTAAAGAAAAAAAGAAAGTGAAATGGTAGAAAAGAGCCGGCAAAGCAGATTGGGTGCACAGCTCAGCGCATGCCAATTGGACCCCTAGGAATGGCAATGGTTTCGGCTGAACCGAAAGAATGGTTCCCGTGAAGGAAATCTCAGGCTAGCATCACGAGAAGAGTTAAAAGGGGAGCTCATCCGGGCTTTGGTCAAGTCTGGGTGGGATGGAGAGGGAATGAAGCTAGTGCCACCCACGAGGGAACAAGCCACTCCACTTGGGGCCGCGCAGGACGAGTGAGAGGCGATGCCACTGGCAGGTCAACTCTGGATCTCAGATGGGATCGTTGGGTCGCCCGGGTCACACTGCTGTAAGTGGAGGAGTCGATGACGATTGAAGGGGAGGCCAGCGTAAGGGGAATTCCGATCAGGAGCGCGCGAAATGCTAGATTTGCATTTGACTTTTGGGCTGATCAACAGCAAAGCGACGATCGCACTCCGTTTCAGCCACTGCTCGTCATCATGATATGAGCAGCATCATGCCAGCCAGACTGATGTTGTCCGATCCCAGGTGAATTCTCATTTGCCTTTTTGCCATCGGACCGGCACAGAATTCAATTCCCAGCCACCCATTATGATGTTGTTCACCGAGAGAAGCTTGCTTCCCCTCTTTTTTGCTGTCTGATGTGGCCCGGTGCCAACCAGGAATAGATGGAAAGCTGAACAATTCTCCGAGGGGATTCCGTTTGGTTACTGTGGCTGGAGAGACCCGATGAGGGAAGATGATAAGGCGCGAGAGTGGATGAGTTGGTCCCAATAGATCGGGCCTAGCAGATTGACTAGTGTCTCTTAGTCTGACTCGCGACTCGCTTACCGTATCGTATTGTTCCGACGCGCTTTTTGCAGTGGACTCTCCCATACATTCACACAGGAATGCCTGGTAAATCCTGGTAACCCTCTGTATGCGGATTGCTACCCAGGTTGGTCAATACTGTGTAGATAGAATAATGGCCTTTCGTCCGGTAGCGAAGGTGGCAAATTCGAATCTGCCCGAACCTTTCAGTTCCTAACTCAGGTCAGGGAGGAGGAAAATCGAGGAACGCAATCTCTTCTCCCCCAGACGGCCGGCTAGAGTGGGTTTGTTCCAGTGGTTGATTGAGACGGTCTTCTCCGTGGGTGTCGAAAGGGGCAGCACTCTGCGACCGACGCAAACGGCAGCAATGAAATCATTAGTTATTAAAACTATCAGACTATTGTGTCACAGTATGAAATTAGAGATGTACCTGTGATCTCATTTCCTTTCAAATGGAGAAGCCAATAAATGTTATGAAATCATAATAACAGTAAAAAAGCAATCTGCAAAACCTCAACCCGTGACAGTTGGTAAAAAAAAAAGCCAAGATCGGGATCTGTCCGATGGTTGGCTTACGACTCTCTTTTCTCCTCTCCCAGTCTCCAGTCTCCAGCCACAGCATCCACGGCGCCATGCGTTTCAACTTGCGAAGATTCTGACACGGGCCGCCCGTTTCATTTTGCGCCATCGTGTCTGTGGTCGGTCTGATCTATCATTCTTTAACTAACAGGACTATATATACTGGCATGTAGTAAGTACCAGGATTAGAGGAGAAGGGGGTAACTGGAATGCTAGAAATGGAGGGCATGGATGCAGTTGTGCTACACAGTCAACAGTAAACAGTCCTCAGTGTAAGCATCTAGTTTAGTCGCCACCGCGCAAATAGTCCCTTCCTTCACACAACACAATAACAGCAAACAACAAACCAGATCTTCCCCCATCAACAGGTGCATCATCTATGATCCGTACATACGCATCACAAGACTGGCTCATTTCCACCTCATCGTCCCTTGGATCTCGGATCATAGGTTCATCCCATCGATGCCTATGGAGGGACCCGCAGGCAATCAAACCAGTCTTTCAGCCTCGTGCTGGGGCCACCATCTGCCGTACCAGATCAGAGACCTTTTTGCCCTTGGAACCACTAGCCCGGCAACCCTTTTTTTTCTTTTTCCGCTAAAAATTTGTCAACGCTAACCTGGCTGTGTTTAGTGTTCTGTTTGAATTCGGCGGTGTGTTTGACTGAATGCAAGCACTGCTTGCTTAGTTTTCGATCGCCAGTGCGGAAGAATGTTTATGTGTCTGTTCTGTCTGTTTGTTGTCACTTGCGCGATGTGATACTTTTTTTTCCTCTCTGTTTATCGTCATTACGCGTGGTCGAGTTAGATGTGTCTATATGTGGTTTCTGCAGATGATGATTATAATCTATAATTGGCATCACCACATCATACACAGGAGGAAGCTTGAAGGAAGGAAGCTTCATGCACCCGTAGTAGCAAGTAGCAGCAGACTTTGCCACGAAGTTATGTAGTAACACCAGCGGCAAATCTCAATCCCGTTGCCTAGACAGACAGACAAGCAAGCATTCTACTTGTCTACGATCAGCTTCCGCCAGAATAATATGGAGCAAGTCCGTCCGTTAATCCTAACGCTCCGAGGACAGGATGCGAATAAATAATGAATAACCATGTGGCTGGACACGGGCTGGCCATTGACACCTATCATACTGCAAGCAACTGGAGAAATCTGAGAAAGACCTATCCTTTTTCCCTGAGGCAACATCCTAGAGGTTAGTTACTGTCACGGCTTTTGCTTTTGGGGGGATACGGGACGAGGGCTAGTCTATGCCAGGTCTAGCCTTGATTTTGGACTAGTATCTGAGACAGGACTTTATGAAGGTGTCCTTTCTGGGGCGATTGACTGTTGTACAGGCATTCGAAAGATAATTTAATAGATGCAAAAACTCAACGCGTGTATCGCGTGTATCGCGTGTATCGCGGAAGGATTTATTTCCCTGTCATACCAGAGAAGATTTGTCCTACAAAGAAGTAGTACTTCTCAAAGCGAAGATGATGCATGGAGTATAATCCTAGTAAATTGTCTCAAACACAAAATGTGCAAGGTTTGCATGAAGAAGTGACATTGAAGAGTGTACATTGCACAACTTCAGACCCGGCAGCGATCCCACCCTCAAACAATACCCCTACAGTAGTATCCAGATCATCATCTTCTTGTGGCACAAAGTTTCCCAGATGATAGTTACTACCGATGCTAATTCTGCACAAGCAGCTTCACATATACAAGTCCCGACCCACGAGCACATAGGCACTATACTATACAACAGTCCCGAAACAAACTACGTATCTCCAATCAACTAACTCCCGTTACCTTAAATAGAAATAATGAGCTAAATTAACACCACACTTCCATCAAATAAATTAATCAACTACCCACTTACCCGCCCACACCTATCTACTCTACTTTCAATACTTCCACCTTTGACCAACCACCCAAAGTAATCAATAAGCTTAAGTAACCACTCAGATCATACCAGCCCAGTCCAGTCCAGTCCAGTCCAGTCCAGTCCAGCCCAACCCAGCCGGTCGTACTTCTGCTAGCCCCGTCTAGTACCTACCACAAACCTTTCCTCTCTCCCGTGAGACACACAGACGGACGGGGGACGGGCGGACGGCATGGATGCGATGCCCTGACCCAAAATAGCGGCCTGCAGTAGCGTGTGTAATCTGGTGTGTGTGTGTGTAGGTGGGAGCAGGGATCATTGATCAAAAGTACTAGAATAGCTAAGAAGTTGACTACTATTTATCTATTTATTTTTGTTTGGTATTGAAGTACTACCTGTTCTGTGTTCAGAGTACAGTAGTAGTAGTAGTAGTGGCGTGAGCTCCAGACCCCTCTTTTCTCTCTCTCTCTCTCTCTCTCTCTCTCTCTCTCTCTCTCTCTTTAAAAGTCAATCCCAGCCATGTTATTTCTTTACTAAGCGGCACTGACACTAACTAACTAACTAGTTAATTAACTAAATAACGAAACTCTGTCCCGCCACCATCAGCCCAAAGCTCAGCTGACAGACATGATGAATCTATTCTCTACCCAAGAGTCGATTTATCTAATGGTATTCAAAGTGCGGAATCCAACCCTTGGTAAAGGAGCAGAGAGAGAGAGAGAAAATAAGAATAACTTAATGAAAAAGTACCACAAACAAGACACCATGCATCTTGTGTACTTACTGTACACAACTTCTACTAGTAGTAGGGGTACGTAGTAGCAGATACCACAAATGAACGAACTCAATGAAGCACAGCACCTTCATACCCAGCGGATTCTATATCCGGCAGGAAAGGAAAAAAGGAAAGTATGTGACATGTCCGTCCCACCCCCACCGCCGGACTAAAATAAGTAAAAAAATAAGTAAAAGAAAAGAAAAAAAAATCTATCTATCTACTCATCCCATCCATTAATGGAAATGCACATCGTTTTTTGTAGGTCCGTGCGTGTGCGAATGATCCACATACGTACAGTACTACTACTGTACACAGATTGGAAAATAATATCTCATATCTCTTTCTCTCTCTCTCACCGTAAGTTCTTGTGTATTTTTTTCCCCACTGATATTCTGTTAGTTGGTGGTGTCGATCGAATGAAGGATTGTCGGGCTGTTGATCGAATTACGCGGCGTCACGGTGAAGAGTAGATAGATAGATAGATATATCTATTAGGCCTTTTGTTTCTTTCTTTACGAGAGGGAGGATGATGATCCGATGGGGAGGGGGGGGGGAAGGAATAAGTGGGTAGTTAGCTTAGAGGTTTCCGATGCAGATCGGCTTACGTGGCAAAAGTCATCCTAACTAATTCAAAGTAGTAGTTAGTTAGATACACGGAAGGGTAGGTAAGTAAGCAGATGGTAACTTAGTATCTGTGAACAAGTGAGTGACCAATTGCCCGCAAGGGATATTGGTCGCGGATTGGGAACCGTGGAACAGGTCGTTCTAGAAAACCCCGATCTGAGGTGACACCAACCAGTCAGTAAGTAAAGTAAGTAACCTATTGGGAACCCCCGAAAATGCGGGGTTACCACCACTACTTACTTACTTTTACTTAAGACAGCTAGCTACAGGCAATTAAAAGATTTCACCAAAGTACGGAGTAAATAATCATGTACGACTGCTGCGACGCTCCTGCACGTCGCGAAAACAATCATGCGTTTGGGATTCGTACCTAATCAGTACTTTTTCCTGTTCTGCCCGAAATATACAAACATACAGAACACAATACAACGCGGCACAACACACGCTCCTTTTTAAAAATGGAGAAGAAAACACTGGCTAAGTAGATGAATGGCGACAGGGGAAGGGGTATCTCGAAAAGTAATCTGGATCGTGTCTCTCGCTCAAATGGGCCCAAGCAATTCTTCCTCAAAAGCATCAATTCCTCGAATTGGCGGATGGAGCATGAGCAGACTGAAGAGGATTTCGTTGTATTGGAATTGAAGGTCCGGTCGGAGTTGCTTGTGCATCTTCAGTAGCTCGCCGGTGGACCATCCGCGTTCCGACTCCTTCAGGTCCGCTCCATAGCCTTCTTCCAGGAGCAGCCAGATGAAGGTCTCGCAGGCTGGGTACCGGTCCAGGTTGTGTAGTCGCACGAGGTGGTGGAGATGGTTGAGAAACCGCCCGGTCTTGTTCTCCGAGGCTGCCAGATCCCACAGCGCCGCGGTAATGTAGATCAAGGCTGCGGTTCTAGTAATCTCCTGGGTGGGCGCATTGCGCACAACATACATGCGGTAATCCTGAGGCACCTGCGAAGGGCGGGGCCCACTGGAAAGTAAAGGAAACAAGGGACTATCCATCTGGAAAGCAGTCCGTCGCTGGGGCACAGACTCCAAGTAGGATGGTGTGCTATGCTGGTGCATCAGCTGCTCCGCTGCATGAAGAAAAGAGACGAGCCAGCGCTTCCCCTCTTCGCTCATCTCCATCGGTGGCGGGATCATCACGTATCGCACGTAATGCATGAAAACCTCGACCGTACTCTGCGTGCCGGATCGAGACCGGAGGATTTCGACAGCCTGGTCTTCGTATTTCCGAGCGACTTGCTTGTCACCAAACCGATCCTCGTGTAGTGACATGCCGCTAAGTGCCAATGCTAGGTTATCTTCGTCGACTCCCGCAGATCCAATCCTTGCTTCTTCGACTCCCTTTACGGCCTTGTCGAGATGATACTGAGCTTCCTTGCTGTCTTTCAGGTTGTAGAGCTGGGCTTTCCAGCGGGCGCAGTAGGTGAGAATGACTGCTTGGAAGCACAATGGGTGGCTCATGGCGGCCTTGAACACAAGGTCTTTGATGTATTTATTTTGGCCCGACCAGTAGGTTAGCCGATTAGTCCAGTAGTCGGCCAGCTCTTGGTCATCACGGGAGTAGACGCCTGGAAGAGAATTGAATGGATCTTTTCTCGAGGCATCAAGCATAGTGACAGGTGAAGGTGACTGGTATCCATCTACCGATTCGGGTGGTGATTGCACAGGAGGGAGACCAAACGGAATCTATACCATTAATTAGATTAGTATGACGAGCGGTGGAGACATTTGTGTAATTAATGGTGAATGTATTGTATTGATGGTAAATGGTGAACTTACCAAGGAATGCCCGTTGATTGAAGTTTCGCTGGGAACCTCCTGAGGGGCAATGGGTTCGTAATCATCATGATTGTCTACATCTGTCCTCTTATGAGGCCATGGGGAGTAGCGAAGAGGGCGACTACCCCTCCGGTCGCCGTCCGCCCGGGAGTGGGATGACTTCCTCTGCCGGCGTTTCTCCTGAACATGGTGACGCATCACATGAGCCCGTTTTTCGCGGGACGAGGAATTGGAGTCAACAAAGTAGAAGATTTGGTTCCGGGAGGATTGATCATCGGACATAGGCAAGTGCCTTCGTCGTCTAATCCTCACAGGAATTTGAGGGGGGTCGCTGGACGTTCCTGAGGAAAGGGTGTTGGTAAGTTCGTCGACTGGACGGTCAGATCACAGAGAAGGCGGCAAAGAAACCAACGTTGTTGTTCTGATTCAGACGAAGAAGTACCCCGTACGCCTGAGGTAGAGGAGGAGTCGAGAGGTGTTGATTCCGCCAAAGGAAGTCTATCCGCCGACATGGCGGGATTTCTTTTCCTTTGATTTTTTTGGTCGTTCCCCTCTCTCCGTTTTGGTATTGTTTCTTACAATCGCACAGGGGGAAGGGGAGGGGAGAGAGATTGACTGCTGGGCGGGATGACAGGGTGAAACGAGAGCGGAACTCGTTAAGACTGCATATTCGGGGGGTAGTGAGATCACGAACACACACACAAGCCGCCAGCGAATGGGGACGGGGAGCTTTCTAAGAAGGACAAGGAGAAGGCATTGCAGAATGGGCTAGTAGAATGGGGACTAACCAACTCGGACCACCTGTCAAGTCAGAGCAGTAGTAGTGAGGGAGCAGTTGATGAAGAGAGCAGCAGTTTGGTTTGCTTATCTATCCGTGGCATAAGGACTAACGACAAACCCCCCGACCTGTCCGTTCCATCTTATTAGGGATGGACGGGTTAGTCAGTGCTAGTGGTGGGGTCAAGGACAACTAAGAGGCCCCGCTAGTCCGACTCCGAAAGTTTATTTGACCTGACGGGTTGCTGTGATTGGCTGCTTGTCAGCTCAGGCTCCGGGAAAAGTGTCTCCGCCGGCGCTTATTGGGTGCGGAAGGAAGCCCTCTGCCCTTGGAAGGGATCCGCTTCTGGAGGCCAGGTTGGGCCGGTGTGGGCTCGAGGACCTTTGCCCGCAACCAGTCTAGTCCCGGTGGGGTTGGCATGGCGTTCCGTGCGCAACTCCCACGCTGCTGATCTAAGCAGACTAATTCTGCCCCTTTGGGAAGGTCTCTCACAGTCCTGAACAAAAGCACTTTACGCGTCGGTATTCCGCAATAACTGTTCTACCGACGCGTTCGTGTTGCATTCGCGTCCCATTGCAAAAGCTCGAACAAAAAAGAAGCGAAACCGCAGCAACCAAAACATCAACGCTGCCTGCCTGCTCTTGGTCAATTATTTCTCAACCCCACTACGTCTTTAACCACTTTTCTTTAACCACTTTTCCTCTTTCTTCCTTATTTTCTTTGTTTCTTCAAGGCAGGCCCTAGGGACCCGTTCACGTTTAATTAATTAGTCTACACATATATTGAAGTCGCACCCCTCACCCTTTTCAGCGGCCTCCCTTTGGCCCTCCGCCTGACCACCATGTCTTCCCTTTTTGACGCCGTCCTGCAATCCGAGTTGGGCTCCACGGCGGGCTCTCGCGATCATCGTCTTCACTCCGATCAGATTCCCAGCTCACGACCCCAACCGCCTTCCGAAAGCAATGGCCCCATGAGTGACATGCATGGCTTTGCCGACGACCAAGTCGCCGATTCCAGTGCCTCGACCGTTACCCGACTACGCAATCCTTATCTTCCCGGTCCGCCCCCGGTAAGCGATGTGGCAGGCGAGAAGGTACAGCAGGCTTTCGCAGAGCTCCTCGAGACCTACCAGGAAGAGACACCTTCGTCGGCACAGGCGGCGCCATCGTCACAAGTTTTGAGTGAGAAATACTACATCGCCCAGATCATGGGCATGGCGAAATGGGAGCTGTCCACCCTTTACGTCGATTTCACCCACTTGACCTCTATGAGCAACCCCATTCTTGCCGATGCCATTGCCAATCAATACTACCGATTCCAACCTTTCTTGACCAAGGCTCTTCATGACCTTATCGCCAAGTATGAACCGGAGTACTTCGCCTCCCACCGTCAAGCTACGGCCGCAGGCAGTGTTTTTTCCCAAGCCGGCACTTCGATGATCGCTGGCAACTCTAGTGTATCTGACAACCCTGAATTGGAGCGCAATATCCGCGAGAAGACCAGGCATCAGCAGACGGATAAGCTGTTCTCTTTGGCCTTCTATAACCTGCCCCTTGTTTCCAGACTGCGCCAGCTGCGCACATCCCAGATTGGAAAATTGGTCTCGGTGTCTGGTACAGTCACGCGGACGTCTGAAATTCGCCCAGAACTGTCACTGGGAACCTTCATTTGCGAGGAGTGCAAGGCCGTCGTGACCAACGTGGAACAGACCTTCCGTTACACTGAGCCCTCCCAATGTCCGAACAACACCTGCGGTAACCGCTCCGGTTGGCGCTTGGACATTGGAAAGAGTACCTTCGTGGACTGGCAAAAGGTGAAATTGCAGGAATCTTCTCACGAAATCCCAACTGGCAGTATGCCACGGACGATGGATGTCATTCTTCGCGGTGAGATGGTTGATCGCGCTAAGGCTGGTGAGCGGTGTATCTTCACAGGTACCTTGATCGTGGTACCCGATGTCAGTCAACTAGGACTTCCTGGCGTGCGGCCGGAGGCAGTTCGTGATGATGGTGCATTCCGGGGAAGTGATATTGGAGGCGGTGGTGTTACTGGTTTGAAGGCGCTCGGTATCAAGGATTTGACATATCGACTCGCCTTCCTTTCTTGCATGGTCACTCCCGACACCACGACGCCAGGTCAGCAGTCTAACCAGCAGCTGAATGGACAATCGCACAACATCCTGGCTTCGCTCAACCAAAACCGGGATCCTGAATCCAACGAAGACCAGGCCCAAGAAGCTCTGCTTCAGAGCCTGACACCCTACGAGGTTCAAGACTTGAAGAATCTCGTTCACTCCGAGTACATCTACTCGCGGTTGATTGACTCGATCGCCCCCATGATTTACGGTCATCGGCAGATCAAGAAGGGTCTGCTGCTGCAGCTGATTGGCGGTGTCGGCAAGTCCACAGAGCAAGAGAACCTCCAGCTTCGTGGTGACATCAACATTTGCATTGTCGGTGACCCATCCACGAGTAAGAGTCAGTTCTTGAAGTAAGTTTCATACCGGCTATTGCATACTGCTTTGCATGCCATGCTTACACGAAACAGATATATTTGCTCGTTGCACCCTCGCGCAGTCTACACCAGTGGCAAAGCCTCGTCTGCCGCCGGTTTGACCGCATCTGTTGTCAAGGACGCTGAGACAGGCGAGTTCACGATTGAAGCTGGTGCCTTGATGTTGGCTGTAGGTAACCTGATCTATCTGGTCGGCATTCGAAACTGACATATTGTGATACAGAATGGAGGTGGTATCTGCTGTATCGACGAGTTCGATAAGATGGACATCAGCGACCAGGTCGCCATTCACGAAGCCATGGAACAACAAACTATTTCTATTGCAAAGGCAGGAATCCACACCACCCTTAATGCTCGGGCTTCGATTCTTGCTGCCGCCAACCCCATCGGCGGCCGATACAATCCCAAGACTACACTACGCGGCAACCTTAACTTCAGTGCCCCCATTATGAGTCGATTTGATCTGTTCTTCGTGATCCGGGATGATCCAAACGAAACAGTGGATCGCAATTTGGCTGACCACATTGTCAATGTCCACATGAACCGCGACGAAGCTGTTCATCCCGAGCTCAGCACCGAGCAATTACTACGCTACATTCGATTCGCCCGTACCTTCAAGCCCGTTTTCACGGAGGAGGCCAAGGCTTATCTGGTCGAAAAGTATAAGGAGCTTCGTGCTGGCGATGCTCAAGGTGGCATGGGCCGCTCTTCATACCGCATCACGGTTCGACAGCTGGAATCTCTGATCCGTCTTTCTGAAGCCGTTGCCAAAGCCAACTGTGTGGAAGAGATTATACCCAAGTTTGTGCGCGAGGCTTACGACCTTCTCCGACAGAGCATTGTGACGGTCGAGAAAGATGATGTCGAAGTCGACGATGATGAACCCGCCGCAGCGGAGGGTCGCGCTGCTGAAGAGGATCATGAGATGGGCGATCGTGACCGTGATGGAGACAGCCCTATGCGCGAAGATGCCGAAACTGCCCAGCCCAAACGCTCAAGGACGAAGATCACATATGACAAGTACATGAAGATCCTGAACCTCATGGTTCGTCGTGTGCGGGACGATGAAGCGAATTCCGGTGAGGGTGTCGAGCAAGAGGATCTTCTCATCTGGTATCTGGAGCAGATTGAGTCCGAGATTGACACAGAGGACGATCTCCAGAATGAGCGTGACTTGGCTGTGAAGGTCCTGAAGCGAATGATCAAGGTATGTGCAATCATATCGCTGTCACTTTCACTTGTTCCCATAACTAATCTCAATTACTTCCTGCAGGATAACATTCTGATGCCCATTCGCGGGCAAGGCCTTGTGGATGCCGATGATGAAGGGCAAAGTGAGCAAGTTCAACGCACTGTCTACGTGATGCATCCCAACTGCGCCATTGATGAGATGTAATGTCTGTTTAGTGTTTGGTTTTAGAAAAAGGAAAGGAAACGCTGAGCAATGATTGAAATGGGTCTGATAAAGGAGCTGGTGGTTATGAGTGATGATATCCCTGTTTGACTTTGATTTGTTATTGACCTTACGCATGATTTACTGGTGAAGTATATGTCTATAGAAGTGAGGTCTGGAGTGCATTGGTTTTAGGCATATCTTCTAATCTCATATATGACGCTTCATGATCTGTCAGATTTTTTCCGTCTTTTTTCGACTGTATGCGAGCTTGCATGTAGCATCCCGAAACAACTCTTCACCCGGTTTGACTTAGTATGGCTGTTGTATGAGCAGTCTCACAACCTTCTACCTTACTGCTTTGACCCTCGTCACCTTCCATCCATTCTCGGCCACGTGAACCTGAGCTGGTGTTCCTCGCTTTGCTCTCTCTTCGCTCTCTCTTCCTGATTACTCTTGTTTATCAACGCGATCGTATGGCAAAGACTGCGATCTTTCTATCGGTCTCTCATCTCTGAGGTGTCCCCGAGCTCATTCTTCCTTCCTCTCATCTCTCTCGGCTGTGTCATCTTCCTCATCTTCTGTTCACCTTCCTCTCGTATCTGATCTTCTTTCCTTTCGCCTCATTTGCCTCTCTCTTGCTTCTTCCGCTTTTGTATAAGCTCCCTTCTTCCCTGCCCTGATCTTCTTCCCTCTTCCGTATTCCTCCTTCTCTCTCTATATAAACCCTCTTCTCTCCCCCTGCCCTCCCTCTTCCCTTCTCACTCCTCTCCTCTTCTCTCTCCTCTAGCCAGAGCTCTCGTAGATCCTTGTGCGACCCCCTTTCTCTTACTATCATCCTTTTTCTACAACCTCACAATCAGCTTGCTCAATACGGAAATCCTCCGTACGCCATCGGCGAATCAAGCAAAGATGGAAGGCTCTAGCGAGGAACTGGAACCACCTAAGATCACGCAGGAAGCAGCAGCAGGCTCTGAAGATGTTCAAGAGCCCGGTAAGCAAGGATCTTCTCTCCAATCCGAAAGCTTCGATCCGCAACAGATTCTGTTGGAGGCAATTGATCGCCGTAGGCAACAGTACAATTCCAGGCAGGCTTTTTTCCTTTCTAACTTGGGATTTGATATCCACAATCGTAAGGCCTCCCAAAGTTTGCAGTCACCTTCGCGGATGATACTGACTTCTTGCTAGCAATCCGGCATACAGGAAACTCGCCATCTGAATTTCTTTCTGTACCAAACGATCAGGTACCCGCTGCGCAAACAGGATTTGGTAAAAGTCTATTCGTGCCGCAGGAAGAATATGCCTCGTTGTATCTTCCATCTTTGGGACCAGATGTGCCTTCGATGTCTCCAGATGATCAAAATATTCTCGAACTACTTCAGGGGCTCAATCCAGAAGGTGACACAAGTTCACCTGTTCAACAGCTTTCGCAGGTTGCACCTCACTCGAGCGCCAGTGCTTCACAAACAGGAAATGCAGGCACAGCAGCTGCACCTGCCGATGATGAGGAAGACCCAAGGCTGTCCGCACCGTCATGTGTCGACTTATTATCATCCTCATCTTCGACTTCTGGGAACACTGACGTTCCGGTAGAAGACTTCCCGGATGACACTGGAGACCAAAGCTGCCCAACAGAATGGCCTGACGAGGAGCTTGAAGCTAGTACCAGGACTGACCTATCAAAGCGGCAGTTAGTGTATCTTATCATTATGTCCCAGACTGAGTCTAACTGATTGCCCTAGATTCAATTCTATCAAGAAATGGTTTGATGGTTTGGAGAAGCCATCTGTGGCAGATGAGATACGCTTGGAAAAAGCAAGGCAACAAGAATACGCTCGGAAGGAAAGGGTGGCAAGGAGAAAGGCCATCGAAAACCAGAGTGATCTCTCTCTCTCAGACATCGACGAGCCCAATGAATCCACTTCAAAAGAGGCTCCTACCGAGCAAAAGTCCGAGAGTTCTAATGCAATCCCTGTCGAGCCGCAGCCGAAAAAGAGACGGCAAAACAGGATTTCAGCAGAAGAAAAGCGAAAGAGCAAGGAACTCGGTCTTGCTGTTGTTCTTGCGCGCCAGAAGAAGAGGGAGATGTCGAAGAGAGCACCCCGTAAGCGCAAAGATAGAGGGTTCGACAACGGAATCCCTGGCCCCAGTAAAAGACCGAAGCGAGGGCCCCTGGGTACCAAAAAATACCTAGAATCCCTCCTTTCTTCTGGAGTCGCGGAAGATGCACATGTCAACGCTTCACTGGATGCGATACCTGCTTCTATTGACAAGAATAAGATGAAAGCACTCAAACGACTTGTCGCTACCATTCCGAGTGTGGATCAGAAGGAGGCTAAATCTGACAAGAAGAAAATTCTTGAAGCTACTCGCAAGTTCACATGCAGTCCGAGAAGCGATGGAAAACTCGGGTGGAACATCAAGGGAATGAAAACAAGTTTATATCACTATCAGGTTCGTGTGCATATGCCCCTTATTACTATTATACTAGCTGACAGGTACGAATAGCTACTTGGGGCTGCTTTTATGGTAAGAAGAATATACATCGATATCTTGGAATGACCTGCGGCTAAGATTAGAACAGCGTGACCGCGAAAGTTCGTCAGAGGGACCCTTTGGGGGACTCCTCTGTGATATCATGGGTTTCGGGAAAACTATTCAAGCACTGGGTGAGTGCATGTGGAAAGAAAAAGTGGCACAGCTAATCTGGGTCTAGCAAATATTGTAGATGGAAAACCTTCTGATCCGGAGGATCCTGAGAAGACGACGCTCATTGTTGTTCCGTCGCACCTAGTCACTCACTGGTAATTTTTGGTCAATGCTATGTACCCAACTTTCAGTCTGACTTGAACAGGAAAACACAGATCAACAGGCACTGTGACGAGAAAGCAATTGGTGATGTCCTTATATACAAAGCTAGTTCAAGGCTTGAGTCCCTCAATACAGTAGGAAGCCTCGCAAAATATGATGTTATGTACGGGTACCATGCAGCTCTTTCAATATCAGGTGGTATACTGACGCAGTCATCAGAATCACTACATATGATGAAGTCAGGCGATCTTATCCACCAATGAAGCTCACCGATAGTATGAAGGACGACGAGAAGCTTTCAGCCTGGTGGGATCAATCCTTCGATACAGAGGTCGGTCCGCTACATAAAATCAAGTTTCACCGAATCATTCTTGATGGTATGCTGTCTCCCACCCGCTCAATCTCACCTTTTGGCATCAATCGCGAGTTCTAGGTTTGACGACCAATTTGCAGAAGGCCACACCATCAAGAATCACATATCCTCAGTGTCGATCGCCGTCCGCTCTCTGACTGGCCACTATAAGTGGATTCTAAGCGGAACCCCAGTGCACAAGTAAGCTCGCACCTGATGTTCAGCTGCTGACTGGCGTTTAATGTTTTGTGGTTTCTGACATAGTATTCATAGCCATCTAGAAGAATTCTATCCGCTTTTCGACTTTCTCGGCGTTCCCGGCATCAAAGATGCTGGACTTTTCATAAAGAACTTTTGCAGCGTGCGTGACTTCCATTGATCTTTGGAGAGGAAATCTAAAGCCAATCCTTCTGTAGGATGACGAAGGCCATGACCGTCTCGTAAACCTATTGCGAGCTTTTCTGTTTCGGCGAACACACAAAAGTCGACTTTTCTCACTGCCAGTAATCAAACTACCGGATGTCAACGAAAGAATCGTCAGGGTGCAATTCTGCGCCGTCGAACGAGAGCTTTACAACGCCATATCAGAGGTCTTCATAGAAAACATCAATGGTACGCCAGAGACATATTTTGCCATGATAAGTTTTTCAGGAGAATATCACTGACATTGAATCAGGTTGTGCCCATTTCGATCAACCCAAGTTGGCACAGTATCGATGCTTTCTATCAATGATTTTGATGCTTCGTATGTTCTGCAGTCATTTGCTTACAACGCAGTGCATAGTTAAGAGGCTGCTTTCAGAAGGGAACTTGATGAAAAGACTTACTAGAATTGCCAAGGGAAGTGGGGAATCAAATCCGTCAAATACTATAGTTCAATGGCTCTCATCAGTGAGAAAAAACACGACAGTGCTTAATGAACGTAATGATGGAGACACGGGCCAGTATGCCACAGAGCTTCATGGGGATGAGACAGCACTGACTAAAAGTTTCCGCCAACTAATGGACGAGCTCCATCTGAGAGAGGTCTGGGAAGAAAGATTAGACAGGACAAATTGCCCCATATGCAAATCTGCACCAGTGAACCCTGTGATCACTTCATGCAGGCATTTATATTGTGAGGAGTGCTACTACTCCTTACGGATGGACAAGGACAAATTGCTTATGGAGCCTAAATGCGTCAACTGCCGTGTTTCGATCACGGAAGCCGCTTATTTTAAGGAAGAGGGTAACGAAAAGACACAACCCGCATCGATTCACGGGGCAACTATCTGGAAGGGAAAACAGCGCAAAAAGAGAACCACAACCAAGAAACAATCTAGGAGCAGCATTCGCCAGATCACGGCGCCACAAGCAGACGAAACGGATGAAGAGCCGGACGCCGACGAGGATACGGACTGGATTGGAGCGTGTGCCCAGCATATGCCTAGTGCGAAACTCACGAAGATACGCGAAATTCTTACAGAGTGGCTTGCCCAGGAATCCTCGGACAAGATAGTCATCTTTACCCAGTTTCTAGATTTCGTTGAAATCCTGTCTACCATGTGCAAAGCAGAAGGGTGGCCGTTTGTCCTCGTGAGCAAACAAGACCTCAAATATACTTAGAACCCAGGGTGGCTAACTTTCTACAGTTGACCGGAAAATTGGGTCTATCAGTCCGCGAAGACAATATGAAGACGTTTAGTGATAAGAATAGCGAAGTGAGGGTTCTCATTGCCAGTTTGAAGGCTGGAGGCATAGGACTAGACCTATCAGCCGCCAACAAATGCATTCTTGTTGACTTGTGGTGGAACGAAGCTATTCAGGAGCAGGTATGTATAATTCTGTCCAGTCATATTGCCTAATAAAATTCTGGTGCAGCTGTTAACGCTCTGGATTTTATGCATTTTGCCGCTTGTTTCGAATCGGGCAAGAAAGCGAGGTCGAATTTGTGAAGCTTATCGTCGATAATTCTATTGATGACTACCTGCTCAAATTGCAGACACATAAGACGGCTGTTATTACCGGAGCTATGGGCGACGGAGTCCTAGCGGGACGAGATACAATTGAGGATCTCCTTCGAATGTTCGCAGATGTCGAAAAGGACCCTAATGGGGTGCTTCATCTCAGGGCCAAGACAGCGTCGAGGGATATTAGGATTGGAGCTGGATTCCGACCAACTTTTGGCGTGTTTTGAATGGAAATCCATTATGATAAGCAACGACTATATGCTACGGGTTTTATGACGGTTCTTTTCGTTTTGCATGCTGCTTTTATTTATGGGTTTGCTTGATTCAGGCCCAGCGAATTTGACCGAGGGGAGACCGGCGTACTCGGAGGTTCTGGTTGTTTCGCTTTATATCTGAAATCGGTCTCGTTTTGCGATTTAGTTAGGTCTGCCATAGCGCTGGCTATTATTTGCAATTGTTTCAGTGATAATGATATTTATGAGCGCGACAGGATAGCACATTTCCTTTTTAGTTGCTCTAGTTTTAAGAGGAAATACATTACTATCTGAGGTTTTCACGCTTCCCGATCAAGATACTATACACTCACAGTTCAATGAAATACCGACGCAGGCAAATTGGACCCCGACCAACCCAACACACAACAAACTTGGCCACCTTACTTCACCCTCACCCACTGAATACACCTACAACCTTCTCGGCCCGCGCCTTCCACGCCCAGCAACACCACCAGCACCATCACCCTGCATCCCCTCCCCAAGCATCCTCGGCACCAGCACATTACTACTATTCAACGCCACCGACCCCCTATCCTGAGAGCCCAAAACCCGCGACTGCCATCTCAAACGATGATACCTTCTCCTCCTCCGATTCGCGTAATCATGCACCCCCAGTCCCAAATCATCAGGATCCACCTCCGTATCAGCATACTCTGACTCCGACTCGACTCTCCAAGTAGGAACCCCAGAACCCCATCTTCCACTCTCACCTCCACCTCCAGCAGCAGCACCAGCACCAGCAGGACTACCTTCATCATAATCGAGTCTCATCTCATCCTCATCAGCATCAGCATCATAATGATCATGATATGAACGATCAACAACCTGCGAAAAACTTTCAGCCTCAGTCTCAGTGATCATTCCCACCGGATCGTGGACGGTCCCAGCAACAATATTACTATTGATGTTCTCTTTATCTGAGTCCCAGTCTTGGTTATAGGCACGTACTTCTTGGTTATCATTGTGATGATGATGGTTATTGTTGGTGTAGGGATAATGAAGGTAACCGGGCAGCATTGAGGCTACTCGGTTTGGGCGTGGAGAGAAGGATAGTAGACCCCCTCTGTCTGGGATGACGATGTCTTCGAAGATGGTGAAGTCGAGATTGCTGTTGTTGTTGTTGTTGCTTGGTCTAGTTCTGGGGGTGGGGATGGGGTAAGGATTGGAAATGGGGGTGAAATTGTTGTTGCTGTCGAGGCCGATGAGGCTGCTGGTTAGGCAGCCGCTTTGGGTTGGGATGGTTGATTGTGGTGTTGTCTCCTGGACTGTGGGTGTCTGGTTGTGATGAGAGTGATGGTGAGAATGATGCTGCTATTCATATTTCACCAGAAACAGGGAACGGAGTTATTCATTGTGGGGGGACTTACTACCATTTGTCCTTCTTCACCTCCTCCATTCCCGTTAGAATCCTCAGGTTGAGGGTTATGATAATCGTCACCGTCGACATCCATGTCCATGTCCTCATCAACAGCAGTAGCAGCAGCAGCAACAGATGGATTCTGTGTGGAGGTATACTGCTGGTGCTGCTGATAAGTCGAGCTCACGTCCATAGCATCCCTAAACGCTCTATCATGTGCCTCGTTCTCCAAGGCCCGCACCGCAAGCATCCGGTACTCGTTCATGCGGAGAGCATCTTCCTGGTCTTCAATTTCTCTGTTCAAGGCCTCTTCAAACCGCTCAGCTTGTCTGGTGAATGGGGAAGGGAGACGAGGGCGTTTGAAGGGTTGGTGGCTGTTTTCTTCATTGTTGGTTGCGTTGGGGGTGAGGTTGTTGAGAGAGCCTGTGGAGGTATGGTTGTTGGAGGAGTCGTTGTCATTATCATCACAGACTGCTCTTCTTTTACGAGTGATGGTTGTGGTCATGGCGGTTGTGGTCTGGATAGGTTTAGGATATGGACAGTAATTAGATGATTTCAGTGTGGGAGGGGATGGAGAATGAGAAATGGCGGATTGTTGGATCTGGATTGATATGGAGCTGTACTTACACTTGTTTCTGGGTTCATGTTGTCGTCGATGGTTTTGGTCATCGTGGTAGGATGGATATCTGCTCTATGTGGATGGATTCGGATGGGCTGTGTGGGGATTGAAGGTTAGCGAAGGCTGGTTGTCTTGTAGGACAAGCTGTCAAGAGTGGTTCTTGAGACGATAGTAGGATGGGTTATTCACGCGTTTGGGAGTGCCATCATCGTGGTTATCATCAACCGGGTGTAGAAGACAGCTCATAGAAACCTACTCACCTGAGGTTTGGGATGATGTATCTTTATACAGATGAGTTGGAGTGGAAGCTCTGCGGTCAGAGTCAGAGTCGCCGAATCCTCGAGCAGACGTGAAGGGATAAAGTAGGAAGAACAAGTATGAAGTAGGAAGTAGGAAAGGGAAGCGAGATGGCTTAATCGTGGGTAGCGCGGAGTCCACCGGTCATTCACTACAGCTACTTCGCCTCAGGCACCTGTGCCAAGTATAGCCTACACACATCTACAGGTTAAGCACGGTTCAAGCAATAGGTTCATTGAAGCCATGATGTCAGCTAGTGATTCAGGTCTGCAATATAATGGCTTTAGATCACATCTCGGAGATCTGCAATCTGCCTATTGCTTTCCTTTATGTAATCCCCCAGGGTTGTTATACATCCAGACACAAACGAGTCCGGCTGTGATACAGTCTCCTCATCAGTCCCAAGCCTCAGCAGGTGGCTAGGTCTCTCCTGAACTCCATCAAACTAGCCCTTTGTCATGCACCAAATACACACACACATAGATAAATCAGATACAAGAAGATTAGAAGGGTGCATTGTTCTGGCGTAACAAAGACATAAGTATGAGAAGATCAAGGACATATCTCATATGGCGTTTGCACATTCTCCTTGAATTCGCCTCCCTAGGACACTGTACGAACCACCCCGGACTTCGCGCAACCCCTACCGGAACTGTCCAGGCCCGAGCATGCCGCGCGGGGCCTCGCCGCCAACTTGGCCGAACATATCCAACAAATGTCTGGAAGCGGGGGGAGGCACTTGAGGTCCAGGGTTGCCCTCAAAAGGCCCTTGGCCACGGTGAGGAAGCCCCATGAGAGCATCACCGTTCGGCGGCATGGGTGGGAAACCGGCTGGCGGGGGTCCGTTCATGTATCCGGGAGGAGGCATCATGCCTGGAGGGGGAGGACGCGGGAAGGGTTCACGCTCGTTGAGGGGTGGTGCATTCGCATGCATGGGCATCATGTTCGACATGTAACTTGGGTTGACGCCGCGTGTAGGTGTCGGAATACCCGGAGGAGGTGCCAAAGGCGCGGGTCCAGCAGCTTGCTGCGGGGGCATCTGAGGTCCTGGCCATCCAGGAGGAGGCAAATGCTCGAAGCCTGGAGGTCTCTGCATGCCCATAGCAGGATGGCCTTGAGCCTGGGGAGCTCTGCTTCCGCCGGGCGTCATAGGAAGTTGTCCGCCCTGAGGGAACGGCATATCTTCGAAATATCCCATGGGGGGCCCGTTTGCGGGCCGGCGACGAAGATGTTCAGCATCGGGTCTCTGCATGTTTGCTATCGCAGGGTCATCCAAGAAGTTGGGGCCCTTTTGCGGGGTCGGAATGCCTGGAGGGGGAGAAAGCACTTCCGGCATGCTCAACAAACCGGGGGCCGGGCCGACAGGACCAGCGCTTTGGGGCTGGCTCTGGGCACCCTGGTTGGCAACGGGACTAACACGGACCTGCTGCATCAGTCGCAGTAGATGTTCCCGGTCTCGAGCATGTGTCTCCTGGACATAAGGGTTAGGGCCAGGACCACGAGCAACTGTCTCTTGCATGGCCAGGTACTCCTGCCGCTTGAGTTGATCTCGAGCAGGAGATGAAACAGCACTCCGGATCTGTTCGGCCTGTACCTGCGAAGGAGGCCGGTTGTATGCAACAGGGTCATTGTGAGGTGTCGCGTTGCGCGATTTTCCTCCACCAAGCATCTGCAGGATGCGCTGGAAACCTTCCTGGTCGGCATCAGTGTTGACGGTGTTCATCGAAGGCGACGACCTGGTCTCTGGATGAGTTTCTGGTTCTTTGGCCGGGCTTCCCGGTGGTGGCGAGAAGAGTCCAGCAAAGCGTGACGACTTTCCAAGCTTTCCTGGAAGTGGCTCTTTCTTCATTGTTTGTTCCATCATGGGAGGAGGAGGAGGAGAGCTGATCTCCTGGGGTAGTGGAGGCGCCTGGGGTGGCTTGGAGTCCCCGAGCAATCCAAAGAACCGCTCCATGGCCGAATCTGACGTGAACGGAGCGCCATTGCTACTGAAAATCTCACCATCTGTAGGCCTGGGCTCTGGCTTCGGCGCGGGGGCAGGAGCAGGGGTCGTCTCCAAGGGGACCTCCTTTTCTTCGGCTTGAACCTGCGAGGAGCCCGCCTTCATCCTTTCCTTCCAGCGTTCAAAGTCTTCTTGTGTATGCACTCGGCGAGGCTCATCTCGATCAGTCGAATCCATCCACTCGGGATCCTGTTCGAACTTGGCTCCCCGCGTCCAGTCACGATCTGCACCGTGCCGATCCCGACGCCATTCCCTGTTTCGTATCGGAGTCTTCTCCTCCTCCGCATCAGGCGCGTCGTGGGTATTCTCCTCACGAAACCAACTTCCCTCGTGTCTCGCACGTCCGGGCGTGCCGTCCTTCCGTGGGAAGAATCGTGCATCCTTATCTCTAACTCCTCGGTCATTGTTGGGTTCTCGCTGGTCGCGGTTCTCCCACCGATCAAACTCTCCGTTGCGTCTCGGCTTTCGATCCTGTTCCTCGGGGCCGAAGGTACGGCGGGGGCGTCCACTGTTCCAGTCCTCCCTGTCCCCACGCCGGTTGTTGTTGTTGTTGAATGTTCCTAACTTTCCATCTCGTCGGTCAAAATCTC
Source organism: Aspergillus piperis CBS 112811 (assembly GCF_003184755.1). Taxonomy (NCBI): domain Eukaryota; kingdom Fungi; phylum Ascomycota; class Eurotiomycetes; order Eurotiales; family Aspergillaceae; genus Aspergillus; species Aspergillus piperis. Next base: position 238,401 of record NW_020291603.1, read on the forward strand.
TGTCACCAGACTCCCGGTCCTTGAAGAACTTCTCCCGTAAGTTAAAACGGTCGTTCTTCGAGTCATCCTGGTCATTAGGCCTTGACGATCGTTCCGTAGCATCTATCGATCCTTTACCGGGTATACGAGATGCCGAAGCAAAAGCAGTTTTGGGAGGTCCGAGAATGATGTCCTCTATGGGCGATCAACGACGTCATGCATCAGTAAGATCCTCGAATTTTCAATCCAAGTAAAAAGAACAATGGACACGGGGGTATTCAACATCGTGTGAGAAGGAGTGAGGATGGTTATTACCTGAATTGGAATTCCGGGACACATGACGAGTTTCAAACAGACTGGGCCTTCTGGGGGTCGATTCATGGGGGTTATTGGGGTCTCGCGAGTTTGTAGCTTTCCGTTGGGTAGCTGGATCGGGGATTGGGCTAGCACGTAGAATGACTGCGTCAGTTTCGGGATATCGCAATTGATTGATAAGGCAAAGGAGCAGGCAGAGCGAACTTACCCCATCCATTCTTCTACCGGCGGTAAATTGGTAGGCTTTGTGACCAGAGGCGACGACCGCAGCCATAGCAGCTCATCGATCTGGTACCGTCGCGCCATGAGGATGGCTTGGGGTGAGGTGGGTGTGTGGGATGCTATCGGTATGCCGTTACGTCGATCTCATTGGTCGCCGACAGTTCAAGGATGAGAAAAGGTGGAGTTGGAATTTATCGCGGGACAAGACAAGGAAGAAAAGGCGAGTGAGGTAGACTGCGAGACACGGAGGCTAGGCTGTGGGCGTGAAAGGTGTGTACTGTGTAGTGTGTAGAGGATAGATGATGAGTGGGCAAGCAGGAAGCGAAGCCGCTTGCCAGTGGCAAGGGAAAAGGCGGAGGAGAGAGGAGCTTCGATCGGTCAAAGGTCCAGGAGCGCTCGTTGGGAAGCAGATGAGGGGCACCAGCGGTGCAACAAACCGTGTGGCCGGATTTGTTTGTGTAGAGGGAATCCCAACTGGTCTCGGATAGATCGATAGACAGTAGAGTAAATGGAAGGAGGACAAAAGCTGGTGGGGGAACAAATAGAAAGGGGGCAGCAGCAGAAGAGGTGGTGAAGGGGAAGGGGAGTTTGGGCAAAGTTGCGGGCAAAGATGTCGAGGACCGCCGGACCGCAACGAAGTTCAAAACGTGTGCACTGCCCAATGGGGAAGGTCGCCTGTCAGCTTGTCGACACCTTGTTCTTCACTTCTTCCCTTCTCCCCAATTTCTCCATCTGTCGGGATTTTCCATTCTTACTGCTGCAAATCAAGCGCCTTCTCACACAGAGGAGTTAGTGACTGTTTACTATTATTTTACTAATTAATCCTTCCCCTGCCCATCATTCACTGCGCTTTCAGTCATCCATGTTCCCCCCAAGCAACTCAACCCTCGGTACCGCCAGCAACCAACCCCAACGCAGAGCAGAATCCTTATGAAGTAAGCCATCGTTTGGGGTATGTCTTATAGTACATTCCATCTCTTAAAATAGCCTGTCTTTCAATGGCGCAAAGATGAGGCCAGTGTGTACTTGGTTACTACAATGCAAGATCAGATTAACCTATCAGATTTCATATTCCTTCCACAACTGACTAAACAGACCATTACGGATTGCTCTAATAACTATACGCCTGATTCGGATGACAATTACTATGCAGCCAAGCGCCTAGATTGAGGGCAGCATCGTTCATATCCAACCTCCTACGACCGGACACTAGCCCACAATGCTCTCTACCGCTCGCAAAGCGGCTCCTCCACTCCATTTTGAAACCCGATCATTATCCGAGGTTTGCTTCAAGGAGTCGGCAATGGCCGCAAGAGTCGACGTCTCTTTGCCCTTGACAGTCGGAATTTGACTCTGAATCCAGCTGAGAATACCCGCTCTCGTGACAAGTGTTGTGCTTCCTTGCACTTGCGTCGCGCGGTACACTAATTGCAAGACCTTTCTCTTGGCTGAGTAGCCTGCCGAAGGCGACTCGTAGAATGCAAGCGCTCTCTCGAAGACCTTCGCACGGCGGTAGATGTCCATATCCTATAATTTGAATGAGTAACATGATGGTGTAAGAAAGGGAAGACAGCGACATACAGCTTCAGTGCGAAGACCCTTGATGAGTAAATCAAGGAGCCAGCTAGTCTCGTCGAAATATCCGTCGTCAAGCTCCGGTTCATGCAGGAAGATTTTGTCAATCCAGTAGGATGGGATCTTCTCCACCTCCCAGGAAGGAGCTTTCTGCAGAAACTTGTTGACCTTGCCGTACATTTTGTGCATCGGATTCGTGAGAACAGTCAAGCAGCTGGACGCGCACTCCCCTACAATCCACGGTACGGGCGATTCAAGCCCAATCTGCTTGACAGTCTCGAGAAGCTCTCCCGTGAGGATATAGACTGATCGCCATTCCACATATTTAGACTCCTGCGAGTATGTCAGTTTGTTTTTCTATTCTGATTTCCGCAGAAGGTACCGGCTCAACGGTTGACCTACCTTAAGTTTGCCCATGAAACGAACAATGCTCGTGAATGCTTGCTTCCTCACTTCCTCGTATGCCGAGCACAAGCAGAGAACCAGTTCGGCTATCCGGCCTTGCTCAACCGCCACCTCGATGTCATCCTTCTCCCATCGGTGCAGCTCATTGTGGGTGGTACTTTCTGTCGGTACGGTTCCGAATACCTCCTCCAAGTCTACCTCATCCTTTTTGGCGGCAGTTGTAGTGTCTTGGGCAGGAGCATCAACTTCCATCTCATGGTCGTCTTCAGCATCTTCAGCATCTTTCAATGCTTTTTTGAGAGCCGACTTCGACTTCTTATTCTCAGCACTCTCCATCAGCTTGTCCCGCGCGGTTTTCAGTGCCTTGGCATTTTCTCCAGCGCGCTTCAAGCTTCCTAGCGTCTCAGCAATCCAGGCAACCACCGCACTCTCGACAGCCGCGTCTCCGGATTTGACAACGAATGGCCACTGTTCGATGACAGCAGCTACCAGAGGACTAACTGGGTTGGAGGCACCCTCGACCAAGGAGTCAAGGAGGTCTTGATAGTGAACCGGTTTCTTTGCGATACGGCAGGCGCAGTTATCGAAGAACGATAGTTGGCGCTGGAGTTTCTCCGAGTCTGAAGTTTCGAAGCTTGACAGAATTGCGGGAAACGAGGAGGGGTTCTGCAGGACAGAGTGCTCGGTGAGGACGGTCCGCAGCAGCTGGTCAATCTCACGCAGAGAGTATCTTGAAGCTGTTTGAACCAGGACCTTTAGGATTGACGTAAAAGCGGAATACTGCATAGACCCCGGTTGTTGCCACCAACGCATGGAGGTAGACTGTTTGATGATTCTCATGATGTTTTGCAGTTGGCTCAGCACTGACTCGGTATCATCCTCGTCGAGCTTGCCTTCATCCAATCGCTTCAAGACGTCAACCAAAATGAGTGAAACGTCAAGTCCTTCCTCGAAGGCGGCATCCGGTACTACCTCGTAGAACGAAGCGAGAAGCTCTGAGACAGCATCCTGCTGCTGCAGGTCATCCTTATCCGTTCGCTTGAAGAGCAGAATGACTTCCTTCACTCCGGGGCACCGGCGACTGAACTCGGCAACCAGCTTGCTTGCCGCCTGTGTCCACAGGGGTTGGCTGACCCCATGGTCGGCGTTGAAGATCTTGAGAACAGCCCGCAGTTTGTTGAAAGCAATTGTCAAAATTCGAACAGCAAACAATGTTACTATCTCAGCATTCATATTCAAGCAGCGGGTAAGGATTTTCTGGGTCAGAGGGCGAGGAAGCACATTCTCAATGACCACGGAAACGGGCGGCGGTGTCGGAGGTAACTTGTCTTTCCAGCCACAATTTGAGGGCACAAGCAGCTGTACGGCGGAGAAGAGAAGCGCAGACTCGGCCATCCATGCTGGGGTCGGCTTTGGGTCCGCAGTAAACATGCTCTTCTTCGTGAAGAAATCGGCAACTAGCTCCGGGGCGGCCTTGAAGATGGCCACTAACAGCTCAATCTGGAGACTGTCGGTATCCGGGCGAAGGGTCTGGATCAGATAAGACAGTGTTCCGTTGCGAACAGGTACAGACTGGCTGTACTTGTCGATATGAAGAGCAGAATCAAGACCCAAATCGATCAGTGTGTCATCGTCCGTGGGTAGCGCCGCGGGATCACTTCCATGTGGATACCAACCAGACTCTGGAAGCAAGACTCCAAGTTCGGTGTTTGTACAGACATTCATCAGAATCTTGTGGATTTCGTCGGTAGTGGAAACATTCGCCGGGTTGGGCTCCTCTGACTCACGATCATAACCGTAGAGGGTGACGAGTCGCTCCAGGTTCCATCGGTTGAAGAACTTGCTCTTTGCGATGCGAGAAATCGAAGCATCTTGGATAATGTCTTTGTCAATACACCTGATAGTCTCCAAGATGATATCTCTTGGGTCTTTCCTAATGTACTCAAAGAATGCTCTAATAACTTTGTGTTGCTCAATAATATCACTCTTCCCGTTTGATTGCAAAAATCGCAGGTTTGCAAGGACATACTTCTGAGCATTCCTGCGCAGTGTAGGTTTGGAGCCTGCCTCTAATATTTCTTCCAGCTGAGCTTTGTTGGGGGTGAGAAAGACTTCGATGCGTTTGAATGTGATATACCGCGCAGCATGGACGTGGCGCGCCACAGCTCCACCATCGAAGCTGACCATCTCCGTGAGAAGACGAAGACAGGGAGAAATCAAATGCTCCTTTGATTTGATAGCGGTCAAGCCACGGTTGAACAGTCTCAGCTGTTCTTTCTGAAGGAGATACTTGCATAGTGCCACTCCGAAATCCCGAAATTCCAGGTTGGTGGACACCGTCTTGAGGAACTGAGCGAGGACAGAGGGCACAACAGTCAGTAACGACTCATTGTTGTTGGTATCCGCAAAGCTCCAGGTCTGGACCAGATCGGTAAAGCAGACTGCTTCGTTCTCGTTTACCCGTGAGAATTGCGAATCACAGTATGCTTTGAGGATGCGAAACTTCTTGGCTTTTTCAGCCTCATCCTCACTCTGCCCAATGGACGTGAGGAAGTCCTTGAACTTTCTTATACCTGTTTTGATGAGTATTGAAAACATCATGCGTGACTTGGCTCAGGATGTTACTTACCTTGCTTGGATTCAGTGGGATTCTGTTGGAAAGCCAAGGAAGAGCGAAGCTGCGTGTGCGAAGATATGGTGGCAGTAGCATCGACATCTTGGCCATTGTCCAACTTTCTCCTCTTGTTGCGGAGCTGACCCTCGTGGGAAGACATTTTGGGCTAATGCAGATGCTCGTGTTATGCAAAAGACCGGGGACTGGACCTCGACGAGGATTAGTAGTAGGCCGGCAGGAACTTCGTCCGATTCAGACCTTCAGAGTTTTGCGACTGCTGAATTGGTCTTTTATTAGTGCCACTACGGCAAAGTTGAATGGACAAGATCGTCCAGCTAGCAAGCGTATTCCTGGGAAATATGTAAATATATATTATAGAGGAAGATAATCGTAAGTGGATGAAAATATTGCGATAAGAGGCTCGCCGGTAGACTTCTGGAAAGTCCTGCGCAGATGAATTGATCCGCTGCCGTGAATGTATCTGGCCTCCCATTGGTCAGATCAAGTATGGTCCAGACAGTACGGCGATTCAGACTAACACTCACAGGCGACTCACTGGTAGTAATAAAGGCTAACAGGGTGCTGATCTACTATAGTGAATGAGGGGCGAGGCTCCATCACTCCTAGTATAAACCCTGTCGTATTCCGATTGTTCCATCCATGACGATGTACCTACCGAGCTGATTTTTCCATCTCTCCGTTACCATTATTGTCGCATTGTTATACCATGGGCTGAAAAAACAATAAATCAACCAGCTTCTATGGCTCAGTTGGTAGAGCGCATGACTAGTAATCATGAGGTCCGCGGTTCGAATCCGCGTGGAAGCATTTTTTGGTTTTTCGTTTTTGTCACTTTTGTCTACCCGGGTAGGCACAGCCAACAACCATCTACCATTGATCCATCTTTCTTATTTTTGAAAAATGAAAAACATAATAGAAAATCACTAACTCCATGCTTGTCACTTACTATTCTACAGCATGCAGGAGCTCTCAAGAAAGCCACTACAGTTGGCAGCCACACCCAAGGAACTTCGAATGTCTAAATTATATATATATCCGGCTCAGGCACCCCCATCAACTTGCCCCGAACCAGGCACTCAAATATCCCCAACCCAGTTTCAGTAGCACAATTGAACCTACCACCATTCCAACCCCCAACTCTGTACCCATCCAAGAAAATATGTAGATCCTCACCCTCCCATGACTCAATCACAGTCCCAACACCAGTAGTAGCCACAGACCAATATGCGCAGAGTTCCCAATCTGTACATACACCCTTGCTTTCCCAATATAATCATCACCCACAAGTAGTAGTTCCCAAACCGAAACATTGCAGAAGCATAAACTCAAGGGTACTGTCACATATCCCTCAGTCGGCAATGGCATCTAGCGACCGTCTAAGTTCATTGCGACTAGTATACTACTATACCTCCCCCCTCCCCTCGACGCCGTAAGTATAGTCCCCCCAAACTAGACCTACTACCACCCTCAAACCAATATCAAAAAGCAAAATCGTCTATCGCATCATACAATGTCCCCACTCCCAACCCCAAACTCCACCCCCATCACCAAATCCTCCCTCATCGGCGCCTGGACCCTCATCTCCTACATCGCCGAGCCCCCGAATCCCCAAGATGATGAGGCTCCCACCCACTACCACCCCATGGGCCTGGACGCCCGCGGTACCCTCGTCTATACCCCAGACGGCCAGGTGACCGTGAGCGTGTTGCCGAAAGTTGCCAAGAAGGTGTGGGAGAATTCCAATGATGGGGTGATGTACGCGGGCCGGTACTGGATTGAATACAGTGGTAGTAGCGATGATGGTGATGCTGGTGATGGGGATGAGAGGCAGCAGCAGCAGGGCCGCGTCCCGATTGTGCATCATGAGGTCGACATGGCGTCTTCGGTGGAGTTCGAGGGGTCGCAGAAGCGGCAGGCTGTGATTTCTCCCGAGGGGAGGTTGAGGTTGTCTGGGTTGGGATTGATGGAGATGGGGACGGTGAGTACAAACTATTACATTGGCAGTGATGGTTGGCGGTTGTTTGCTGATGGTGTTTGGGGTGGTGGTAGGAGCAGAAGATGAAGCCGGTGTTGGTGTGGGAGAGGGTTAGTCGGGCTTGATGCTGATGATGTGGTGGGGGAGGTTATTAACGGGGGGAGGGGGGAAATGAGTTGGGTGTTAGAAACTATATCAAACAAGTTGGAAGCAACAATCAGTCTATTTGACACATTCACAAATATCTCATTAGAATACATCTCTAGCCAAGAGTGGAAAAGCGCGCCATCTGGCGTCGCGTCAAGATTCGTAAGGGGTATGTTTTAAACTACCATATATATGCCCGAAGAATGATTTGAAAAGGAAAAGAAAGATGCAAAAGCAAAAGGAGTGGAATAGATAGCCACGAAAAATCTGAAGATCAACCCCAGGTACCACCTCCTCCACCACGACCCTGCCGTCTCTGTGCGGATAGACGCCAATCATCCTCGCCGGCAAAGCGGTTGTGGAGAGGCTGGATCCGCTCGGCCTTCTTACGCTTCGACAGACGATCGGTGGGTGCCACCTTGAAGAAAGTCGGGGCGGCCTCAACGAGCCACTTGGGCTCGATGGAGGTTGTGCAGTGCATGTACTCCTTCGTTGTAAGAACCAGTGTATGGTAGATGACATGCTCGGAAGGTTTGCCAAACAATGCAGAACTGGGATGCATGTAGACCGGCGTGCCTTCGACAAGAGTCTTGTACCCTTCCTGAGGGTCCTTGCGAGCTGCATTCCGGAAGAATCCTGTACAAAGTGCCTGGCGTACTTTGAGGGTGTTCCTTCCGCAGGAGACGATCTTGTGGTGGTAGCGATCCATAATGCCAAGCAGCTGCTGACGGACGTCCTGCGCACGGCGGATCTGACGGGCTTGGATGAAGTTCTCGAAGCACCAGGCATTGTTGAAGTTGGAATGTTTCCATCCATTGTAAACGTTGAGAAGAGTCAAGTGGTCACCGTGGGGATCGTGGAACTTGGCCTTCTTCTGATCTGCCTGCTGCTGCTTCTCCTTGGGACGGTAAAAGACCGACTGAATGGAAAGCATGGCCACAATGCTCAGCATTTCCTCTGAGCATCCCATGTCGACCGATGCGATGAGAACCTTGGCGAGGGCCGGCTCCATGGGGAAGTCTGCCATCTTTCTACCCAAGCGAGTCAAGAGACCCTCGTCATCTAGAGCCGACAGTGCATACAGCTCCTCCAAAGCAGTAAGCATAGTGTTCGTTGGCGGAGGATCCATGAAGTCGAAGTGCAGCAGATCGTTGATGCCCATCGCCTTGAGCATGAGAATAGTATGCGAAAGGTTCTGGCGTTGAATTTCGGGAATCGTGGTCGGCAACATTTCTGACTGGTACGCGGCTTCAGTGTACAACCGGAAACATTTTCCGGGACCAGTTCTGCCTGCACGACCAGCACGTTGCTTGGCCTGCGCCTGCGAGATGGGCGTGACAACCAAAGAGTCCATACCCAGCTTGGGATCGTAAGCGTTCTGCTTGACGAAACCAGGATCGATGACGTAGTAGATATTGTCGATAGTGATAGACGTCTCAGCAATGTTCGTAGCGATGACAACCTTTCTACCTCCAGGCGGGGCAGGCTCAAAAATCCTACTCTGCATTTCACTCGGAAGAGCAGAGTAGACGGGAAGGATGACCAACTCCGGTACTGTTGACCCTAGAGCCTTCATCCGTTCGTATAGAATCTCGCAGGCAGTATCAATTTCCTCTTGACCTGTTAAGAAGAGCAGAATATCGCCCGAGGGCTCTGTCAGGTGAATCTGCATAACTGTAATGAGAGCGGCATCAAGATAGTCGGACTCGGGCTCCTTCGAGTACATGATCTCAACAGGGAATGTACGACCGGGAATGGAGAAGATAGGGCAACCGTTGAAGTACTCAGAGAACTTCTCAGCATCCAGCGTAGCCGAAGTAACAATAAGTCTGAGGTCCGGTCTCCGCTTGATGGTCTTTTTGAGCAATCCAAAGAGAACATCGGTGGCAATGGTTCGTTCGTGAGCCTCGTCAAGCATGATGACAGAATACCTTTTCAAATCCGGGTCCAGGAGAACTTCTCTTTGAAGCATACCATCAGTCATGTACTTGATCTTAGTGTCAGGACTCGTGCAATCTTCGAAACGAATCGTGTATCCGACTTCCGCGCCGAGTTTACAGCCGACTTCTTCCGCCACACGTTTGGCAACAGACATGGCTGCTACACGACGAGGCTGCGTACAACCGATAATACCGTTGTTTGCATAACCCCCCTCGGCCAGGTACTGGGTCAGCTGCGTCGTCTTTCCGGACCCAGTATCTCCGACAACAATCAGCAGCTGGTTATCGCGTACAGCATCGAGAAGTTGCTTGCGGAACTTGTAGACCGGCAGACTTTCACGCTGCTGTTTGATGGACATGCTGGTCCGCTTTCCGAAAGACTGGTTCTTGCCCATGGTGACCCGTTTCCACTCGGGGACCGAGTCATCCGGCTTGGACTGCTGAGTACTGCGCAGATCAGCAGCAAACTTCCGCTCTTCAGGCGCAACCATAGGATCCTGCCACTGCGCGTTGAGGTCGACTGCCGCCGCTTGCTCAGCTGCTTTGTCCTGGGCCTCCTGTTGCCTGATGTCTCGTCGCTCCTTGGCCAGATTTGTTCCTGCCATAGCAGCCCGGTTCATAGAGCCATCGGGAGCCTTCACGACCCTGATCGGAGAGAGTTCCAGAGACATCTTAGTCTGACCAGCCAGGAAGGGCGGTTCCTCGTCCCTGACTTCGATGTCGACATCCTCCTCTTCCTCAAAAGTGCCTTCACCCGTCAAGGTAGCATGGTATTCCTCATCGATGTCGGGATAGTCTGCTGCGGAGACAGCGCCAGATGCAATCAACTGCTTGATCTCCCATCTCTCAGGGGAAGTCATGCGCTTCCTATTCTTCATAGGCTTTCCATCCGACTCTTCGATAACCGGCACTTCAGAACTCAGGTTACCATATCTATCCTTGCCAGTCATGCCGTCAAGACGCTCCATATTTGCGCCAGATGCCAGACGTCGTTGAGGGATCAAATCGAGACCAGTAACCTGATCTACCTCCTTCATCGACAGCCCAATTCGAGAGCCTTGAATGCTAACCACCTTGACCTTGACCGGCTGGCCGCGAGACACCAAATCGGAAGGATGATTAACACGCGCTCCCTCCTGCATGGCCGAAACATGTACCAAGCCATCCACCTTGCCCTTCACACCAAGCAAGTTCACGAAAGCGCCAAAGTCCTTCACTCCCGTGACACGTCCATCGTAGACCTTGTATAGCACCGGTTGATCATCCAGTTCCACAGGCGGCGGCTTCCGGAAGTACCCGCCATCCTCATCGCGATCCCGGCGACTCCTCCGCTCACTGTGTCCATTGCGATAATCATCCCTGCTGCTGTATTTGCTCTTTGACCGACCAAACTCATCCACCTCATCATCACCACCCCTCTTGCTATATCGAGGACTGTGCGATCGCGATCGAGACCGGTATCTATCATGGCGTCTGCGTCCACGTCGGTGATCATCGTAATCGGGGCTTCTGCTGCGCTTCCTAGTACTGCCGCGGTCATTCCGTGACGACGATGACTGCGGCGCCGGGGAAGGTTTATCCTGACGCGCTTTGCCCGCCAATCCCTCCAGCATAGCAAACGTATCATCCATAGCATCAGCCTTCGCATCGCCCTCCTCGACATTCTCCTCATCCCACTGCTGAACCTTATCCGGCACAGCCAACCCCTTAAAAACGCGCGCTTTCTTCTCCAGCGCATCCAAAACATCCATATCATCATCGCCGGCCGAGTTATTCGTCGTTTCGGTCTTCTTCGACTTATACTTCGGATGCATCGTAAGCACCAGACGATCGATACTCTCCAGCAAACTCCGAGGGAACTCCGCGCCCATCTCCTCCATGCTCTTGCTGAAATCCGCGAATGAGCCACATTTTAGGTGCTGGTCGATCACAAACTCTGCTAACGTCTTGTCGTTGACGCCGAGATGGTTCTGGATTTCGCTCGTTATCCGCGACACGAGCGAAAAGAGCTCCAGCGACTGGAGGTCGTCCATGGCGGATGGAGGGAATTGCGGTTGTTTGTCGGCACTAGAGAAATGAGGTGGTATGGATGAATGACTGGAGTAATGATTAGAGGATGTCGCGAGAGAGTGCAAAACACTCCTCTGGTCGCAAAGCGAGGACTGCGTCTTTCTCTCCGCGGTTCTGGAACCGGCAAAGCTCACTGGCGCGGAAAATCGTTGTGGCGTTTTCGGGAAATCCGCCACCGATAAGATAAGCAGCTCTAGTTATCTACGCTCGCATTGAGTATAACACAGTGTATAAAAAGTCAATGTAATTACTCTCATGTTGTACTGTGTATAATGTGCTTGGTAGAGAGGACGTCGTGGCGTCTCTGGAGTCGAGTTTTGAGCTATGTACATGATCATCTCAACAAAAACTATATTACATGTGTGTATATGGTATCTATGCAGCGCGCGCTTGGGGAGCTTCTCCAGATTCTTCGGACTGCTCTTGTAGCTGCTCTTCCATCTGCTCCTCGTCAGCAGACAGATCAACAGCGGCGGTCTCATCTTCGGTGCCGTATGAGTCAACATCTGCATCGGCGAGCAGCCGTTTCTGCTCCTGAATCTGCTTTTGCAGCGCAATTTGTCGGCGGAGAGAGGCATCCTTTCTGAGCTTCTTGTTGGCCGAAAATTCAGTCAACGCTCTGACCATCCTCTCCTCCACCAGCTGCTTGACGTGGGATGCCAACGTTCTATCCGTGAAAACTCCGCCACACCGGTAACTGAGCCACAGATACAGGATGACAGATTTGTGCAAGGTCTCCAGCTCGTTAAGGTACTCCTTGTTACCGGACACCGGCTCTTCCAAGATCTCAAGGTTGAGCGCCTGGATGTCTAGCAGACGACCATCGGAATGCTCTGCGACGCATTTGATAAAAGCAATGGCAGCGTCGCGGCCTGCAATGAGCCTCGTGTGCATGGGTGAGGCCATGAATGTAAGCTGGTCTGCCGTCCGCAATCCATCGACAGTATCAATGACCTCGGCATTCTCTAGCTGGTTGCGAGGGTCACACAGGAAAAACAGCGGGTGGACCTGGGAGACCACCATCAAGCGTTTGATCAAGTATTCTAGCGGAACATTGCTCGGGAAGTATGCCGCAACTTTCTGGTAGACTGAGTCGGGAGGAAGGATACCGGCCGACACGAGCGGTGGGGGTTCGCTATCCATTGCCTCGCGAATATAAGGTAAATCAATATCTTCCAAAGAAGTCACATAGCCGACGTTGGTGTCTTCCTCGGAGCTGTCTGCCTGCTGTTGCGCGGCAGACCGATACCGTCCAGCGCGTCCACCGATCTGCTTGATCTCAGGAACACTAAGTCTCTGAAGGCCTCCGGGAACCCGTTTAATCAACGTTTCGAAAATGATGCGCTTGCAGCTCCTGCTACAGTTAGATACGATACATAGACAGTATGTAGAGGCAACTTACAAGTTCAGACCCATACCGATGGCGTCACTAGCAACGAGAAAGTCGTAGTCATTGTCGGGGTCGTTGAACAGACTGGCTTGCTGGGTCCGAATCTCAGCTGGCAGACTTCCGTAAACGATGGCTGCCCGCTTTCCAGTATTCTTTTCAATGTCTGCTTTCAAGGCATGGATACCGACACGAGAGAATGAAACCAAGCAATCTCCCTTTTGGAGATTCTTCAGGTCACCTTTGAGACTGCGGTTCTGAACCTTCAGCGGGTTCAGTCGCTCATACCGATGGATCTCGAGCTTGTCGCCAGTCAAGGCAGCTAATTCCTTGATCAAAGGCACAGCTCTGACTTCACCGCAGAGATGCAGTTCCGTGGCACGCGCACCGAGCACGGCACGAGTCCAAGCCCACCCACGGTGAGGGTCCGCGATCATTTGGATCTCGTCAACAACACCGACCTCATATTGATCTCCCAAGCTGACCATCTCAACGGTGTTGCTGACAATTCTGGAGGGCTTTCCATCTTCCGGAATCTTGACATCATCACCAGTGATGAGACTGCAGGAGGTTCCATTCGCTTGGAAGCGATGGAAAACCTCCTGAGCGAGCAACCTCAGAGGGCCAGCGTAAAAGCCGCGCTTGGATGCTTCCAAACGCTTCAGCGCGTGATACGTCTTTCCCGAATTCGTTGGTCCCACGTGCAGATGAATCGTTCGTTGCAAAGCGCGCGCTTGCGGATACCACTCGGCCGGGCGTCGCAAATCCGCCACCTTCTTCTGTGCTTCGAGGTTGGGGGCTGAGTATCTCGACGTGACATCCTCTGCGTACATGTGAAACTCCAGCTCGTTGATTAAACCCCGAACACCGTTTTGGAGGTAAGATCTATGCAGCGCATCCTTGATGTGGCGTAAGGGACCAACACTTTTTCGCTCGTCTAGTTTGCATGCATTCAGCATGGTTCGTTCAAACCGGGCCCAATTAGCCAAAGCTGGGTCATTTTTATCTGTAAGATTTTGTCGGTAGATGCTTAAAGCGTGTGTTACAACGCCCGCGAAGTCTTTGGCTGCAAGCGTTTGTCGAGTGTTCCGTTTTGAAGCGAAGGATGGGGGAGCAGATCTCTTGGAAGACTACACGTAGATCAAAAGTCAGCCGTTTAAAATCAAACATAATAGACAAGTGGTGGGGTAGGGTTATGGATATGTACCGTAGCTCCCTCATTTTTCTTTTCCAGGCTTTGTAGATGGCGCTGTTTCTTGGAAGGCCTTACGGATCTCTGCAGCACCGGAGATGTCACAAATGTCCTGACGGGACGTGACACCGATTGGAAGGTGCAGAAGAGGCAATAGTTGCCTCTGCGACTCCATGACTGCATCCCACCGAGCTGTGCCAGGAGCAATGTCAGGTCGAATGATTGCCGTTACTATCAAGCTGCGGAGCGGGTTCTGCGGAGAACGGAAATGTAGTTTAACTGCTGGAGACGAGAGAGGAGAAAAACGAGGGACTGATTTGGGATATCCAAAAGGAAGCGACACAAGTAACCCCTGACCAGTCAGAGACCAATCACCGCATCGTCCTGCAACCGCGCGCGAGGGAGGGAATAGTTGTTGAAAACCGAGAATACTAACTATCTGGATGGCAATCATTCGCCATCGGCTTTTTCTCGCGGCCTGGGTGCCTGGGTGCCTCATTGCCTGCAGCTGGCGATCGCCGCAGACTAACCGAAACCGGAAGGGGAGGGGTCACACCGCCTGGCGGATCGGGAGATTAGACAGGAAGAATGATGCTTTTGACCCGCTGGGGAGAAAGAGCAGAAAGAGGGTCTCTTCTTGTCTCAGTCTCCAGTCTCGGGGATATCCTGAGTCCCGACTTACGTTTCAAAAAGATAGCCTGCCCGCATCGCTGGTGTCCATCACGGCTGCCCCTGAGTATTGTTCTCCATTACATCCCCCCACCATTGCTGGCTCTGGCTGTGCCTTATCTTCCGGTTCCCTCCCTACCGCTCCCCCGTCATTCCCCTCCCCAGCAATCGTGAAGTCTAAGTGTCTATGCCCCCCGTGAGGGCTGCCGGTCAGCCACAATGAGCTCCTCAATCCTCAACATCCAGCGTGATCGTGAGTATTCCCTGCCTTCTACTTATAGACTATTCGTATATTAATGATTCACCCGCTAGTTATTTTGAATACGATCCGTTATGCGGCGGGTAATGAGGTGCGATTGCTTCCCCTCCCCTTCTCCTTACCGTGGATTTGGCCCCCGCTTCGTTTCACCCCGCCGCAGAACTGACATTCTGTCTACAGTGGAAGGTCTTGGTGGTGGACGAGACCAGTCGCAAGCTAATCGACAATGCGGTCAGTGAGGATGATATTCTCAATCTCAATGTCACCAGTAAGTTACCCTCTGTGTATTCCTCGTCGTCCCGGTGCGGCGCTAATGGCCTCCCGCAAGATGTTGAGCAGATCGAGCATCGGCGCTCCCCCAATCCGACGATGGATGCGCTGTATATCCTCTCGCCCCTCCCACACATTGTCGACTGTATTATGGCGGACTTTGAGAGGAAGAGATACCGGAAAGCGTGGTTGGTTTGGACATCATGTCGGGCACCTGCTTCCTCAACGGCCGCTTGGTGCTGACGTCGCTCGCAGTTCTCGATCCGCAACAGCGCGCTAGATTGGACCGTTCCCAGATTGCTCGCGACCAGATCGCCAATGTTCACATTATGAATGCCGACTACTTCCCCAGGGAATCGCGCCTGATTACCTTCCGAGACCCGTGGAGCTTTCCGGTGTTGTTCCACCCTAGTTGTAATCACTTGATCCGCGCACACTTGGAGGGCTTGGCGCAAAAGGTGAGCTAGACTACCTGTGTCGATGAGCTGGTATTAACTGGACAGGTTGTGTCGCTTTGTGCGAGCTTAGGAGAGTACCCAGTGATCCGGTACTACCGCCCCCGGGCCCCGACACACGAGGCCAGCGTACTGTGTTCACACCTGGCGCGGTTCATTCAGAACGAGCTGGATCAGTTTGCGCAATTCCAGCGCGACTTTCCACCCCCGTCTCCCAGACCGCGCGGAGTGCTGTTGATCGTGGATCGGTCCATGGACTTGGTCGCGCCCTTGCTCCATGAGTTTACATATCAGTCCATGGTGCACGATCTGCTTCCGATTAGCGATGGCGACAAGGTAACTTACAAGACTGTCATCAATGAGGGAAGCCACAACGAGGAAGTCAAGGATATGGAGATCAATGAAGAAGACAGCGTGTGGGTGGAGTATCGCCACATGCATATGAAGGACGTGCTCGGCAAGCTAGGTGAAGATTTTGCCAAGTTCCGAGCTGCCAACCCTCAGTTTGCGGAAGAGTGAGTGACAACCTTTGATGGACTTTCTTCCTTACTAACGGCGCCGCAGCAATGATAAAGCGAACGTGAACACTATTAAGGACATGCTGGCGGGTCTGACAGAGTTCCAAAAGGGAAGAGATGCTTATACACTGCACCTTAACATGGCGCAGGAGTGTATGAGTTACTTCCAGAAACACAAGCTCCTCGAAGTGAGCTCGGTTGAACAATGCTTCGCCACCGGCATGGACGAGAACTACAAGAAGGCAAAGAACCTGGCTTCCCAGCTGGTGCAATTGCTAGACGACGATGCGATCAAGCAGCCAGAGCGACTGAGGTTGCTGCTGCTTTACATTATCTACCGGGGAGGCATCCTCGCGGGTGATATCCGGAAGCTCTTGGCACACGCGCAACTTGCACCGCAGGACGGTGAAATTGTAGCCAATCTCGATCTACTTGGAGCCCGTGTGGAGAAGCCTCTGAAGGATGATAAGCCACCCGTGCAGCCGCTGTTCACCAGGAAGCCGCCGTCTGGGCCCATCGACGAAGAGGAAAGCCTCTCGCGCTACGACCTGAACCTCAAGTTGATCTTGGAGGAGCTGGTGCGCGGCACGCTGGACCCCGGGGTCTTCCCGTTCACGCGGCCACACACGGATGCCGACTCGCCGGGACAACAAGAGAGTCTTTCCCAGGCGTCGCTGCGCAGTGCCAAACCGACGTGGGCACGGACGCGGTCTACCGGCGAGCAGCCGAAACAGCGGATCATCGTGTTCATGGCAGGTGGTGCTACATATGGAGAGGCACGCACATGCTACGAGATCTCGCAGTCGTGCGGCAAGGACGTGTTCCTGGCCACATCGCATATGCTGTCTCCCGGACTGTTCCTGCGCCAGGTGGGCGATCTCAGTGTAGACCGACGCCGGCTCGACATTCCCGCCGAACGGCCCAAGCCCACAGCGCCGGCGCATCTCTTCGAGCGGGAAGCTCCACCGCCACCGGCACAGCCCGTGAAGAAGCCAGTTCCGGTGAATCTGAACCCGATGGCACCGACATCCGGGCTGGCGGCGATGTCACTGGGACCGAACGGCAAAGCAACGAACGGAGCAGCACCGCCTGAGAAAGAGAAGGATAAGAAGGAGAAGAAAGAGAAGAAGGAAAAGAAGCACCGCTTCTTCCGGTAGCCTTGGCCATTCTTCCAACTGAACCAGCCTCGTTCCGCAGCACACTTCCTGCGGACATTAATACTAGCCTCTAGTATCTTCTGTGTATGTAGTGACTATGTATGTACCATGCAAACCAGCAGAACCCTAATACTTATTCAAACTCCTGGGTATATACCAAACCAACGCTCCCATCCCGAAACCAATAATCTATAAGAAAAAAAAAAGAACCTACTTCCCATGAAGATACCTCAACACATCCTCATCCTGGAAAAACAACTCCCGTAACCTCTCCCCCTTCTTCCTCTCCTCCAACTGTCCCTTCCTCACCTCCTTCGCATTCAACACCTTCTTCTTCTTCTGCACCCTCCCCCTCCCCCCTTTATCTCCACTCTTATCCTTAACCTCAGGAACAACAGCCCCCAACCCCACCGTATCCTCCTTCACCTTCCCCTTCACCGGCTCCCGTATGCCCTCTCTTCCTTGAGGTCCCAATCCCACCCGCGAATCCGGATCCCAGCCATACGCCGCGAGATACCGCAGTCCGGGCCGTGTGCGATCAAGATGAGACGGCGGGTGCGAATGCGGGAGACTCAGTTGATGCGGGAGTGTAGCTTCGTGTATATGCCTCCTTCCTTCTCCTTCTCCTCCTATTCCTCCTGATGTGTCGTGTGTAGGTGTAGTAGTATATGGAAGGTTACACACGGGGCAAATCTCAACATCTTCTTCTTCAACTTCCTCCTTCTGCTCACTATGTGGTTGTGAACTCGAACTCGGTTCTGGAGTAGCGGGATTCGACTTCGACTTCGACAGAACAATCGAGAGGTATCTATTCGCTATACTCTGCCCGGTCGAAGTAGAGGAAGAAGGTGTTGCTGGCTCAGAGGATGATACCCGTGTGGTGGTGGTGGTAGAGAGATGTTGCTGATGTTGTTCGGAGGAGCGCACGAACGGCACGCGCTTGCGACGGATCCCTGCGCCGAAGACTCGTTGGTCTTGTAGGGGGAGGAAGTATTCGTCTTCATCTTCGTCGTCTATTTCTCTGTTGTTGTTGGGTGGCATTGTCCATACCCTTTTTCTTTTTCTTTTTCTTTGTAGGATAGTGAGTGAGAAGTAAGGAAGATAGTGAAATTGTGAAGTGAGGAGGGATAATGGCAGCTCGAAGTGGCGGGAGATCGGCCGCTAAGATATGTACCGTACGTACCTCCGACGGAGGACGGAGTGTCTGGACTTAATTCCGTCAGACATATCTGTTCTCCTCCTCCATCTCCCTTTCACCATACAACAAACAAACACATCCACCCCTCCCCTCCCTCCTCCGGCAAAATGCCCATCCCCATCATCACAACAGCAATAACAGAAGGCACAAATTCCATCCCGCACCTATGGAGCATATTAAAACTCCTCCCCTGGGCGGTCATCCTCGCGGCCCTGAAATATTACTTCGGGGGTGCCAGAAATACCTCTGAGCGGTTAATGCATTCGAAAGTCGTTATGATTACTGTAACATCCCTCCCCCTATCTCAATCCCCCCTCAATGCAATGCTGATATATTACCCTTGGGAAAAAAATAGGGCGGCACATCCGGCATCGGCGCCCAAGTAACCTCCGCGCTCGCCTCGCGGGGCGCCCAAATCATCCTCCTAACGCAACACCCAGCAACGGACATCTTCCTCTCGGAATACATCGAGGACCTCCGGCGAAGCACCAACAACCAACTAATCTACGCGGAGCAAGTCGATCTCTCCTCCTTACACTCCATCCGCACCTTCGCCACGAAATGGATCGATAATGTGCCCCCGCGACGCCTGGACATGGTGATTCTGTGCGGGAATGCAGCGCCGCCCGTATCCCAGAAACGGAAGCTGACTGTGGACGGCATCGACGAGGAATGGATGGTGAATTACCTGGCGAATTTCCATCTGTTGAGTATACTTTCGCCGGCGTTGAGGGCGCAGCCGGCGCATCGCGATGTTAGGGTCGTGTTTACTACCTGTTCGAGTTATATCGGGGCGAAGTGGGATTTGAGGCAGGTGGAGGAGGCTGCTGCTATTACTGCTGCTGCTGCTGCTGCGCAGCAGCAGGGGGATAATGGGGGTGGGGGTAGTAATGGGGATGGAAGGAGGGTGGTGATGAAGAATGGAAAGTTACAACGGGAGAAGGCTAAGCCCAAGGCTGCTAAAAAGGCGGCGAAGGGGGTCAGTTTGTACGGACTCAGCAAGCTCTCGCTGATGGTGTTTGCGCAATCGTTCCAGAAACATCTCAATGCGTTTAAGAGGCCGGATAACCAGCCGTGCAGTGCGCGGGTGATTATGGTGGATCCGGGGTTTAGTCGGACGCCTGGGATGAGGAGGTGGATGACGGGGGGATCGCTGTGGGGACTGTTGGTGTATCTGGTGACGTGGCCGGTGTGGTGGTTGGTGTTGAAGTCGCCGCAGCAGGGAGCGCAGAGTGTGTTGTATGCGGCGATGGAGGCGGAGTATGGACGTGGGGAAGGGGGGTGGATGATTAAGGAGTGTAAGGAGGTGGATTTGGCGAGGAAGGAGGTCAAGGATGAGGAGGCCGGGAAGATGTTGTGGGAGTTTAGTGAGAAGTTGATTGAGGTCAAGGAGAGGGAGTCGGCGGTGCGGAGGGCGTTGGCGAATAAGGAGAAGGAGGTGGCAGAGCAGATGGAGAAGAATAAGGCGTCGGGGTCGTCGTCGTCTGGGGCGAAGGAGCAGACGCCGGGGTCGAGGAGGAGTCGGAAGGGGAAATAGGTGTATATCATTAGTATCTATCTGTATACTAGGTTCTGGTGTTTGGGTGGGTGTACATTATCACATTGATCTGTATTGATAGAGTTACGGTGATCCAGGTCTATCCTATCGCTGCATATTGCATGGCGAAATCACAGTTACATCAACATCACATCAAGCTCTGCTCTCTAGATACAACAAGGGAAAAAGGAAATTCGTCATCCAATTAGCAAGTCCAATCGTGTCTCTATCGATTTTCCTGGCAAGAAAAAGAAATTCTAAGCATATGCGGGGTCATTATTTATTTCTGCAGCTTCTCCAGCAGCTCGGCCGGGGGCTGTTGGCGGTAACCCTGGGGGTTGTTGCGGGTCCA
Organism: Aspergillus piperis CBS 112811; assembly: GCF_003184755.1. Classification (NCBI taxonomy): domain Eukaryota; kingdom Fungi; phylum Ascomycota; class Eurotiomycetes; order Eurotiales; family Aspergillaceae; genus Aspergillus; species Aspergillus piperis. The sequence goes on from NW_020291603.1 coordinate 258,658, forward strand.
CAGCCAGAGGTCCTCGCAGGCCTGCTCGAGGGTGCGCTCGGCCTTCCAGCCCAGCTCGTTGTTGGCGCGCGTGGGGTTGGAGGTCAGGTTGAGCACGTCACCGGCACGGCGGGGAGCAACCTCGTAGGGGAGGTCACGGCCCACGGCCGCCGAGAAGGCACGGATCATCTCGTAGACAGTGCTGCCCTTGCCGGTACCCAAGTTCCAGGCACGGACTCCGGGGTTGTTGGCGCGGAGGTAGTTCAGGGCCTTCAAGTGACCATCTGCCAGGTCGAGGATGTGGATGTAGTCGCGGATGGCGGTACCGTCGTGGGAGGCGTAGTCTGGCCAGTTAGTTAGATGCTAAATTCGAAGTATATTTCTGCAAAAACTTACCATCGCCGAACACGAGGAGCTTCTCGCGCTTGCCGGTGGCCACCTGGGCAAGGAGGGGAAGCAGGTTGTAGGGGACACCCTGGGGGTCCTCACCCATGATACCAGAGGGGTGAGCACCGGCGGGGTTGAAGTAGCGGAGCAGAGCACCGTTCCACTTCTGGGCCTCGGCCTCGTTACCGGTCTTGATGGCGTTGTTGCGCTGAGCGTTGATGACATCGGTGATGGCAGTCTCGACGGCGAACTTGGTGTTACCGTAGGGGTTGGTGGGGCCCAGAGGGCACTCCTCGGGGATGGGGATCATGTTGGGGAAGCGAGTGGCATCACCGTAGACGGTGGCGGAGGAGGAGAAGACGATGTTGGTGACATTGTGGCGGACCATGGAGCGCAGGAGGCAGATGGTGCCGTAGACGTTGACGTGGTAGTAGTCCAGAGGCTTCTCACCGGACTCACCGACGGCCTGGATACCGGTCAGCTAGAACCTCAATTGAAGCGCGAGATATTCAGAGAGGCAGATCGACGCATAGAGGCAGGTAACAGTATAGAAAAGAGAAGCGTAGAGGGAAGCGCACCTTCAGAGCAGCAAAGTGGATGACGCTGTCAATGTCGGGGTGGGCCTCAAAGACACGGTCGAAGCCAGCCTCGTCGGTGACATCGAGCTGAGCGAACTCGGCCTTCTTGCCGCTGATCAACTCAATGCGCTTGAGAGCCTCAGCGGAGGAGTTGTAAAGGTTGTCAGCGACGACAACCTTGTAGCCAGCCTCGAGGAGAGCGAGGGTGGTGAAAGAGCCAATGTAGCCCGTTCCACTGTTTGGGGGAGAATTGCGGGGTCAGCGGGTGTAATGGAGGGACAAAGGCATTGATGGGAAGCTTACCCGGTGACAAGAACTGATCCAGCAGGCATGATGATAGTGTATGATTAAAATAAAGGATGAGAGGGAAGATAGATTCGGAGGTAAAGAGGAAGAGAGAGAGAGAGAGAGGGAGAGAGAGAGAGAGAGAAGATGAAGAGGGAATTAGAGAGAAGATGAAACGGAAAGGTAAGATGGCGCAAACGGAGATTTGGGGGGGAAGAAAGTCGGGCGGCGGGGACGGGATATTTAAGGGGCGGCCGCAATTGGTGCTTCCAATGGAGTCACCGTAATATTCAGGTACAGAATGAACAACTTACTACTTGGTACTGTCTCTTCTTGCCTAATTGCCTCTTCTACTGCCTTTTCTGTCTGTCTGCCTTCCTCAGTTTCTTCTTCAACAAACCCCCTTTTGCCATATTCTCATATTACCATAATCCCACCTGCTGATCAACCAAGACAGTCTACGTAAACAGCCCTCAACCACGGGACGATCCATATTAATTCTCCCCCCGCCATTATTATCCCACATCCCACCACCACCACATCACACCATCCAGTTTACTGATTCAAAATACTTTGTGTTTTGTATATGTATCAGTATCACAGCTGCAGATGCATGCATATATGCAGCAATGCTGCATAACAATCGGAGTAAAGTTCAGGCCAAACAAAAATAAAAAGGTACTGACTTACGGAGTTTTTCTATCTACCCCTCCAGACCAAATCCAGCCATGTGCATACTGCATATCCATAATGATAATAATAATAATACCTTGTTTGATCATCATCATATTATTATATAAACAGTTCTCGGTTAATAAGTGTATCATACAAAGTAGATAGTAGATGAATAGATAGACTAGAAACTGAAACATACACACGGCCCGAGACAAGTTCCGTCCGTCACGGTTAATTGACTTGATTGCACCACCATCACCAGATACTATCTAGTACTAATCTACATAGTATTTCCTGTTCCTTGCAAGATACCATACTAATACAACAATAGTATTATTAGGATGGCGCCATGCCTATTGTTATTCTCTTATTCTTTCATTTTCCCTTTTAACCAGCACCAGCCAGGTCCAGGAACCAGACTCGGCAGTGGATCCAGTCCCAACTGAAGGTCCCAATTCCCACATCACACCTGGTACTTACTTACCAAGTTACTATAGTACTAGTCGTCAAGTGGACCGCTTCCACCCGATCCCAAGGGTCCAATCAATCGTGGGTGGGCTGTCACGCTGCCATTTGCCTCTTTCTCTCTCTGTCCCTCTTTCTCTTCCTACCTTGTGATAATCCCATGGTTTGTTAAGGGGCGAAATTATGTTACGGAATTAAGGAAACGATCTGCGAGTGTCAGATTGCTATACCTAATACGTACCTTATCTACTTGAGTCTGCTGGTGATGACGATGATGATGATGATGATGATGATGATCAGGGTAAATGAGGGAGGATCCATGTGCTGATGAGATATGTCTGGTCAATTTCAGGGGTAGATAGATGCAGTGCAGAGTGTATTCATTCCCCAGTTACTTATGAAGTAATTAATGCTCATCCCGAACAGGTGGTCTTTGTTGGTCTGGTCTAGTCTGAGTCCCCACTGGTTTGCTTGCTTGCTTGCTTCCTTGCTAATGGCTTTCTACCTTAGTAGGATACGTAGTATATCCCTGTGTAGTATGGAGTATATTAAGTTATAGTTAGTATACAGTGAAATAGTTAGAGTATTTGCCCGCAATGTAGTTAATAATTTATGTGTCCGAATAATCCCTCACTCCAAAGAGCAAAAAATAGTGGAGGTTGGAATGAAGTAGTGACCTGATGAACCGTAAATCGCAGGTGACAACTATCCGCATGCGGTTGTGTGGGGTAGTGGTTATCCCTTCGGATTTTGAGTACTTCTTGTGCTTCGGAAGTTCCGACAACCCCGGTTCGAACCCGGGCACGACCTGATTAATTTATTCATTGCTTTTTATTTCATCTTTTTTTTTTTTTTTTGGGGTCTACTTTGCTTGCATGATAACTAACATACATGCTATGTAAGATGGGGACGGTGCGGTTGCTCTGCTAATGTAGATGTGAGATACCTCCTAATGTTTATGGAAGGTGATGTCTTAATATCAGTTGCTAGGATGATGTACTATACAAATAACTACTACAGCAAAGTCACTTGTCCGTCAATTAGTTTGCATCCATCCTGATTTGATCATATCTAATTCACTGTTTGCTACTCCACCATATCCGTCACCTTTGCATACACCCGCACCAACCCCTTCTCCGTACCAGGAACAATCCTATCGCGTGTGATGCGTATACTCTCCGTGCCGGTGCTCTCCACATCAAAGTTGAACCGACGCATTACATGCGCAATGGTCAGGTAGAGCTCAATGTATGCCAGACTATTAAATTGGTTAGCAGATACCCCCAATGCGGGCAAGGGCAGACTGACTTCATCCCAATGCAAGCTCGACTCCCCCTCATAAACGATACAATGTATCGTGTTAGATTGACCCCTTCCTCTGCAGCCTTGATCCAGCGCTCCGGATCGAATCTATCCGGCTCGGGAAAGAGGGAGGGGTCGCGATGGACAAACCAGGTGGAAGTGCTCATTGGTGTCTATCAAGTATTGTTAGCTTGTGATGGGTGTTGAAGGCAGAGTGACAGAAAACGTACCCCCGGTGGAAGCACATAGTCCTTGTACTTTAGTGTTTCAGTTGGTGCCACGCGTGGCAGCCGCATAATCAGCCCATAGGATAATCGGAGAGATTCATTCACAACGGCCGTCTGGAGGTGCAAGTCAGTTAGGATGAATTGTCAGCGTGCAGACTCACGACATACCAAGTACGGCAGCTTCTCCAGCTCCGGCCAGGTCGCGGTACTGGTGGGTGTGGGCAGGACCTGCTTCAGTTCACTCCGCAGCTTGTCTCGGATGCTTTTGTCTCGCGACACGTAGTAGGTCATGATCATCAAGGTACTCGCGGTCGTTTCTGTGCCTGCACCAAGGAGCGTGAACACCTCGTCCTCGATGCGACGCTGGCTTCTTTCCGCGACTGGTAAGCTGGGGTCCGTCAACCTCTTGAAGATGGTCCGGTCGTCCTTCCCCAGTGCCTTGGAGGCATCGTGCGTGTTTTCGGATATCGTACTCAGAATGGAACCCTGGAACTGGAGCATACCGGCCTTGCCGGGGAGACATAGGGCCATCAGATGCAGCGGAATCTTGCGCATGGTTTCCGGCACAAAAGGAAAAAAGCGGTTGAAGTGAGCAAGTCCAGTATTCTCTTCGTTACCTCCGTGGACGTCGCTGCGGAAGTCCTTATCCTCGATGAATCCCCAGCGCTTTCCATAGCAGTAATAGGTGATCACATCTGAAGTCAGCGCGGCATATGCATCGCTCAGATTAACGACACTCTGATCGCGATAGAACCCCTCGAAGCGCCCCATCAGCTTCTCCACCCGCTCCTCGATGAAGGGAGATATGGCAAGGACAGACCGCTTGGAAAAGAAATCATTGAGGATATTGCGGCGGAAGCGGTGATGTTCGTGGCCGATCGTACCGATCATGGAGTAGGGGAGCGCAAATGCGCCGTAGGCCAGAGGGTCCCTTTCGCGTTTGCGAGTGCTGGAGGCATAGATCTCATCATAAAAGGAGGGGTCGCTGATATGGACTTCACGGGGGTTGATGCGAACAATTGGACCTGAGGGAGGAATTAGCCAAGCTTCAGCTGGATGGATTTCTCTGTACCTACCATATTGCTGATGCATTTTCTCGACCTGAAACAGAAACCTTCCATGGCAGATAACATCATAGTAGAACTCATATAGATGCGTAACCGCTGTAAGCTTAGGCCCGGGGATTCCAGATAAGGGATGGAAATAGAGGCGATAGATGGATCGCAGGACGTAAAAGCTTGCGATACCGACAAGGGCGAGCCAGATGTGGGAGATATCCAGAGCCATCATGGTGGCTGTATGGAATGCCAGCGCAGTTTTTGAAGCCGTGAGACAAATATCGGACATGGGCAGTGAAGGGGTAGCGACAATATAAATACTATAAGAACCGACAACATATACCCACCCACCCTAATGCATCTGCTCGTAGCGCTGTCGGCCTTGCAGATGGTTGAAGAGGGGAACGGGATGAGAAACAACTGGCTCACCAACCACCGATCATGATAGCTGCTGGTCTGGGGCTGGGAGGTGCCACAATGACCTGGAATTATAGCTAGCTTGGTGTCTAGAGCAAGACGATGCATTCGCTAAGAAGAAGCCCCGCCTATGAATGCGGGAGAGATATATTGGAGGTGAGATTGACACGTCCAGCCTCCCCATTTGGTCTTCCTGGGGGTGATGTGTAGTTGTAGTAGTAGCAATACATTCCATCGGTGAACCGCACCGAGACTTGCAACTGATCATGATTCACTGTAATTTCTCTCCACGCTGAAATGGTGTGGGAGATAGAATATTTCCGGGCCTATAAGGAGCTGTTAGTTACTCGTTACCCAATAACCCCAACTAGGGCGCGGGGTCGCAGCGCTAATGCTGCATCTTTAGCACGTCAGCTATCTGTCTTCTTCAATAGGCTAATGGAGCTACCCATGCAGGCGTTATCACCGTCTGAAGCTACATACCAGATAGTTGACCAGCTGGAAATACGGGCCTGTCTCTGTTCCCAACGAAATGATCACGCTTCTGACCTGTCCGCGTATCAATCAGAGTCGAGTTGTACATTCCGGGCATCTCGGTGGGTATTGCGCTACAACCTGTCAGATACTCGCTACAGCCATCGAACCAGAGTGTAAGTAACAAGGACAAAGCTTAAAACACGCTTCATTGATGTTTGGTGATATAAATATAGTTCAATGATATCATGAGACCCCGATCGGGGCGAGACACAACTGAAAGTACTAGCGATTGCTAGTACACATGCTTCAGAAACACTTGACTAGGAACCATAATGGAATGGGGAATGACCTTGTTTTGAAGCGAACCATGAACTCCCGCCCGAGAAACAATCAAGAAACAACCTCATTTCTGTCGCATCCGAAACTGCAACACCGGACCCTCCTTTCCAACCGCGAAATGGTCCTTGATCTTGTATTCTCCTTGATAGCCGACGCCCAACTGCTCCCTCCCCGGTGCCAGTCGTATATCGTACAACCACAATGCCCGGGAAATAGTCAGCTCGAGCTCGAGAATGGCTACATTCCGCCCGATGCACGCTCGCGGTCCGATACTAAAAGGTGCGAAGGCCTGCCGCTGCCGACTGAGCACCTCAGCACTCACCCCCTCGCCTTGCTCAGTGCCTTTGCTGTCACACAATAGCCACCGACTTGGATCGTACTCAAAGGGGCGGTCGAAGTGTTCTTCACTGTGGTGCAACGCATAGGTGGGGACTGCGACAACCGTGCCGGCTGGGAAATGCCACTCTCCTACTCGAAGCCCTCCAGGGAGGACTTCTCGTGGCAGATCAGTAGGTACTGACGGGCAGATACGCATGGTCTCATCGATACAAGCGTGGAGGTAAGCCATCTGCGATAAATCGGGACCGGCAACGATTGCCTCCAGTGTAGGGAAGACGGCACGGATCTCTGCGCTTAGCCGGGCAAGTATAGCTGGATTATGAGCAAGGTAGTAGAAGATGGCGGTTAATGTTGTATTGGTTGTGTCGTTACCTGATAGTTCAATCCGTAAGTTTCAGCCAAAGGACAAAGCAGGGCAAAGTCTCAGTTGAAACGAGGTTGTGTACATACCGGCTCCTAGCAATGTCATAACCTCTGACATCAGTTCCGCCTCAGAGTAACCTTCATTGGTCTTCGGGTCCCGTGCTTGCTGCAGATAGTAGATGATATCTCGGCGCTGGGTGGACTCTGCGGCCAGCCGAGTCCGCAATTGCTGCCGGGAGAAACCAATCTGTCGCTGGCGATTGGCGACGGTGCCACGCCGGAGATACTTTTCAAAACCCAGGGAGCGTAGAATAGGCATCTGCCCACAAATGTTCATGATACGGAGGTTCAAGGCCATCAGCGGGAAGAAGAAGTGGTTGGCGTCGCTGACAGAGGTGTTGAATGTCTTGCCGAAGCAGATCTCCCCAAGCGCATCGAAGATCACACAGGCACTCCAGTGCACCATATCCTTGGGCTTTGACCAGCTGCCAGGACTGGAGGGCGCAGATGGCACCTGCTCATCGGGATGCCGATCTACCAAAGCGGCACACCAGTCGCGGATGGCTGACAAGATATGAGGTTCCATCCCACGTAATGCTTGGCTGGAAAAAGCATGAGACATGACACGACGTTTGCGGGCATGCACTGTGCGATCGATGGCAGTGAAGATGCTCACGCCATAAAACATGGTGTACGACTTGGCCTTCTGAACATTGGCATGAAAGCCGTAGATGGGCTCCAACGCCTTTGCATCGAGAATGGAAACGCGCTGCGGCCCGATTCGCACAACGGGCCCATAGCGTTGATGCAGGTGGTATAGGTCCTCATGGCGATCGCCGCGTATGGCGTGTACCACCGAGTAGAGGTTGGTCAGCTTGGCGACGAATGGGCCAGGGTAGGAGGACAGTGGATGGAACCAAACTTGGTAAATGATGTAGCCAACGAGGGCGATGACTCCACACCCCAAGAGATTCATGATGGCTGTACTTGTTGAGTTCTCCCGCTGATCCTGTAAAGACCGTAGCACACTTTCCAGCATTATCGAAAGTCAAAGTAGATCGCTAAGCGAGGGCGTGTATAGTTAGATGGGCTCAAAGATCATCCATCTACTCGACTTCATTTAGCATTCACTGGGCGAGCTCAGAACCCAAGATCGATCTTATATGAGATGGCGCAACCAGAAAGAGAGATGCAAATTGGTCTGTCACCTTCCAACACTCATCGTTCCTTCCAATGTCGACGTTGAAAGCCACGTTGGTCCATATTGGATCCAGTTTTACGTTCCCAAAGATGATCATCATTATTACTCCTATCTGATAGGCGGAACTTGAACTTATCTCAAATATTAGGCTTAGCCGCCTAGTTTAGTGGATCCGCGTACAGTATAAACGAAGTTGGTGACAATCACAACCGATCCACGTTTTGTCCCCAAGTAAGTTGCTGTGTGACAGCAACAGCATTAGTGCTGATGGGCTGAACGCGCTTCAGTCGTATTTGCCAACTTTGCAAGGATTATCCTGGAGAGTACCACAGGTCAGGGCATGAGGCAACATGTAGCCTTGCATTAGTACTGTTGGGGCTGTCACTAAGCTGACTAGCACAAGTGACTATGCAATTAGCGTCCAGGGAGAGCCGCTAAGCTCGTGCACGGCGCTTAACCAGCGATGAACAGACTTCTCGGGATAATGATAATTCGCAGGTTCGTCTCTGTGCCTGTGATTGGTTTCGAAGCGAGTTAATTGTACTTTCAGCTCCAGCCACTGATAGTTTCATTGTTTTGAAGTCTTATTGGACTCTCAAGGCCACTCGAGGCCGCTCACAATTGTGCAGGGTACCACATCTATAGTTACCTCGAGTATTCTGGCTTCCAATGCATGTCAGGACTATGGCTCACTTGTTGGTTATTCCTTAGACCGAGGGATGGTGTGTGAGGCGGAGCAAATGACGCCTTCAAAGAGCGGATGGATACACGGAAAACAAAGAGAATTGGTCATGTGGGCGGACCTGTATTCGTTGCAAGATCGTCAAGGCTTTACAACTACATGTTGGCATCATCTTTCATTGCGAATACCGTACGTGGTCTGAGTTATGGGTGATGCGACGGGATTGGAGATCATCCAACCATATCGGGATCGACTTGGAGGAGAGTTGGAAATGCCATCTTTGGATGGAAGGTTTCGTGACAGCTGGTGATGAAGTCAGTGGTTGAAATAGATCGGGATAGTGCACTGCCTCAGACAAGGCTGGAGATTTGCCGGTGAATATAAAATGATAAGGTGGATAAGTCCGTCCCTCCACATTGCAGGGTCAGGCTACTCGGCTGATCCATACAAAACCCACGGCTACCGACAAGAATTTTTCCAAAATAAAAGAAATAGGATTGAAGAGAACACATGAAGACATAGCTAGAAGACATCACTATTGACAGACCCACCAAACATGTCGTGGGACGGAACATAAGAATCATGGTGATGCGTACATAATACATCACTGGTCGCACGCGCTTCATTCGCCAGTGCCATTATTCGGCTGCAATAGCACGCCGTCATACCTCGGCTTCGCGTCTCAAGAGACAAACTGACCTTTCAGCCAGTTGTCCCCTCCCGAGCACCCGTTTACCGGGTATCGGTCTTTAAATATAGGCCAAATTCACTAAGGACATCTGCCCGGAGTCCACCTAACAGATCCTGTCATGTTGGGACTCGGGTGTTCACGATTGATACTGAGATAGGTTTCTGTCCGGTCCTGGATAACGCATAATCGGGGCAAGAGCCTGCCCAAGGAGCTGTGGGAATTGGCCAGCGAAAGAAGTATCTCGTGGAAGTCGCCCCCGCCATCTAACCTAGAAGTTCAACATCGAGGCCAATAGCCCGCATGAAGAGGTTGACGTTGCCAAGACGCGCGCTGGCCATATCGGCAGGAAGCGTCTTGCTGTAAGTCACCGTCTCCATCACCCGGTCCCTGTAGAACGGTTAATACAATGTAAACCATGCAGACGAGGGGGTGGAACTTACTTGACCGCAATAACGAGGCGTTGCTGTTGTTCGGGGCTAGCTCCGATACCAACGGCAGCCAAGAACTGCCACACATACATGTCGTCGCCAGCATTGATCGCGCTGGGGAAGATATCCGCAAAGGTAGGTTCAAGGGTGTCAAACAACACATTGAACTTCTCAACCCACTGCTGCCAGTCCCGCTCCGTAGCCTGTCCAGCTTCCTTCACAATTTCGGCGCGACTGAGAAGCATGGTCAAGATTCCAAGTCCAATGCGGGTCCTCGAGATCATCTGGACATGCGTCTGCGCAATGACAAGCCCCAGCAATCCGATGATGATATTGAATGGTGCCTCGTTCACGTATCCCAGAAGACTGGGCATGACGGCCTGAGAGAAAAGTTCGATGGCTTCCCGAACGGCCAGAGAGGGCTGAGTCTCACCCGGAACAGGCTGGGCGCGTCGGACAACGTCCAGAGAATCCAAGTGTACAACAATCATAGTAAGAATAGTAACGCGCTGCTCCTGATCAATGTGGCGGAAAATGCGGGGAATGGCCTTCTTGCCCTTGGGATAAGCAAGGAAGGCAATGAACGGGTGGGGAGTGTTGGTGTTGGGAACAATGGGTTCCATGACCTTAAGATTGCGCCACAGCTTCTGGTTGAGCGAACGGATCTTCTGTCTCCATTCCATGTGCTTCTGAATGGCCTCGGGATCATTCTCATCCGGCGGGGGAGGCATCGTGCGCTCCATGTCTTCCATATCCATGAGCGTGCTGTATACACTCTCCAGGTTGGTCAGGACTGATTTGCGATCGCTAACGCTCAGATCGGTGTGCGGCTTCTTCACCGTCTTAGCGCCCTCCGAGCTCTCCGGACGCTTGATGTTGAGCATGGGCTTTGGCGTCTTCGCGTTGCTGAAAGAGATCTTACCCAAGCTGCCCTCGATGATAAGCTGCTTATTCTTAGGCTTCTGCTTAGCAGCCTCCACCGCACGCTGGACCTGCTGCTGCATTCTCTGCATGTGGTTGTCGGCGCTCTGGAACTGCCGGCGAGAGCCATGCCCCCCGAGCCTGTTGCCTGTCTGGAGAAGGTATGTCTGCGCAAAGTGACCCAGAGGTTGGTGCGGATGTTGCCGCGGCGCACCCCGGATCTGGCTGTAGACCTGATAGTAGAAGTCCTCTGCCAAGACAGCTTCTGCATCAGAGTCCGCCACGTTGCCAGCAGCAGCGACTAGTTGCTGAAGCTGGATCCGGGTGATGAAGTTCTTGTCCTGCGGGGTCATCAGTCCGTTACCCCTGGACAAAAGGAAGATCTTGTGGTTGCGCTTCGCACGCTTGGCATCTTCCATCAAGTACGCTACGCGCTGCTCCTCCGTCAGGTGCATCAACTGCTGGGAGTTGGTAATCACGGGCAGTTGCGCGTTGTTACCACGGGGAGCTTGGGGCAGGGGCGGTTGCTGCTGCTGGGGTCGCTGAGCCGCCGGTGGCATCGCCTGACGTTGGGGAGGCACCATGTGCTGAGGAGGCAAGTTAGCATTTTGCAGCATATGAATCGGCAGGTTTGGAGGGAGCGGGTACGGCTCCGGAACCATGGGTGGCTGGTGCTGCAACAGTGCCGGTGGGACACCCTTGGCGAACTGGGCCTGTAGAATCTCAGGCGGCAGCTGCGGGAAGCCTTCGGGCAGAGGGGGCATCTGAGCTCGCTGGAGAGGCTGGGTGGGCTCTGGCATCGACTGCGGAAGGGACAGTGGGATTTGGGCGGGGAGCGAAGATGGACCCTGTCTCCGCAGCTGCGCTTCCACCTCCTCGAGACTCAGCATCTTCTTTGCTTGCGCTACCATCTGGGGCGTGGGCTGCTGCAGCTGCTGCAGCTGTTGCTGGAATTGCTGTTCCGGCTTCTTCGACATGCCCCAGACGCTAGACTTGGCTTGAAGATCAGGGATGTAACCCGGGTCGTTGTACTTCTCATAGCCAGACCGTTTGGGCTTCTGGTCTGCAGTGTCTGGCAGAGCAGCATCGGCCGCGGGTTGCGAAGGAGCGGTCGCAGGCGCACCGGGTTTCTGAAGGCTGTAACGGATCTGCTCCTCTCCGATCACATCGGCGACCTGAGCAGTCTTTCCAAAGAAGTCGAAATCCTTTCCAACCGGGCCGGTGTCGAAGCCGCCACCAAACGTGTCATCGTTGAACGCATCCTGGTCATCGTCCAGTTGGTCTCCCAGGCCATCGTACGTATCCTCAAAGTCGATGCTATAGCAATTGAAAGAAAGCGCCGCTGGTCAGCTCCATGCTCCCCGTTGTCTCAATTGATCTAAGTGAAGCAGAGTGGGGGAGACTTACACGTCGTCATCCTTGTCGTCTCGGAAGTTTGCTGCCAGTCTGGCGCGGGCAACTTCGGCGAACGGATCAGGGGTGTCGAAGATACCCCTCTGTTCGCCCGCAGGAGCTCGATCCCTAGGCAGGGTGGTATTAAAGCCGAAGAAGGACATCTTCGGGGGAAGCGGGGGGTGGGGGGGGTAAGGCAGTGGGTGTAGGAAGAGGGCGAGAATTACCACCGCGGCATAATTGGGTAGTGCGGGATGAGGTTCACAGCCGGTCTGATATCACCCGCTTTAGCTTAGTCCGCTGTGGCCTGAAAGCCTGAGGCAGTAAGACATTAAGGCATTAAGGCAGACAATTGGCCACCGCATCACGGGGAAGCGGTTGCCCCTTAGTCATCAGGTCTCCTGTTGTCTCCGTTGGACTCGGAAGATAATGGACTTTGTAGATATGAGAACGACCCCTTTTAGTATCTATGTATATCACCCCATACTCGAAAGCCTTCGGAGTACACGGATAATTGTCTACTTCATAAAGTAGCGTTTAGGGCAGTGCTTTGCATGTATTATATTATCTGGTCCATCTCGCCCTATAGGGAGTATGTAGTATGTGGTCCCCAACCCCAAGGCAGGATGGGATCGACGCCCAGCCAGATGGACTGATACCCTCAAACATCGATCGCATCCCTTCCTTAACGTCATTTCTGGTATAGACACAACCCCTCCCTACGAAAGAGTAAAAGTTTCCTCCTTGTAGAAATCAAATGTCGGAATGTATACTTTTCTTATCTCACGCATCCACTGGATGGCTCAAAATCGGTGCGACGTACGTGGCCCGGCCAATAATGGGGGAAATTACGTCGCCCTCACCATCCCGGGGCAAATAGGCTAGACTGCCAACTTACGCTGGCGCTTTGTTGACATCTGCCTTTTTTCTCCCACATTTGACCTCCAATCTCCTGAAATATTTACGTTCAGACTCAACTTTTTCTAATCATAAAGAACGGTTGGGGAAGCACGAGCAGCCGTGGTCAGGATCGACAACCAGTGCCCCGAATTGCCAACTAACTTTAATCTTTGCCTGATGCGCCGCGGGTCCATCATCTGCTGCATCGTCGTTACCGATCGCCCATAGATTCCCCAAGAATATCTGGGAGGCGCATTTCTCACCGGGCCTGTCACAACTGCCTAGATCGAGAGAGAGGCCCCATCTCTCGGGATTTCTTCCTTCCTTACATACTAGCTGTCCGTCATTCGTTTGTCAACTTCATCAGCATTCTGATCCTCACTCTCCCTCCTCCTTTGTTCTCCGACACTGCGCAACAGGCACCCGTATTCAGCCCTGCGCAACCAAGCATTGCTTTTCCCACCTCCTCACCGACGCTTCGGCACAGCGCAGTGCCCTTCACATCATGGCTATAGGGCCATTGCGATATCTTCTGTTTGCCATCACGGTGAGTGTGTCTGGCCCCGCCACAGGACCCCTTTCGCATCACTGACTGGCTTCAAGGGGTTGGCCGTCTTCTTTTTCATCTCTAGGAGCGCTATCCCAATCCCCGAGAACATCGGCACCAAGTTGAACCCCGCGACCTACAAAGATACCTTTTCCTCCTCTCCCTCCTCGCACAATGATGCGCTGTCATCAAGTGGACCGATCAAAGACATCCCGACGGATCGCGTGAACGCCACCTTCGTGACCCTCGCTCGCAACACTGATCTTTGGGAGATGGTCAAGTCCATCCGGACGGTGGAAGACCGCTTTAACCACAACTATCACTACGACTGGGTGTTCTTGAACGACAAGCCCTTCGATGACGAGTTCAAGAAGGTCACCTCAGCCTTGATCTCCGGCAATACGTTCTATGGCGTGATTCCGAAGGAACATTGGTCATATCCCGAGTGGATCGACCAGGATAAGGCGAAGAAGGTCCGACAGGAGATGGGAGAGAAGAAGATCATCTACGGCGACTCGGAGAGCTACCGTCACATGTGCCGTTATGAATCCGGATTCTTCTTCCGGCACCCGCTGATGCTGAACTATGAGTACTACTGGCGCGTGGAGCCCAGCATTGAGCTCTTCTGCGATGTCAGCTTTGACCCATTCCGCTACGTGAAAGAGAACGACAAGAAGTACAGCTTTGTGCTGAGTCTGTACGAGTACTACGACACCATCCCGAGCCTGTGGGGTACGGTGCAAAAGTTCATGGAGGAGCACCCGGAGCATATCGCGGACGGCAACTCTATGGGTTTCTTGAGTGATGATGGCGGCAAGACTTACAACAAGTGTCACTTTGTGAGTATTGCCCCTTAACCTCTCCGCTGGCTTAACTAACCAATTTGTAGTGGTCTAACTTTGAGATTGGAAGTCTGGAATGGCTGCGCTCCAAGGAATACATTGACTACTTTGAGACGCTCGACCACGCTGGTGGCTTCTTCTATGAACGCTGGGGCGATGCGCCGGTGCACTCTATCGCCGCGGGACTTCTCTTGAAGAAGGAGCAGATCCACTTCTTCAACGAGATTGGCTACTACCATGTCCCATTCACCCACTGCCCGACTGGCGAGCAGCTAAGGTTGGACCTGAAGTGCCACTGCAACCCTAAGGACAACTTTGACTGGAAGGGATACTCTTGTAAGTTCCCCACTTTTCTTCCGTTCGGGCATCAAAACTAACGAGCAACGTACAGGCACGTCCCGGTTCTTCCAAGTCAACGACATGGACAAGCCTAAGGGCTACGAGAATGAGAGCTGAGGGGCTCATGACTGAATATATCACTCGAAAAGTAATTGGAAATTATGTCGTTGCGAAGCGCAAAATTGGCCGTGCATGTGATCAGCAAAGCCGGACATCTCTTGACCAGCACGATCGAGTGGCTCTGTCCAGGCATAAGAAAACGTCCACTAACGGGACAAATCCCAGCTCATTACTGAACCATTTCCAACCCTCCTGCTGAATGCTGGGCGCAGGTTCACAACATTTGAAAAAATATTCTTCATTTCTTGATTTCCGGACGAGGGTGTCATGTGTTTATAAGATTGTCGGGAACTTCACTTCACAAGCGCGCATCATTTTTCTCTATATTCCGGGTATAGGGGTTGCAAAGTACAGAGATCGTTTGCAGGATGTACTGGATGGAGTCGGGATGCAAAGGGAAAGAAAAATAACTGCTCTGTAGCCAGGCAAGCCTCATAAATGTACATAGCCGTGTTCTAATAATAACAACGATATAAAGATCCGTCAAAGCACGATGTAATGATACAAACAATACCAAAAAATATAATCAAGCACAAGCAACATCCCTCATACCCAACTAATCCTTCTTAGGCTTCTTCGTACCATACTTCGACCGACTGTTCAACCGAGAAGCAACACCACCCTGAGAGAAGTTAGCCAATTCCACCCCAATTTCCAAAAACCCAATTGCAGAAAGTAAGACGTACCAAATCCATCGCACCACGAACCAAATGGTACTTCACACCAGGACAATCAGGCACACGACCACCACGCACCATAACGACACTGTGCTGCTGGATATTGTGTCCTACACACCATGAACCAATTAGCCTCATCCATCCAAGTCCATGATTCCCATGTGCTCTCATTCTCTTCACAACCCCCCCCCCCCAATCCCACAAAGACCAAAGCGGAGAGGAAAGTGAACTCACCTTCACCAGGAATATAAGCCGTAACAACCTTCCCACTACTCAACCTAACTCTCGCCGTCTTCCGCTCACCAGAGTTCGGCTTCTTAGGCTTCGTAATACCCGTCTTCAAACACACTCCCTTCATCTGAGACCGGCCGATCAGCGCCGGAGACCGAGAGCGACGTGCGCGCTGCGCAGTACGGCATCCGCGCCGCACTTGGTTGTAGGTGGCCTGGCGGAACGGGGAGGTGGAGAATTGCCGGAGAATGGAGGAAGAAGAGGATGTGACGGAGGTCTTGCCTGCAGCAGCAGCAGCAGCTACTGCGGTGGGCGTGCGGAGGACGGGCTGGAAAGGTCGTCGGGGAGCGGCGAGGGTGGTGATAGAGCAGGAGGTAGTGGTGGATTTGATAGCGGCGGGACGCTGAACAAGAGTCCGGAGCGTGCGCAGGGCGAGGGAGGAGACGAGGGGCGGCATTTTTGTTTATTAGTCTCCTGGGCGATGTGCTTTGGCCTGGGTGGGTTATATTGGCTATCGGGATGGGAAACATTTCCTGGACGGGGCTGAGAGAGATTGTATCACGTGACGGGTGAAAGATGGCGGAGGTGGTGGGTGTGGTGCGCCGGAGGAGCTTTGCTGCGGGAACGCGCCAGTGGACTGGCTGCCTGGCTGCGATGTCAGAGCTGCTGGTGCTTGCTTGAGTGCTACGTCGGTTACCTCTACTTACTGACACTGCTTAACTATCCTCCTCCGACTTTCAACCTCCCATCTCACGAACAACCACACTCATCTAACAACTACTAATATCAGCCCTCGACACAACACATATACCACCCTACAAATAAAACTCCCATCACAACCGTCACAATGGTCTGTTCATCCATCCACCTACTTCACAACCTCCCCGATAACCCTCACCACCCCCAAACCCTCATTCATACAGAACGGATAACTAACAAAGATCAATAGTCCCTCCGCATCGCCCCCCCCTCCAGCAACCCAACTCAAACAACCAACACGACCACCCGCGCCGTCATCGACCTCCCCCACCCCTCCAAGGGCGCCCCCTCGGCCCCCGGTCTCCCCGACACCCTCCGCGACAACATCACTCTTCAAGCACCCCGGGGCCCTCCCTCCACAGCGACCACCACCCCATCCTCGACGCACCCGCTCGAAGCCCGCCTCCTCGCGTGGCGCGCCACCCAGGATGCATTGAAAATGGAGTCGCTGCGTCGGGCGTACGGCATCGCGGAACCCGTGCGCCGCGGCATGGAGTTGAAGATCGTGCGGGATGGGACGTTCAGGCCTGCTGCGTTGGGTGGTCTCGGAATGGGAAATCTCCATGAGGATATTTTGGTCCTTGGTGGTAGGGATGCTGAGGTGGGTTGGGAGGATGTGTTTAAGGGTGAGTTTTTACCTATACCTACTCTTTCCTCTGTTTGTATGTTTGGTTGTGTGTGTGTTTTGCTAACGAGTGGGGGTTTAGGTGATGAGTTCCGTGAACCGCCTGCTTTCCATGATGAGATGGAGAAGAGATTGCGTATGGATCACTGAGTGGGTGGTAGTGGCAGTTCTTAGTCTGGTCTGGACATGACATGGCATGGCATGGCTTTACTTAAACTCATTGGTTGGCTGTTGAATGGGTTGTTATGAATCGGATTTTAAGTTTGTTTTCCTCTTATTTCTTGATACAGGCGCTGTCTGCGGTAAATTATACAATACAATCAATAAATGGTGGTTACATCTACTCCAACAATTTTGAGTAAGCCTACGTTGGTTGAAAGGAAAGTACTACTACAGGCTGAATAGCTACCATATGTGCAATCTTTGTACATTATGTAGTTTCCGCTGGCCTCAAACCAAGGAAACGCTATATTTGACATCAACCTGTGGGTCGCACAAGCCCCGTATCTCAAACTAGATTCAATCAAATGGCTGGCCAGATCGGAAGAGGGCCACCAGGGTCTTCCGTGAGCACTGCAAATTCGTCGGTCCAAGCCCTAACGCAACAGAAACACAGCAGAACGGCAAAGGACCATGTAAGCAATTGCAAGAGATAGGCTTCCAATATGTGAACATAAATGCAACAAATTCGAGACCGGCCAACGAGACAACACAGGGGGCGGGAGAGCAAGCAAGAACATGAGCTTTAGGGTATATACGAAATAAGCGGAAGCGGAGCAGCATCAAGCGACTCATGGAACTATGCAAGCCAAACGGTGACCACTTGGTGGAACAGACAACGGGGTAAATGTCAATGCAGCGATGCTGGTAAAGTGATGATAACCCATCCATAACGCCGTCTCATTACGGTCAGACAGCCAACCACATGCAATGTCTTGCGGCAAAAAAAGGCGAACAAGCGCGAGGGAGGACCAAAGCCTACTCGAACCCAGCAGGAGAGAAGCAACAAGGCTCCAATAAGGGTCTAGAAGAAAGCTCGTATCGACGAATCTTCAAATAGCACAAGCAAGTGAGCTTGGCATTGGTATCTGGGAGGGCAAAGCGATAATGGCAGTTCCCGAGGACGCAAGCAAGGGAGGGCTGCCTTAAGTATATGACTTCTGTCGTCTCCTTTCTCGGGCGGAAACCGTGCTATTCATTATTGGATGATGCAGCGACAGCCAGGGCTACGCTCACTGGTCTCCCGCTCCCGGGTGTACTGGGGTTTGGACTTGGCGTCTTCTTCGTCAACGATCTCCTGGGGCTTCACAGTCATGTGAACCACATTGGGAGCGTCCCGGCTGAACTTGGAGTCTAGATGATAATAGATCAGTACCAGCACCAGAGAAGCGGTAGAGGTGATAGATACCTGATAACGGGGCTTTGTCATCAAGCAGCTTGCCGAATGAGATGAGTCGGATGGAGCTGGGCGATGATGGCCGCGGCTCCCAGTCTGCCAGAAATCATATGTTAGCCACCCGCAACTTCCGAGACAACCCTGGCTATTGCACGCATACCTTGGCGCCATTCCCGCCAGATCAATTCCTTCAACGTGTATACACTCATGGCGAAGGGATCGTAATTCTCTACATTGACCGACCGTTTCCGTAGATACTTTCCATCGATCTTGAACGGGTGTCGGGAGCCTGTTATCAAGAGCAGGGTGATCACTAAGGATGGGCCTGTGTCCTCCTCCTCTTTGGCAGCCTCATCTGATCCCTGGGACGATGGCTCGGAGCCAGCTGCCGGAGCCTTCGCCTCATCGTGTTGTTCAGGAGATGCGCTTGCAGATGGAGCCGCATCTACAGGGTCCTGCTTGGGAACGGGTGCTGACGTATTGTCCTCATTATTGTCTGTGGGCTTCGCATCCACCGAACTGGACTCTTGGCTCTCGGCCTGGGCGTTATCGGGATGAGGGGCGGCACTAGGAAGCTCCTGGGATTCTGACGACGGCACGGCAATGGTTGTGGACTGCGAAGGCAGGTTGGAGTCGGAGGTGGGCGACATGGGATCAACTTTGGGGTCTTCGGTGACCGACATGGTTTGGTTCTGACACACCTCGTGAAGCCGCACGAGTCAGATAGCGCGAGGGGAAGAAAGGAAGGCTAAGCTAGCAATTCGGAATCGATGAAAACTTTAAGAGAGAGAATAGATTGCAGCGAAAATTCCGTTGGGGATAGCTGAACCGATATGGGAGTTGACTGATGAGGGTAAAAGGGGGGGAGGCGAATCAGGCTGGGGATCGAAGACAGGAGCGGATGAAGCAAGGCGATGCGCGCACGGAGGAGGGAAAGGAGGGCAGGCTGAGAGAGGGTGCTAAATTAGGTAGGCGAGGAGGAGTTTCCAAGGGTGGCCCGAACAAGAGACTAGAACCTTGATCGGGGATGGGTGAAGGGGGCCATGCGACCCGAAGGAGACCAGCGAGAGCGAAAAGGGGACGGCGTGAGTAGTGAGGAGACGAGGGACCACGAAGGCGATCGGGCGGGCCCACGAGTGGAGGAGGAGGAGGAGAATGAGGAGAGGATTGATTATTACCCTGTGTGTAAGGCTGAAAGGGAGACTAAAAAAGGTTTGTGGCAATGAAGAAGATGGGGGAATGTATAAAGAATGGGAGAGGGGGAGGCAAAGGGGAGGGGGGGAAACAGGAAGTAGTAAGTACGTAGGAGAAGGGGACAAAAAGACTGGATTGATTGATTGATGGATGGATGGGATGGACAGGGAAAGGGAGAGAGAGAGGAGACTAGACAAGACAGACAGACAAGACAGAGAGGTCCAAGCCAGTCACTGCTGAGGGGAGCCCTGATCTGGTTGGTTGGTTCCCCGGGCGTCACCTTGGATCGGTGGGCCACCGCCCATAATTAACGGCCCTTTCTACTCTTCCTTCATCCTTCTCCCTCTTCTGTCCCTCTTCCCCTTCCGGTTCATCTCAATCATCGTTCGTCAGTTGAACTTGGCTTTGCATGCAGGTGATTCTTTGGGCGTCAGCATTGGTTTGAATGGACGGAATGAGAATCAATTCCCGCGTGCAGCTGAGGCCTTGGTGGCAGCGGATCCTGGTCGCTTCCGGACATATCTGCGTCATGAGCAGGTCGTGACACCTGTCATGCTGGAAATCGCTCCTGTTGACTCCATAGAAGCTGTGCGGTCAAACTTCTACACATGGCTTAGATTTCTACGCTTAGCTTAGGGAGATAAGCAACTCCCAGACAATTCATGTTGTTAACTGGGCCCAAGGCATGCACGCGGAAGATAAAGATGTTCATTCATCAGATGATAGGTTCTATCTAATCAGTACAAAACGAATGCACCACTTCGACCATATGCCCCTTACACACTATACATGGTGCATTAGCGCTCTACACTAGAGTATGCCGCCTTGCTAAGGCTGTCGATTGAGGGGTTGCACCTGCTCAAGTGATCGTGTTTCATACCACCCTGCATACAATCACCTTTTACAAGCCGGACGACGAACTATCTTTCCAGGCATCTAGCGCATTGACAAAGTGATATTCCGTGCGCTAACATGGTGCTCTTGAGGTAGACAATCAATGCCAGATTCTCGCACATCAGCGATGATCGTCACTTTACTTTGCGCGAACACGTGCTGACGTGACTTGACATTTACGCAAGGTCTCTAGACCAAGTGTTGGCCACGTCGGGACATCCAGCGCGATCAGTCACTCGTAGCAGAGCTAAATAGCTAATGTAAAACTATGCAATAGAAATATGCCTCAAAAAGGCATGCTACGACGACGCAGTCGAATTGTCGGATTGCCAAGTAACTGAGACATACTACAGTCTAGAAGAGATCGCCAACACTCTAATCACGATACTAGCTCTGAGAGCTTTGCAAAACCCTATTTTATTTTTCTAGACCTTTCCATGACTAATCTTGCAGGAACCTAGAAGCAAGAGGTTTCAACTGCCTGCTTCGTCAGTTATGGCTGAGACTATGCGACAGTGAAACTAGCTAGTCAGTCTTGTCCATAGGACAACACGACTTCATCAGTACCATGTTAAGGCCAGTTATCTGTGCTCTGTGAGATTGCACCTAATATTCGAGGGGTAGATCGACCAACCTAACAAGGAATATCGCGACTGAGAGAAGTCTATCACACTCGTCAATTTTATACCATATCTAGAGGCAATGAATACTATCAATCTAACAGTTCGGGTATAAATACTACGCCTGAGTAGTATCTGTCATATATCTCCTGGAGCTGTTCTACACTAGAAGCGGCTGACTTTGCCTTCATGAGTGAAACGACCCCGTTGCCTCAGGCCATTAATTATAAAGTGGGTCGCTGATCAATCCACAGTCATATTCCAGCTTCGAGAACTATTCTAGATCACAGGTCACTATTTGGTTTGTCATCGAAAATCCCGTCGCGTACGTCAGATAGAAAGATCCGGATATTATGGACTAGAACTTATTTAATTCTTTCAAGCCCCCACGGTCTAGGCTTCTACTTGACCACTACATGATCACCGCGCTGGCACCTCTCCATGGTGACTGTTTTCGCCAGCTGGGTCTCGCTTAGTATACGTTGACTACCAGAGCTGTCTAGACCCGGGATAGCGATGATGCTTCAGAATTCGTTTTGGATTGTATCACGGCTAAATTATACGGACTGAACTGGAGAATGTGTCCTCGCAGTCGCTCCATATTCCCTGCTTGTCGGCAATATACTGTCGCATCTGTCGCACCGTCATAGATACACTGGAGCTTGGATTCTCCAGTGCTAACCTTTCCCAGAGTACCGATAGCTCTCATAGCTGTTAACGATCGGTTCTAAGCTACCATTTACTTTGTGTGTATGCGTCAATGCTGGAAGACTTCCCACGAGGGAATCTCGTACTTCCTACTACGGGGTCTGGTTAAAGAGCCGAATAGGAGCATCTTAAAGAATATCACTGAAACTTGCATAGATAGCCAGCGCGGATTGAGGATAACCTCGACCAGAGCCTCTGGTAACTTGTTCGGACACAGCTTTGTGCTCTCGTATATCCTTAGCGATGTCAGCGCAGATCGGCGAATAATACTATACAATACAGTGTCATGAAGCCTATGCCACGGCGGGACTACCTTCAGGGATTGTCCAATGTTATATGGCTACACATTCCCAAAACCATGCTACCATCTTGCAGTGTCTGCAGGCATAAAATCACCTTCTCAATACGAAGGCACCGATAGGAAAGGTAGCGAATCAGTGGTTGAACACACATCGAGAATTCCAGGCCAGGGGTAGAAAGACATATTCAATGTCAATTCAGAGAGCAATGGTGATGAACTTCATACCAATCTCACCGACTAAGTTTCGCCTCCTATCCCCCGCATAGGAATTGTCGAGTCGTCCAAGGCCTGGCAGTCAAGCGATGGTGTTCCCCCCATGGCGATAGAAGCCATTGCCGAGGGCCCCTAGAGACGTTAGCGAATCTATAGTGTACCCATAAACCACAGTTTCTTAAATGTAGTATGTGTAGGTGCAAAGAATCCGATACAATGGACGCAATGTATTGCTTCAGGAAAGGGTTCTGTCCTCTGGGAAGAACTGGGATTCCTTGAATCAGCCTTCTGAGTGGAGAGTTCCTTGGCGCGTTTGAAGTGAACTTAACTCTGAGGAATAAGGATCCATTGAATATGAAGTAGATGACTCTCTGAAGGTTGAGTACGCGTACTAGGAATGTGAACAACTACTTAAATACACAGTAATAAGAAAGGGAGAAATGGGTAAGACATTGTATCAGATTTAACTCATTACAAGAGGCGAGCGAGGCAAGAGAGATTAATTCGATTGGAATGACTAATGCGTAGTCGCGTCTTTGTGAGAGTATTTAGAGGGAAGGCAGATACAAGCATAGTGCGTTGTTGTTTATCTCATTGTCATCCGCCATCCGCACCTCCCCACCTCGCACTCACTGCCCCCCGACTGAATCATGCTAAAATCATCAGAAAACAGCATGGTTGAGCAGTATGTTCATCTTCTCAAAATTTTCGGTCTTGGTGGGGCATCATCTACATTCCGCAATCTAATTTCTGTACGAGCCATCTATATCCGAAGGGCTCGTGGTCACGCCACACCGATAATGGCACGATCGACCAACTAGCTTGATAAATCAGCTTGATAAACTACAATCCTCTTTGACATAAAATATCAAATTGATTATAGTGAGCCAATTCGAGGATTCCAGAGCAAAAGTCTTGACGATTTGACATCATGATCGCTCGATGAAGGGGCTTCATATCGGTGAATGTGTTACTGGATGATCGACGAACTTTTGCATGTTTGCTCGACCCATTACCCATAGGTATCCGACTTAACCGGCAGTCTTATCCCGTCTAGACTATCTCTCTGCTATTGTTATTCTGAAACTTGGGTGCTAATTCGAGAACAGCCCGGCGATCCGTCGTCTCCTGATTGCCTAGGATTCTTGAAGATGCCAGGTCACCAAGAACATGTCCACGTGGACGAACAACCACCATGCCATGGTCCAGGATTCAGACATGGCTTTATGCCTCGCATTTGCAAGTAGCATTTGGTGGACTCGAATAGCGGTATCCATGGTATCTTTCCTGCCATGTTCTCGCCCGGTGACCGGCCTTGACAGTGTGACATCATTCTTGCCTGGATGTGCGTCAATGGTGTCCACGGCGCACGCCCAACAAAGACTCGTCTGAACTTGACCCGACATTTTGACCGTGAAGAAAAGAGGGGCGTCGTGAGGCTGGAAGGTAAATCATTCAAGTCCGGTTTAACCTCGAGAGGTAGCCTACCCCTCTGAAGCATTCCTCTCACCGAGGCATCCCTGAACAGGTTTAGTTAACTGGATTGGGATAGAGAACAAGTAGACAGCAACCCTTGCTGTCACACAACCCGGACCTGATACGGATATGCAGTGGCCCAGACCCAAAACTTCCCTGATGTAATTAGCTGTTTACGAAGCATGATCTGGATTTAAGTCATATGGCCACCCTACTGCAGGCCTGATTCCATATAAATGGCCTTGCCCCGTCACCCTAATCCTCAAACAGCGCCCCCTAACTCACTTATGCTGATCACCCGGGAAGTCTTAATCTTTCCTAGAGATGCTTCGACAGTCCCTCTCAATCGCAAAAAAGGCGACTCGGAAGCTCTACACTCATGATGACTCCAGTGACCTGAGCCTGGACTTGAACATCACAGAACCAGCGGTATTTGTGCCTACGTTTACGAACAAGCCGGCTGTCCTTCGGGGTACCTGCCAGTTAAGATTGAAAAACAATCTGACGGTAAAAAGGTTGACTGTGAATTTTCGTGGGACTAGTCGTGTGACATGGCCGCATGGTGAGGCTAACGTCTTGCTTGTAGGACCATCTGTCTTCGAAACTAATCCATGACGATCTCTCGCAGGGCTTCATGACACCCAGACCGTGACAGATAGCACGTTGACCTTGGTTAGCCCACAGGCCTCGGATCCCGCACTTCCCTGCTATTCAAGCGCCCTGTCCGAGGGAAGAAAGTCCACATGGCATAGGGATAAACGCAAGCTGCGGAATGCAGCTCCGTCCACGTTATGTATGGACGGAACACACGGAAAGGCAGCAGGGCCAAAATATCAACGTCTACCCGCTGGAACACATACGTACGAATTTGAGATGGTGTTACACTCTCATCTACCAGAATCAGTCGAGATTCGACAATCCCATGTCCAGTACCGGGTTCGCGCGTGCGTCGAGTGCCCGGGTTTTCTGAAGCGAAGCTTTGCAAAAAAGCAGGCTATTGCTACGGTTCACTGTCCAGCTGAAGACGACGTGGAAGACGCTGAACCAGCATACATTGCGCGGGCTTGGAAAGGGCTGCTTCAATGTGGAATCCTCGTTTCGAGGCGAGGCGCTCCCCTCGGTGACCGGCTGCCTGTTACAGTATCCCTTACGGAATCGAGGAAATCCGAGTTCCGGGGCCTGCAGGTTTTTCTCTCGGAGAACGTCCAATATCACCAAAAAGATGGACTTGCATGCTGCCCGGGTCCTTTTAGACGCGTTATATTATATGAAAAAGTGGAGAAAACCGGACCCACTATGTCGCTCCACCGGGCCGAGAATGTTGATGATGAGCGGCCAGAATCGGCTGCGAAGGATGACGGAGCACTTGCGAAGTTGGTCGGGGATCCCGAGATACCAAGTGGACTAGAGGCTGCGGAAGAGGAGACTGTGATGGACCTTACCTTGCAACTTCCAGATTGCCATTTACATTGTGTATCGACTGGAACGCAAGGCATGCACTATGACACCAAGTACAAGAATGTGAGGGTGAGCCACTGGCTGGAGGTAAGGCCACAAAACTTGGGAGAATGACTCGAAACGGAAAACAAAAGGAAAATCAAACTAACGAATAGCGTGCAGTTTGTTTTTATGGTGTCCCCAAGGGATAATACCCTCGGTTCAAGCAGCGAGCGCATTGTGCAAAAAGTGGCGAAGGTTCCACTCGCACTTCGGTCCTGCTATGCTCAGCATACCAATGCTTCTCTGCCAGCGTATGGTGATGCCTAGGAATTCCGCTGTGGCCGATAGGTTCGGTTCGTCCACACACAAACGACTCCGACCAGCAGCAGTACCACACCACCACCCTCCATCATCTCCACCCCCTCCGCTCAAGAATGATTATAAAGATAAGCATTAATAAAAATGGGGTAGGCCGCTGGTCGTACCACTGGACCGAATGCCGCGGGAGGTCGGGAAAGCTTCGGTGGCACCGTCGATTGGCGACCGTTCCCGGTGGCGATCTCCAGCCGTGTTCAAGCCTACCCGCGGCCGTGGCCTGCATCACAGTCTACCGAGATCCACCTTCCGTCTGTGAGTGGATGATTGAAAACTCTTCAGAGAGGTTAAACGCTTCCAGGGACAAGGGAGGCCCATTATGTCCAGAAGACCCACGCTAAACCTGCCCTTGCACGGGCCTTGCCTCCACTAAGTGGGGATCTAGTGAACCCTGTGTGGGCCATCCGGTTTATCAGGCGCCATGAAGTTGCATCACTCGCTGCGCTTTCCGACGATCATCCACTTCGGAATGCATCATCCTCACATCATCGCGCAACCTGCCCCGAAACCATCGTGCTGCTCACCGAAGATCCTGTCGTGGACAGTTGGCGGTTGCCCATTCGCACCACTGGCCTGTGATGTCAGTCGCAGGTCCATACCCATGGGTGAATCCGCTGAGATGTGGAGGGCTAAGACGCTTCCAATCTTTCCCCGTGGGTGTGCCCCCCTCTGGGACGGCTCAAGTTGCGCTCCACTGTCGGTGGCCGCATGCGGTTTTCCATTCTTTTAAGTCTGCTACATCTGCCAGTTCGTCTCCTCTCCGCTGTCGCCTTTTTCTCGATCACTCTTCCTTCCTTTTCCCTCTTTCCCCATCTCCTCCTACCCCAGTTCCCCGGATTTCGTGCGCAGTCCCAGCGCTGTTTGGTTTGATCGACTCGGCATCATGGCGCCCCCAAAGTACGCTGGCATGTCTGGCCGGAAACTATCCCTGTTTCTATCAGGCATTGCTACGATGGGGTTTCTGCTCTTCGGTTACGATCGTAAGTTGTCGATCCCAGTATGTAACCATGCAAGGGTAAGCTACTAACCACTATCACTCTAGAGGGTGTAATGTCTGGTATTATCTCGGACGCCGCGTTCAATAATGTCTTCACGGCTACCAGAAACGACAATGTCATGCAGGCCACTGTCACTGCTGTCTACGAAGTTGGTCAGTAAATGTCACATCGGCATAAAATGTATGTCAAGTCACTAATCCTTGCCTTGCAGGCTGCCTCGTCGGTGCTGTCTTCGCTTTGATCTTCGGTGAAACATTGGGTCGCCGTCTTATGGTCATCTCAGGCGCTTGGGTGATGATTATCGGTGTCATCATCCAGGTTACCGCCATGCCAGGCCATATCCCCCTGCTACAGTTCATCTTCGGTCGTGTTATCACTGGTATCGGCAACGGCATGAACACCTCGACTATTCCCACTTATCAAGCCGAGTGTTCTAAGTCTACCAACCGTGGTCTCTTGATCTGTATCGAGGGTGGTATTATCGCCATTGGAACAGCGATCGCTTATTGGATTGACTTCGGTGCCCACTACGGCCCGCCTGATCTTGTCTGGCGCTTCCCCATCGCATTCCAGATCTTCTTCGGTATCTTGATCATTGTCGGCATGACGTATCTTCCGGACTCTCCTCGGTACTTGATCGCCCACGGCAAGGTTGAGGAAGGCACCCGGGTTCTTGCTGCGCTGGCAGATGCAGAAGTTGATGACCCTCATGTCCAGTTGGAGAAGCAACTGACGCTTGACTCGATCAGAGCGTAAGTTCTTTCTCGATAAGGTCTGATGGCTAGCAAAAACTGACATTGTATTTAGGTCCGGTTCTTCCAAGGCTAGTTTCCGTGATCTGCTCACCGGTGGTCCTTCCCAACATTTCCGCCGGATGATTGTAGGATCATCTTCCCAGTTTTTCCAGCAGATTTCTGGATGCAATGCTGTCATCTACTATCTTCCCGTGCTGCTGGAACAGTCTATCGGACAATCTCACGACTTTGCCCTTCTGATTGGCGGTGTGAACATGATCTGTTACGCTATCTTCGCCACCTTCTCTTGGTTCTTCATTGAGAAGATTGGTCGGCGTAAGCTGTTCCTCGGAGGCAGCTATGGTCAATGTGCTGCTATGGTTATTGTTTTCGGATGCTTGATTCCCGGTGATTCCGAGAGCGCTAAGGGAGCTGTTTTTGGCTTCTTCCTTTACATGTGTGTCTTCGGTGCCACCTGGCTTCCCCTGCCTTGGCTCTACCCGGCCGAGATCTCTCCTCTCAAGACCAGATCCAAAGCGAATGCTGTGTCGACTTGCAGCAACTGGCTATTCAACTTCACAGTTGTCATGATCACTCCTGTCATGGTCCAGCACATTGGTTGGGGTACCTACCTCTTCTTCGCCGCCTGGAACGGTCTCTTCATCCCCGTCATTTGGTTCTTCTACCCGGAAACTGCCGGTCGCAGTCTGGAAGAGATCGATTTGATCTTCGCCAAGGGTTATGTTGAGAACATGAGCTACGTCCGGGCAGCGAAGGAACTGCCCAAGCTCACCGACGAAGAGATCGAGGCCAAGGCCGCTGAATACGGAATTCTTGGCGACGAGGAGAAGGCTGAGGAGAGAATCGCCGAGAAGGATCCTCCTGCGTCTGCTGAGTTCTCTCAGTTCCAGCCTACCCAGCTGTAAAGGGTGTATACCACACACTACCACCTTCCATTACCTGGTCTTTGAAAATTTTTTCGCATGATGATATGCTTTGGACATGAGTTTTATACCATTTTGTTTTGATTTTTCTACCGAGCCGTTGCAGGACAACCAAGCTTACGCGTGTATTATCTGGCACTTGGTGCTTATTGTGGCTCTTTCCAAAGATTCTTGGCTATGGTCCCAGGTGAGGGAAGAGGAAGCACTTGTTCATAATTAACGCGTGGTTGTTGAGCAGCCTCGAGATGTATTATGGTCATCTGCGTGTAGATGTTATGTCCGATAGAGTGATCTATAGATCTGTTTGCTCTTGGCAGTTTGATACCTTTTGATTGCTAAATGAACAATCAAACCATGTCTTTGACAATATGCAAATCCATACATTTATTAGGGTAACAATGGATATCATTCATTGAACGACGATCCCAAATTATTGCAAAGCATCTATTACAAGAAACCTAAATTATCAAGGCTATCAGACGACTAGCGGCAGGACCCATGGATCAAAAGCAAACATACCTGTAGTCCGGACACTTAAATGTTTTAACCTGCAGATCCAAACTCTAATAGTTCTTCCTTCCGCTAGCGCCATCGAGTTCAAGTAACCAATAGCTCAAGCCACCTTCGATTGTGGATTCTCAGGACGGACATGCCATTGACTGCATGCATGATCTATTTAGCCCTACTGTTCAATAGTGTGCATGAGGGAACATACTGGAACAACTTCTTAGAGACAAAGTAGACACCAGTTCCGACAATGGCAACCTTGGCGAACCGCCCGAAGCCTGGAGCGCCATAACCCCGAGCATAGAGATGGCGAGTGTAGTTCTGATTAAAATAGGGAGTTGGTGAACGCATATTCGATGTGATCCATACAGGTGATAGTCTTTTTGGGCGATAGTAACCTAATCTATGTCCCCATGGTGGAATGATTGATTTATACTTGGTGAAGTTCGGGGTTCGAGAATCCTTCGCGGGCTCGGCCTCGGTCTTTAGCGTTGGAAAGACCGAGTTCTCGGCTTTTGACTTCA
This sequence comes from Aspergillus piperis CBS 112811, assembly GCF_003184755.1. Taxonomy (NCBI): domain Eukaryota; kingdom Fungi; phylum Ascomycota; class Eurotiomycetes; order Eurotiales; family Aspergillaceae; genus Aspergillus; species Aspergillus piperis. The sequence continues at coordinate 288,228 of NW_020291603.1, forward strand.
GTCAGCCTCACCATGAACATCACCACCATCACATAATCACTATCATCAGCTCCTGTGAGCAAGCAAGCTGGTTTAGGCAATTGCCATTCTGTATGTACTAATTTGGGTCCTATTACCCCTGTTATCTATGGTATGTCCAGACTAACACCATCCAGCTGCATACGGCATCCATGACCGACACCGAACCTCGCAAACGTCGCCGGCCCGCCAAATCGTGTGAGCAATGCCGCCAACGCAAGGTTCGCTGTGACCGCAATGTACCCTGTGGGCCTTGCACACGAGCTCGCTCATCTTTGGGTTGCTCTTATCGTCGGGTCAGTCGTTCTCCGTCACCGACTGATCACCAAGCATCTCCCCTTATCTCGCATGAGCCGCAGCGCAATGCACGGGGCCACCCGCTGCCATCTGGGATGCCAGATGGCTCAACGGTGTCCCTGGACGAGACGCCACACATTGGACCTCAATGCGGTAGCAAGGAATGCTTCTCGTCGCAGTTAGGATCAACGATCCGTGACCTCCAGCTTCGTTTACAGCGTCTGGAGGAACAATTAACCAGCCCGGACATAGCACGGCCAGAACCTGATATCCAGCAGGCACTTCGAGAGCTGTGCGACAAGGTCCAGAGCCTGGAGCAGCGACTACTACGTACGCAATCAAGCCAAGCACCGAAAGGAGAACTGGCCATTGCTGCAGCGCCTCCTCGACTACACTCCAGTTCCAAGAAGATGAAGCTGTTTGGACCAACTCATTACATGCACACGATGGATAAGGTGCGAGCCCTGTCTCCATGATGGATTGGATGAAGACTAACTATACGTAGCTCCAACTCGTAGGCTCAATGGAAACTCGGGGTCCCCAGCCACTATGCCCCGAGCTCAAGGCAGAGCTGACTGCTCAAATCAAGGAGCTTCGTTACCTCCGTGGATCAGTGAAGGCAGCACAGAGTCCCCGGTTGAACGACCCTGTGCCAGACCTGCTCTCTACCATCCCAACCAGATCGGTGTGCGATGAGCTGGTGCAATGCTACCTACGAACATTCGAAAGCATCTATCGCATCGTCCACATACCATCCTTCAACAAAGAATACCAGCAATTCTGGGACCACCCTCCAACAACACCCACTCCATTCCTCATGAAGCTGGCATTGATCCTCGCCATCGGCACAATTTTCCACCCACAACGAGGCAAAGCCGGCAAAGAATACGATACTCGACTCATCCAAACCTGGATCTACGCCGCCCAATGGTGGCTCACAGGCCCAACCGAAAAGAACACCTTCAACCTGGACGGCCTCCAGATCTTCTGCCTACTCCTCCTCGCCCGCCAACTGGGATCCCCAGGCCCATCTCTATACCTCTCCGCCGCTTCCCTCCTACAGACAGCCACAGCCATGGGCCTGCACCGCGACTCAGCCCACTTCCCATCTCTCTCCCCATTCCAATCCGAAATGCGAGCCCGTATCTGGACCACCGTCCTCGAACTAACCCTCCAGTCCTCCCTCGAATCCGCCTCCCCCATCCCCATCCCATACTTCGACACCAAGCCCCCATCCAACCTCAACGACACCGACATCCACCCAGACCTCAAGCACTCCCCAACTCCCCACCCCAGCACCACCACCCACACAGACACATCCCTCCAACTCCTTCTCCACGACTCCTTCACCCTCCGCGCTGAAACGATCCACCTCATCCACAGCCCCAACAATATCCCCTACCAAAAGGCCCTCGACCTGACCACCAAACTCCGCACCACCTGCCACACCATCACCACTACCACCACATCACCCCAATCATTCCACCACTCCCACCTCCTCACAACCCTAACCCGCTACATCCTCCACCTACACCTCCCCTTCGCCCGCGCCGCCCACATAACCCCTCAATACCACTATTCCCGGAAACTATGTCTCGAATCCGCCCTCACAATCGCCTCGTTCGCCCCAACCACCACCTCCTTCACTCCCCTCGACAACGACTTCCCCCTCCTAACCCTCACAGCCCGCGGTCCCCTCCGCGGCCCGCTAAACCTCGATGTAATCTGCACGCTGGCGCTGGAACTCATCACCCAGATAGAGGAGGCCCCGGATACCACAAACAACCCCAACAATCATAATAATAATAGTACTAGTACTAGTAGTAGACCCAGTCCCTTATTTCTGCTATCATCAACAATACGAACCCCCATCCTGCACACCCTCGAGAACCTCGCCCTGCAGAGCGCACACGTTCTGAAAATGCATGGGAAGTCGCCGGCGCTGAAACGGTATATTATCTCTCAGGCGCTGGTGGCGCAGATCAGGGCTTTGGAAGATGGTGCGGGTGCTGGGGATGATGTGCAGGGGGTGGTGTATGAGGCTGTTAGGGGGTGTTTGAGGGATGGAGTGGGGATGTTGAGGGGGATGGAAAAGGAAGGTATTGCGGAGGGGTTGGGGATGTTTGTTACGCCGGATAGTGCTAGTGCTAGTGCTGGTGCTGGTGCTGGTGCTGGGGGGTTGGATGAGATGGAAGAGGGGTTGGGGATTGGGATGGGATTGGTAAGTCATTACTTGAGTTTGGGTTGTTGTTTCTGGAATGAGGGCTAATTGTTGTTGGTTTCATGTAGGATGATCTTGAAGGGTGGGATTTGGCGAGTTTTTTGTATGTGCCTGGGTTGGTGGATTTGGGGGGTTGGTAGGGATGGTAGATGGATAGATAGATGGGGATGATAGTATGATGTTGGATGAATGAGGGTTAGAAGAATGCTGATGGTAAACTTTTTGATAAGATTAATGAGTGTATGAGAGGAAATGATCGTCTCTATTATTAAGGCATGTGATAGTGATATTTTCGCTCATGCATGGTCATGTTCATGCTAACAATGCACTCGTGGTAATATAGTATACCTCAGACCAGCAGAGGGCTAGAACCACCCTGCATACTGGTCCAACGACTCATTCTGCACACCGGCAGAACCATGGCGCACCCCGAGAAGGCGGACATTCCCGATCTTGCCCCCGAAGTCATCTTCCAGTTTGCTCTCCCACGTCTCAAAGAGCTGAGTCAAACGCTGGATGACATCCGCCTTGTCCTCGATGAGCACGGCCAGGGCATCGTACCCACCGGCGCCGGGGACGACCCCGCCGACAACACCCTCGATGCTGGTGATGGCATCAAGTAGTTCGGTTTGCACCTTGGGCTCGATAGGAACCCCGGCCTTCTGGGTCATGGTGCGGATGAGGTCCCGAGAGCGTTCGATAAGACGACGAGTATCGTCGAAGCCGTTCGGGGCTTCCGCATCTGGGCTCTGGGATAGCTGCTTCAGCTCCAAGCACAGTCGATCATTGTTGGACTGAAGAGCCTGCCATAGCATCAGGGACTCTTCCGGGTTCTGCTTGCGCCATTCCAAAACCTTCCGGACCATGGACGGGGTCTGAGAGCCGCATTCGACATCACACAAAACCATCTGCATTCCCCGGGGAAGCTTCATGCCGAAATCCAGACACTCCGTATCCCACGAATGCTTGGGGTCGGCATCTTCGACGATCGCAAACAAGCGCTCCTCGAAACCTGATGACCCAACATCCCCGACTGACTCCAAGATGGACGGCGAGAACCGCCGGTACAGACAGGAACCGTAGATCGCTGCCGCCACGTCAAACCCAGATCCCACTTTGCCTTGTGCTGCACAGTGAGCGGCCTGCGCCAGGTTGTGCAGCTTCTCGCGAGCAGCCCCGAGGTCCTCGGGCTGCAGGGTGCGATGAATGACTAGAGCGGATACAAAAGCGGTGACCAGGGCTGCGGATGAGCCCAATCCGGTCTTGTGTGCTTCATGCAGGGGCACGCCAAAGTTTACGAATCGTCCCGGAGACTGGAGGCTGGAGATTTTGGAGAAGGCGGTTTCCGAGTAGTAGTCGTTATCGGCAAGGATCGTGATGGAAAGAGAACCGAAGTCTTTCGAGGCGGCCACGTAGCTAATGTACGTCAAGGCGTAGTTGAGAGAGGTTTCGACAAACGGGTTTGCTCGTCTGCTGCAAACTTAGCCCTGGTTGCTCCAAATGCGAGTCTATGCACCTCACCCGTCGTTCTTCTGTACGACCTTGACCCCACCTCCGTTATCGCAACGCTGAATGCCATACTCCCACACCGCGTCGACAAACTGCGGGGAACGAACGACGATTACGTCCTCACTAGCTTGTTCATCTGCAGCCTCATCTTCAGTTATTTCCGCACCATCCCTGGTTTGTGTTCGAGTCCGGACATACCACTGCGGTGAGATCTTCTCAGTTGCTGAACAACGACATGGATACGAGCGTCGAGGGCGAAGACTGTGCCGGTGTAATCGCGGTCCAGGACTAGGTAGCCGCCGGTGAGAAGGACCTTTCCAGGGGCGGACACCGCCGTTACTGTGGGAGCTTTGTAGGACATGAGGGGAAGCGAGGAGAGTGTGCGGTTCGGGTATCACGAAGGAGTGGGCGCTCTATTCCGTCTGGCACGGGGGAGGAACTAAAGGGGCGAGACGGTTAGTATATAACCCCAACCAAACTGCAAGCTGATATTCAGGGAGATAATGTACGCACTGTCAGACCAGTAAGCGTGGTCGGTGAATAATCCAATGGGTTGGTAATTGCAAAGGGCTGCAAAAGCAAATCGGGGCTTGGAACAGTTTGCGAACTCCGTCAATATGGAGGAGCCCCGCTTAGAGGGGGAAGTCTACAAGTCTTGCGGGGAGAGACTACCTGCAAGGAGAAAAAAGGATAAGGAAGAGGCCCAGAGCGGATGCATGATGACTGACTGACTGACCTGCGTCTGGTAGCCGAAGATCGGAAATATGTGTAGAGCTGCAGCGGCATCCAGCGTCTGTCAGTTGTTGACTGTTGAGGTGAACTGAACTGGTTGACATGTTGATGTGCCACTTTCCACTCATTTCCTTCCAAACAGGCAAACTGTGGCTAGAGCTCTCCAGGTGTGGCTTGACGAGTGGCTGTCATCCAAGTCTGGTCCCGTGATCTGCATCTGATTACTGTTGATAGATTACCCGCCAACTTACTCCGGAGATTTGACTCGAAAATTAGCCTATGGCTATCTCTTCCGTACTTTGTACTCAGAACTGTCGTCATGGTAGATAGCCCTATGCGCTAGAGCAGCAATCGCATCTACGTCAGCGGAAGAGTGACATCCGGTGGTGGCAGTGTAGAGTTACTGCATGGGTGTCCTCCGTAGATAACAATCTAACTTCTCCGTACTGTCATCTGATGCCAGAGTGTTTGATAGGCAGCAGCTTCAAAGGATGCAGTTTATCCCGTCACATCGTGCTGTCTTAAGTGATGCTGCAGGCTCATCACGGAGCAAGAGCCATGCTGGGAGAGGGACCGAGAAGGTCAGTGGTAACAGCTCATAATCTGCTCGGTCACGCTCCTCCATCTATCGTCCTCTCACACCCGATTTTAAGGTACCCCCTAAATTGACTTCCGTCAACGGACTGTGTACCAGGGGTCCGGGACCAGAGACCAGGTCAACAGTTCGTATCTGATCAAAGGGACCAATTAGCAGTCTCCTTAATAGAGGCCACAGTGTCTTCCACACGGAGATTAGCCTGGGACTACGCCGTAAATACGTCTCGCGATCTGAGACCACAGGGCAAGGGTCCGTCATCCCTTTGGGGAGAGCCAAACCCAAGACGGAGAGTCGGCCATCCGGGTGTCCGGCGGGCTGTCGGGGTCTGGCAGTCAAACTCCGGGCCCGAAGAAAAAGAGCCGGAACGGAGGGTGACTCACTGAGAGAGGAGCGGGCCGGCCAGACTGGTCCGAACAGTGACAGACAGTGGCAGAAACCCATTCTAATGGCAGAGAATGGCAAATGGAAGACGCCAGGGGAGGATCCAGAAAATGGCGCTCCTGTTCTTCCCTACGGCCCCAGTGTGTCGCGTGCCCCGATTGGGTCTGGCTTACGATCCGGGGCTTGCCGTGAGACCACCTGATCAGCTCCTTTTGGGAATTCCCGCTCCTCCTGCGCCTCAGGCAACAACGACGCTTCTCGAAGGCTGACGTTGCTTCTGTTTCTGCCCTCTGTTTTCTTGTTTCGTGTGCCTGTGGATGCCGGAGAGAAATTTTCGTAGGATTTTTTTACTTTTTCTTACTCATTTTCTTGTTCGTCCATGGCTCATGGTCGTACTCCTTTTTTGACTTTGTAACTACTTAAGACACTGTTCCTTAATTTTCCGTAGGGGCGTTTTTCTTGTTCTTTACCCCTCTTAACGGATAAACGGACGAAGTCTACAAATTTATAGCCCAGAGGCCCTTCTTCTCGGTAATACTCAATGTCTTCCCCACATATACTAATTCCCATCACTAATACATTCAAGACCGACAATACAATTAGTTTTCCCCTTTCAGCTTGTTGTGAGGGTTCCTCATTCCGCGCCCCAGTGAAAAACTCAATTCTCCGTCTTCCCATTGGTCCGCAAAAGTACCTAGTCTCGAAACAGGAAAAGTCGGGATAGGATCGGCGCTAACCCGCTTTAGGCACGCCCGGCGATACAGATCAGCTTTCCGGCGGCTTTGAAATACCCAGCATTTCCCTCCACACGCTCTGCAGCTACTGAATTCTCATCCTCTTGTCACTGAAAGGCTTTTCGCCAAATCTCATTCTTCTCCCTTCTATCCCCCTCCCTCCTTTATCCCGCGCGTTCCTTTGGCGACCTGACGTCGTCAAATGAACCTGCATCTTCATTATTATTTTGATTGCAAGGTACGCTTTCCCGTGGCGTCTTCGGACAAAAGGCACACAAAATCCGAACTATCAGAAAATACCACGTATGGACACAGTCACTGACATTTTCACCAGCATTGCCTCTTCCCTCTGAAGAGGTCACCCGCTAGATAAATGGTCTTCAAGCCGTTTACCCACCTCGCGCGTCAGAGTTTCACCAAAGCCTTTACTCATGGCTATGCTCAATCCGTAGTCGCGGCGTCGCAGTCGTCATACGCGTCGACCACCACATTCAACCAGATTGCCAGTCAACCCGCCGCTAAGCTATCTCGGACGACGCAACTACAAAATGTTTTCCAGCCATCTAGCTCGTCCGGTGCGGGCGCCAAGGCCAGCCAGGGCACCTCGGGCTCCGGCGATTTGGGCTTGGCTGCCTACTATGCTGCCTGGCAGCATGCCCAGCAGACGGGCGACGACAGTGACTGGAAGCAGATGCAACTGAAAAGGAAGGTTGGCTGGAAGCCGTCCTTGAACGAGGATGGCGTCAAATCGAAAGAGTCCGACAACCTGCCCTCGACCGACAACAACTTCCAGAATTCGCCTCATATCACCAAGGCGTCCGCCAACGCAGATGTCAGTGCCAAGGTTGAAGAAGCTGTAGCCCGGGAGATTCAAATACAGGAGGAACAGGCTCAGGTCGATGAGGCTTCCGAAGCCAAGGAGAACACGGATACGGAAGCTTTCCCTGACTTGCCGCCGGATGTTGCTGCTGTCGCCGATGCCTCCTCCGAGCATAGCCGCCTTGCGTCAGAGCACATCACCGATTTGGCATCGGGCAAGAAATACGCTGAAATTCCCGGAGCATTTGCAACGCTTCTGCGGGACGGTCTTACACCTACGGTCGGTGCCTACAATGCTCTTCTCGAATCGGCCATTCAACTTCATGGCGATACTGCTCAGGCTATTCAGAAGGCCCTGGATGTCTACTCGGACATGCTTCGTCGCAGGGTAGTTCCCGACGAGCAGACCTACCAAACTCTGGTGCAGCTTTTTGTGGTCCGTGCCAACGATGCCATCAAGTCTAAGGGCATGCTGGAGCAGGAGCGTGTTCGCTATGGTGGTATGGAGGAGCCGGGCAAGTTCATGTTGCACTCCAGTGAGCTGGAGCGCGCTATTCTCGCCGAGGATCACTCTTTGGGAATTGCCATGAAGTTGTTCAACACTGCCGCCACGCGTCATGCCGATATCGTCTTCCCCCTCGACACCTACCGCCATCTGATTAACGCCTGTGCAAAGGAGGGCCAAGTCGAAGACATGATCCGAGTGTATGGGCATATGGAGTCCCACAATGTGACCCCGCACGCTTCGATTTTCCCGTCCATGATTGATGCCTTTGCCTCCACGGGAGATCTGCAGAGCGCTGTGGAATGTTACAACGAATACAAGGGTTTGGCGGTTTCGGACGATAACGGAACCTTCTGCATTGTGCAGCGGTTGGATGGTCAGGTGTACGCTGCTCTGGTCCGGGCGTACCTGGTCTGCGGGAAGGAAGAGCAAGCTTTGCGATTCCTGGAGCGGATCCAGGCCTCCTTTGAGGAAGTGACCGAGAACCGTGAGGCGCGTCAGCAAGCCTTGGAATCGGCCGTGGTGCAGGATGGGCTGGTGCAGCATGCGCTCACGTCGGGCGAGTACGGGCGGGCGTTGGATCAGGCCAAGACCCGGTTGCGCGATGGAGCCCTCGATCATGCCATGTCCCAGATCTGCATTGCCGCGGCGGATGCGGGTAATCTGCAGACAGCTTCCGAAGCATACGATGCTCTCCCCACCGACATGACCATTCGTCAGAAGCCCGCCGTCTCGATGCTCGCCTTGCATGTACGTCAGGGCAATGTGTCAGCTGCCCGGGCTGTGTGGCTCACCCTGAACACCACCGGTCAGGCAACACCGGACATGGTCCAGCCGACTGCCATGTATGCGGTGGCACTGTTGAAGAGTGGTCAGATCGAGGAAGCCTTGGTTCAAGCTCGCAATATGTTTGCTCGTGTCCGCAACGCTTCCGCCGTCGCTGACAACTCTGTTCTGAACCCCATCCGTGAACAGATCAACGAAAGCCTTCATCTCATCGGTCGCGTTCTTGTGCAGACAGCGGCTGTCCTCTCTCCTCAAGCTGCCATGTCTCTCCTGTGGTCGATGGTCGAGAACGGAGGCCTGATCTCCCCTGTCGCTGAACATGTCGTCGCCAGCCTTGGTCCCATCGGTATCTCTCAACTGAACGCCCGCGATCTCATGCTTGCCCTCCAGGTTCAGGCTGGCATGCTGCTCAACCACAGCGCTATGTTCGACGTGGCTCACCCCATTCGTTTCTCTCACATGCTCGACATTGCTCTGGCTACCGGGTTGCCCATGGATGCTGCCACTACTCGTGTCGTTGACCAGGCCGTCGGCAAGCTGTTCAACAGCCGGCCGGACATGGTCAAGAGATGGCACGACCACTTGGCTTTGACCTCCAGCCCGTCCTCCTTCATGAGCGGCCGCCACTCTCCCAGCTCGGATGTGTCGACGATGACCCCCATGTCCTCCACCGATGATTCGTTTGACCCTTACGCCTACGCCACCGACTTCCGCGGATCGTCGATGATCTCCGACGAGCTGGAGAGCACCAGTGGCAAGCTGGAGGCTCACCTGAACGACGCTCTTTCTCGGGTCCGCAACATGCGCCGCAACGGTCGTCACCCTCGCTACATCACGTACGCCAAAATGATCACGGCCGCTACCAAGTGCAACCGGGTCGATCTGGCCTACGAGATCCTGAGCATGGCTAGACGCGATGTGCCTCTTCTTCCTCAGTACAGCGCCGTCAAGTACGGCTGGGTTTCGATCCTGGATGCCATGGTGGCGTCGTGCCTGACTCTGGGCGACCGCAGCCAAGCCTCCAAGTTCCACCAGGAGCTTCTCGAACTTGGCTCGGCTCCTTCTGCTAACACCTTCGGTCTCTACATCACCACCCTCAAGGAATCCACCAAGACGTTCGACGAAGCCACCGAGGCCTTGAAGATTTTCCACCGCGCCGTGGCCGAGGGAGTGGAGCCTACTTCGTTCCTGTACAACGCGCTCATCGGTAAGCTGGGCAAGGCCCGCCGGATTGATGACTGCCTGCTTTACTTTGCCGAGATGCGTGCCAACGGAGTCCGTCCGACGAGTGTCACCTATGGAACGATCGTCAACGCCCTCTGCCGGGTCAGCGACGAGCGTTTTGCCGAGGAGATGTTCGAGGAGATGGAGTCCATGCCCAACTACAAGCCGCGCCCGGCCCCGTACAACTCGATGATCCAGTACTTCCTCAACACCAAGCGGGACCGTAGCAAGGTTCTGGCCTACTACGAGCGCATGCTGACCCGGAACATCCAACCCACTATGCACACCTACAAGCTGCTCATCGACGCTCACGCCTCTCTGGAGCCCGTGGACATGCCCGCGGCTGAGAAGGTCCTCGAGACCATCAAGGCTGCTGGCCAGCGACCTGATGCCGTCCACTACGCGTCCCTCATCCACGCCAAGGGATGTGTGATGCACGACATGGAAGCTGCTCACGCTGTGTTCAAGTCTGTTGCGGAGGAGCGCAAGGTGCGGATGCAGCCCTGTCTGTACCAAGCCCTTCTGGAGGCTATGGTGGCCAACCACCAGGTCGCACAGACCGAGGAGATCGTCCGGGACATGGCCCGCCGTGGAGTGGAGATGACTGCCTACATTGCCAACACTCTCATCCACGGATGGGCTACGGAGGGCAGCGTGGCTCAGGCTAAGACGGTGTATGACAGCATCGGCATTGAGAAGCGGGAGCCTAGCACCTACGAAGCGATGACCCGGGCCTTCCTGGCCAACAACGACCGGGAGGGAGCCTCGCGCACCGTGCAGGAGATGCTCTCTCGCGGGTATCCCCCGGCTGTGGCCAGCAAGATCGCCGATCTGGTGGGCACGGGACCTGCTGTCGCTGCTCTGTAGAGTGTTCTCTCACAGTGTTTTGTTTTACATCCAACAAAAGTTGCCATCCTTTTTGATTTTCGCGGATTACAAAACCTTATTGACTGAATCACTATCCGGTTTTAATTCACCAGGGCTGGATCCCTGCTTTTCGGCTTTTTCCAGCCCGATGGTCTCGGCAGAGGCATTTGGGAGGGCAACTTGTGCTGGCTGATTGATATTGTTGATTTATTTGAGACTTGAAAGCATTTAGCGAACTGGCACAGGCGTTGTGGCAGCATTTGGGACTGGCTTGTATATACCATGATTTGATGTGTTTCGATAGATCCTCTCAGCTCTTTAGTGTCTATATGAATGGACGATAAAATATTTCCAGCATATTTTCCGCATAGATCTCGATTTATCTATTGCAGATGTAGATGTAGATGTAGATCCAATAGATGGTGACGTTGAGGTGCCGAGCCGGCTGCTGGTGTTTTGGCCGCGAATGACTGCATGACCCCGCCGCCCTCCGCATCGCTTCCTCCCACTTCTTTGATCAGCCCATCTTCACTTCTTTGACTGACTCCGGCAATTGAGCATCGCACGACCAGTCGATGCATCCTTATCGCCTGCGTCTATCTCTTCAACAATCCCTCCGTCAGCTACAATCAGTCACCTGGTGTCATCATTACAGCTCCGGCCGTACCTCTACGATGAATCCTGGATCACTGCCCGATGGGCCCAGCCACGAGGCAAAACATCCCAAGAAGCTGATCTGTACGTTTTCGCAGTATATTTCAAGGGATCCTAATTACTCACTACATATAGTCGCTCCAGGAGACATCCAGACCACCTCCGAGCCCAAAATCACCCCCACCGAGACGCCCGATCCATCCGCTACAGCCATCGGAGTCACAACAGCACCAGCGCCCATCTCTCGTCTCGCCGCAGAAGCCCTTCGCTCGAACGCATCGACCCCCGACTCGGTGACTGAAAATGAGATCGTTTCCCACCCTGCCCGCGCTCACCAGTTCGTGAGTAACCCGCCCCTCACCATCTCCCAGATGCACCCGACCAATCCCCTCCACCAATTCCACAACTGGTTCCGCGATCCTCGTCTCCTTCCGTCATCCGCACCTGAGACCTGCACCCTAGCTACAGCCAGCATGCCCTCGGGCCGTGTGAGCGCCCGTGTCGTATACCTCAAGGAACTGGACGAGCGAGGCTGGGTAGTATACAGTAACTGGGGCAGTCGAGAAGGCAAAGGCGGACAAGTATTCGGCAACCACGCAGACGGCGAGGACACGCTCAGCGCCATGCCCGAGCCAGGCCAGGATGAGTCTCTCCAGGCCGGACTACAGGAGGGCAACAAATGGGCGGCGTTGACATTCTGCTGGTCGAATCTAGAGCGTCAGGTGCGCATCGAGGGTCTTGTCGAGCCGCTCAGTCGCGACGAGAGTGAGATGTACTGGCGTACTCGGGAACGAGGGAGCCAGATCGGAGCATGGGCGAGCTGGCAGAGCAAGGTGCTGTGGTCTATGGAGCCGGAGTTGCTCTTGGATCGTCGGCGCAAGAGCCTGGACCCGTCGTCGTGTCCGCAGATGCAGGTCCCCGGGGATGTGGATGCGACGGACATCGATGATGGGCGGGCGCTACTAGAGAAGCGAGTTAAGGAGATGGAGGAACGGTTTGCGGGGGTTGAGCAGATCCCTTTGCCTCCGTTTTGGGGAGGAATGCGCTTGGTCCCTGAGTCCGTGGAGTTCTGGCAGGGTCGGCGCAGTCGGTTGCATGACCGATTCCGGTATGTGAGGGTGCATAAAGAGGATGGGGAGGAGGGGGGGTATAGATGGCGAATTCAGAGGTTGTCGCCGTGAGGACACATACTATTATAAACTTATACATGAACTAGTAGTCATTGTTCAAGCTTAATCACAACACTTTGACATGTACTTAGCTGTTATACTGCATATACAGTAGCTAGCTATCAGCCCATATCCGGCAACAGCCAAGACCTCACCTTATCGATAGGGAGCGCAACCTCAGCTCCCTCCCCAGTTCCCCAGATTAATACCACCAAGGCCATCCTAAACCACCTACAACTCCACACCTCTTACAGTTCACACATCAATACAACCAATCCAACATGACCGACCCCCAATCGCCATCCCAATCACCACCCCCACCCCCATCCCCAATACAACAACAAAAACACCACCACCAAACCAAATGGCTCCTCCTCGCCCTCTCCAGCGGCGCCTTCGCAGCCCTCAACGGCCTCTTCGCAAAGCTGTAAGCCATTCATTCCCCTTCTCCCCCTCTTTTTCTCACCATACACAAAAATCTAAAAGCGAAGCAATAACAGAACAACCGACACCGCAACCACCACCTTCGCCGCGCACCTCATCCACCTCTTCTCATCCACCTCCACCCTAGATGACCACCCGATTCTAATCCTCCTCATCCGCGCGCTCTGCTTCGGCCTCAACATCCTCAGCAACATCATCATGTGGGCGTTATTCACGCGCGCCCTGACGGCGGGATCCTCCACGACGAAGGTGTCGATTACAAACACGGCGGCCAATTTCCTGGTTACGGCTGTGCTAGGTATTGGGGTTTTTGGGGAGAGGGTGGGTGGTTGGTGGTGGGTTGGGGCGGGGTTGATGGGCGTGGGGTGTGTTATTGTGGGGAGGAGGGATTGAATCTATTATATTATTCTTGGGGCGGGGAGGAGTTTGGGAGGATAGTATAGGGTTGTGTGTATGTACAATGTGTATGTTGTGTGGTGTGTGGTGTGGTATCAATGCTATCTATCTACTGCGTATCTATTCTTAGGATGGGTATGTGTGTATGTTTTATCATGAGAGAAGGGGGAGGGGGAGGGGTTAACGCTCTTCTAATTCCAGCATGGCGTCTGTCTCGTCTGCTTCGTTGGGAGCGATATCCGTCGCATCTCTGTGCTGCTCGGGGACTGTGGTGTCTCGTCGTCGAGGTGGTTGTTGTTGTTGCTGTGGTTGGGTGTGCTGCCACGGCAGTATAGACCCGATGCGCTGGAGGAGGTTCCACAGCCGTTCCTCTAATGTGTCACCACTGCTTCGGCCGTTACTTCCCCCCAGAGCTAGTTGGGGTGGACTGGTCGCCGCGAGCGCCTGTTCCTCGGCTTCGACCTTGAACTGGTACTTCAGGCAGTCCTTGACGGTGACAAGTCCCATCAGACGACCGCGATGCTCGACCAGAATGACGCGCGGTCCCATCTTCTTGAAGATTTCCATTACCGTCTCGAGGGCGAGACGGGGGTGTACTGTCAGCGGCGTGTGGTCCGCGTATCGGCTAAAGTCGACGTAGTCGGCCCCCGTGTTCGTTTGGATGTCATCGAATGTCTCCGGCGCGTGGAGATGCGATGCTGTCGATGCCCTGCGTGTTACCGATGCTTCGGCTGCTTCTTTAGTGAAGAGGCACTTGGCTGTGGGCGATAGCGGCCCCTCGGCTTTGGCACGGTTGATTGCGTATCGCAGCTCGGTGCGGCCGATGTATCCGACGAGTGTCTTTCGGGTCCGGTCGTCGACGATAGGGAAGCCTTGGTATTTGTTGTCGCTTAGTAGGTGCTCGGCTTCGCGGACGGGAAAGTCCGATGCGGGCAGTGAGACTGGGTCGGATGTCATGGCTTGGGAGACTGGTACGTTGAAGACGTGGTCTTCTTTGTTGTCGAGGAATGGAAAGCCGTTGGACCAGATCATGCGGTCGGCGATGCCGCCCTTTCCGAAGCAGTCGCTGACGGCTTTGGTGACTCCGACGACGATCTAATTATGAGTTAGTGGTAGTATGGGAATAGGTTTATAAAGAACGCACCATCGTGGGAAGAATGTAGTTCAGGGCACCTGTCAACTCGAACATGATGACCGTTACGGAGATCGTCAAATGCATGATACCACTGAGAGCCGCGCCCGCCCCCAGGAAAGCATACGTTCCTGGTGTGATGCATGGAATGTCTGGCTCACAGGACGCAAAGAATTGCGACTTCGGATACGCTTCGTGCAGCGCCTGGACGAGGATACCGACGAACCGACCAAAGGACGCTCCGATGGCCATTGACGGCACGAAGATACCAGCTGGGACCTTGCAGCCATATGATATGATGACCAGGAAGATGCGAAGAATGGTAGCTACGGCAAGCGACATTACCATAGACCAGCGGTTCTTAGCCCTACAAGTTGTGAGTACATGTTGCGCCAATCGAATGATGCCACTTACTCGCATAGGCCGTTATAGTCGTGCCCTCCCTCGCATTCCCGGAACAGGATCTCCATCATCTCCGTCATGTTGATCTTCAGGAACATATTCGGATAGCACAGAATGGCCGTGATGAGGGCAAGGACAACTGATTCCATGACGGCGTGCTGCGACAGGTACTTCTTCCTGAACGCTTGCACCCGGAGGTTCCACTTGATCACAAAGGCGCCGTACAAGCCACCAAAGACACCGATCACGACGAAGAATATCAGCTCAAAGAAGTGCCAGGTACGGTCATATTGCACTTGGAACATGACTAGTTGCCCTGTCCGGAATGGATTCATGACCTGCAGGTGTCAGCGACGAACAATCATGACATTGGTAGACATACCGCTAGCACACCAGTCGCAACCAAGGCACAGAAATAACTGCGCCATAGAGTCTTAAGGGGAAAGTAAGATGCCACTTCCTGCCAGCTAATCAGTATGAGCTTTCACATCAGCCCTGCTGCTCATACCTCGAGAGAGAACAGCACCCCGCCAATGGGACTGCCAAATGCGACTGCTACTCCGGCCGCTGCCGTTGCGGTCAAGACCTCCCTCGTCTTGGATGCATTCTGCTTGTATTTGCTGAAGAATCGCGATATGACATTCCCCGTGCACACAGCGAAATGCACACTCGGACCCTCTTTCCCTACGGACAGGCCAGATGCGATGGCCAGCGGTAGTGCGATCGACTTGATCAGCAACGTCCATGCGCCCAAGAATCCCTTCATCACAAACCCCGCAATTATACATTTGATCTCGGAAATGCCGGAACCTGCGGCATACGGCGCGAACGATTTGACGAGGCTTGCGGCGACGAACGCGAACAGTACCTAACCAAGTCAGCCCCAGTCATCCAAAACGAGCAGAGTGGGCAGGCATACGGCGTAGAAGATGTAGATGAAGTAGTTCACGATCCAGTAAGAGGTCCAAGGCCTCCACTCCGGACACCCTAAACACAAAGAACCATTAGCTCAGGCAACGAGGGGCGATCGCTCCACCGTTCCACATACCTCCTTCAGCACCCCAACAACAAAACTGCTCATTGAGATAGAACGCAGTGGTACAATGTCCCAGCTTGACATCTGAGAGCCACTCCGTAATGATGTTCAAAATCGCCGATATCAATCCAATGGCCGCCCCCACAATTGTGATCACCAGCCACGCCTGGCCGGCATCGTAGGACTCGCGCACTTTGCGTCTCCATCCAAAGGTTCCTTCCTGGTCCCAGAACCCAGATCCATCTCGTCGCTTGGCTCTCCGACGTGCCTGCTCATGGACCGCATCTTGCACCCAGTCAATGGTTGTGAAATCTTCGTAGCGCTTAATTTCGCTGATCTCCTCGGTGATAGCGGAGGGCTGGCCATTTTCCGGGGTCGGGCGCTCATGGATCGGTGAGACGACAGATAAGCCTGATAACCTCCTCCAATTCCGACGCTCAGACGAGAGGGGAGGCGGACGAGCCGAAGAGGGTGAGATAGGCATCGCAATTCATTCCATGGACCGACAGCGCAAGATGAGCATAGCTGAAGCTAGTAAAAGGGGAACTCTGGGGGGGAGAGGGAATTGTGTTGGACCGGAGATGACGACGATAGGATGCGCGGCCGCCCACGTGAGGGAGCCGGACTATGTTCCGCTCTCGGGCTTCTCCCAAAACGAGGCTGAATAGACAAAGAACAAAGTGCTGGGATGTTGGACAATAGAGTGGAATGTGTAGATCTGTAGCAGGGATATTTCATCGAGTGCGGGCTGAAATATTGCCTAAGAAGCGTGAAGTAATCAGCTAGTATTGATCCTCTTCCGAACCATACATTATTCATTTACTTTCCTCTTCCGCCACGCGCGAGAGTGGATTTCGACGCCGCACGCGCCGGATTTCCCCTTCTTTACAACTTCACTTACTGGCTTTGTCTTTGCATCAACACAGTCGCTGGGGTAAAAGTACTGCCTCAAATACACCTAATACTTCGTGTCATTCTCGTCAGGTGTATTCCGGCATCGTTCAGAGCATTACTTGCACAACTATCTCTGACGCGACAGTCGCGATGCCGCCCAAGGACAAAGCTGCCGCGGAAGCATCATCTTCCCAAGAGATCACGGGCCAGAGCGCACTTCCCAGTATGTGCGACACTGTTAGCTATACGTGCAAGACTAACTTGGGCTGAAGTCTCGCGGATCAAGAAGATTATTCAATTAGATGACGATATCGTACAATGTTCGAGCAACGCTACGTTTGTGATCGCAATGGCTACGGTTCGTGACTACGATGCTTTCTCCCCTCCAGTTAATTTCGAGGCGATCGATAACTCACGTTGCTTCCACAAATCAGGAACTGTTCATCCAATACCTTACCGAACAAGGACACAACGTCGTTAAATCAGAACGGAAGCCGCGCAAGCTTATCCAATACAAAGACCTGGGTTCGTGGCCACTGGGCAGAGGGAATGATAAATATACATTACTGACGGATGGATCTCCAGCTACGGCCGTATCACACATCGATAATCTCGAATTCCTCTCTGACGTGATTCCCAAAACCACAACCTATAAGCAGTTCAAGGAGAAACGGGCAAAGGAGAAGGAACCCGGACCCGAGAAGGGACAGCGCACATTAAACGGCAATATACCTGCAGCGGTCGAAGAGAAAGAGGAAGTCGAGGAACAACAGAGTCTACAGCCAGTAGAGGACAAGCCTTCGAGGGGTTCTCGACCGCCAACGGTGACAATGATGGTGGATCGAACGGTTGATGCATCTGCTGGAGATCAGGATGTCGAGATGACGGACCAGTGACGGATTCCGACGATTATGAGTTCTGGAATTATATATATATGTGTGTATCTTTGCATGGTGGAGTTATTTGGGAGGGTATTATTTTGCTTGGGTTTTGACCTGTGGGTTAGTCAATTAAAAACATGCTGTTAACTAGTTGATTTCGCATTGGCATATTCGGATACTATTGGGGCAGCGGAATGGAACGGACGACGGGATGAGCGGGAGGAAGGGAGTGAACGACGAATGGCGTAATGCGGGTATATAGTTGTTAGCAAAACAAAACAAAAAGGAATAAATGAATGATCATGAAGACACATAGGTTGTTGAGGAAATAAAAGTAAATAGTAAGAATGAAAGTAGATGTGTATACTAATTAGTTCGTAGTAGTAGTGAGTAGTAATAGGCTGTGATGATTGACTGTCAGGTGAGAAGCCTGACTAAGACGGGACGACGGGCCAATGAAACGCCCCGTGATTCCGATCGCTTGTCGTAGCGAAAGCTTTGGTTCGACTCTTTCCGTATGCCGGGCCTCCGACCTCAACCTCGACCTCTTGGGAAAATCAAATCCTCCCTCCGTCCTTATCTCTCCCTCTCCACCCCCCACACCCCAACCCACCTCCCTGCGGTCGTTCTCTATTGCAATTGATTGCAATTGCTCGTCTCGCCATGTCTCTCTCCGCCGCTTCCAGCTCTATCCTGCGCGCTTGCGCTCGGCAACAACTGCCCTCTTCTCGCGCCGCCATTGCCTCCTGCCAGCAGCGGAGGGGAGTCGCTGATGCCTCCAAGTCCACTTTCGATAGCCCCTTCGGCAGCTCCAAGGAGTACTCTTCCACCTTGAAGATCCCCGATTTTAGCAAATACCAGTCCAAGAAGCCCCCACGCTCCAACCAGGTCTTCTCTTACTTCATGGCCGGTTCCCTCGGTCTGGCCTCTGCCGTCGGTGCTAAGGCCACTGTCCAGGGTAGGTACTTTTGGAGATATCAATGTTGCGCATATCCAAGAGAGAAAGAGGCGGAAAGACTAGGAGACGGGGATATCAGGTTGAACAATTGAAGGGAATGGATGTGTGCTTGACCGCTCGGAACAAATCGCTGATATGGAATCTCTCTAATCACTAGACTTCCTGGTTAACATGTCCGCCTCCGCCGATGTCCTCGCCCAGGCTAAGGTTGAGATTGGTCTCGGTGCCATCCCCGAGGGCAAGAACGTATGTTCCATATTCCCGAGCCATAGTCCTCTGGCTCGTTCCCCCTTTGCAATCCGGCATTGCATCTGACCCATTCCGAAACAGGTTATCATCAAGTGGCGTGGTAAGCCCGTCTTCATCCGTCACCGCACCCAGGACGAGATCCAGGAGGCCCAGAAGACCGAGTGGCAGTCCCTCCGTGACCCCCAGGCCGACGAGGACCGTGTCCAGAAGGCCGAGTGGCTTGTCATGCTTGGTACGACATCCCCTTCTCCCCCGACCCGCCATTGTCCCCCCATCTAATACAATTTCCCCCATCTAGGTGTCTGCACTCACCTTGGTTGTGTCCCCATCGGTGAATCCGGTGACTATGGCGGCTGGTTCTGCCCCTGCCACGGTTCTCACTACGACATCTCCGGCCGTATAAGAAAGGGACCCGCTCCTCTGAACCTCGAGGTTCCCCAATACAACTTCCCCTCCGAGGACACCCTCGTCATCGGTTAAACGATTTAGAGAATTGATTCGATCTTCTGAGACCGCGGGAATCGGGCGATGGCCGTAAGAGCAGAAGTAGAAGTCGGAGAAAGGGGAAGGGAGAGAAAGAGAGACAGAGAGAGAGAGGGAGAGAGAAGGTTTGTATTTGTGCAATAGACGAAAGCCTTCCTCTCTCTTTTCTCTCTCTCTCTCTCGCTTTCTACTCTATTTTGTGTGTCTTTTTTTGTCAAGATTAAAGAGACCTTGTGTTTTTAATATGGACCCTGGAAAAATGAGCCTCTTGTTCTATTACAGTTTTCTTAACACTGTTTTCTTTTTTTGCCTTTCCCTTTTTCCTTACTTCCCTCCGCTTGCTCATAGAGAGCCTGTATCATTCACTCGTTGTTTCTTCAGGGTTCCCCCCTGTGATTCTTGGCTTTTCGCTCTTCGGTATAGACGTTGTCGGGGAGGATGTGTGAGTGGGTGAGGATGGACATACAGATGTGTATTTATCTGTTTGTATGTTTGATGTTGACTTTGTTTCGTATAGTCGCTACTATCAATACTGTTTCGGTTTCTTTTGTACTAAGACGAGGTCACTGTTCCTTAGTACCAATACGTAATGGTATATTCGACGACATATACTATGGATACAGGTACACCAATTGGATCTGAAATGTCTATCTATTTATACATTTATTTATCTGAACGCTGTACATCTAATGACCAGGATGAACATCACATGCTAATAATTACATCAATCAGGCTATCAAACAGATCAATGAAGATGACCTCATCATCACCGTTGCCGAATAATCATCGACAACAGGCCGATCACCGCCGCACCAGCAGCAGCGCTTTGAAGAGCAACAGTGGAGAGATCTCGTTGCGTGAGCACGACTTGACGGTCACTGAAGAGATCGTGGAGGTATTGGCGCAAGGATTCAATGAGAGGAGAGACGCGCGAGAGCTGGTATTGGATATACTCCTTGATATTGTCAGGGGTGGGTTTGCTGACTGTGGTATTGGCTGACGGTTCCGCATCAGCCGGGTCCGAACTGAATACCTCCGGTTCGGTGCTCTCGATCGTGACGATTGCATCGGTATCAGAGATCGGTTCGTCTGCGGTAGTAGAAGCAGACTGTTCGGTAGTAGTAGTAGTCTCAGCGGTCTCGGGAGTCGCAGGAGAGGCGGTAGATGTAGTAGACGATTCCTGCGCCATCTGGCTCTGAGCAGACACGATCTGAATCCGATCAAGGGCCTTTTCCTTCTCAATGGCTTCAATGACCTTCTCTTCAAAGCCCTTGACGAGTCTCTTGCGACGCCAGGGTTCCACGGCGATCTGGAAGATCAGGAAGAGAAGCACGTTGACTCCCATCAAACCCCAGGTACCCCAGGTACTCATTTGGCGGATCTTGTCCGACCAGACTTGTTCCTCGTGATACCGGGACAGAATGCTCTTGCTCAATTGCGCGGCAGCCTCTTCGGCCTCGTGTTCGGCCTGGCTCAAAGCCTCCTGTGCTTCGTGCTCGGCTACTTCGTTGGTGTGATCGTTGCGGTAGAGATGGGTGAATCGTTCCAGGTCAGTGGGGGACCAGGCATGTTTGCGTTGAAGAAGCTCGTTCACTTCGCGCTGAGAGGTCGATCTGTTGTTGATGGCAGCTGCGTAGGCATCTTTTGCTGCACGGACTTGGAGGCGGGCGTTGCGGAGTCGCTCCTCTGTTTACCCAAGACGAAAGTTAGAAACAATACTATAATGACAATGCTATGGAATAAGAGCGTCACATACCTTGTGTATGAATCTCTTTTTTCAGCGTCTCAATCGCTGAATAGCCCGTAAGATCGTTCAATCGCTGGCCTGCCACGAAAATGTTGGATTGGAGGTTATCCATCACATCACTAAACCGCTTGGTAAATTGTGACCTGCGTTGCTCTATGTATGATGGAAGCCCTCCATCTCTCCACCCCTTTCCATTGGCCTCGCTCTTCTCTCCTTCTTGCTGCCGCTGCTGCTGCTGCTGGCTCTGTGTACTTTCTCCCGCCTCCGCAGCAGCGGGAGGAGTCTGTTGCTGAGTCCCCGCATCGGCTTGTAGATTTGCGTTCCCTGCGGGAAGAGCTATGACTGGGCTTTCATCTTCCTTCGGCTGCTCAGCAGGCTTCCCATCTTTGAGGGGATCAGATGAGTAAAGCGAGGACTGGGATCGGAATTGACATTGCAGACAGATGGAGAAGTTCCGCGGTGCAGGGTAAAGAGAGTTCGGACCAACGGCGGGCAGGAGCGGTCGTCGTACTGGGCGGGTTGTTCGGGTGAGGTTAAGGGTTGATTTGAAGGACTGCCTGAGCAGCAATGGCATAGACTGCATGGCCGTTGCTAAGGCCACTGGGACGTCGACCAGACAGACGCTGGGTTCGTATGTTGTGCTGGATTATCGGGTGGGTTTGAATGCTGCTCGGCGCCGGGAGAGAAGGCGGTCATGCGGAATCGCCGCGGTTCTGCACGATTCTGGTGGGTATTTTAGTAGCGCAACATTGGGGATGGTTTTGTTGGTTCCGACGAGACTATTTCTCGTGGCATTATTAGAGACCTTTGCTCGTTTGTTCGATTTTTTCTTTGCTTTACATAGTGTATATCCTGTTCGCATAGTAATTTTATTGGTATCAGAGTGAGCTAAACAAACGTGAAACGACATTAACCGCCTGGTGTCCTAGTCCGCTGATACGAAAGAAAGTGGTAGAATGATGTAGACAATACATGATTAACAACGTCATTATGCGTGATCGCAGAGTTAACTGCATAGAAAATCTCCAGCGATGGAAGCCACAGAGCAAGAAATGAGTAGGATGTGTATAGCGAGTGAACTCTCTTGAAGCAACATCCCCGGGCACTGACCACTCCTAGCGCACTAAATGCGAATGGAGCTGCCGGTCTTCCCTTGCTCTAAGGCATTCAGTCCTGCACTTTATGATCTCCCTTGACGGCCTCAGCATAGGTAGGAGGTGGGCGACTATCCGGGTGATCCTGGCTGCTGCTGCCAGCTTGGGCTTGTTCATGAGGGTGATTCGGGGTAGGTTGCCGGTTCTGTGGCGGGGCGTTTGCTGCTTGGGGCTGTTGTGGCGGCATTGTACCATAGCCCCTCTGGGAGGGGTGCTGGATCGGTTGGTGGGAAACATAGTAATATGTTACGCGGCCGTTTTCCGCATCGCCAGGAAGAGGCTCATAGCTAGGGTCATCATAATCTGGTTCGGGGTACTTGAGTATAATGTACCAGGCGTGTAAAAGCCCAGGCACGTAGCCAAGGCAGCAGAGAGCAAGGTTGATGATGGAATCGGCCGTGCAAATGCCTACTTTGATCCACACTGAGCCAGTCGGTTAGCATGCGCCACCTCATGAATGCAGTGTGCGATGAGTACTCACCCGAAACTGGGGGGAAGAAAACAGCGAGAATTGCTAGAAAGATATCTGAACCACACATGGCTGCAATGGTAGACTAGGTACTCTATTGATCAACCTCCTGACCATGCAAGTGTTCACTGTAAGATCTTGGTTGGTATCCTACGGTGTAGGGATTAGTATAGGAGAAAGTACGCATGAATCCTGAAGCGGCAGGTAGTTGGTGGGATGACGAACGATAAGGATGGATGGATGCCTGCCTGAGCCTCCAAGTCAGATGACGTCGTTAATATCACCTGACGGCACGGCTACTACTGTGATTCACCACATTCAGTAATCTCTTATCATTGTCTCGATGCGATAATATGACGCTTCATATATATGTGTATATATCATGAACTCCTTTCATTAGACACAAATTCTTTTATGATGATTCGGAGAGCTGCTTCCTCCACGGCTGACACTGTGCATAGGCTGTTGGGGAGCCTGGGCACCTGAGGCTGCTGGAGACGGGAAACTGAGGGTAATCAGCGTTGGTATAGAACTCCTTAGAAAACAAAACAAAATTTATTGTTTCACGGAGCTTTTTATAGACACATTCTCTGCGATATAGCTTGAATCGCTTCGTCTTGGGACAGTAGTAGGTCTCTTCGGAAAAAAAGTCTTGAACAATCGAGGAATCTTCAATCTAGTACTAGCAGCATCCAGGTCTTGCACGTTTATATATACTGGTACTAGTACTCTTACTCTCTGTCGTTTATTAAATTCCCCATCACAGTATAGTCCCCCACCAGTCGCTACTAATAATATCAACTAAGTAGTCAACCAGTAATGGTATCCTAATAGCCTTTCCTACTGCATTTCCTCCAATTCGCTCCGGAGACATACTACAGTAGTTCCTGGCCTACAAGATATTACTGTAGTTGCACTGCGACTGTCAGAGGGATAGGACTGAATATACTACAAGTAGAACTATCAGCAGATCTCACATGAACTAAGTAACAATATTGATACTAGATTGCTTACACTGAGCGAGAGAGATAATTCATCCTGGCCAGATTTTCTTGCTACTTCTTTCTAAGTGTCTCGAGAAGCATTCCACAGAGTGAAACTCTAATTTTCAAATGATGCCAAGGGATCGAACTGAGTAAACCCGAGAATGTGATCAGTAGAAACCCAAAACGGAACCTTAGATATCGGTCGAGCAGCACGGACAATATTCTACACATCCATCAGCCACAGGATTGGTGCCACGATGTGTCAGGACCAGACAGGCGATGGACAAAATTGCTTCCTCGATCTCGGGTGAAGTCGCCTCCAAGTGCCCCTAGTATCTGTCTCATTGGCTTCCTAGAATGATTTCCTGCAGGACACATTGCAAGGTTAGGGTGTTTTTTTCCAATATGTCTTCTTGCCAGAGAGCAGGATGTGATACAGATGCCATGATACATTCAGAGTTACGGAGAATATGTGGGGTAACTCAGAGCAGCCCGGTCGGCTTTCTTACATCCCTAAAGTCGGACATAATCACGGAAAACCGAATGGGAGTCTCAGAGCAACCTTGCGATGCACCTCGATAGGGGTCATAGTGGTCTCGCAACGAGCTCGACGACGGATAATCGCAGAAGCAGCATGCCAGATTCTGTGGTGAGCGAGCTCCTCGCCTCTGTTAGATGACCCTAGCATTGTGCGGAAAAAGGGCGTATGCCGACGCGCAAGGGTGTATTATAATCAATGCTATTCTTTAGTTGGGGTAAAACTAGTTCGAATAATTGGTAGGTATTGCGACGCCATGTTGAACACCTAGTTATCGCGCCAGTTGTGTCGTTGTATTGCCATAGATATTGGACGCATCTGAATTATTTTATAAGCCCCTACCAAGCGTGCCTATATTCCGAGGTAGGGTCAAAAGGGATAGTAATTCGAGGGACCAGTCTGATGAAAGCGATGCAGCAGTCCTTCGTGGGCATTGGTATAGCAGAGCCAGGCGAGTGAGGCGACGATAGCGATCGGCCCAAAGTGGATGTAAGTAACATACTTACGGTACACCGACAAGTGCTCTGCGGATGGTATCTCAACTCTCAAGCTTACATGTTGACCACTTGAGAATCGTCATCCTGGGACAATGCTTCAGCTGTGAAAATATCAGAAAAGCTAATAGCAATTAATTTCCCAACCAGGCGGTTCCTAGTGTACCATAGAGTTGCACAATTTGGTTCTGCTCCCGTGTCGGCCAGGCCCACCCTAATTGCTGCTGCGGCTTTCCCTGGTTCCTTCTCCCACAAAGGTTCAGGGTGCAGATTCAGAGTAGATAGTCATTAAGGTAGCTGGCACATGTACTCCCTAACAGTGCTGGAAGACATGCCACTGCGGAGATGTATACAACCTGAAACACTGTTCTGTGTTGGCTTGAACAAGGCTAACGGCAATGGATACACTTCATCCGAATAGTGGAGGCTGGGCCATTCGCTGTGTCCAGCACAGTCCGTGCCTCTGGCACCAACAGCCTCAAATCGGACGTGTGCCACGTCAGTCGATCACCGCCAGAGATAGATAATCCCTAAGAACTGCTCCTATGCATCACAAAATTCCTCGCGATGATCAGGGCAATAAAGTTTCCGGTTCCTGCATTGATTCTTCCTTTTCTTCTCTTCTTCCGCCTGCTTGTTCCTGAGTTCCTTGCAAAGACGGCTGTATCCCCTGCAGGATCTCATTATTTGGTCTGACTCTACGCCAGGGAGTAGAAGAAAAGTCTGACCATTTTCTATCCTTGCTGCAAGCGACAAGGTATAGACAAAGTGAAACGCAAAAAAGGCAAGTGTTTACTTCACCTTTAGAAAGTTTGATGGGTGTGATAATGAACCGAGTCGGGATCGGCTCTTGTACCTCAATTCCGGGTGCTGGTGGAGCTCCGACTCAAGATCTCATTTGATAACACCGAGTCTCGCAACAAGTGAACTAACTCGATCTGTAGGCGCAACTGAACCTTCATGCGGAGGGACTCAATCGCAGCGCATTGCAGTGGAGCAGTTTAATTGGAAAGACGCCGGCTACTCTTGCGAACCGCCCGCCCCGTCCCCCTTTTGAGTCAGTCTTCTCCAGTCGCGGCCCTTCTGGTGCTTCTGCCCTTTTACCTTTTTCTGTTCATTGCACTTCTTCCATTATTCAATATTGTCCCGTGAAGGAACCGACTTCTATCGGAGTCCAATCGCGCCCTCCTGCCGGTAGTACTTTCTAGGTTTCTTCTTTTCGGGGGAGCCTCGAACCCAAGCGGCAATTACAACAAGCCCAGACTGGGAAAGCACGGCCTTCCTCCAGGTTCCTTGTCTAGCGCCTGCCTTTTCTGCCGTGGATCGACGCCTCTTTTCATTTCTCCTCCCGTGACTTTTCGATTATCCTGCGCTTTTCTCCCCGTCCTTTGACTTCGCCGTTGGGGTGCTTCCCGGCAACTGCTTGCTATAAACTCAACCAAGTCACTCGTTCATCCCCAGGGTCTAATCGCATCGGTGGAGTCCCTAGTGCTCTATTCAACCATTCGTTTTCGCTTTCTCTACGATTCTATCTGTCGCACTAATTTGGGACGCGTCGACAATTGAAACCCACTCGGATTAGAGACCATCGTTGCGCACACCCAATCGTTCATTCATTCGACCCCAAAGGTGATCGCGAAAAAAGGGAAGGAGCATGGAAACAACTGATTCACTCTCCTGCTGAATGTCCATATCCGAGTTGTGATCTGCTCGTCATTGTTCTGCCCTACGATATCAATTTTCGCATCCAGAAGCAGCTGGCAGTCGCCAGTGCTGATCCAACCATGTCCAGCACGTGTATCTCATTGTCGGGCTCGACACAATGTCCTGCTTTTGACAGTTCCTCTGTCTCGACGAACTCCAGCCTGTATACAGACTTGTATGTACAAGCGTCCGGCATGGAAAATTCATTGCGCTAATTGCTTCCTAGTCCCTTCATGCAATACGTGTCGAACCTAACACAGTTCGACAATGAGCTGAGCAGCTATGTCATGCAGGGATATGTCAGGGAAAAGTAAGTACCCCATTCCGCAAAGGCCGGGGAGATGTCTGACCAAAGCACTATCTACTAGGTATGAGGAATACTTGGGCTGTCAGGGAGTAAACTTGACAGATACCGACGATTATTATGCCCGCTATACGACAAGTGTATTATGTAGCAGCCTGGTACAAAGCTCAAAGAGTGATTGTAACCTATCCGATGAAGAGTCAAGACCGCTTTGCGCTGATACCTGCGTTCGTCGATGCCCTCTTACCTATTCGTTGCCTGGAATTCCTCACTAACTACTGTTAGGCATCAATGGCGATCAGTGAAGAGGCGATAGTTACGGATACTAACCTCTGCTCCGAAAAGGCAAGCGACTACATGTCTCAAATTCGGTCTGACTTTACGATCTGCGCCCTACCAGCCGATTCGCTTACGGTAACTTGCATCACGGGAGTCGAAAACGAACCGAAGAACTGCGGATATCGTTCAAATCTCTTGGGATTGTGCTCATATTGCGCCTCAGGATCGTCAAATTCCACCGATTCGTGCTGTACAGATTCGAATGCTGCTACTCGGTGTTCGAATGTCACAGTTCCGTCTTCGACACTTCCCCCGATATTCACCTCTACAGCTGCGTCCAACTCAACAGCAGGCTCCAATGACTTATCGGGAGGGCAAATAGCGGGGATTGTTATAGGTTCGGTAGCCGGATTTGCCCTTCTCGCCGCATTAGCCGTGTTGGCATTGATTTATTGGCGTCGCAGGCGCCGGGCTGAGAATGATAGCTCACTGAATCAGCCCAACCCCCAGAGGAAGGGGTCACCGTCAATGCAGCAGGACCGAAGTCTGCATGAGTTTGCTGCCATACCCGGCGGTCGAGTTGCCAGGATGTCCGCCTTGCGCGAAGTTTCCAGCTCATCCCCCGCTCGATCTCGGTACTCTGCTTTGTTCGGTGGCGGAAAGTACAGCGACACCTCAGATTCCGACCACGGTGCCAGCCCTGGAGCAATGTCGAAAAAGATTCCCCCCACAACAGGAAAGCGCCATGGATCGCTTTCCAGTAACTCAGCCTTGGCTGGTGCGGGCACAGATTCCTCCCCTCGTTCAGGAACCGGCGGCCAGTATTCGTCACCGGACGGATTGACCAGCGGCCAGTCGGAGCAGCTATCTGCCTTCCAAGACTACTACTCGCAGGATGACATTCATCCGGGTGACAAGGTTGCCGTACTCTGGGCATACCAGCCTCGGGCAGGTGATGAGTTTGCGCTGGACCGCGGCGAAATGCTGAAAGTGATCGGCATCTGGGACGATGGCTGGGCTACTGGTATTCGAATTCCCGAAACGGCAGAGGATCACGATGCTCGACACCGCGAGCAACGAGATAGTGGTGTTTCTAATGGCTCACGGCGGGCCGCTACATCTCCCGCTCCCGTTGGGGATATCAAGGCATTCCCTCTGGTCTGTGTATGCCTCCCACAACATTGGAGGAAGATCATCGATGGCGGACAAGCTGAAGACGACTAAGGATGGGCAGCAGCTATTTGCCCATCCGTCAATTCACCACATGTCACCAATAACGCCAGATTTTATGCCCCAGTGATGATCTTTCTTTCCGATATTGATTTTCTTTGCGCAATTGCTGGTTATAACGGTTAACCCCTCATATATTTTGTCTTTTTCAACCAACCCTGTCTTGAAAAATTTTCTGACATGGACGATATCCTGAGACGATGTCATACGTTTGTCATTTGCGCTTATTCTCTGTTGAATTCTTTGAGCTTCCATATACCCCATTCTCCTGCAACAACTTGTTGCCATTTCATGTATGATTTTTTGTTCCTTTGCTTCCCTTCATCTCTACATACAAATTCCCTCTTCTGTGCCCCTGTTCCCACCATGTACACACATTTCGTGGACGAAGTGATGTCGATTATTGGCGCGGCAGCGGGGTTCTTATTTGCGGCTACCTAGTCACCATCGTGCAGGTTGAACGATGGTAAATTTTACGGTCTGGAAGTATAGATTATTCTGATACCGTGTTTTCATAGACGTTCTGAATGGTTGAAAATGACACTGAAATGTAGCTGTTTTACGCATTCTGTATGGAATGATAACGACATACGATGATCGTACCCGGAACACATGGATGCGATGCATCTTCACTGGACTAGGGCATAGGTAGAATATACACGCGTCCGACTTGGGCCATCAGGCACTACGAAACTTGTGATGATGACGGACAGCCATGTGCATTGCCTGTAATATATCAGGTTCATGCCCTGACGTGATACTGTTCGGCTAGCCGGGGCTAGTTCCATGGTTGGTAATCTATCAACGGCGGATTCTTCCGGTGTAAAGCAAGATTCGTCTGCCTGGAGGTACCAAGAATAGAAAAAGCCAACAGCAGACTGACAAAGGCAGGCAGGCGTCTACGAAATGCTAGCTAGCTAGTCTAGCTGGTCAACATATTATTACAGCTAGATTGATCTCTCCCAAGATAGCAGGCCCCCACACTTAGAGAGCGACCGCCGAGGTATGGTTCGCAGATGCCTGGGTCACCGATCTATGCTCATGTACCAGGCACTGGCCCCAACGCACCGTCATAGCCCGTGAATAAATGCCTGACATGCATCAGGGTGCAGGCAGGTGCATTACCAACAGTTGTGCGTATGGGTTGGTCACGCCTGCCTACAGTAACTACTGGACCAACCCAACCTCATAATAAAGCCCAGGCTCATTTCGTCATAACCGCAGGATTCAGGGGGAAAATAAGTATGGGTGGGAAGGGGAAATAAGCGGCCGGTGGTGCGACGGGTGGGTCACGTGCTAGGCATCCCCCCCCACCGCCGCCGCCCGCCGCAGCAGCAACCCAGCAAAGCACAACTAAATGCCCCTCTATCTCCATCTCGGTTCCCATCCATCCTCCCCCGTTATATTCCTCTCTTACATCCCCTCATCCTGTCCCCGTTGCTCTTTCGCAGACCCCCTTTAAAAGTCATTTGAACAGTCCCAACGGTGCTTGGTGCGTATGCCACTTTTCTCTTTTCATTTGCCCTTTTTTCTTCAACCATTCTGCGATTATGATAAAGGACAAATAAGGGGGAATCCGGCCAACTAACATCGCGTGCATGCGCAGGTCATCCGTCTGTCAACTCGCCTTACCTCTTTTTCATCTCACCCCTTTATCCACATAAACAACCATGTCTGTGAGTAATAATCCCTCTTGTGCTTCCCGCTCAGGGCTAACCGTTCATTTCCCTGTTTTGTAGCTCGCATCTGGGTATGTTCCTGACTGCTCCAAATCTCCGCATGTGTCTTCGAACATCCCTACCGTATCGGAGAACTCGACGATGGCAACCCCGAACAAGGCTAACTAAGTTACGGAGGACAGTGTTTCTATCACCGATGAGTGCATCACCGCATTCAACGAGTTCCGCATGAGCGGCAACAGCAAGGGAAGCAAGACGAAGTTCATCATTTTCAAGATCGCCGACAACAAGAAGGAGGTCGTCATCGACGAGGTCTCCCAGGACGAGGACTACGAGGTCTTCCGCGAAAAGCTCGCGGCCGCTAAGGATGCTAAGGGCAACCCCGCTCCCCGTTATGCAGTTTACGACGTCGAGTACGACTTGGGCGGTGGTGAAGGCAAGAGGTATGATGATGGCGATGGCGTAACGTCCGTGCTAGGATATTTGCTCACTTTCTTCTCACCACAGAAGCAAGATCATCTTCATTTCCTGGGTTCCCAGCGACACCCCTACCCTCGTACGTTTCGCACCGTCTCAGCTGTTTAAGCCCCAAATCATTACTGACACCGATGAAATAGTGGTCCATGATCTACGCCAGCACTCGCGAGAACTTGAAGAACGCCCTCAACATCCACACCTCTATCCACGCCGACGACAAGGGCGACATCGAGTGGAAGACCGTCCTGGCCGAGGCCAGCGGTGGTAAGGCTGGCAAATAAACAATGGCGCCGGCTGGGCCCGGGCCAGGTGACTTGGTTGTTGCAAATTGCAACACATCACTCTGACTCACTTTGCGGAGTACCTCGGAACGACCAACTTCTTCAGTTTCTCTGCACAAACTTAGTTAAATGAGAGATCGTTACGACTTGATTTCTTTTGATAGTGACCGTATCATCTTGCGATCGTGGCACTTTTCCTTTTTTCCAATGATGAACGAATATTGGGGAGGGGCTTTTCTTTCTCTTTATCAGCGTTTGTCTGTACAGAATACTGTTACGTGCCATGATGTGTGAATACGCGATTCGATGTAGAGTAGAAACATCAGGTCACCCTGCACACAACCAACCCCCCAAAACTGTGCTTTCAGTCGAGTGCTTAGGTCTGATATTCGTGTGAAGTAGGCTATCTCGACCATTGAGTGCTGAGAAGGAATGCCGGCCATGTAGTATGAGTAGTAGTGAGTAGGTAGTAGGAAGCACTTGGGTCTTGGGTTGTGAGAAGGGCGGCTGGTCAGCGTTGACTAGATGTAGAAAAGATAAGGCGCCGGGGATGAATGGGAAGGGACACCCTAGAAGACTAGACGGATTAGCCTTAGATTATACTAGTAGTATAACTATACCCTATAGGAGAATTCTGGTGCTGACGGGAATTGGGAACATCATCGTAAGATGTGTCTTGGGGGCAAAAGCCATGGCGGACGGTCGGGACGGGCAGCGGGCGTGGACCAATGAGGGCGGCGGTAAAACGGACTAAGCTAGCCTGTCCGGATACTCGACTTCCACCTCAAACCACAAGTCGAACGTCGTCTTCGTCTCCCATCGCGACTCTTGGTACCCCCCTCCACTCCACCCCAGGTATTTCCCATCTCGAATTCCGACGAATCGGCCCTCTCGCTGCTGGAGAGCTGCTTTTTGGCGATCAATTGATTCTAATACGCGCGCACACCCTTAGCACACAATGTTCCTTCGTTCCGTTACTCGCGCTGCTGCTCGCAGCTCGGCTGTGCCCACCACGGGCCTGCGCTCCTACCGCACCGTTTCGGGCCCAATGGCTTGCCTGAACGCTCGTCCTCAGACTGAGAAGAAGTCTATCGCTCCCCAGCAGACCCGCGCCGCCTCCGAGCATGCCATCTCGAATCCCACACTCGCCGGTATTGAGAAGCGCTGGGAGGCCATGCCCCCTCAGGAGCAGGCCGAGCTGTGGATGCAGCTGAGGGACCGCATGAAGGTCGACTGGCACCAGATGACCCTCCAGGAGAAGAAGGCCGGTATGCTGCTCTTTTCTTGCCCCTTTCCGCTATCTTCCCCGCGTCCAGCAGAGTTTTGCTAACATGGGTATTTTTTTTCTTCTTCCCCACGATTTAGCCTACTGGATCTCCTTCGGACCCCACGGCCCTCGCTCTGTGCCCCCCAAGGGCGAGAACCTCAAGATCTTCTTCAAGGTCGCCCAGCTCACCCTTGTCAGCTTTGGTATCTTCTACATCATCCACATGTTCGCCAAGCCCCAGCCCAAGACCATGACCAAGGAGTGGCAGGAGGCCTCCAACGAGTATGCTAAGGTATGTGAAATCGACTATATGCATTATTCACTTGCCAATTGGCACTGTCTTTATGGTGGAACCGTCGCTGATATGTATCATCACAACAGCAAGAGAACATCAACCCTATCTACGGTATCAGCTCCGTGGGTTACGAGGGCAAGGGCTTCGTCCAGAGCCCCCCTGCTGAGAAGCAATAGATTGCCTCCACCCCTCGGGAGGAACAGGTATAACGACGGGGTGTGCAGTGGATGGGCAGTGTTGGGCTACAGGAATGAACTGCTGCCTCCCACCGCACGACCTTTGATGACGCCGGTTCTGTGCCCATCAATTTTGGACACGATCCTTCGCCTCTGTTCTACTTGTTTGCCAATGTTAGCCCAAAAAGACCTCTGTATCTCGTACTGTGCAATAATCAATCATCTCCTTTGTAGCCATAGAAAGATCAGATTGCAGGTTCTTTCGTGTTACTGCTGTAAATGCTGTAGAATGATATATAGGATGAAAATTGTACACGCTCCTAATTAGTAGCTAGAAATAAACGCGTGCTACATCTTAACCTAGAACTTCTATAGATAAAGCTTGCAATGTACACAGGGAAAATGCTACGATGATCACTGTATAGGTGATTACATACAAGATGACGTTACTTTGATATTCCCTGCTGGGCAAGGCAAAGAAATGGGAAGGTTCGGAGCCACTGTTCGGTAGAGAGGCGGTAAGTCGGTGGTTCAAGTTTAAAAACCGGAAGAGAGCTGTCACAGTCAAAAATGCACAGTCTAATGCTCCTCTAGAAAATTAAAAGAGCAATAACAGTAATAACAATAATGAAAAATTATTATAAAAATAACCACAGTAGTGTATCTACTCCATGTTCAGGAATCAATGGGGGGTGGTGGTGCTGGTGGTGCTGGTGGCTGGGTTGGTTGGTTGGATCCAAATATGAAATGCACGGTCGCCCGGTTGTTTACCGTCGAGACACCGCAAAACCAAGCTGGGACCCCCGAAAGGGTAATCACGGGAACACGTCAGATTTTTTTTCGTTACAGCAGCGTTCGTCCGATATCGTCGGTCTGCCTTTCCGTTACAGCGAAAGAACAACTTGCCTTGTTGTAGGGAGGCAGCCCCAACCCCCTCACGAAAAGAAATGGGCTTGAGCGCTCTTTGCAGATGTGAGGGGAAAGGGAGGTATTTCTCGGAGTTGGGTTGTATGATGATTTTATGAATATTATAAAATTCACCGTATATAAAGTTTTATTTTTATTGTTTATGTTGTTTATTTTATTTTATTTAATTATAGCTAGCTCTCTTTTTTATTTTTATATATATTTACCTAGGCATAAAAAAAAAGTGAGAGAGAAGAAGAAAAGGAAAGAACAGTAGTCTGTATTAGTATTATTCTGATGGGGTACCACCTTCCTCCCAGTGCATCCGGGCGCCAAGACCATCCCCATTTGTGTGCGAATTTCCCCCTAACAACCAAACAGGGCAAGGTGGGAAAGCTCGAATTGCTCCCAGTATCGAATCAACGCCCCGACCGCCAGCATCACGGACATACGGGAGTCATTAGATTCTGCAGAATAGACTGGTAAAGATGCGGTCGCCATAGTAGAACCTCCTAGTGAATGTCGGCGAGCTGAAAGCTGGTTACCATGCTGGCCAGCGCGTTGCTCGGTACATCACGGGATCGTCGGCAAAACCGCCCCGGAAAGGCTAAGCCGGACACATTCGCCCGTGTCCACCTCAACCTCAACCTCTTCCCTTCCTTTCCCTCTTTCTTCCCTCTCCCCATCCTCTCGTCCCTTTGACCTCTTTCTATACCCCATTTCGCTCTTCAACACCATCAAGATGTTCAAGAGGTGTGTGACTATACTCCCCCGGATCCCTACTCCAACCTTTTTACATTTTAAGATAATTTTTTATCTACCTTTAATCCTTTTAAAGGCTTGCAACTAACCATTTCTTTCCCCCTTGTTACAGCGGTCTTGCCCGGACCTTCGGGAGGGCTGCTTTTGCCCGACCTACCTCCGTCGCCCGTCGCGCTTTCCAGCCTAAGACAAATGGCCTCCCTTCCCTGGCCCGTATGGCCAGCACTGAGGCCTCTTCCGTTGGAAAGATTCACCAGGTCATTGGTGCCGTCGTCGACGGTATGTGCCGGTCCCCCGTTCCAGAGAAAACCCTGCCGGCGGCTACGCGAAAATCTTTTCCGAGCCTCGATTCCATCCACAATCCCATCAAATTCGACTCAATGGCCATCAAATGAACACGATATCTGACTCTCGCCAACAGTGAAGTTCGACGGTGACAAGCTCCCTGCCATTCTCAACGCCATTGAGACCGAGAACGGTGGCCAGAAGCTCGTCCTTGAGGTTTCTGTATGTACACCAAAAAATCAAAGCTACAATGACATCAAGCTCGGATAGCTAACCCAATCTAGCAACACTTGGGTGAGAATGTCGTTCGTACCATTGCCATGGATGGTAAGCTTCCTCTGTCTCCCATGACCAGGAAAATAGAGATTTGCTTGGCAATATCAACCTCTTGTCACCGCTTTCTCTCTAACCTGGTCCTTCCACGTGTACTCGTCTCGCCGTGGCTAACATCAATGTTCCACAGGTACTGAGGGTCTGACCCGTGGTGCTGCCGCCCGTGACACCGGTGCTCCCATCACCATCCCCGTCGGTCCCGGCACCCTTGGCCGTATCCTTAACGTCACTGGTGACCCCATTGACGAGCGTGGTCCCGTCAAGGCCGACAAGTTCCGTCCCATTCACACTGAGGCTCCCGAGTTCGTCGAGCAGTCCACTGAGGCCGAGATTCTCGTCACTGGTATCAAGGTCGTCGATCTGCTTGCTCCCTACGCCCGTGGTGGTAAGATTGGTCTCTTCGGTGGTGCCGGTGTCGGTAAGACCGTCTTCATTCAGGAGCTGATTGTAAGTTGCCAATCCATGAAATGGAGATTTGTGTGACCCATAGAACTAACAAATTATCTAGAACAACATCGCCAAGGCTCACGGTGGTTACTCCGTCTTCTGTGGTGTCGGTGAGCGTACTCGTGAGGGTAACGATCTGTACCACGAAATGCAGGAGACTGGTGTCATCCAGCTCGAGGGTGACTCCAAGGTCGCTCTGGTCTTCGGTCAGATGAACGAGCCCCCGGGTGCCCGTGCCCGTGTCGCCCTTACCGGTCTGACCATTGCCGAGTACTTCCGTGACGAGGAGGGTCAGGACGTGCTGCTCTTCATTGACAACATTTTCCGTTTCACCCAGGCCGGTTCTGAGGTGTCTGCCCTTCTGGGTCGTATCCCCTCTGCCGTCGGTTACCAGCCCACTCTGGCCGTCGACATGGGTGGTATGCAGGAGCGTATTACCACCACCACCAAGGGTTCCATTACCTCCGTCCAGGCCGTCTACGTCCCTGCTGACGATTTGACTGACCCTGCCCCCGCCACCACCTTCGCTCACTTGGACGCCACCACTGTCTTGTCCCGTGGTATCTCCGAGTTGGGTATCTACCCTGCCGTCGACCCTCTCGACTCCAAGTCCCGTATGCTCGACACCCGTATCGTCGGTGAGGAGCACTACAACACCGCCACCCGTGTCCAGCAGATGCTCCAGGAGTACAAGTCCCTCCAGGATATCATTGCCATTCTGGGTATGGACGAACTGTCTGAGGCTGACAAGCTCACCGTCGAGCGTGCCCGTAAGCTCCAGCGTTTCCTGTCCCAGCCCTTCACCGTCGCCCAGGTCTTCACTGGTATCGAGGGTAAGCTGGTCGACCTCAAGGACACCATCCGCAGTTTCAAGGCCATCATCAACGGTGAGGGTGACGACCTTCCTGAGGGTAAGTTAAAAATCTTTTGATCTTCTAATTGTTGACCAACATGGATGCTAATTTGTTTTTCTACAGCTGCTTTCTACATGGTTGGTGACTTCGAGTCTGCCCGCGCCAAGGGTGAGAAGATCTTGGCCGAGCTCGAGAACAAGGCCTAAATGTAATATTGTTTTTAAGCGCCCTTTTCCTTTTTTGTTAGACATGGACTTCCTTTCTTCCATGTGCCGTTTTCTACCGATCCGTGTACAGTACTCGAATTGAGAAAAGGGAGTTGAAAGAATGGCGAGGTCCCCCCTATATAAAAGGATGAGAGCGCTCTTAACGTACACCTCTCTGAAAGTCTGGATGGAAACTTCCAGGCTTTGTGTTACACTACGTGCTCATGTAAGTAAGTTAAAATGACCACAGTCAGCCTGATACCCGCTGGGCTGGGACAATTGTACTCAATTTCCTTTGTTACTCCGGGAGACCGTGATATCTGCTTTGTAGACATTAGTAGTATAGTGGTACGTAGGGTGTAGTTCTGCATAATTCTGTATATTAAATCATAACGTCCCTTCTAGGACACGTATCAACATCTCGTTGACATAGCATCACTGTCCCAGATAGTAGTAGCTATTTCGCTTCGATTCAAATTGGATGGTTAGTAGCTAGTAGTACGAGTAGTGCTTCTAATATATATATAACGGAAGGGCAAGGAACGTATTGGACGGACAGGGTCAGCTTTCATAGTTTGCTTGATAATAATAAGTGCTTACTAGTTAGCAACGAATGAGATCGGGGTCGAGTTATGGTTCGTGAGCAATACTACTAGTAGTTACTAAGTAGTGCTAGGTAAGTATCAAGTAGTGGTGATGTGGTCCTACCGATATTTTTGTGAGAGTGGGAGTGCTTGCTTAATGGTACTAACTAGTTCATATACTATGGATATTATAGATGACTGAAATATCATGGTACTATATCGAAGGAGTAAATGGTAGAATGCAGAATAGACATTAACAGACGCTATAGACATTAACTCAAAACAGAACAATGAGTGGTGTATGCTTATTCACACATATCATCCCCTAGGATTTATGCTGCAATTGTCTGAATACGCTGGCTTTAGCCGAGTGGGGAGATCAGGAGAACTACGTGAGGTCGACCTATAGGGTCTCTTCCAAGGCAAGAACCTATGATTTGACATGATTGTTAGCATTTCGTGTCTTAGTAGAATAGACTCAATTGCACTTACCAGTGCTGTTCGCGTTGGGATATAGACCTGCAGATAATTGCTGCGGTCATTCCAAGCCAGGTCTGTCGTGAAGAACCGTGTTTCCTTGAGATTACGACCGAAGCCACCGAACTCCTTGTCATCGGTGTCAAGCACGATTCTGTAGGTTCCGGCTTGCTCAACGCCCACTCTGTAGTCTGTGAAGCTGTTTGTAGGATGAAAGTTAAAGATCCAGAGGAGGCCTGCACGTTCAAAGACAAGGACTTTGTCACCCTCGTGCTTCAGGCTGATGTATGCTTGTGGGGAATGGAGCCAGCCGTATTTCTCTTCGGTTAGCTGCATGGCGCGGTCGAAGTCATTCAGGAACTTATAGCGGAGAAGATGGTCTTCCGTTAGGTTTAGTTGGCGACGTGCGTACCAGAACGAATTGTTATTGCCGGCACGAGGGAAGTCGAGCCATTCGGGATGACCGAATTCGTTACCTTCAAAGTTGAGATAACCCTCACCACCGAGAGCATGGGTAACCAGGCGGAGCATCTTGTGAAGAGCCATGCCTCTTTCAATGATAGGCGTGAACTCTGTCAACACGGACATGTGGGTGTACATCTCCTTGTCGCAGAGCCACATCATGATGGATTTGTCGCCAACAAGCCTGCCTATGATTTAGCTGTGGTCAAGTGAAGTAATGGAAAAATGAACTTACGCCTGATCATGGCTCTCCGCGTAGGCAATCGTCTTCTCCCCGTGACGTCGGTTGGTCAACGTGAAGGAGAGGTTGCCAATGTCCCATTCACTGTCCGACTTCTCTTTCAGGAGCTTGATGTACATGTCTGGAATTGCCATGGCAAGTCGGTAGTCAAATCCAACACCCCCAAGGGCGTGCGGCAAGCACAGTGCAGGCATTCCAGATACATCTTCTGCCACAGTTATGCACTCGGGGTATAGACTGTGGAGCATTTCGTTGGCCAGGGTCAGGTACATCACACCTTCGCCATCTACTGAACCGCCAAAGTATTCGTGATATCCACCAGAGAATCCTCTAATGTCGAGTTAGTATTGCAACAAAAAGATATAGGAGACTGATCACGTACGTTCCTATGCCGTGGTGGACATAAAGCATACTTGTAACGCCATCAAAACGGAAGCCGTCAAACTTATATTCTTCCACCCAGAAGCGGAGATTGCTCAGGAGGAACCTCAGAACCTCATGGCTGCCGTAGTTGAACAGACGACTGTCCCAGAGGTCATGCTGACCCTTCCCACCGGAGTGGAAGTAGAGATGGTCAGAGCCATCAAACATGTTCAGCCCGTCCAGAACATTCTTGGACGCATGGCTGTGGACAACGTCAAGAAGCACCACTAAGCCCATACTATGTGCTGTATCTACTAGCTCTTTCAGGTCTTCCGGCGTACCATAGCGACTGCTAGCTGCGAAGAAGCTATTGACCTGGTACCCGAAGCTGGCGTAGTAGGCATGTTCCATAATG
Organism: Aspergillus piperis CBS 112811; assembly: GCF_003184755.1. Taxonomy (NCBI): domain Eukaryota; kingdom Fungi; phylum Ascomycota; class Eurotiomycetes; order Eurotiales; family Aspergillaceae; genus Aspergillus; species Aspergillus piperis. Next base: position 327,032 of record NW_020291603.1, read on the forward strand.
GCCATTAGTTGGATCGCATTGTATCCCAGATACTTGATACGAGGTAGCATATTGGCAGTGAACTCTTTGTAAGTTGCGACCCTCGTTTCTGGCGAAGAAATACCCACGTGGGCTTCATAGATACGAAGGCTTTCGGGCCTCTTTGGGCGAGAATGCTTGAATTGATAGCGCTCAGTAGCTGGAGGGTTCCAGAAGACGGACTCATAAGTCGGAGAGACAGTAAGGTCTTGCACGACACGCTTGATCCATGCAGGGATTCGGTAGATTCGTTCTCCTTCGGGAGTGACCATGGTTATCTGCGAAGCGCAGCGATGTTAAAAGAAATACGTCCTGCCTAGTTGACTCTATGCACACTCACCTTGATCTTGCTGTCATGAGGGATCACCGGGACCCCATCTTTCGCAGGCAATGTAATTTCCCAGACACCGAAGCTGTTCTTCGTCATCGGGTGGGCCGTGACATCCCAATTGTCTGCCAGTCTCAGTAATGTTTCACCGGCTGATATCCTCCGCATAGCTAGACGTACTGAAGTCCCCAACTAGCTCAGCTTCAACAGCATTAGGCGCCCATTCTCTGTAAGTGATGTCGCCATTGGCGTTGACATTGAGACCGTATCTCTCGTAGCCCTACCGCAAACGTCAAGTTAGTTGGTGCTGGTCATTCCAAACAACCCGGTTGAGTGGTGTCAATCATCTCGAACAACAGTAGCAGCAAGAAATGTCACGTACCCTGCTAAATTTGTCCAGCCCGCCCTCAGTTTCATTAATCGTCTTGACCCAGCTCTCTACGTACTGGAACCTCTGCTTCAGAGCATCGCGGAAGGGCTCAAGCCAAGGATCAAGCTGGATAACACCTATCGAAACAATTAGACGAAAGAAAAGAAATAACTCTCAAATCGAGTCGACTGACCTGTACCATCTGGCGACGCCGATTGAAGGGCAGTTTGAGTTTCGGTAGAAGCCATGGAGAATGGATCGCCAGTGGCAAGAGATTAAGCTCTGAGGAATGTGGACCGTAGGGATAGAATAGATAATAGTACAACAAACAAGAGAGGAATCTAGTTAACAGTGTCAAAACAAGATGAGCTCTGGAAAAGAGTAAACAGGACGAGAGGTGGGGAATCCCAACCGATGGGAAAAGTAGTAGGAGGAGGAGGTGGTGGTGGTTGAGGCCATGCGGGGGAGAGTCGAGGCCAAAGCTCCTCTTTCTTCCCTGTTGGTTTGCTGGTTTGCTGCTGCTACCCTTCCCGCCGTGACATCACTGCAACACCCCTGCTTCTAGACCTGGTCTGCCCAGCCCCCCTCCTCCTTCTCCCTCCCTTCATTATTTTCTCGTCGCGCGCTTATTTCTCAACGTTGAATAAGAATTCATCGATGTGAGATGCTGGTTTACGGCCTATATTTGTATACTGCTTTTTGGGATGGTGTGTATATCCGTGTTTCACTGTGTTGTGATAACGCGACAGGAGGAAGCTGAGCTTTGACTTCAGGTACGGAAACAGGTACCCGCCCTACGCAGCAACTCGGGGCTCAGGGGGTCTGAGGGCCGGTCAGATTACTCGCGAGGCTTTGCGATAGCCACGGGCCAGCCACTTCAATATGCAGTGCGACAATATGTTTACAATAAGGCTTAAAGCAACATCATTTGAGGAGACGATTAAAGTCACTATGTTACACAAAGCTTGCACAGCAGCTGTTGAGAATTGAGCTACATGCTAAGGTACTAAAATGCCCTCTACCATGAACTTCTACTCAGAATCAAGCTGTGGGATGCGCAGCCTCCAGCATAATCCGGATTATAGCAGGTCCGGCTTTACACGTAGCAGACCTCCTGTCCACCCTGCTCGCCCTGTTCACCCTGTCCACTCTGCTCGCCCTGCTGGCCCTTCTGGTTGAATCCAGAAGCTCCGCTGGGGCCCTGGGGAGAGTTTCCAGCACCGCTGGGGGCAGCAAAGCTGGGAGCGGAGGTAGTGGATCCCTCCTGGGCACCCACAGCCGGGCTGGGGGCAACGGCAGCAGCGCTCGAAACAACGGCGGAAGTGGCAGCGGGGATGCTCTCGCTAGGGGCGACAGCGCTGGGCACAGAAGCAGCAACGGAAACGCTGCTGCTAGAGACAGTGGCATGGCTGGCAAGGGAAGAAGCAGCGGCAGTAGAAGCGCTGTCGGCCATCAGAGCACTGTAGGGAGTGGCACCCGGGTAGAACGAGGTGGGGATGGTCGGGATGGGGATAGACACAGTAGAGCCGAAGTCGGTGGTTAGATCGGCCGCCATGGAGGTGGCAGAGTAGCCCGAGGGAGCGGAGTCGACCGTGGAAGTGGTGGCCGAGTAGGAGACGTGGTCGTCGCTGTCCTGAAGGCAGAATCCGCTGCCATAGGCACTCTCACAAGAGTACCACTGAGAATCACCCTCCTCGGTCCACATGGCGAAGTCCTCGATGGTAATATCGTAGCAAGGGGCACCATCGGCACAGATCACCTTGACAGGACCACGCTGAGCACCGTAAGCTTCGGTTCCCTTCCAGTTCTTGACAGTGATGTTGCTCAACTGAACACCATCGCCGTCCACTGCGCTCATACTGGCCCAGTAGCTGTCGATATCCAGGGAGTAAGCGTTGCCGTGGCCTGTTTACAGACAGAAAGAACTCCCAGTTAGCCTCATCGGGGGACACATCATGTTGCGTAAGAATTTACTCACCAATGAAGTTCTCGAGGAGGACATTCTCGACGAAGCCGCTACCTCCGTTGCTCTTAATCAACATCATGTTGTTCGAGCTCCAGGTGTAAATGTTGCGGTAAGTGATGTCGCTAACATTGGTATCAGAGCCGAACGAGCCCATACCACAGCCACCGCTCCAGTTGCAGTAGATGCTTTCAATAAGGATGTTCTTCGACGGACTCTATGATTGACGGTTAGTTTAAGACTCTTTTACGGGACACATTTCGCCGGGATGGCCATACCTTGACAGTGACACACTCGTCCTTGTTCGTCACCTCGACCTATTGAAACAGTTAACGACCTGCATGCATGCAGGCAACGTTCTGCTCTTCAGTACTCACATCATGGACCCAGATGTTGTTACTCCAGACATCAATACCATCCAGACCACCGTGGTTACCGCCGCGGATTGCCATGTTGTAGATTTCGCCATTGGTGCAAGTGTCGAGAGAGAAGTGGAACGAGGGGGAGTCAACCAGGATGAAATCGTGGACCGAGAAGTCTGTAACCTCATACAAACGCAGCAGACGAGGGCCGCTCCAGTTATCATCGGCATGAAACTCGTAGCCCAGACCCTGCATGGCACCTTCGGAGGTGCTACTGAAAAGTTCGAAGTCGCTGGAGTGTTCGATATAGATCATGTTGCCGCCGTCCGTTCCAGTACGGTAGATGATTCCATCGATCTGCAGAGCCCATGCCTCACCTCCGCTCAACCTCGCCCAGGTGGAGAGAGCATAGTCACCAGAGGGGACATAGACGAGACCACCAGACTTGCAGTCAGCAAAGGCAGATGCCAACGGCGCACCCAAGTCAGTAGACTTATCCGCCACAGCACCGTAGTCCAAAACGTTGCAAGTCTTGGTAGCTGCCTTGGTGGACGCGGAAGTCAGCGGTCCCACGGAACCGGAGAGCTGCGCAGCAGCAAAGATGGGCGCCAGGCCCAGGAAAGAGAGAAAAGAGCGCTTGTCGAGAAGCATGGTGCTTCGTCGAGCTATAATGAAAGAAAGGAATGTGAGGGTTACAAAAAAAAAAGAGTGAAAGGAAGTGAGTCTAAACACCCCTAAAGAATGAACATTGAGATATCCAACGGACTATGCCCACAGCAGGGGTTCCCAGGCGCTCTCTTTATAGGTAAAAGCTGTTCAAGCGCTTCTCTGACAGTAGTCTATTTCCCGCTGTCATCTTTCTATTTCTAGAACGTTTTGCCGGTGCCATACCGGCAACCTCTGACACGACAAGACTGAACTAGACGAAGCTATCGATACTATTGCTGGAACCCTTGAAGCAATTTTCCTGGATGTGGAAGTAGTGGCACAATCCAAAACATCGAAAGAGCGGGATCGATGCGCTATCTCCCGGTTGAGACTTGCTCCATGCTTAGGGTGTTTGTCTTAGATAATTTGAATGGAGCATTGGCCCCGCCCAGAGACTCAAATTGATTGAAGGGCTTAAGGAGGCATCGATACTGTACAGTTTGCTCCTGATCGGACCATCGGGCAAGCCTTGAAAGACTATCGTAAGCGGAAGATGCAAGAGTCCTTTGATGAAGCTAACTGATAGCAGACGACTCAGCGTTTATTGTGCAATCAAAATGCAAAATCCTTTACCACTTGCTAGACAGAAAATTTCGAGCTTCCATAGAGATTGCTGGGAACTTCCCCTTCCCCTACCTCAACGAAGGGTGGAGCTTCAATCTGAAACGCCCGAGGTCAAGACTAAGCCGGTGGCCCATAGCACTGATCAGGGGATTGGGCGGAGACTCTTCAATCGGCGCATAAACTCTTAAGCAGGGTCTGCCGTGCATGCTAAATTGCAATATACTCTAGATGATTTCCGTTTGGATTTCAAAGAGATATATTGAGTCAGCCCGTGTGGTTGCCGATGCCATTAGGTCCAATGCTAGATGGTACAGGTGTAGCCTTGTGGTTATTGAAAAGAAATGAGGAGGATGCTGACCCTGCCGAGTGGTGGACTCGGCGCTAGTAAGCCCATGCTTGCCGACCGGACTCAGTTGCCTCTTCGGAATGTCGCCGGCCCAACCCTGCGGTTACAACTGAATCCCCTCTCTCCAGTCAGGACCAGTGGCTATTACGATCGTGATTTAAAACGCTAAGAAGCCAAACACAGGAAGACAAACTTGTTTTCACCGATTCATGAAGCTCTATGATTAAATATATAGCCATGTCTGCCCGCCCCGCAACAACATTCGACAATCCAGGGCGAAAATGAGTAGTAATATACAATGAGGTTCTCGTTGCTATTCATTGCCGGCATTCAAACCAGGCCGACTCCTCAGAAAAAGAGTATATGCAAACCTGATGTGAAGGACATCTCTGCAGACCACCGTGACCGCGCACCCTGAAAGATGAACAATTAGCACTGGCACCTTCATCGGGTAAATACACAACGGAGAGCACTCACAATTTACAGGTTCTGACCGAGAGTCGCAACAACGCTGCCAACAGAAGTGCCAAGGGAGGGGAGGCCAAGGCCAGTGAGAAGAGAGGCGACGTTAGGAGACAGCTGAATGAGGAGGTAAGAGCCATCCTGGCCGATGACGGTCAGAAGCTGCTCAACGGGAGTAGAGATGTCCTTGAGAAGGTCGCCAACGCTGCCGGCGGTCTTGATGATCTGTCCAACGGAGGTTCCAACGGTGGGGAGGTCAAGGCTGGAGAGGAGGGAGGCGACGGAGGGGCTGAGTTGGACGAGCAGGCGCTTGGAGTCGGAGCCGGTAACTTCGAGGACATCCTTAACCTTGGGAGCAAGGTCCTGAACGATCTCTCCATCGGCCGAGCGCTTGAGATTCTCGCCAAGAGTGCCGACAATGGAGCCGACGGGGACACCAAGCTCCGGGAGTCCAAGACCGCTGAGAAGACCAGTCACCACGGGGTCGAGCTGGATCAGAAGAGCCCTGCCGTCCTTATCGACAACAGTGAGAAGGCCGTCGACGACTTTGCCGACATCCTTGAGAAGGTCGCCAACGGACCCAGCGGTCTTGATAATGGAACCCACAGAGGATCCAAGGCCAGGCAGACCCAGGCCGGACAGGAGATTAGCAACCTCGGGGCTGAGTTGGACGAGGAGCTTCTTGGCGTCGGCGCCAGTAACAGTCAGGACCTGGTTGACACCATTGCCAGCGTCCTGAACAATGTGGCCGGTAGCCCCAGCACTAGCACTGGCACTGGGGGTGGAAATCACGTTGCTGGAGACGGAACCAATGTTCACAGTCTTGGTGACCTCAGAGACTCCAGGAACACCACCGGTAGGGGCGGCGAGGGCCGAGGTGGCCAGAGCAGCGAGAAGAGTGATAAAGGAGGCCTTCATTGTGCTTGATGGTATTTGATAAAGGAGATTGAAAGGGAGAGAATAGACTTTGGTATGTTCTTGTGGGTTATGGTAAGGAATGACAGTAGTGGGCTTTGGTAAAGAACGAATGATGTGCTGCTGATGAGAAGAAAGAGGAATACTCGAGACGAAGAAAGCTTGCTCTTATATCCCATCGTCGCTCAAGTGATCATCATAATTACCTATCCTTTTGAGACCCTTAGCAGTTGGGACGTATAGCAACTAGCTGGCGGGTCAACTCTATGTGCTAGGGTGTAATAGCACTTGTAAGGATCGCAAGGGCGTATGCGTGATGGATGCAGCGTTGCTGGGTTGTGGAGACAGCTACGAGCTTGGTCAACGTTCGATTGTCCCTTCAAGCCATGCAAACCGCATGGCGACGATCAGGCGTATACAGTAGTACCATGTACGATCATGTGGGTTCCATTGTTGTTTTGTGGGCCTGCAGCTAAGCAGTTAAGATTTTGCTATTGGAATGGCCATGCTGTAGCTGGACTTACTGTCGCTATTTCCCGATGCCCGTCGAATGAATATCACCGGCAAGGCAGTGAGCCACACGAGCCGTGAACGTTGTCCGCCCAATCGGCAGCCACCCTGATCCGCTGATTGGCGTTGAAGGAGCATAAAGCCACCGGGACATTTATCGCCACTGCCATAAGGATCTGCAGCCTCATCTTACTAGTAGTATTTACTTACTGTGACCCATGCATTGCTGTTAGCCTTCTATACCCAGTAATAGTACACATACTATTGGTACTCGCTCTCACTAACGATGTTGAAATGTGAGCACGTCATGTCTGAGATCATGCCGGGTCCCTGTCGATCCAAACCTCTCACGGAACAGTTATAAAGGGGAGAGATTCGATGGTAAAAAAAGGTATATTGCTTTTCCCATCGCGTACGACTATTTGCAGTCTATCTTGGTTAAGGTCGCAACGGCTATGCATATTTGCATGCATGCATGAAGGCGAGTCGGTGGCCAGCCAAGTGCAAACATGAATTCGACGCCGGGGATATGCAATCTTACCGCTAGTGAGGTGACCTGAATTCGACAATACTTCCATTTTTAACCATTGAAATTCATTCGCTAAGGATTTCTCAAAGTGTCTTTGAGTGCCCCGCATACAACACATGGTGGGAATAGTATGTCTTACCTGGTAGTGTACAATTGCGCAAGAACTACTCCGTATGGCCTTTACCTCTCAGAAGCTGCAGTAGGCTGCAACGACTCATCTGAGCACGGCCACTATAGTAGAAGTTTTTCAAATTGGCAATTGCATCTTGGGAGCGCAGATGGTACTGCAACTGTAGATGCATCCGTACTACCGATCGTGAAGTTGTTTAATTTTACTAGTGGTTCGATTCTATAGGAATTTGAGTTTGCCCTCCCGCTGTAGTGTTTTCTGGAAACGCATTTCATTTGTGAATCTTGCCGATAAACGCGAGATGGAGACATGCCGTGTGGGCTTCATACGTATTCTGTGGTGATGTATGGCTGCATGGAGTCAGGGACACAGTGGCTGGTGATGACGCGAACACATAGTGCACTACTTAGAGTAGAATTAGTTTCCGAACGCAGGGAGTAAACTTCATTTGTCGAGTTCCGCACATGCAACAAGCAGGTCGAAGTTGAGGATCTTGGTAGCCAGCCTCATTTCGTCAATGTAGTCAGGGGAGGTCAACCGAGCGAGCTGCTATGGAATGTTTCTTCCGGGAGATGATTCCATATAGTCAGTCCCTGGATAGGCTGGTTAGCCAGCCCACCACGTGGAACCCGTTCCTGAGATGGCAGCAGACTCCTAAACAAGAGGGGTTTGCCACTCAGGTACACAGCGGGAAAATCCAACTGTGTGCCGTGATCAACAAGGTCTAAGGAGAAGTGACGGCCCATCTGGTGGAGGTTGGGCGATCGTTGCTTGGTTTCGCATGTCGCAACTTGCAAGGCCATAGGGAAGTATACACAGATATTACGCTAGACGATACACCGGATACTTCCCCGTTGGTGGCAAGTTGGCGTAAGGAGAACGTCCCTGTGGGGCCCACTATTGTATGCATACTGTATTGCCGGGGAATAAGTCCTAGCTTCCCCCTTTCGGTAGGTAGTAGGTAGTAGATAGACCCGACTGTATGCCTTCAGTTCAACTGTTGATGCAAATAGTCCTGGCCTTGATCCCTGGTACTCGCAGAACCTTACGGTACTTCCAGACTACCCTCACTCACCCACCTCAGTTGTGCCCAATCCACTTTCACGAGCACAAATGGCTCGTACCTCTTCCGTCTCGTCCCGCGACCTTTGAGAACACTGTCATCGAAATAACGATCAACGCGATCGTCAACATGGGTTTACTGTTCTTGCCTACTGACTGAGGGCCAGAAAAGCCTTTTTCGACGTCTAGTGTCCTACGGAGTACATCCCCAGCGGTTTCAGGTTTTACGGGGATGCACAGACACTACATCACCTCCCCCTTTGATTATGGAGCCTCGAATATCCTCATCTCAGTAAATGTCCCCTGAGCTGCTATGGCTAAAAGCGTGTCTAAGGTGGAACCTTCCCGGGTACTGACGGATATGTTCATCGGTATCATTAGTGGAATACATACACGCTGAAGCGGGAACCTGCGCATGCGCGACTTTTCTCTAGGAAGCCGGGCTTGGTGGTAGCTCCCCCGTGAACCAGTCACTTGCGGTCGCTCCCAACTCGAAGTCTAGTGTCCCTCCTTGGGCAAAGATGTCGTCCCATGTTAACCAGTTCTTCTTCCAGTCTTTTCCGTTCAAGCGAAGACTTTGCACATAGATATTACCGCCTCCGTTTCCATCACCGCCACTCGAAGTGACATTCAATTTCTTACCACCCCCCAGGTCAATGACAAGCGAGTCAAACCATGGAGAGTGGATCAAAAATGTCGACTGCCCTGTCACAGGGTATAGTCCGATCATATTCCACAATATCCAAGTCTGCATAGCTCCAGCATCACTGTTGCCGGGGAGGCCGGATACGCCAGTACCATAATAAGATTTGGCAATATCACGCGATCGGAAGACAGACAAATCTTGCCGGTCGATATAGTGGTAAAGATAAGGGACGTTGAACATACTGGATCAAGAACCCTGGTCAGCTATGTCCCTCGCAAAAGCAATACCCGCAAGAAGACCAAGTGAGGCAGAGAACGGACTTACGGTTCGTTTGTGGGATCAAAGATAATACCGCTGGAACCGCTGGCTCCTTCAGTAAACATGGTGTTAAGCCGGTCGAGAACGGTTTGATTCCCGCCCATTTTATCAATCATCGTTTTCATGTCATGGATACTCGCCCAAGAATAGGCCCACGAACTGGCTTCGTAGTAAGGGTCTCCCCAATAGCCGCTGTCATTCAGTGGATCAGTCTCGATGAAACCAGACTCGTTGCGAGGAACGACGAATCCAGAGAATCCCAGCGATGTCTGGTTGGCATTCCAATGGTTTCTCCAGTTTCTGGAACGGTTCAAGTACTTCTCCGCATCGTCGGTCTTCCCAAGCCCCGATGCCACCTGATACAATCCAAAGTCATTGCATGAGTACTCCACTGCCCGCGTGACAGCACGGGTAAATCTCGGGGTGATGTAGCCCAAACTAAGCCAGTCTGGCAATGCGCCTCTGCCTTCTTTTGTCGAGGAATCGGGAGCCTGGGGATCGACTGGATCGTTGGGAGGCGTCACTTCTGCGTCTTTTACCATGGCCTTGTATCCATCTTCCCAGTTTACCGCACCGCGCACGCCCTTGACATAGGCATCGGCCAGAATATTGTCCGCATTCGAGCCGCCCTGTGTACGACCATTGTAGTTAGAGGACCGCGAATCCGGCATATAGCCCTCGAATCGCCAGATATCAATAAGCGACCGGATCTGCTCCTCATACGCGGCGGGTTGCAACACCTGCATGAGAGCGGTAGAGCAGCGGAAAAGATCCTGCGAATCAAATGAGCGATACAGTGTCATCTATTTGTGTCTCCCAAGTACTTACCCAGTAAGTGAAAATGTCCTCATAGTAAGGTTCCTGGGATGTCCATTGGGGGTTCTCTCCGGTTTGGTTGGTGGGAAGCAGGTGCATGAAATAGAGAGACGTATATAATAGGGTGAGCGTCGTGTCATTTGTGTTGGTTGTGGCGACTTTCGACAAGACTTTCGTTTCCCACTCGGACTGAGCGTCGTCTACGACCGACTGGAATTCCTTGTCTTCCGGTATCTCATCTTCAACATTCTTACAGGCCTTCTCCGTGGAAATCCACGAGATGCCCACACGAGATGTAACAACAGAGTCTTTGAAGGTGAAGAGTCCCCCAACTCGCGTTGAACCTGAAGAAGACGATGCGAAACCGCTACTTTGCTCGACGCTTCCGCCCGCATCGGTTCCAGCATAGGTCTTGTTGCTGATGGGCGAGGCATCGAAATGGCCACCTGGGTAAAGTCAGCTAATTCTGCTGTGAAACGGCTTGGACTCTGGCAAAAGCTTACAAAAGTAGATAGACCAGTCGGGAGAACGGTTCCAGCCGTTGTCGTACACACCATGACCCTCATAATGCCCGTCGGGGAAGATGGTGATATTACCACCTTTGTATCCCTGGCTGAGTCCCATTCCCCGATACGACGGTAGGACATGCGAAACGTCAACCAAGACATTACCATCCGAGCCGCTCGGAAAAGTATATTGATAGATTCCTGCATGAGCGGTTGCGCTCAGCTCCACGACGGTTCCTTCGGCGGTCTTCGCCTTATAGTAGCCCACTGATGCCTCATCTGCACCTGACCGGCCAATAGTGATGTTGGACAGCGGTTTGCTGATATTTCCAATCAACGGCAACTGGGCGACAGTGCCGTACTTAGGCGCACCTCCTGTGCCCTGCTCATGCATCATACTGAACCCCGAGAAATTGCCATTGGGCAAATATCCGGAATATGAGTCTGTTCCGGAGACATATAAATCGGGTCCTAGCTTCACCACCCCAAACGGACGAGCAACCCCGGGGAAATCATTGCCGCCACTTTGGGATCCCAAGCTTGTTCATGGTTAGGCTCGCGACCTTTAATATCCAGCTGGTGTGCTGATGCATGACTGGGTCTCGATGTATCACTTACAATAAATCCACGTGAGAAGTTAGATTCGCAGCGCGGGCAGCTGGTTCAAGTAGACTCAATATCAGCATAGTGTACCAACTCGCCATGGCTAATCTGGCACAGCGGAACGCAGCTGAGAAACATATCGTCGAACCACCCATCTCGAAAGGATTTACAAAATATATATCCCAAAGCCAGTGGGTACGGTAAGTGGCGGCTCACAATGGGAACTCTCCGGTTGCTACTAGTGCTATCAACCCCAAGTTCCGGGCATCAAAAACGAGTGTGTGAGATCCCAGGTCCAGCGGGGATTCAAAGTGGTTTGTCGACAACAGTGACTGGACGGTTGAAGGGATGGATCACCTCTAGTGGTGAATCTTCAGCCCACTGGGCGCATAGGGATCCAGCACATGCCGTGATCACCGGTGGTGAGTAGGGACCGCTAGCCGCCAACGGCCAGGAAGCAAGGGTGGGATAGCCCCAGTTATGCACATCCATGGTCTGAAGCTTGATTGGTATCTATTTACCAAGCCCTGTCACACGGGAATCAGCACTCTCAAGTCCACATTATCAAGCCCGCCTACGGTTACAGTGGCTACTTGTTACACAGCTAGACACATTCCAATCGTCTAGTGGTATGTCTCCTTCTGAGAAGTGGGCTCCGGGCATGGGGCAAGAAGAATAACCACATTCAGTAAGTGCAGCGCAGAACAAAGACATTATGTTGCATAATTGAATCTATCGTATCAGGTCGGAGTCAGATATAGGAGCGCAAGATTCAGCCGATGGACCTGTCCGGATGATGGAGACATCACGGTGAGTGACAGCCAGTCATGAGCCCCGAAGGAGCACATGCCCCAAAGGTCATTCTTCACTAGGGCATCACCCAGCCTCGTCGTGCTGATCAAGCGGACCCGGACCATTTCTTCTTCATCATCAGATAAGTTAGCACCTCTGGACAGAGTATGAGAGACTCTGAATCATGGTTGCAAGGCAGACCTGCAAAATTGTGCCTGGGCGCTTGATTTGTTGTTTGCTCCCTAGACCCAATTATCGGGCAGATCATTTCAGCCAATGGATTCCCCACATGCCGCAGCGCTCAGGGGTCCATCTTTCGAGCGATATCATTGGCTGCTGCTAAGAGCGGGCCATCTGGTGCCTTGATCTTATGTAATCTTGGCTTTCGCGCAGGACGGTCAGGTGATCATTTTGCTCCTTTCTACAGGGAGACTTTGCGAAGCTGCAGATTAAAGTGCGGTGAGACGGATGTCTATTTATAAAGCCTGCCTCATTTCAAGAATACTTGATTCGTTATCTATGATACCTAGACAACAATACTGGATAACCTTATTGAAGGATCCGAAGAGCATTATGCCACTGAACATCAAGACAGTAGCGTCTCTACCGCAGGGATCAGTCAATGTTTTTGGGATGACTAGTAGAATGAAGCTCCAGTACTAATCACTTTTAAGTGCAGATCTAGAGAAAAGAGACATGTATTCCAAGCGATATCCTCAACATGCCCTTATCCGACTACCCTCAGATAGGGACCCTTGGTTGGTATTAACCTGGACCTAACATCAATGGAATCAGGATACATAGTATCAATGCCAAATTAATGCTTGCTCTACGTAGGCTTGCATATTTTGGCCAGGGCACTGCTATCTATAACCATGTCTTGTGTAACATAGTGATGCTGTGTTGCATGGCAGGGATGATGCACCACCCCAACCTTTAGTCCACTCTTCATGGCTTTCTGTGTGGGAAGTTAGATGAAGATTGAAGTGGCACACATGAACTGCAGAAGTGGAGTTGGACAGATTTTGACTCATTTTGCGAATATTGCTCAGGCTTCTGAGCCGAACTTTGACAGTTTAGTCAGCTTCTAGATAGGCGTAAGCCTTGACCGCCTGATGATAAAGACGAGGCATAATACTAGTACTTTCTTCTTATCGCAGGACAGAAAGTACATGTATTTTGACATTTATCTTATAGTAATGGGCCATGTGCGGTTGTAAATTGAAGTCGATGAAAGTCCGTAATTATGGTCCATTGCTAGATTAATGGGTGCGTGTAGATGGTATTTGAGAATTTATTGGCCTTTTGGAGACCTTTATCTTGAATTTGCATGTTGTAAATAGATAGCTGCACTTTCCTTTTCTTATTCTTTTTCTTTACCTGACATCATTCTTGATTTTGATTTGGGAACAACCGTATCACTTTTTATGACGTTTGCTTTGTGTGTGTTCATTCCTTCTCTTTCCTTCCTCTTTCTTCTCCCATGACAAACCCTTGACTATCTGTATAGATACAATCGAACCCTTTCCCGCGATGCTCATCGATGTCTCGAGCGAATCTACGGTAAGAATGATGCATCTTATCGCAGAGCTGAGATGGGGATTCCCACTGATCTGTGCTTATAGCGCAGTTACCTTTTCTCATACCGGGCAAACGGACGAGATCAAGTCAATTCAAGCATACCATGAAGCAGCCTGTCGTCCGGGAAAGTGGCAACCGGCAAATCGCAGTCCCGCCGGCATGTCTCCGACAACGCGGCAAGAGCAAGGCAGGCAACTTCTCTTTCATAAGAGAGGATCTTATAATGTGCGTGGACTGGTAAGAAATCATCAGCAAGGCGAAGCGTGAGACTGGCCTAGACTCGTCAAGTGCGCCCAAGCCACAGTGTCCCGCTACGGGCCATTCTCGCCAGGTTCATGCCTAATGCTGGATGGCGAGCACGTTGACTCTTCTTCGAGGCTTATATCTATGAACGTCCACGTCCGCTTCGTGGTATAAAGCACTACGGGTTCTGAATAAACAGGCCGAAGCTTGACTTGCTGTTCGATATTTGAAGAAACGCCACTCGACGCGCTTGTGCTTGGCACAACGAACTTGAATCCTGGAACTGACTGATAAGTGAGCGCCTCCTTGCAGAAAAGAGGCGGTCGCGTGTATGATTCGCTTCTTACACGCAGTTTGCCATGTTCAATAAGATCACCATTATCCACTCACAGAGAGTGTTCAATACTAATACACACATCAGGTTATAGCAGCTAGCTGCAGTTGCACTAGTATCAGCCATCAATTTACTAACCTGGGGCACTATGCCGGAAGAATTGCAGCGGTGAGTCCCAAGACACATGCGCTAGTAACGCCAGACTCAGGCCATCGAGTCCGACTCACTCTCACTTCAAAGGCATCTGCACGGCTGGTCGCTACATTATTCCCACGCTTTATCCAGGCTCAAACCAATGAGGGAGCAATGATAAGATGCTCTATGCTTTGACTCACGGGATCGGCATCGGTCATTCGGGATATTTCAGCTTCTTCTCTCGCTCCGTCCAACAACATGGATGCATCCTTGTGAATGCTGCAACCTCGTCATCATGGATCAGATTAAGTCCGCACGTCATAGAGCAGTTTTTTGCCATCACTCATGGCATGATAATTAGAGACTACTGCTACTCCAACAAGCAGAGCTACCGCTGAACCTACCAGTCGCAGTCAAGTCGGTCTCTAGCGTAGTGCAGCAACGCTCCTCAGTGGACGGAAAAACCCGCCTAGCATCTCCGCACAATTTCTCCGGATGTATCCACCGTGGGCCACCAACTCACTCCCTTCCCCCGGAATTGCTGGATCCAGCTTAATGTGCGGGGAGAGATGGGGTTTGTCTCTGCGGGTGTGCGGGTATCATGGTCGCTGATGTTTGGGGTTGTTCCCTCGCCAGGGCCTATCGGGTTTCTGCTCGGCACGACCGAACACTCTCTAGCATGCTCTCCAGCCTTCGGGATCTGTCCCTACACAGTTTAGTAAGATGGAGACGACTGTGTTAAATATTCGTATGATCTCCGGGGAGTGAGACTTTTGGCCTCTCCCTTGGTTCTCTTTCTTCCCCTGGGAATGCCCTGTGCTGCTAGGATCAATTGTCAATTGCCTACCAGTCTTTGGACAATCCTCCCACAATGAGTCTCCTCAAGAACTATCGCGTTTACCTCCTCACAGCAGTGGCCTACTCGGGGTCACTTCTTTTCGGTATGCATACACCCGGGAATCAGATACGCTCTGTGAACTAACGCTTGATGACTACTAGGCTATGATACGGGTGTTATGGGAAGTGTTCTTTCACTGACCAGCTTCAAGGAAGATTTTGGAATACCGACTGGCTCTTCTGGTTTTGCTTCCTCCAAGAGCTCCGAAATCTCATCCAATGTTGTGTCCTTGCTGACCGCGGGCTGCTTCTTCGGCGCCATCTTCGCTGCCCCCCTAAACGAGCGCATTGGCCGACGCTATGCACTGATGGTCTTCACCGTCGTATTTCTAATCGGAGCAGCTGTTCAAGTTGCTTCGAAGCATCACATTGGACAGATCTATGGTGGCCGTGTCATAGCTGGCTTGGGAATTGGTGGAATGTCTAGTATCACGCCTGTGTTCGTGAGCGAGAACTGCCCCCCAAGCATTCGAGGCCGAGTTGCTGGCATGTTCCAGGAATTTCTGGTCATTGGGAGCACCTTCGCCTATTGGCTAGACTATGGTGTCTCCCTGCATATTCCCTCAAGCACGAAGCAATGGCGTGTCCCCGTCGCTGTTCAGCTGATTCCTGGCGGTCTTATGCTCCTCGGCCTTTTCTTCCTCAAAGAGTCTCCTCGCTGGCTGGCTGGTAAAGGACGACATGAAGAAGCTCTTCAGTCTCTCGCATACATCAGAAACGAGTCTCCTGATAGCGAAGTGATTCAGAAAGAGTTTGCTGAGATCCGAGCAGCCATCGATGAAGAGGTAGCAGCTACCGAGGGGCTGACATACAAGGAGTTCATCCAGCCGAGTAACCTCAAACGCTTCGGATTCGCCTTCACTCTCATGCTTTCACAACAATTTACGGGCACCAACTCAATCGGATACTACGCCCCTGAGATCTTCCAAACTATCGGACTTAGCGCGACTAACTCGTCTCTTTTCGCTACTGGAGTCTACGGAACTGTGAAGGTTGTCGCGACGGCTATCTTCCTGTTCGTTGGTATCGACCGTTGGGGTCGGAAGCTCAGTCTGGTCGGCGGATCCATTTGGATGGCGAGCATGATGTTCATCATTGGCGCTGTATTGGCCACGCATCCTCCCGACACAAGCGCCAGTGGTGTCTCCCAGGCTTCTATCGCCATGGTCGTCATGATCTATCTCTACGTGATTGGCTATTCGGCTTCCTGGGGCCCTACCCCCTGGGTGTATGTCAGCGAGGTAAGAAAACCATCACTGAGCTCTACTCGACACAATATATCTAACAGGCCTGACAGATCTTCCCAACACGGTTACGCTCATACGGTGTCGGTCTGGCAGCCACATCCCAGTGGCTCTGGAGTTTCGTCGTCACCGAAATCACCCCCAAAGCTGTCCACAACATCGGCTGGCGGACTTTCCTCATGTTTGGCATCTTTTGCGTTGCCATGTGTGTCTTCGTCATCGTTTTCGCCAAGGAGACCAAGGGCCGCAGTCTCGAAGACATGGACATCCTTTTCGGCGCTGTCAACGAGGCGGACCGTCGTGCTGCGGTGGAACACACCATGCACAAGCGCGGCTCCTCCCACATCGAGGACGTAGATGAGGAGACTGAGCGTGTTCGCCATGAGCAGGACAAGGTCTAGCTGGGCTAGATCAGTCCTTGTACGAATGAAATATATAACCCGTCTCTGGGTATGACTGGATGGTTTTAAAGTTGGGCGAATCAGCATAGATCTAGATGTTAGATGGGGGCTTATATATCGGTCTTCATAGAATCGGGTTTTGTTTATCACTAGGATCTCGACTGATTCTGACACCGGCTGGACTGACGTTGTGTGATACTATGCATGGTTTCTTTTTCTATTCCTTCGTCCAATGAAATTTTTCTGGTAAAACCGAGTGGATTTAACTTCCAGCCACGGTAGACCCAGCCACCTCCTGATGTAGACGGCACACAGGAACAATTAGTGTTAGACAGCTAGGACATTCATCAGAACTGGCACCTCGGGATAAGGGGCAATCCTCTTGAAACTGCAGGTCACCGAGTCTCACCAGGATCCAGAATTGTACTATAACACAAGTACACTATCGATATCACAGCGATATCAACTCTAGTATATTCTTATTGACCACAACAGCCAACTCAATAAAGAGAGTTCTGCTCAATAAAGTCTCAGACATCGTCAAACTCTCACTAAATAGACTTACTCCAATCTCCAACCGGAGGATTAGCATTAAAACCAAGTAAGTACTTAGTATCTAGTCCTAATACCAATGTCTTAGATACTTGTACCACACAACCGCTATTGACTGGCAATTAAGTGAGCTTGTTGAATAAGCCTTGCCGCTGTTTTTTGAATGCTTTTTTTTCCCCCCTCCCCACCCTCTTTTCTTTCCCCGTATAACCCTAAACACTCCGAGATTGAGATTGATGGACTGGTGCTATTCTTAGATGTGCGCTCGTGTTAGGCTGAGACATGGGGAGGTTGTTAATCTCGTTGGCGCAGTTTTGTCTGCTTTCTTATTTCCTATTTCTTATTGGGTGGGTATGTTGACTGATAGGGGTGTACTTGAATTGACGAAGTTCAGTATCTGATACAGAAAATAGGTTCTGAGATGTGGGCATGTCGATAATGTTAAGTGAAAGTAATCTAGTAGTGCAGATGGTAAACAAAGTTGGCAGGAATGAGCAAAAATAGGGTTGGACCTCTACTCATTAATTATTTGACTATGATAATTAACTTCACCCGTTGACTCAGCTTTGAGGTTGAGCTGGTGGTCAGGTGTACCTTCCTTATCCAGCTATTACTTCGCCCTTGTTTCAGTTAATTATCGGTTGTGAGGCTTTCGATAGTATCTCATCGCGGTGTCAAGTTGCGGTGAAGGATAAACCACCAACTGGTAGTACTTAAAGAGAAAGTGGCAGAATTATTTACTCTTCGGTAAAGTCTTCGACAATTGGCTTCCTTTCCCTAGTACATCATCCTGAGATCAGAATACATTGGCCAACCCTCAGCGATGTTGCTTGACTGGAGATACTGGGTCTTTGCGACCCTTTTCATGGTACATTGTCTCATGCTGGCGGACGCGGCCTCATATGGAGCGAAGGAGTGTCAGATCCCACGGGTAGTTGAAGCAACAGCAGAGCAGCTTCAAGATGGTCTTAAGAAAGGGTGCTTCGATAGTGTCGAATTGGTCAAGGTTTAGTGACTTCTGCCCTATCTGTACTACTGTGCCGGCGGGATGCTGACAATTACAGGCGTACACTGCTCGAATCAGTGAGATTGATGTGCACTTTGGTACGATCCTCGAGTTGAACCCCGATGCGCTGAGTATAGCGAAACAGCTCGATCATGAGAGGGATCAGGGGCATATCCGAGGGTAAGTTGCTGTATCTGTAATGGTATTGAGTGGGTGGCTGATTGACTATTGTAGTCCGCTGCATGGCCTGCCAGTCTTGCTCAAAGACATGATTGGCACGAAAGATAATATGCAAACAGCAGGTATCATCCCTTCATTCTGATCGGATTCATTGCGTTGGCTGACGATATGCTAGCTGGCTCTTGGGCGCTTGTTGGAGCTAAGGTTCCTGCCGATTCAACTGTGGCGGCGAAGCTCAGGGAAAATGGGCTGGTCATCCTGGGCAAGACTAGTATGTCGGAATGGGCCAATTTTCGCTCGGTGAACTCGTCAAATGGTTGGAATGCGCGACGCGGATATACGTTCGGGGCATACTATCCTGACCAGGACCCGAATGGAAGTTCGAGTGGTAGTGCTGTTGCGACTGATTTGGGGCTCAGTACGTTTGCCTTGGGAACTGAGGTACGTCAGAAGATACTTTCTTGTGTATGAAATAGGTACTGACCGTGATGGATCAGACTAGTGGGAGTATACTGCTTCCGAGCGAAAGGAACAACATCGTCGGTATCAAGCCAACTGTTGGACTTACTTCACGCTACATGGTCATCCCTCTTAGCGAGCGCCAGGACACCATTGGACCATTGGCTCGGACAGTCAAAGACGCAGCTATGCTGTTGCAAGTAATTGCTGGTCCAGATGGCAAGGACAATTATACCTTGGCTTCACCCTTCGCAGAAAAGTTGCCCGACTACTTGGCAGCTTGCAAGGTGTCGGGTCTACAGGGCAAGCGTATTGGTATTCCTCGAAACGTCATCGACTACTTAGGTCCCACAAATGCTCCGATAGTTTCGGCATTCGAAAAAGCAGTCACTGTAATAAGCGCTGCAGGTGCCATAGTCGTGGACAATGCGAACTTCACAGCGTACAATGACTTCTATGGCAGCCTGAAACCGGCCATGGTTGTAGCAGCTGACTTTTCGACGGACATCAAGAGCTATCTGAGGAATCTGGAGCAGAACCCAAACGGCCTCTATAGCCTTGAAGACATTAGGAGCTTCACCCAGCATAGCGCATTGGAAGATTACCCGTCGCGCGACACGGGGGTGTGGGATCAAACGATTGCTTTGGGCATGAACAACACATCCCCGAGCTTTTGGTCCTTGTATCAGCAAACCCTCTATTATGGAGGGGAAGGAGGACTCTTAGGAGCTCTGTCCCGTGACACACTCGACGCTGTCATTCTGCCCACTCTTGTGGGCTTCGATATCCCAGCTGTTGTTGGTACCCCAGGTATCACTGTTCCTCTGGGAGCATTTCCATATGGGACACCAGTGGAATATAACACCCGCGGTGACTTAATTCAGCGTGCCCCTGGTATCCCTTTTGGCATCAGCTTCCTGGGTAAAAAATGGAGTGAAGAAGAGCTAATAGGGATGGCATTTGCATTCGAGCAGAAGACACTCATCCGTAATAAGCTCAAGCGATCTCTGAAGGTAGATAGCTAGGTAGAATGGATCGTAATCCTGGTGGGTACGCAGTTAGATACCTTTATTAGGCTTTGAGGTTTGTATTTATCATTACACAGTTTTAATAAAAGAGAGACTTTGGAATATGTTAAGGTGAAAGACGCAGTTCAGTATCAAGGCGGCAGATATTGGCCTGATAATACAGGTGTCAATGTGATAACCAGAAATGGTTTAGCCTCAGATAGGCTGATAAGATGGATGGAGAAAGTCTTCCGAGCGGGGTGCGCCTCCGTCAGGCATGCCGGAGCATACCTCAGACAGGGATTGTAAATTCGAGATAACTAGACAGTCTCTGTCCATGAACGGACTCGAACAGACGTGCGCATCTTTGCGCACGCAGATTGCTGCTACTGAAGCCAAACTTGCCGACCTGAAGCGTGAGCTCGAAGTCGCAGAACAGGCTGCCGCGAGCCACAAAAGCCAGAATGCAGCGGACGCTGAAAAGGGATCTGAGAGGAGGTGGCCCCTTCTAGACGAAGAGTATCGACGCTATGGAAGGCAGATTATCGTGCCACAGCTAGGAATACAAGGTTCGTGAACTGTGCCCCTCCCCTGGGTTCGGGAGATCTAGGATTACTGACCAGTGCTTTCGCAACTCAGGGCAGCTGAAACTCCGGTCGGCGAAGGTGTTGATTGTAGGGGCTGGTGGGCTGGGATGTCCGGCAGCTTTGTATCTTGCTGGAGCAGGTGTTGGTACGCTCGGACTTGTGGATGGAGATTCTGTGGAGTCGTCGAACCTTCATCGTCAGGTCTTACATCGGACAAGGAATATCGGGAAGCTGAAGGTGGATAGTGCTATTGAGTACTTGAAGGAGTGAGTTGACACCTGGGATTCAGTTACTACTATTTGTGCAGTATGCTGACCTTGGACTGCTTATTCTAGGCTGAACCCTCACTCCAAATACATCGCTCACAGGGAACATCTAGCGCCTGAAGCTGCCCCAGAGATCTTCAGCAACTACGACCTGATTCTCGATTGCACGGATAACCCCGCGACTCGATATCTCATCTCGGATACTGCGGTGCTCCTGGGTAAACCACTGGTGTCGGCCTCTGCTCTGCGCACAGAAGGCCAACTCATGGTATTGAACAATCCTCCTCGACCTGCCGGCGACAAGACCGGAGGTCCTTGCTACCGCTGTGTATTTCCGAAGCCGCCCCCGGCGAATACTGTCACAAGCTGCGCGGATGGGGGTATCGTGGGCCCCGTGGTAGGAACAATGGGCGTTTTGCAGGCCCTAGAAGCAATCAAGGTAATTACAGCAGATGAAACATCCAAACCCCCGCCGCCATCATTGCACATCTTCTCCGCATACTCTACACCTCTCTTCCGCACGATCAAACTCCGCTCTCGTCGGCCAAATTGCGCGGTGTGCTCCGCCGAGGCCAGCGTCACGGTGGATACTGTACGCTCTGGCTCTACCGACTACATCTTCTTCTGCGGCACCGCAGCTCCAGAAAACTTGCTGTCACCCGAGGAGCGCATCACACCGCGCGAGTATCGTACAAGGCATCACGGCAAGGAGGAAAAGGAACCGACGATCATCGATGTCAGGGAGAAGGTCCAGTACGACATCTGTAGTCTGGACAATAGCATCAATATCCCGATATCCACGATTCTGGCTTCTTCGGCGAGCGCTATGAGTAACGGGGACTCGTCGGCCGATGGTGTGCCAGCGTTACCTCCATGGGTGCCGGCGGACGTAGCGTCATCGCAGTCTACTGACCCAGTGTATGTGGTGTGTCGACTGGGCAATGATTCCCAGGTTGCTGTTAAGAAGCTGAAAGAGCTGGGATTGGATCAAGGAGGGAAGAGGGTCGTGGCTGATATTCGGGGAGGATTCCGTGCCTGGAAAGAGCAGGTTGATCCTGAGTGGCCTGAGTATTAGAGTTCATAGACTAGATGATCGTACTGTATGTAAATAGTTGACAATGGACACGGTATATGACGCATCGTTGCAATTTCTTAACAATAATCATACATCAATATTTGACATCCTCTTCACGCACGAGAAGCATGAAGGGGGAATGTAACTGGCAGAGAGGAGGAAAAAGAAGGGGTTCAAAAAACAAATCCCTCGAAGAGATTCGTACCCACAATGCTATTCAAGATTGTGGAGACAGACAGTCGTGATGAGCGACCGCTCGACTATTGGAAGGCTAACATAAAAGAGCGACTGTCGATAATGATTCTCATAGCACTTGATTATCGAGGCTGAATTGAAGCAGGAGTTGACATTCAACATTCAGGTCACCTGCCTTGACTGCCACGAATTCTACACCTCACATATCTCCTGGTATTCATCTCTCAAGAGCAGTCACCTCCTCTGTCATCCTCTGCGCCATAATCCAGTTGAGTATGCCAGTTCTTTCCCCCATTTATCTGTCTATCCAAACCAGACATGACCGTTGATCTAATCCCCAACAGGTCGACTACTTCCAATACGATGATGTCGATTCCTGCATGGCAGTGGGTCCATCCACCAAGCATCCGGGCAGTTCCAACCATTCCAGCCAATTCCAGGCACCGCGCGGCATCTCCGTTCAGTCTGGAGCCGTCAAGTTACCGAGATCCGAGTCTTGGTATCTCACTCTGCGCAAGTCCAAAGCTGGTCTTATCTTCACTACTACATCTGCTGGTAAAGCGACCCATTCAACACGAGCACACCTAGACTAGCTTATCGGTAAACAGAGGCAACAAATCACCGACTCGGTGCAAAAACTGGTTGTGCTCTTGGCAGACGGCCCAAGGATCCACTTGGGAAAGTCGGCGGTCGATCGCCACTACTTCGACTGTTGCGAAGTTTAAACTTCTCCCTCTCTGGACTCTTTTCTTCCTTTTCCGAAGCAAGAACCGAAGCGAAAATCCCCCGCGGCCACAAAAATCCTTACCGGAGACACTCCAGCTTACGCAACTACCTGCTTTCTTCTTCCTCGCCCAGTCCAATAGGCGTTCAACCTGAACTCTGCGAGAGTTTAGCCGAGTTGCATCTGGCGTCGCCGATCGCATCACGTGGTCTGGGGAAGTGAGGCCGTGGATGAGGGGCCGGCTCGTGCCCCGGATTCTTGGATCAATCCTATCTGACATTCAGGGGTGAGATCGAGCGAAAAGAGCTTTGTCGTGGGTAGGTGTACATACACTCCACGATGGCAGCTCAGGTCGACTCAGACCAGTCCTCCTCGCGGGTCTTACCCGGCGAAGATGATGGACGACGGAACCGCGAATGGAAGCTCTTCAGCAAGCTGAAACGGGGTTGGAAGAGCTTGGAACTGGATATGCCGACTCTGCTTCTTATGATGAAGTATGTTCTGTGTCTCTCAACTGCCGAGCTCGTATTGATTGATTTCGCAGGGGTGCCCTTGCACCAACAATTTGTGTAGCTATGTAAGTTCACCCACAATTCTCTGCTACTTGTGCCAGACTAACAAAAATAAAGATATCAAGCGGATGCCGTGGCATCGCTTTTCAATACAGTCGGGTATCTGGTGGCCATCATTTCCGTCTTGGGATTCTCAATCATGCCTCGGGCCAAGTTCATTCAGATGATGGTCCTCGACGTATTAGCTGTCTGTGTTGCATCAGCTGTTGCTCTACTTATGATGTACTCGTGTGTCAAGGCACGGGAGCATTCTGAGTCTGCCACTGCCGCTGCCGACGGAAGCACAGCATACAACTCGTCTGCAGCAGCCGTCAGTGGCGTTTGGTTGTTCTTTGAAATCTACCTGGTTCACACTTTTCGAGCCAAATTCCAGCAGTTCCAGTTTCCCGTGATTATTTACTCGATTGTTGCCAATGTTGCTTTTGTTTATGCTTCTAGGCTTGGGACCATGGCTGCTGCGATTGCGCTCGTCAAGAAATTACTCGAAGCATGCCTAACCGGGTTGGGAGTGGCAACGGGTGTCTCATTGTTCATACTTCCAAAAAGTACCCGAGGCATCGTCTTCAAGCAGATGGCCGGCTACATCGGCGGTCTGCGTGCTGCCCTCAATGCACACACGGTGTACTTCGAGACCTTGGAAAAGGACGACATGTTCGGGAGGGCAGAGACGTACGATTCGACCGTAGAGAAGGTCACCGATAAGGGCAAGGTTTATAGCCCGGAGGCGCAGGCTATCCATACAGCCTGTCAGAAAGTCACAGACCTTCATGCCAAAATTCATGGCGATTTGACATTCGCCAAGCGCGAAGTTGCAATTGGGAAGCTTGGGCCAGATGATCTCCAAGCCATCTTCCGACACCTGCGCCAGACCATGATACCCGTAGTCGGGTTAAGTTTTGTTGTGGACATATTCCAGCGCTTGTCTGACTACAACAAATGGAACCAGCCCATCGACGCGACTGGGGCAGAAATTCCCGATCAGGTACGCCAGAGGGTTAGACTGGAGTGGAACGAGATCATGAGAGCAGTCCATGATCCTTTCAGCTCAATGATTCACACAATTGACGAGGGTCTGCATCATGTGTCTCTTCAGCTTGAGCTAACAAAGCCGCCAAAACCATCGAAAGCGGGCAAAGAGCCGGAAGATGTGGAGGCAACGGCTAGTCCGAAACCGGGCGAGAAAGGCTTTGGCGAGTATTACGAGAAAAAGCTTCGCAACTTCAAGTACGCCAAGCGAGTTGCCTTGCGAACTTGGAGCGAAGAGAAGGGGATAATCCTGCCACCTGACTTTTTCGAGCACCCGTCATCAGTACATTTGGATGTGGACGATATTCCTGATGACAAGTTTGGAGTCGGCCGAGACAGGAGCCGACGGCAGCTGTACTTGATTCTCTATGTAAGCTTGCTCTCACACTTGATGTCTACTGATGCTGACTATATCACAGGTGGAGCAGCTGCTCGAATCCACTGGCCACGTTGTCCATGATTTTATCCAGTTTGCAGACGAGAAGGTTGCAAGTGGGAAGCTCGCACGGAAGCGTCTCGTAATTCCCGGCTCAAAGCGTCTGCTAAAATGGTTCATCAGCGCTTTCAAGGCGGAGGACTCACATGAGGACGACAACTTGGGTGGTGACATCAACTCACAGAACAACATCCTTCAACTGGGCGAGGCTTATAAACACCGAAAGGACCCGGAACACTTGCCGCCGGAGAATATGTTGGAGAAAATCGGTGACAAGATTCGCCTCATACCCACGGCATTGCGCTCTCCCGAGTCGGCATATGGGTTCCGAGTTGCGTGCGCTACGATGACCGTTGCTGTGGTTGCTTTCCTTCACGATACGCAGGATTTCTTCGTCAAGCAGCGATTCGTTTGGGCCATGATCATGGTCAACCTCAGCATGTCACCCACTTCCGGGCAAAGCATATTCGGCTTCGTTCTTCGTCTCCTCGGTACGGTTCTGGCCATGGTGCTCAGTCTTCTGGCATGGTATATCCCGGGGCAGAAGACGCCTGGCATCATCGTATTCCTGTTCATATTCTTGACGTGCGTCTTCTACGTGCCGATCAAGATCTTCCGCTTCCGTATCATCGGAATCATCACCATCATCTCTACCTCGATGATTGTGGGCTACGAGCTCGAGGTGCGTAAGATTGGAGAAGAGGTGGCCAGTTCCAATGGACAGCAGTACTATCCAATTTACCTCCTGGGCCCGTATCGACTGGCCACTGTGAGCGCTGGTATAGCGGTGGCCTTCATATGGACATTCTTCCCCTATCCGATCTCGGAACACTCTGTCCTACGCCAAAGTCTAGGAGCCTCTTTGTACCTCCTAGCCAACTACTACTCCGTTATCCACGAGACTGTCAATGCGCGCATGCGCGGCGACGAGGGTGATCTAGCACTGAAGACATCATCAGGTCGTCGGCTTCTCAAGGCGCGTAACAAGGTGTTCTCAAAGCAAATGCTAATGTTAAACAACCTCCGAACGTATGCCGGCTTCCTGAACTGGGAAGTCGCCATCGGCGGTCGGTTTCCAAAAAAACGATATAACAGTATCATAACTTGCATCGAAAAGTGCGTGTCCCCACCCTTTACTATCTATCCATCATGATATCCCCAATACTAACTACCACCAGCATCGTAAGCTACCTCAGTCTCCTAGGCTACGCCTCCGACACCCTCCTGCAACTCGACGGTGACGACGAATCCGACTCCGCCTGGGTCCACGATTTCAAAAGACTAGTCGCCAGCGCCCGCGTCACAACCCACGAAATCACCACCGTGCTCTGTCTCCTATCCGCAAGCATAACAAATCGTCAACCGCTACCTCCGTATCTGAAAACACCCCGTCCCTACAGTTTCTCCAAGCGTCTGGAGGCGCTTGACAAAGATATTCTCAGTCTGCGACACATCGCAGAGCCAGGGTTCGCTACGTTTTCCGTCCTGCAGATCTCGACACGTTGCATCGTGGGTGATGTGGAGAGATTAATGAGGTGAGTGGTTTTTCCTTCCTTCCACTTCATTCAGTATGAACTTGGAATGAGTGATTTGCTAATGAATGTTGTTTATTTGGTTCAGGGACGTCAAAGCCCTAGTAGGCGAGTTGGACTTCTCGTTCCATGCTATAAGTACCGCGCATAGTGTCAAGTCGTCGGCGGAGGTGTCGCGGCTTTCGAGACCGCCGTCGCGCGATAAGATGGATTAAATTAATTGATTGATTGATTGATGAGGCATGAGTGATTGACTGACTGATTGATTGATGTATATACCCGATAGATATTTTGATGTTGTTGCCATGTTGTGAGGAGTATGCCGTGGCATTAGTCCTAATTGATAGTGTATACAAACCTGAAGCAGACCGATGAACTGTGCACTATGTCCTTTCATAGCAAAACAATCAATAATTTTATTTCATCAGAATATCGATTTGTATTTACAAGTATGATCCCATCATATTGACAAGTATAAAATACTCCTTACTTACTACCTACAGTAGTAAAAACCGACAACCCCGCATCATCACCCCCTCTCTTTCCCCATCACACCATTTAGTACTTAATTTACTATATAACCAATCCACATACTCACCCACAACCCCCACCCCCACCCCAACCCCAACTAGTATAGCAAAATGACCACAACCAACGCAACAATCCTCATAACCGGCGCCGCCGGAGGCATCGGCCTGGCCACATCGCGGCACTTCAACGCCCTCCACCCGACCAGCACCATTATCCTCACCGATCTGCCCACTCACCAAGAGACCACTGAGTCCTTGATCCAGAGTACATTTCCGCACCCGGAAAAGGCAGTCTTTCTTCCCGCTGATATTCTGGACTGGGGACAAATGACACGTCTGTTTAGGATAATTGCGCAGGAATATGGTGGGGTGGATGTGGTGGTTGCGAATGCGGGGATGATGGAGTCTACGTCTGTTTTGGATTTGGAGGATGTTGATGAGGAGACGGGGGAGTTGAGGGAAGGTTTGGAGGCGAGGAGGGTGGTGGGTGTTAATTTGTTGGGGACTTTGAGTAGTATGTTTACCTTTCTTGAGTTTTCTGGGGTGTGTTGTGCTAATGGTGTTGATGATGGTGTGAAGCACTGCGACTGGCAATGTATCACATGAAAGAGAAGGAGAAGAAGAACGGGTCAATTGTGCTGGTGGCCTCTACGTCGGGGTATTTTGGAGGAACGGGTGTCACGGCTTATGTGGCTTCCAAGCATGGTGTTGTGGGGTTGCTTCGGGCGTCGCAAGTGACGGCGCAGAAGTATGGCATTCGGGTTAATGCCGTTGCACCGTTTATGACCCCGACTAGAATGACGGCTGGTTTGTCTCAGAGCTGGCAGGATGCTGGGCTCGAAGCGAACTCTCCTGAACGGGTGGCGGAGGTTATTGAGCAGGTCGGGATGGATACGGACCGAAGGGGCTCTTGTATGCTGGTGAGTCCACTGAATTGCACAAGTGATTGTGATGTACAGTCGCACTAAGGGACTTATGTGCTAGGTTGCTGGAAGATTTCTCAGAGAGATGGAGTCGACAAGGATGGCATTGCTCCCATCATGGCTAGGTCAAGACGTTGCGGATTTCATGGCGAAAGAAATGAAGTTTATTGCAGATATCGGAGGCTATGTGCTTCCTGCTCGTCTGTAGAGAGATTGGTTACATGCATCCAGGTGAATGGTGTCCTCCGGGATGGCATGGAGCAACTCTTCTACAACTCCTTAGTTCACTGCTCCAGGATTAAGTCACCGAGGTCAGAGCTCACATACCAGTCATTGCGCGGCAGCCCCTTTGCCCCAGTAGCCAGAGTTGGACCTTGAGTTTCCAGGACGGAGGAATGTGAGGACCACCAATCAGGCAGCTCGTGTATCATAGTTGTGCTGAGCCAATCGTCACAGCTGCCCAGTAACCAGCCCTCATCCCCATGTTCAGCTTAGGTGCCTGTATCTCCCCAGGAACATGTGCCTCTACCACGCGGTCTGTGCCCTGCCCCTTGCATTTCGTACTCTCACCATCTGTCCTTTTCGAGTGCTGTAGCAGGCCCCTTCCAGAACGATGATAGCCTAGTGTGAAGTCCTATTTGACCTGCGTATTCCTCCACGTGTCGTGGAAACTGTCCAGCGTGCCCGCGAGAGACCTGCGGTACCATTCCATATGGGGGTTGAGTATATTGAATTCAGCCATGCGAAGGATGGCCTGGAGCCGCAACTTTGCAATTGTGCTAGTTCTCAGAACCTGGTCGAGGTTGCCAGCGCAGAGCATCTGCGCCACAATGCCGCGGCGAATCTGGCCGTGGAATGGAAACTCGGTGTTAAAGAATGGCTAGTCCTGACCTGCGTCTCTTTATTGATGACAATGGATGCCTTCAATGCGACCGTAGTGCTTCCCCTGATAACAGTATGTGTGTTCATTTGTCCGTCCTCATCTAAACGTCCGATCACCTGATATGGATAGAGCAGAATCTATCAGCCACATCTGAACAGCCACTCGGAAACACACTATGGATTGAGGCATCATACCTTCTGGCTAGTGCGGCAAGCCAGCCATTTTCTTTCATGCTCGCAGCAATTTTTGGGGTAGGGCCTATTGCCCTTGGAGCTGCTGTGCTGGCCACAGTGGGAACGGGGGTCTGTAGTGGTTCGATGAGCTTAGCTTGTCTGGTTCCAGGGCGGTTTGTCCAAGGCGTAGGCTGTGGAGGAGTAATTGCGACCTCGCTTCTGATGATAGATGAAGTCATCCCATATCCTCACCAGGCTCGAATTACTGGTTATGCCTTTCAGACTCGAGTGGTCGGGGCCATTGTTGGCCTCATCTTCGGTGGGTTGCTTGTCGATCACGCCGTCTGGACCTTTTATGCCAGTCTTGTCTTCTGCGCACTGGGACTTTTGGTCATTCCGTTCGCGGTTGAGTTGCGGACCTACAAGCGTATCGCAAAGTGCAAGGCGTGTGAGCTTGACTGGCAGGGTGCCGTGTTGACCTTTATGGGAATGGGCTGTCTTCTCATAGGCGTCAATTGGGGCGGGATATTATACGAATGGACTAACTGGCACGTTTTGGTAGTTCTTGGTGCTGGGGCAGCCTCGATCATCGTCCTAGTCCTGTATGAGAGTCTGTGGTCTGTCCACCCGCTTTTCTCGTCGACAATTTTCAGCAGCATCGCGAGGACCATGTTGTACCTAAGTAGCTTGCTGCACGGATTCTTGGTAAGTTATCAGCTTGTGGAAACGGACGAAAATCACTGACTTGCGATAGTTATCCTGCCATCTCCTCAACTGTGCCCTGTATCTAAGACTGATCCAAGAATTGCCGTCTGCATTCGAAGGGCTCAGTCTCCTCACGGTCGTCAGTCCGGCGTTGGTAGCGCTCATTCTGACAGAAAGGTTGAGACTTTTGCGAAACCCGAGTACCTTTCCCTGGATGGTCCGGATCGGATGGTTGTGCAGCGTCCTTGCGACAGGCTTCTTCATTATCCTAGACGACAGCACTCCACCTCAAGTATGGGTTTTCATCTTGCTTGGTGCCGGAATAGGCCACTCCCTCCTTATTTCTGGGCACCATCGAGGGGTGCACCACATACACCAGCCGAGCAGAGATAGTGAGCACTACTCAGCATCAAGCATCCTCATGTACTCTCTTCTGCGGACGTGGGGGATGTGTATTGCTGTTCCTGTTGGCGGGGCGATCATTTTGCATCGAATAGTGAGGCAGGAGGGCGCAGAGAGAAGTCACTTTGATTTCCAAGCAGGCGAGGCCTCCTTATCGCAGCAGGGTAGGGACCAGAAGGAGATGCTTGTAGGTGGGTTTCACATGCTATGGCGAGTTATGGTTGGGGCGTCTGCTTTAGGAGGTGTCAGCTCGCTGTTTGTGAAATGATGTATAGCAGAGTTCGATGTGACATTAGGAATCGATTGAATGAATGTACTTAACGATATTCACATACCGATGAACAGCAGGTAGATGAGAAGGCTACCCACTGTAAAAGATATGAGTCGGTGGGATGGCTAAACTAAACGGGAAGGAACTTCAGCTTCACGTCACATCCACCAGCTACTTTCCCGACCAGTAACTACGGGTTACTGTACATAAGACGAAGATGGAAATCACCCCAATTCATTCAAGCCAACGCAAGCAACCTAATTCAAAGACTAAATCCAACTCAAAGAGACATCAAAAACATCTCGCTAACAAACATTGTCATACTAGAAGAGGTGGTATCAAAAGACAAACAACATCGCTTCAAACACCTATACAGCAAATTAACCAAGAGCAATACATCATAGAGATACCTCAACGGAGGCAAGTTACATCATTCAATCACTTTCCCTCTTCATCTTCGTCATCATCATCATACTGACCCTCATTCTTCTTAGGATGAGGCGTAGGCACTCTCTTCAACGGAGCACCAGATTCATAATCATCAATCCCCATAAACTCGACGACTTCTCCTTCAATAACACGGATGCTCTGTTCATCGTCTTGGGTAGTAGGCTCCTCGACAACACCATCAGCGGCAAAAGGAGAATGATGTGACACCTTCTGCCTCTTCTTCGGCGGCTCATTGTCGTCGCCATTAGACGTAGAGGCATACATAGAGGCGACTGGCTGGCTCTTGGCTTTGACTACCTTGAGCCAGTTGGAAAAGGACACGATCTTGTCCATTTCGACTGTTGTTGGTCGTAAAAAGAGGATGGTTTGTTTGGTAAGAGAAAAGAGAAGAGTAGATGGATAGCAGCTTGCAAGAGCAAAAGCAAGAGCAAGTATAATAGCTTAAAGTGTGTTCTTATATTTGAACTTCAAGCGTAGTAAGCGAAGGAGTAGGTAGTTGAAGAAGGGAAAGAGTAAAAGGTTTCCGCTTGCAAGAAACGGGGGGCTCTTATACTTCCCTTCATTTAAGGTTTATGACTCCTTCTATATTCTATATATCACGTCTACCTCATCGACGCTACCTCTTTGGGCCAATAGCTGAGTTTGATCTGTGTTTACTAGTAGTGGTTCCGCTGGATGGGAGTAATGTACAGCCCTATAGGGATACATGGACATGTGGTGTATACACATCCTTACGTCTACAACATCTAGACTTGACACACTCTCCAGGTGTTGAGGTATCGTGACATCAGAAGCTGTAGTGTATTTGTCTTGGTTTGTTATTCTCAAGTACGTTCTCTACTTCGCGTACAAATATACAAGTTTTGACGATGTCATCCTGTGAGTCAAGGATGAGGTCATGGTGAATTGAGTAGTAGACGTTATTGCATAATGAAGATGTTATTCGATTCAATCCTCCAACATAATGTTCCAGAAGCCTTTGTTGCTTGTCAAATGGGCATAAATAATTGTAGAATAAGTTCAAACATGATCGTTATAGCAGCTGTATACTGCACAGACTGTACGGGGAATCGTTATCGTGATATCTTGATGTATGTTTGAGTTGCTTTGCTACTTCATGTTTTCATAAAGGAAAGGGTAAACCTTGAGTCGGTGTCGATGCAAAGAAGATTCAATTCCAGGATGATGCATCTACTCCTGAAGGACTGTTTGGGGTGAAGTATATCCGGCTCGGCTATCCAGATTAGGCCTTTGTTCCTATTTTGGGATAACGGGTGGAAAGTTTAACTACCGACAGCCATCTTATCAGATTTTTGCACTGTATACTCGTCGCTAAATGTGATCAAAACAAGATCTACTTAAGCAGAGCAATTGACAGAGAATAATGTCATTGTGTTGGCTGGTTATCAACCGCATTAGGGTCGTGAACACTCCCCATGAGTAATTATAGTAGAAGTAGATACACGAAAGGTAACTTATCAACAACACCGCGTCCCCTAATTACATCCACTGCTATATAATGTAAATGAGTTTACTCATTTACAGGTTGCCCTGACCGGCGTTAGCAGCAACGCTAGAGGCAACAGAGGTGTAAGCCGAAGCAGAGGCAATGTTCTTGCCCTCGAAGTCGGAGAGGAAAGAGGTGCTGTCCTCGGAGAAAGTGCCGGAGGAGCCGAAGCCGTTGATGACACAGTCACGGCCAAGGTAGGTGGAGCAGACTTCACCGGCGGTGGAGGAGGGGACGGTGAAGGCCTCGCCCTCGTAGGTCTCAAGAACAGTGTCGACGTTCTGGAAAACGTTGCCCTCAGCCAAGACGTAGCCACCCTCACCGATCTCGAAGGCGTGGCCGGAGATGTCGTACCAGTAGTTGTTGACCTGTGTTGGTGGTTAGTTCCAGTCGAAGGTGACCGGCAGAGATAAAACTTACAGCGTGGAGGAGAGTGTTGTCCTGGACCTTGGGGGAACGGCCGGAGGTGTGGTAGATGTAGTTGCCCTTCATGGTGACCAAGTCGGCGTCACCGTCAAGGTAGATGGCCCAGTAGTGGTAGCCATCGCAGGTGGCGGAGTAGTCGGAGACACCGTCAATGTAGTTGTTGGTGAGAGAGACGCGGTTGTCGGCGCTGGTTCCGAGGACGTAGTGCTGGCGACCAATGCGGGCAGTCTGTCATTTGTTAACTCGATGCTCTTGATTTAGTAAAAGTGAAGAAGTGAAGGCGTACAGTAACGTGGTCGATCCAGACCAGGTCACAGTCATCAAGAGTAATAGCATCACCACCCCAGACGTACTTGGGGTTGATGTCGGTAACGGCGATGTTCCTGATCTTGTTAGAGCAATTCCCTAATGACACCGTGTATAACCTACTGGATGATGATGTTCTCAGCACCGCTGACAATGCGGAGACCCTTGCCCTTAATGGCACCAGAGGAGCCCTCACCGATAAGGGACTTGTTGGAGGTGACGGTGATACCGAGGGTACCAGCGTTGTAGCTATTCAAGTTAGATGCGAGATCAAAAGCGGATGACAGCAGGCAAGGACATACTATTCAACGCTGACAGAGGGAGCATCGGGCTCGTAGTTCTCGCACCAGTCGTCCTGGTCAATAGCAACCTGGCAAGCGGAAGCGGTACCCCAAGGAGCGCAACCAGTGCCAGTGGTGGTACCTTCGCTGTCGGTGAAGTCGAAGGTCTTGGTCAGGACAATGACACGGGCCTCATCGTCTCCGAGGTAGGAGACCAGCTCATCGATAGTGTCGGGGTAGACGGGGGTGGCACTGCCACCACCGGTGACGCCCTTGGCGAAACCCTCAGCAGAGCCGGACACGCCGACGGCAGCGGCGGAACCAGCGAAAACAGCGGCAGCAGCGCTGAAGATAGTAGTGTACTTCATGGTGAAGTGTTTAGAACCAGCTAAGAAGGGGAAAGAAAGACTAAAGTGAAGAGAGAGGTATGCAGAGGAAAGGAAAGGAAAGGAAGGAATGGTTTGATACAGAGAAGATGTCAACCTGGATGGGATTGGGGCTTTTTATAGGGAAGACTGACTCGTCAGGTTGACGGAAGCATCTGACAAGAATCTGATAGAGCTTCGCCTTTGGCTCAGACCCATTCTGGGTAAATTGGACGGATGATCAGTATGAAACGGCCAAGTGCATCTTTCATTAGTAGCCAAGGGCTATCGAGCCAAACCGTTGATTCTTCTCGGTCACTCCACCGGCGCTAAAGTCGGTACTGACCGAGCAGGTAGTCGAAGGAGATCCATCATAGCGGACCATGGATGGAGTGATAGACATCGATGACAACCAAGATGGGAAGGGGAAAGAGGAGTAGTAGCCACATGGTTTGTCCATCGCGGTGATGGCCCCTGTTCGTGGACAGTGAGTTGGATGGTCCACTGTGCTGCCTGGCTATTGAAGGTCATAGGTGGACCTTGGGAATGAGTCGGGGGATTTACGGCGTTTCATGATGCCCGCGCCGGCGCACTTAGTCTCGGTAGTCTAAAGTAGTCCATCCACTCGGGCTGGTGGGCCTCGCGATTGAAATTCTGTAAAGAAGCAATTCCTCCGTCTTGGCAGAGTCCTTGTGGCAATGATAGTCGGGAAAATACCGAATTCGACCATCAGGGTGTAGCTAGTAGTTTGAGGATGTTGCGGATGGAAGGCTGGACGTGCTTGACAGTTAGGGCTGTTCATCACTGGTGAAGAACAAGAGGGGAACCGAGGGGGCAATTCTGCATCACCATTCCAGCAGTTTTGAAGAGTTTTACTTCCTTGACTTCCACTGAGACCGATTTTGTTTCAATTATTAATGGCTTCAGTACCTCTCCACGCCTCTCTCTATCTTTAGTCGGTCTTCTGGTCGAATGAGAACAGCTGGAAAAGCTGCGCGGAATAAAGAAAAAAAAAACGAATTAGGCGTTCTTGGTAAGGCGCCAGGAACGCCGGCCAAGTGGTCCACAGTGGAACCGTCTTCGGATTTCGGTGATAGCAATACACCAGTGACCACCCATTAAGTCGACGGCCGAGCAGCTATTACTCCTCGATTTTCGACTCCAGTGCAGAATTTTAGCCATCCAAATTCAGTATCGACCTAGTTGACTGACTGATGATTTTGTCATCTAGTCTGGACGGCTGAGTGGTCACGATAAGGTGGGAAAATGTCGGACTCCGTAGGCATCAGTTACCACTCATTCGTATCACGAATCAGGGGAAATGGGGTAACGTTGCCCCTATCAATCATATTTCCGGTCCATCTGCACACTATAGTGAGACATTTTGCTGTTAAGCTTGGATTCCGGCGTCTTGGCTCGTCAAGCTTCGAAGCCGTAGAAGGAGCTTATTCCACGCCAAAAGAAGATACTGAATCAGACAATATGGGGTGGTAGTCTAATTAAACCCCATCTATGTGGTCTGTCTAGCCTGTCTAGAACCTGGTGAGCCACATCGCGGTACCACTCGCCCTTTGACGAGGACTGTAATATCACCCCAGTTGGAGCTATCGAACTAGGCCAGCTACGATCAGACGCTTGGGTACCGGGCGCCCGATAGGGGTTAATTGTGGACTTGTTGACACTCAAGATTATGCTTAACCGAAACCAGAATCTTCCCCGAGGGTGTCGTGTTTACCTCTGATGACTTCCTTGATATTGAACACGATACCTGCCGCTTGCAAGTGCTGCGCCCATTGGATTGGCTAGTCCTCGAAGTGGCAGCCAAACCCCGCTCTTGGACAGCATCACGAGTTGAGGGTGGGAGCAATCATGAGCTCGCATGATATTATTGCAGAAAGTAGGTTGGTGATATATTGCCTGAGTAAATGACCAAGGGGTATTCGGAACCACCCGGAAGAGACTTGTTGGTTCTAGCCTCACCAAGGCCATCGTTCACTTCAAACATCGAGCTCTCTCGGCGTTGGTCATTTTCTTTGGTCACAATAGACAAGCTCTTTCCGCATTATGCTTGAATAAGACGCAATCTTCGTCAGTTCCTTGAGGGGAACTTAGATGTAGAAAGTCAACCGGCAAAACGCAGTCGGGGATGGATATCCGCATGACGGGAGAGAAATCATGCAGGAGTAATATAGATTCGTCATTTCTAGGCCGCCACCGGCACTTTTCTGCATATTGATGGGCCACCGATGCAGGCTACTGCAATGTGATAAAGTGCGGGTGATGCATAATTCCACTACCGCACACGAAAGAAGCAAGCGTGAGTGGAATTCCACCAAGACGAGAATGAGATTAGAATGGTGGAGATGCCCAATCGGGGATAGTTTCAATGCCTGATATTGTGGCCTCTTGTTGCCCTATTGCCTTATGGCCTTGAGGCCTTGTGGCCTTGACACCTATAATCTCTGCCTTGGCGCCTTAGACTGTTGATGCCTTATCGCCTGATGTTTATGGCTGCAGTTGATTTTTTGCCTTGTGGCCTTGGGCATCAATGTTTCGGAACGGCAAATGATTTCGGCTCCGTTTCCCCTTTGGGATATTGCCTGTTGGCCGAGCATACTCGAGTTACACGGACGTAGAAGAGGGCAGTGGGGTTTGATATCAGTAAGGGACGTTATGTCTGCTCTCATCAAGCTACTTACTCGGACTGAACACAATTCGGCTTCAATTGACTTCCGATTCAAGGTCACTGAGTGGAATTATATTCAATCCAGTGCCTCGCCGTGTATCCCCGACGCTTGCAATTAGGCTTTGCGTGATTGGCCAGCACCAGCTGAGTCAGCCATTTGCCGGCCGCCAGACCCGAGGTTACCTTGAGCTGCCAAAGGCGACAAAACATCGCCAGAACCGATCGACTTCACTTCCTCGTGCCTCCCTTGGACCTCGTTTGTCGTTGCCGCTGGCTGGCTGCTCTTCTTTCAGGCCTCTCTCCCCTCCCTCCACCGCCATCGACATTCTTTCGGTCTCATTGACCTCTCCTACTCGCGCATATCCTATTTTTCGCCCTCTGGTAGATCCCTCGCCCCCCGATCGACCGTGATCTCTTTCTCGACCGCCCACAATGGCTGCCCTTCGCACGACCTCGCGCCTGTTCGCTTCCTCGAAGCCGCTGTTCCGCCCAGCCGCCTTCACTCGCTCCTATGCGACCGTTGACGCCCTTTCCCAGGTGAGCGCAAGCGGCCACGCGAGCAGCAAGACCATTCCCGAATCTAAGACTTCGAATGTGCAGGACCCCAACCCCTCGGAGCAGCCCCGGGTCAAGACTTTCCATGTCTACCGCTGGAACCCCGATCAGCCCACCGAGAAGCCCAAGATGCAGTCTTACTCCCTGGATCTGAACAAGACCGGTCCCATGATGCTGGATGCCCTGATCCGCATCAAGAACGAGATGGACCCCACCCTGACTTTCCGGAGAAGTTGCAGAGAGGGTATCTGTGGAAGTTGCGCGATGAACATTGACGGTGTCAACACCCTGGCTTGCCTGTGTATGTTGTCCTGGAGTGCTTGGTGCGATGTCCCGGCTCGGTGGCGCTGACCTTTTGCTGTATAGGCCGTATCCCCACCGATACCGCCAAGGAGTCTCGCATCTACCCTCTGCCTCACACCTACGTCGTCAAGGACTTGGTCCCCGATTTGACCTACTTCTACAAGCAGTACAAGTCGATCAAGCCTTACCTGCAGCGCGACACCCCGACCGCGGATGTAAGTATTGACAGCGTGTGCTGCGATGTGGGCTTTTTTATTGATAAATTTATAGGGTCTCGAGAACCGTCAGAGCCCCGAGGAGCGTAAGAAGCTGGACGGTCTGTACGAGTGCATTCTGTGCGCTTGCTGCTCTACCTCCTGCCCCTCTTACTGGTGGAACAGCGAGGAGTACCTTGGACCCGCCATCCTCCTCCAGTCCTACCGTTGGTTGGCCGATTCCCGTGACGAGAAGACCGCCGAGCGTAAGGCCGCTCTCGACAACAGCATGAGCGTGTACCGTTGCCACACCATTCTCAACTGCTCGCGGACTTGCCCCAAGGGCCTGAACCCCGCACGGGCCATTGCGGAGATCAAGAAGATGATGACTGCTCATTAGAGAAGTGACACGAGATCTAAAAAGAATTGCTTTCTCTTTGTGCATTACGTCTTGTGTGGCTGGGTATTTTTCCTTCTTTCCTATCCCATTTCTTTTTGGTTAATTCGTGTCTGAGCTTTATTCCCTCCATCCCCGAGGTCTTTCATGTCGGATGTGTTTCAATAGGTGTAAATTGTGAATGTGATTTATAGCCATGGCGGTCAGCCAGTGATCAATTGAGTATATACTTGTGTGATCAGCGTAATGCGTAAGGTACAGGCGGTGTCAATTCGGGTTTCATATATATTATATATAGTGGAGTGTATACGCCTTGATTTCAATAATAGGTACCGCCAATCAATTATCTTTGAACTGGAGTTACAATGTTGTAAATGCCTAGAATCACACGGAGTCAAGTGGTCTAAACCTGGTCTCTGCCAGTCCAACTCAGTTATATATTCTGCCGCCAGTACCCAACATCATCATGATTACTAGTATACTGCACAGTACTAGTCATGTTCTCTCATTTCTTTATATATACTTCATAGTAAAAGACAAAATCATCTAGCAATTGATACTAGCAGTACTTCAATTCCTACCACCAACAATCATTCAAGATAATCCCACTCAATCTATATATACGAAGATAGAGCAACAACCACGAGATACTAGTATAGTAGTAGTATAAAAACCAAACCACACCCCATAATCCAAAACCAACTACCAAAAGAGGGAGGAAAAAAAAAGAGAAAAAAAAACAATTAATACCTCCCCCCCGACCCCAAAACCTCAATACACCTCCCAACCGCCTCCTCCATCCTAGCCGTCGCCTCCTCCACCAACCCCATCACCCCGACTCCCTTCTCCCCAGCCCTCCTCTCCATAACGCCCACCCACTCCCCATTCAACACCTTATTAATATTCACCTTACTAACCCCAGCCGCAACACATCTATCAAAAATCCCCTTATCAAACGGATCCGCCCCATGCAACACCAACCTCACCCTATCCCCCACCCTCTCCCTAATGCTCTCCAACCGGTCATACTCCAACCGAATCCCCCTGGGCCCATAACTCCCATGCACATTCCCAAAAGCCGGAGCCAGCCAATCAATCCCCGTGTTGACGAACTCCTCCGCCTCTTCGGGGGTCGTCAACACCCCCTCCAGGTCCGCAGTGTCCGAGACGCCGTCTTCCCCGCCCTCGATACGCCCGGGCTCGGCTTCTGTCGCGATGCCCCGCTCGTGGCAGTAGGCGACGAGCTCGCGCGTTAACGAGAGGTTCTCGGCTTTCTCGTAGTGGGACATGTCGATCATGATGCTGTCGAATCCGGGGGTGATGTCTGCGGCTTGGCGGACGATTTCGGGTGTTTGCGCGTGGTCGAGGTGCACCGTTATGGGGACGCTGGCGTTGCGGGCGGCTTCGGCGGCGGCGTGCACGAGGATGGACCCGGCGTATTGGAGTGCCCAGGGGAAGAGGAGGATCATGGCTGGGGAGCGGTGCTTTTCGGCGGCGCGGACGGTTGCGAGGATGCCTTCGATGTTGTAGCAGCACATGGCGGGCACGCCGTAGTGGTGCTGGTAGGCGTGGTCGAGGATGGGGAGGGCGCGGTTGTTGGGGAGGGGCATCGTGGTGGTGGTGGTGGTGGTGGTGGTGGTAGTTTTGGTTGAGAGGAAGAGGATGTAAGTGAAGAGAGAGGGGTATTGAAGAAAGTTGATTAGTGGTGTGAGTATGTGTGAAGGGTAGTCTTATAGTTCTGTCGCGACGGAATGGTTGA
The DNA here is from genome assembly GCF_003184755.1 of Aspergillus piperis CBS 112811. NCBI lineage: Eukaryota > Fungi > Ascomycota > Eurotiomycetes > Eurotiales > Aspergillaceae > Aspergillus > Aspergillus piperis. The sequence continues at coordinate 366,548 of NW_020291603.1, forward strand.
TGTTGACTCCACTATTTACAGCCGGAGTTGCTCCGACCCTTATGAGATCATTTCCTGATGATATTAAATTCTGATTATTTCGGCGGCTAAGTCTACGGATAAACACGGATTACGCTGGTGCTGGCCTCCGACCCGTACCCTTGGCCCTTGGACATCAATAATACGTTCAGGGCTGCGTTGCCGAGATGGAGCGGGCAGTGCATGTCCCGCGCCTTCTGCACCACCTTCTCTAACCGACTCACTACCGCATTCAGAGTCTCTGAGCCAGCTGGTGCCTGTGTGCCGATTTTACCCTCAATCATCTCTAGTCCTCTCGTGACGAATACCTTGCTTCCACCGGCGGCGTCGCTGACGAGTTCGAAGAATTGCGCCATATCGACACCTAGTGACCGTGCGAAAGCGATGACTTCGGCAGCCGCGACAAGGTTTACGCATTGCATGAGGTCAAGCACGAGCTGTAGAGCGGTTTCTGGATCCTCGGTTGCGGAGGAAGTATCGAGGTCTTTGAGTGGATGCGAGTAGTACTGGCGGATCATAGCGGAGTCGTCCTTGGGGCCGTAACCTTGTACAAGAGCGGAGAGGTAAATCTGCTCTGCAGTTGCGCAGAGCGGAATTGGAAAGTTGTTTTGACGGGCTGAGGTAGTAATGATGCCCTGATAATGTTAGTATGCATGGTAATGGCAGGGTAGGTGCAACCCACAGCATCCTTCAGAATGATTGTCAGAGCACTCGCCCCAGGATTCCAATCCTCCTCCACCATCCTAGGAAAACGGTTCTCATGCATCCAGGTCCACGCTTCTGAGCTCTTTATCCGCTCTGCTGTATTCACTGCATCCAGGCCCAGATGCGCCGCGAAACCCATAGCCTCGCTGGCCCCCAAGATGTGGATGGCAGCCAGCACCTGATGTACCATCTTCATGTTACTGCCGGCTCCCACTCCTCCAGGGACAAGATAGAGCTTGCTTGGGGCAGACATAGTCTGCAACAAATCGCGCGCAATTTGCAGCGCAGAGTCAGCACCGCCCGCCATGATGGAGAGGGTGCCATCCGCGGCGCGCTTCGCACCTCCCGAGACTGGCGCATCAACAAAGTGGATATCTGACCGACCTCGAGAGGCGAGTTCTGCAGCGACAGATTGTGCATATGAGGCGGCGACGGTGGAGCAAAGGAGGAGGGTTGCATTTTGGGGAAGGTCTATTATGTTAGCTCGAGGGAATCACTGGCTAGCTAGGGAGGTACATACATTGCACAACACCCTCGTCTCCGAAGAGGACGGTTTGCGCCTGCGGCGCCGATGCTACCATGCAGACGTAGAAAGACTTTCCTTCCGCTGATTCACGCAGCGAGGAGGCGGGCGTGCCCCCCGCAGTTTGGAATCGCTGCACCGAGGCTGGAAAGACATCGTAGCCGTAAACAGGGTATCCTTCATGAACAAGGTGGGTGGCCATGCCGAAGCCCATGGCCCCGAGGCCGACAAAGCCAATGGCTGGTTTAGACATTTTCAATTCCAATTATGTGCTTTAGCTTCTTGAGCTGTGATCTTTGTCGTGTGGACCGGCACCATTTATGGAGGGGAAATGGGTCGCTGTGAAGTCCGAGGACGTGGGGGATACCGTGGGGGGTTCGGAGGCGGTCCGATCAACACAGTTGCTGGTGGACCCTGAACACTGCTAGTCGCATCACGTTTACACATGTCTCCTCCGAGCTTGGGACATCCTCCGAAACCCTTGCCCCGAGAAAAGGACCCCCGAATTGTTCTGGCGCTCGGTCGGTCGCTGTTGAAGCCGATACTATGAGGTATAACGAGTTGATGATCGGCAGGTCCGTTGACAGTCCCGCCCACTTTCCAATCCATCGCTATTGTTGACGGTAAAATGATGCTGCTGATATCTATCATGCTATCATGTAAATTAGACGGCAACAGCAGTAATGGTGGTTGTAGAACATTGCTCGCATGGGATGAAACTCATGGGGGCTTGGGCCAAGATTTCAACTTAAACCACAAGCATTATCCGCTAATAGCCTCCACGCATCGGTGAATTCAGGTTAGCTCTAAAAAGTTCTACGCTGTCTGTTCAGTTCTCGTTCAGGCTGCAATGTGTACAGAAATCGGGCTTGAAGTGTTCAGTAGACGGAAAGCAAGCGGCTTGCATAGCGACTAGAGTTGCGTAAGACCACCAGCATTCCAAACAGCGTGCAACGTATAAGTGCCATACAGCATGTTTTGGTTAGCTTCGAAGCCCAACTGTAAGTGGCAGCCGACCGGGGAGAGTAACATGACATTATGTTGGCAATTACCTCATCGCATGTGTAGTTTGCTCACCTAGAGCTATGCCATCATGCAGGCGGATCTATTAACCCTCCTGTATCATTCTAGACATCGAAGTATTGGAAGAGAAGGGTTCGGAGGAAGCACAAAGACACGCAGGCATTATCAGGGCCGAGATTTAGCATCTCAATCTTGAGTAGAAACGTCAACGCTGAATTCGCGAAGACCAGTATTAATTATAGCGACCTAGGAATACTGGAAATTCAGAGGTGGATAGAGGGATTTCGTTAAATCCTGTATCTTCCACACCATAATCTGAGAGAAACCTAAACCTTGCGAAAAAACCCCATACCACCTAGTTTCACTATTAGTTCAGAAAAACTAGAGTGTGCAGAGACAGCTCAGAATGGTCAAGACTGAATGCCTACCTAGAGTGTCCAGTAGAGATTAAAAGGTCCTAAGAGTCTGAAGGACGGAACACAATTGATGTGCTCGGACAGCCTTCGAGCATTTTAGGACGACATCCAACAACCAACCAGACGCGCAACGCGCAGACTTCTACTGTAGAAGAGAGCTGGACACGACTCAAATGACCACGCAGGACCCCGACCGGCCAGTGACGAACATCTGACCGAGTCGGGGAGATAAATCCTGGCACGTTTTGAAACGTCATGGTTCAGACTACCGTAGCTCTGGATGCAGATGCATCCGGGGACGCGAGATTGCTCCGGCTGCTGGCCGGATGCCATGACATCTTCTGTGGCCTGGCTATATGGGATCACGGTTGCAGTCAGCACAGGGGTTTTCGCCAGTCAAAAAGAACAACTCACTTGCCGGAGTAGACATGGAAATGCTACATACCCCAGCAGGTCAATCCGAGTGAGTTTCGCCAAAGCATCCTAAGGCATGGAAACGCGTCTCAGCGGAGTCAGTTCGCTGGACCCCAGCAACGGTGTTCTAAGCAGCTGACCCGTCAAGCTGTATATACAGTGGTGAACAGTTCCAGGAACACATTCATCTTGTTTTCATTCAACTGGAGGAGTGAGGTGCAGAGAATGGTGATGTGTTTGTTCATGGAGGAGAGAGAGAGAGATAGAGAGAGATCAAAGGGGAAGGCAAGCGTCGATCGCAAGGAATTAACTTCCGATGAGTAATGGCAGGAACTATCCTAGCTTGTGCTGTCTCATTCACCTTCACTGCTACGTTGTGGGTGGAGCTTTCTTTTGTTTAAACCCCAGCAAATGGCCCCCAAAACGGATATGGGATGATGTCGAAGCAAACATCACAGGGGGAATTAGAGGAAACTACGTCAAAGCATTCCAGTAGACCCAACTCATGACCTCGCCAAGTTTCAGAAGTTCAAACTAAATTGAAGGATGAGCGCCCGTCATTCTTGGGACTCAGTTTGGTACAATCTTGGCCGTGGCAGCGCCCCTCGTATTTTTTTACCTTTCCCTGCCACAACTCACAAGGCTACCCTTGTACACTGCAGATCAAGAAGGCACTGCCCTGAAATCCTAGCCACGAAGGAATGCCCAGAGTTCCCCGCCCCTACTTGGACCATTGGCGTGAGAGCCTTTTCCCCAGACCAATGTTTGCCCAGTACTAGTAGTAGTAATTAGGCGCAATCTCAGCCTCGTCCCGCGAGCCCAACGGCCACTTCATCCCCCCTGCCAATCGCGTGGATCTCCTTCCCACAAATGATTGATCGATTGTGTGTCTCATCCCCAGAAGGTCACCAGAGCACGAGCAAATAATATTTGTTTCGTATCCAAGTTGGCTCGCGATGCGTTCCACAAATAAATTCTAGGCGTTGGCTCAGACTGAGGCTTTGAGCCTCCAATCTAAATTAGCACAACTATAAGAATGCGCCCGGGGATGGAATTAACTAAGATAGTTTTCTCTAAATTACACACTAGCTGAAGGGGACATTTATTCAAAGCTCAACCGTATACCTATTCACAATGGCCGAGAAAGCAAACCCTCGTGCGTTCACCCTAAAAAGAAAGTGCGTCATGTTGGATGACTCTACTAACTTTACTACTAGCAGCAGTTCCTACCTACGAGGAACAACAACAACAACAACAACCACAAACCGAAACCCACGAGCTTTCCTCCAGAGAGCTGCCTGCATATGCGCAACCTCCCACCGAACAGACGCCTGAGATCCAACCCCATCAGCCCCAGCAGACCTTCTATGCAGGCTCTCAACACCCGAGCGGCTATAATACTCCGACTCCACTGTATGCACTGCAGAAGACGCCGGCACCTGTCGACTGTCCGGCCTGTGGAGAGCGGAAAATGACTCGCGTGGAGGCCGAAACAGGCAGTTCAACTCAGTATGTGCACGGCTTTTCCACAATAATGGACCAAACTAATGATGTTTTCCATAGTGCTTGGGCTGCAGTGCTCTGCTGCTGTCTGTGTCTAGGATGTATTCCATATATGATGTCGTCGCTGAAGAACCAATGTCATTACTGTGGAAATTGTGGTGTCTTGTTGGCTACATGGCATAACAGTGGACGGACGGATGTGCATCGGCCTGGCTCGAAGAAGTAATGGGGGTTTATTATGCTGTTGCCTATGTCTCTTTGCGTGTTTGATGTGATACCACTATGAGTCTTTTACCATATCCTTGGACATATTAGTTGTGATAATTGGGAAACGATTAACATTTTACGGTCTGCGTGTAGGCAAGAACCTTTGATGCTTAACCTATGGGAAGTAAGCATTACAACACAGCATGTTAGAAGGAAACCAACCTCTAGGTCATTCTCAAGCTTACGCTTCTGCCTTGAGCTCTAAACTTTTTTGGTTTTGCGAGCTTCACATGACCGAAGTGACATTGACCAAGCACTTCGGAGTACCTCTGCGCATACTCGCATGTGGCAGACCGAACTGGACATATAAAACCGCAATCTTTATGGCTGAAGGACAAGTACCCGATTGGGCGATTCCTGGGGCGGTCGTCAGTCACTATCTCGAACTGCTGATCATCTTCTGCGGGCCCGTTCATCAGCCATGATAGGCCGCATTACGAGAACTGGACCCAAGTGGGACCGTTTATATCAGCCCTAATGGCTGGACCCTGGATCTTTCTACAGTACACATCTTCTGGCGTCAAAGGACATTGATTCCGGAAGGCTTCTTTGGCTCTCCCAAGTCAAGCGAGTAGTAAATCCATGTCTCGTTGCATCAGCAATGCTGGGAAGGGGCCGATTAGATAAGAGCGCGGACCAAATGTATGACGTCAAGGATGTTCCTCCGGCAAACACGAGAAGGGGCCTGTTCTCTAGAATTTCGATCAACAAAGCTGGAGCTCTCGCTTATGGATGAATCCTCGATTCTCCTGTCCACGACTCATTTACCCTGCATCCACTGCAGCCGGGCACGAATCGGGAGGCCGGGCGGTGGTAGAGAACCATGGCCGTGAAAGAGTGGTGACGCCAGCGGGACGAGCGGATCGCCAAACCTTGATCACAATTGATTTCATGACTGTTCCTTATGGGCAGGCATCGCGATACGCGTTATATGGCATGCAGATTGGGGAGGAAGCGTTAGGAATGGGCATTGAAGGTTGCGAATCGCTTCTGTGTAACTGGAGGTGGGGAGATTACACACCTATCTGTCCGGAGTGCTGCCGCGCCAATTGACTGCCATGAATGGCTTCACCTCGAGCTGTTGTGTTTTGATTGACCCTTGAGCGTCCCGAGTTCGGCTTACCAAGTTACCCTCCTGTCAGAAATAAGCTTCGTGGACCAGCCCATACAGCGTTGCATGCATGTGCCCTCCTTCACGTCATTGCGATCCTTGCTGTCATGACCTTCCGCTGCTCCCGATGCAGCCAGTCCTACCAGTAACCAGGGTTGTTCATCCGCCCGTCCAACTCTTCCCTTCTCTTTATTCTCCTCGTGTCATATCATCTCTGCTTCCCGTGCCGTTGTTCTCGCAGGTCGTGGGCATCCTCAATCTCTCTTGATCAGTCCTCGTTCACCGAAGCCGCGCGGTCGTTGTTCGTGAGTTGCACATGCTTTGAGGAGATTGATTCTGTGTGGTAGGCTAATAGGAAGTAGATCATGGCCGCTATCGACCTCCTCGCCCTCGAAGCACGACACCAAGTGATCAAGCGAAGCAACTGGGCCGGCGAGAATCCGGGCGTGGTCCTGGTCTTCTGCATCGTTTTCATCGTTGCTGTGGGAATCATCGCACTCTTCATCTACCGAAAATGCATGGCACGAAAAGCAGCTAAACAGTCATATGAGGTCGAAGCTTGAACCTTTGACTGATCCGACCGATGATGCTGTGATACGAGAGTATTGGAGAAAGAAGGATGGAAGGATGAAAAGGATACGATTTCGGGCTGGCTACGTCGCTGCAACGATCGATACGCACGTTCTCCTTATCTTTGTGTGCCTTTTGTCCGTCCGTCAAGGATACCCGCTCGTGCTTTTGGTGGATCTGGGCGCTGACGGATTGCGTTGATTTAATGGATTGCTTGGACTGTGTTGGCATTAAGGGTACAGAGTCTTAGTTGGATGGGAGGAAAGGATATACTGAATACATACTTTTTAATTTTGCCTATTATGTTATCCCAACTGGATGATATTTCAACACCTAGACTTTTGCAATGGTGAACTCAAAAGAAGTAACTGTACATTGCTGTGGACAAATCTGACTGAATCACCTAGAATACTACTATGAAAGAGCTGCCACGGCTTGGATGGGCCACATCCGCATGGGACCAGCAGTTGCGCCAATGATGGGACAGCAAGTGGTCCAGATGGCAACGGATCTCGTATTCGGGTTGATCGTCATCAGCACAGAATAAGGTTCGTAGGAAAGCTCCAATCTTCTCTTAAAAGATTGACTGGTGCACTTGAAGGTCGCAAAAATATGTCAGGCGCATGCTTCCGTAACTTCAAACTACTCAGTATTTCCCTCATAATAATCTGCCGCTGGTCGCACGGAAGGAGCCTTAGGCGCTCACCATTTAATTAAAATGCCCTCCTTCCTCTCCGTTTCATCCTTTGTGCTCGCTGCTTCCCTCAGCACCATCACATATTTGACTTTCCTCCACCGTTGTCTCAAGAACCGAATCCACCATGAGACGCATTGCGGTACACTCTCCAAATCGGTTTCTTCCACCATATCCACGATCCCCTCCGAAGTCTACACACCAGAATACTATGCTCTCCACGATCGAGCTAACCGCCGGGTGCCTCGCCAGCTGCTTCCCCGCCAGAAAGACGCTGAAATCCTGACCATTCTCTTGCGTCGCAACATGACAGCTTTCGCACACTTTCCTCAGTGCTATATGTTGTGGCTGATCAGCCCAGCCACAAAACGCCCAACGTTTCATACGTCACATATTGATTCGCTGGATTTTAACAAGGGCGATGTTATCTGCGGAATCTACCGTGTCCTAGACCGAACCGCGAACAAAGTCGAGTTCGGAATGACTTACAAAGGGGTGGATGGGCGATTGGTGATTCGGTTCTGGGATGAGGACAAGGACGCTGTTTTCGCCAGTGAAACTGCGATGTGGACAAAGGCGGATGGAACAGAGCGCGCCACAATGCCACTTGAAAACCCCGTGCTTCGGTTCTTTCATGAACTGGCCGCATGGTGGCTGCTAGATTCCGGAGTCAAATATCTGACGGACTTGGATGCAGAATTGGAGGATGATTGATACTCGAATTGTACCACCAGTGTGAACCATCAAGAGGGAGATATGCCGTATCGACTAGCTTCAAATTCCGACAACGTTATGGCTTATGATCGGAATCTATACAAGAAGGCAATGGTATTGCTCTCTTACTTTGTCTCCTCTACGTATCGCAGACATATAAGCCTCCTTGAAATTCCTGTGTGTGCAGCGTCACGAAACGTTCACAACTGCTCCAAATCTTCCAACGCATCCTATAAAGGCCAAATCCGCCTCAGACACCAAGCAAACATTATGTGCCAATATACCTTCCACAACAACCCTGACTGTGGCCATATTGCAAACTTCAGCCTTGACATCTGTGTTGATATGATGAATACAATGCGCGAGGGCACCAAGAACCCTCCTGACCACAAGGTCACCACTGTCCATGACCTTCTGCCGAAAGGTCCCTTTTACCAGTGTCGTCCATGTGAGGGCAAACTTGCCAAGGTGGACACCAACTGTTCAGACTGCTCCGATTCTGAATATGTCGTTCTGGAGGGTCAAAACGCAGGTGTCCCAATTGTGCACAGCTATATGGAGATGTGCCTGAATGAGAAGAATACACCACCCGATGGTTGTGACAACTTCGTGCATGTGAACCAACCGCCACGACTGGGGACCCCTACCCCGGCACCGAAACCGATGTCTGCCAGCCAAACTCTGAAGATGAGGGATCTGGCTAGTAGTGAATCAGAGATCCATCCACCGCTCAACATGATGGAAACGCTGGAAGGATATGAAGATTTCCTGAAGAAATCAAACGAACAACTCCGTGCTCGTCGCCCGCCTTCCACCCCTATTCGCAGTCCAGAGTCAGGGAGCTACGGGGATATACCTGTTGCGAACCAATCATGGTATGCGAGTGACTCGGACACAGAGACTGACCAGGTGCAATCTCCCCGTCCCCTAGGCTCTCCTTTCAGCTCACCACATCGGGCCCCACGACCAAAAGAAGCCCCATTGCGTGTATCCGACTTGAATAGCCCACCACCTAGCCAACAGCCAGGCTACCTCAAGGCAACCCCCCGATTGACCAAGGCAGGGATTCAGGGCGAGGCTGCACCTGTTTACCGATCGAACGGTGCCAGAACTCCGCCCAACCAGCAATGGTATTCGACGCTGCTTCCTTGCACACCTTCTCATCTGATCATTCCCCAACGCTATTCTCCACCATCCGCACCGCGCAAGACTCATCGGACAGAATATTCGCAATATAACCCAGTGGACACGTCGGGCATCCCTTTCCGCCGCGAGTACAGGTTGCCGCGCCACGATGTTCTAAATACAGTCCTTCAGTCCCCACCGTCGCAATATCCTGAAAGTTATAACAGAAGCTATTCAAGACAGTACTGGGGTGCCGTATCCGGTATGAGTCCTGCGTGCGATGAGCGATGGTGATACCCCATCGATGGCAGTATATGGGGGTTCGATGATATCAGCACTTACCAAGTTCATATTTCGGTCTTGTTACGGGTCTGATCTATACTATATATACACAAAAATACCCATGGATGCATGCGTTCTGTTTCACTGCTAATCGATTATCTTTCGGGTTTTTATGCGAAAGTGATGGCGATGATATCAGTGACAGGTTGAGTGACAGCCTGAGAATGTGATTTGGTGTTTCACCTAGAGTTATGAGTTATTGGTTCAGAGGATTCGATAATATCTGACAGTATAATTGTTATGAATTGTCAGTTTTGGTTATGGTTATTGCAAATGGATATCCAATTTACAAGCTCAAATCCTTCTATTCTGTCCCTAGTATATTCTATAGACTGAGTAACACACTACGTAGCCGAAGTAAGCAGTAGTCATGAACGAACAAGTAAACTGAGGGAACAGTCTCTCTTAGTATAGCCTACGAGATTAGACCCCACAATACCACGCACACTTCCTGAACATGAAATGCAACTCCAAAATATCATAATAAATAGTATCAACGAGCTAGTCATTAGGCTATTACCCACCAACACCAACACCAGCAATCCAGCGAAAGATAACCAAGGATATCACATCACATCAAATCAAAACATCAAATCATAAATCATAACTCATGCAATGACATCCAAAACTATATCCCAACTCCAACCTTACCAACAACCAACCAAATCAACGACTTAAGGGAAAGGAAAGAGGTATCACCACTGCCCCCGACACATCGGACAACTCGTCTGCCGATCGCCTTCAAGCGCCGAAGCTATCCACCGGTCCATACACTCGCGGTGGAAGTTATTTCCGCATTGCTTCTGGCACCAGACGAGGGAGGTGTCGTCATCAGAGGTATGGTTGTGTTCGGTAGACTCCTTTTGTAGAGCGCAGAGGCAGATGCAGCAGTCGCCTTCGATGGGGTGGCGGGTGATGCCATGTTCTGAGATGGTGGGTGGGATGATGGAGGGAGGGGGGGTTGATGGGGGTGTCGGGAGGTGTTGGGGGGTAGAGATGGAGGTAGAGGTAGGGGTAGGCTGGGAGGTGGTGTCTTGGGTGGTTGTAGATTCTGGAGTGTCTGTGGTGGTAGAGCGAGATTCTTCGTTGTTTGAGGTAGGAGGACTTGGAAGTGGAGGGTTTGGAGTGGTGGTTTCTGAGGTTCCTGTAGGAGGAGTGGATTCGGATTCCTGGGTGGTTGTGGATGAAGGACGCTCTTCATTGTTGGGTGTAGTTGTGGTATTGGCAGAGTCGGTTTCTGTGCTAGGAAGGCTAAGTGCTCTTCTTGTGCTCGAGCCCGTAGCGCTGGGGCCGGAGGTAGCATTGGTGCTGCTTTGCTGGGCAGGGGAAGGAGTAGCTAGTGCATCGCTAGTATCACCGATCTCAACTACCCTAGACACAGAGCTCGGGGTAGCAGCACGTCGTTCAGCTTGAGCAGGAGTAGCTGGGCCATCGCTTGTCCTCTGGACCCTGGTTGTGCTAACAATGGTGCTTCTGCGTAGTTGCACGTTCGTGCTAGTGGAAGTGTTGACCTGCAAGGTTGTTTCAACACTCCCTCCACGAGCATCCTGCCTCCGTGAAGACAGCAAGCCACTGGACTCCGAGTTCCTCTGGAACCCGTATGCCTCGTTGCGCTCCACCGTAGTAGTCTCAGTCTCGACAGTAGGAGAAGGTGAAGCTCTTCTTCTCGCTTCTTCCTGTCCTCGGGCGTATCCCATAGCCGCACTTCTTCTGACCATGTCTTCAGTCTCCCGTCTAGTGCGCTCTGCGTCTCTCCTCGCCCGCTCTTTCTCCCGCTCCGCTCGCTCTGCCTTACGAATTGCATCCTGCATCTTCCTTTCGAGTTCCGCAAGTCTATTCTCTATGATTCTTGTTTCATCACGCATCCTTGGTGATGGTGACCGCCGAGGCATCGATCTACTCGGCGAGCTCCAAGGAGGAGACCGATGTCCAGCGATGTATTCATCGACTCGAGAGACCCAAGTATCAGTTAGGCCAGCAGCTTGGTTCTGGTGATAATGTCGGCAGAGGACGAGAGGAGCCAACTCCTCCAGTACATGATCAATAGACTGGCCGGCTCTGAGCAAGCGGGTCCCTTGGTCGAGAAGGGAAACTGCATGTCGGCGGTTTCTGGCGTTTGTGGGGTTGCGGCACTGACGGCCCTTTGAGGGCGCCCAGCCAACACAGGGTTGGCTTTCTGGGTAGATTCCGAGAATGTCGGAGAGATGGCGTGTCATTATGTTGTGTGCCGGATGGACAGCAAGGGCAGGCTGGGTATGCAGTAGACAACTAAAGTGGAAGCGCTTGCTCACTGGTTGCGGTTCAGTACGTAGGACACAAGCAGCGCAAAGAACAAAAATCTCTAGCAGATATATAAGATGATGAGTTGAAAGCTTAGAAGGAAAAGTCCATTGATTCCATCCGCCAGACGTTCTAGATGACGCCTTTATACCTCATGGTCCATGGTCCTTATCTCGACATGGAGGGAGGCCATTGTGGCTGTTCACTACACCCTCTCTACCAGCGACGAGGCTGAGCAGCAAGCTAACCGTTGACCCCTGTTTGAGAGAAAGGCTGAGATAGCGACCACGCATGGTAGTTCGAGCGATAGTGCGACTGGTGGTGCACGAGCTACGGGTTTAGTGTGCATTTAGGGTCAGCGTGATTGGTGTTAGATTGGCGTTGGGACGATCAACTAAATATGGCTCACTCCCGGAGGGAAGGAATGAATTGGGCTACTTTTAGTAGTTAGTATTGAGTATTTCAGTACTAGTACTAGTATGGAAGCGGGGGTGGATACCAAAAATACCCACCGCCTTTGGAGTTCCAGTTCCGAGTTGCTGCAACAATGGGATCATCGCGTCATTTTCTGCTCTTTCTTACTTCCCCAAAAAGATCAATTCATTATGTCAGAAATTGTATAAATAATGCCTGGTTCCTGCAACTCGTTCAGGGCATTCACTGTCCCAAATGGCTTCTTTCTCGTTGACCGCTGGTTTGTGGTATTCTTTCCAATCTACTATTTAATACTCTGCCCCTGGCCTGGGTAGCTTTAGCTTGTAGTATATACTATACTATCATATCATTACTATCTCAAGACACCTTCCCCGTCCCTACTTATCTGCCCAGAGGGTATAGTAACCTTCGTACCTTTCTTGACGTGACTTTCAACATACACTGGATGAGCCATGGAACCAAATCGGTATGCTCATTGCTATTTCCCTGGGACTTTCTCCCAACAACGCTTCTTATCTTGTTGTTGCTGACTGTCTTTAGCCCCAAGCGACACCTCTTATCATTACCGGCGGAGATCCGGATCCTTATCTATAAGGCGGTGTTTGATGATAACGACGTTTGTGAAATCCAACGCAGGTCCATTCCTGTCTGGTGCCCGGTCGACAAATGCTGGTATAAAGTCCGGCGACAGTTCATGGCCGACCAGACGAATCGAAATAGCTGGGATGGCTTCTGTTCACATCCGGGTTGTCAAACAAAACAAGGCCAAACAGTCAGTCGTGACATCTACGTCGGCCATGGTCCACTCATAGCTTCCGGGCATTATCCTTGCCCCAAGTCCCTGGAGAGGAATCCGGCGCTTAGTCTCGGCTTCCTTCGCACCTGTCGTCAGGTATACGAAGAGGCAAGACACTTCCCCTATAGTCGAGCCACCTTTTTCACCCAAGAGCTTGGCAGCTTTGCCAACTTCACCTATTCCTTGAAAGCATGGCAGGTGGCCTCCATAGCTCATCTCAAGATACGGATTCCATTGGTGCAGAGCGTAGAGACACATCTGGCCGAATGGAACGAAACGCTTTCTTTAATTAGCCTGGCGTTCCATGGCTTGTCTACTATCTCTGTGGATGTCCACTTCCGCTATGCTGAGCAAACCTGGAGGGACACCTTCTGGGATGGCGGACTTTTAGAATTGGATCGGTTAAAGTTGAAGGGCATGCAACTGGTCATCTACGAGGGGGAAAGGGATCCCAGACAATTCTTCGAGTATTCGGCGGGGACCCTGGCATCTGCACAGCCGAATCAGAAGGCTGCCACTCCCAACCCCATCAGCTTCCAACATGCCCGTGATACCCTTCGACAACGGGACCAGTCGCGCATTGATCCCAACGATACCGGGCGCTTATTTTTCCGCCTCTCGCCCAACGACTTCCCTCTCTATGTATGCAATCTCATCCACTTGCTTCCTCAGCGGCCTCGCACTGAAGCGGAGATCCGGCGCGAGGATAGACATCAGCGGGACTACAATTACCACTACGCCTATCCCGAGGACGACCCTGAACACGTGAACCCAATCTTCGGCTTCCAGTTCAGTGACGCTCTCAAGGGAAACAAGGATGAGATTGCGCGAGGGCTAGATAAGCTGCAACGGTCTCGCAAACGCTTGCAGCAGCAAAAGGCCAAGTCGCCCTTACCTTTGCCCTACAAGCCCAGTCGGAGAGGCGTCTACCCACAAAGTCGGAGGAATAGCCAGGAGTATCAATCCGACCGCAGTGATATGGGCGAGGAGATTGAGCGTCCCGGAGACTGGAGACGCCGTTTGGTTCAGGAAAAGTTTGCACCGTTTATGGAGTCCTTCCCCTTGTCAGCGACCCGAAAATACCCCGGACCCCAGAGCATCTGTTTGAATTGCCCACGAGAGGCCACTGGAGACAGCGAGCATGTGAAATAAAAGTTTGCAAATGGTCTCACTGCATGTACATAGTGAAGCCATATTTCCCTTAATAGATCAGCAATAGTCGTCTGTTCCAAGCAGAGGAACTTGAGAACTCATGAATAGCAAAAAATAACATCCGTATAGTACCATTTACTCTCCTCCAGTCCCCAACCAAGACCAAGCAGCGAAACAGGCAGTCCCCGTGTCCCTGACACTCCTTGCTTGTTGCACAACGAGCAACTTGACACCGTGATGTTGAGCGGTACGTAATGTTGTGGGGGAAAGGGAGGAATGGGGGAATTTCCCGTACGTAATGGCATCTGCGGTGGTTGGATGGATGGATTCGGGATCAGTCATTCGTGATACTTACTTTTACTTACTCACATTTCTTGGGGAAGGTGAAGTGGTCAAAGTGGAAGCAAATTACAGCAGTTGCGGTGGAGAGAAGCCTGGGGCTGGTGGAGCTGCAACCCATTTCAGGCGAGTGTCGTGATTTCTCCCCATTTCTCTTTGTCATCCCAACCGGGTTTAGCCACCCGGTCAACTTAAACCAACCAGTCAGAGAGACTTTTCTCGGCCACGGGGAAAATCAAAACCTTTTAGGTTCATATGACCGCCTTCAATAATTAATTAATTAGTTGAGTTTTTGCCATGAGGGAAGCTCCTCCTCATTACTACTAGCGTAATGCGGGCAGGTCACGGGTCGATGGGGTAAGAAAGGGGGTCTAGATGGATCACAACATCTCCTCTCCCTCTTGCGGGGTATTACGTTATAACCTCGGACGCTGGCGGCTTCTCCATGTCGATCTGCTGAGGTACTTACTTTACTAGTGGGTTCTAGACTAGCCCTGTACAACTTTTGCCTTGAAATTTCGATGCGTTTGAATTGTCTGGGCATTAGCATCATTGCTGCTGGTTAGGATTATATCCCTCAACCTTCTTTTTTCTCATTTTCTTTTCTTTTCTTTTCTTTTTTTTCCCTTTCTGTTTTGCAGGTGGGGCGGTATGGTAATGTTACGGTATTTCCTGCAGCCTTGCGTAACTGGCTCTCATTGCCGGATTGGACTGGCTTTTGTGTAGTTCTCAGTCGGACCCAAGAATGGGTGAAGAAGAAAAAGAAGAAGAAAAAGGGAAAAGAAACCAAGTGGCCCTATCATGACTCAGACCATTGCAACCAGCCAATTGTTCAGACTTTTCTACTTAGTAATTAGTTATTGGTGGCCTTATTAGTCAGGTGCGCAAGGCATTTCCGGGTGCGGCCACCCAATGACCTCAACATGACAGATTCGGGAGATCGACCGGCCTTAATGCGCATCGCCTTAGAATGCTGTCGACTTCAGCTATTGTCTAGTATCCTACCCTGGATAACTGAACGTTGTGAATAATTACTCTGATTCATCCTATCAATCATGGCTACCGCTCTACTCATCACTGGAGCCACTGGTAACCAAGGTGGTGAGGTCATCAATGCTCTGCTGGCGCAGGAGGCAGACGTTGAGATCCTCGCCGTGACCCGCAACCCGCAGTCAGGAACATCGCAGAAGCTTGCCAGAAAGTCTCCCAAAATTAAGCTAGTTCAGGGTGACCTTGATCATCCATCCGAGATCTTCGAAAATGCAAAGAAACTCGCCACTCGGCCCATAACTGGTGTCTTCAGTGTTCAGGTAGTATTCAGCCATGTACCTTTACTTCCTCTTACTTGCAGGATTAATTAACGCAAGATAGAACCCTATGGCAAAAGGTCAAAATGTAGACAAAGAAGAAATCCAAGGGAAAGCCTTGATCGATGAATCCATCAAGCAAGACGTCAGACACTTCGTCTACACCTCCGTCGATCGCGGTGGTGATGCCTCCACCGATAACGCAACCAATATCCCTCATTTCACCAGCAAACACCACATCGAACACCATCTGTTTGAGCAAACTAAGGATGGTTCCATGACCTGGACTGTCCTTCGTCCGGTGTTCTTTTTCGACAACCTTGTCCCCAGCTTCATAGGCAAGGTGCTTGCCACGGCCTGGGATGCCTACCTGCAGGGCAAACCGCTGCAGTGTGTTGCGGTCAGCGATATCGGGGTGTTTGCAGCCAAAGCCTTCCTCGAGCCGCAAAACTACAAGAATCAGTGTATCTCTCTCGCCGGAGATGACCTGACATTTGAACAAATGCAGAAGAAGTTCAAGGCGAAGACGGGGGAGACGTTGCCAACCACATACCGGGTGGTTTGTTACTTATTGATGTGGATGGTCGCTGATCTGCGCATTATGTTCAACTGGTTCTACGATCACGGCTATGGGGCTGATATTCAAGGTCTAAGGAAGACGCACCCTGGACTGAAAAACTTTGAAGCGTGGCTGGAAGAGGACAGCGAATGGGTGAAGCGTTAAGGTGGTCTGACACTATTGCTCTCCATGATTACTTCTGAAAAGTTCCAAATTGGTAACATTGTCACTTGATGTACCAGCACTGTTGTACTACTTCCTACTTGAGCTGCTGCCTGGACTGTACTTTCTATCTATCCGTATGGATACCTAATGTTGAATGATAATCCCTGGGTGGTTGTACAACTCAAGTCCTCATAACCCTCTGGATACGGGAGGTCTAGCCAATCCATCGCTCTTCCTACTTCCCGCGTTTCACCTCATCCCGGACCACTCTGCATCTTGTACTCAAGATACCTCCATGTCACATGTTGTCAGCAGTACCCTTCTCCGACTACTTATTTCCCTCCCTCCCCTCTCTCCCTCTTCATCCTTTTCTGCACTCTTCTCATCTGCGAAATCTCCTCCTTTCATCACTTTCATCAATATTCATCTCTGTCTCCTTATATACATATCCAGTATACTCAATATATAGTGTCTCTCACTTCTCATGTCCTCTATTCTTCTATTCTCACTCCTATCTACCTTCTTCATACCTTCAGCGTTTTTCGTTCAACTTTCTGAATCACCCTACTCAATAGTCCTCTGAGGATGCCTCCTCACCTTCCTACTCAGTTGCATCCATGTCCCCTCACAATTCCATTAGAGAGAACAAAGACCAACTATTTCCTTTATTTCAATCTATATTGACCAGCCCGAAGAACATATGCTCATGGACGTGGGTTCATCCTGTAAAAAATGGGGTGGAGACCGTCACACGACGGGGCTGTCAACTGTCGTATGAGGAATACGACGATTCGGCTCTGCACGCAAAGGGATAAACTCGGAATCCACTGCTGATGAAGTCAGTGGTAATCCCTCTCTTATGGATTTTGGTCTTGTCGTGGTTCTATCTGCCACACGTGATGGGGTGTATTCTATGGACGCTGGAGAACTGGGAAGGATATCGAGTGGAGTTAGTACCTCCTTCCTTAAGTTGTCCAATATCGAGGCCATCCTTGCTAATGATTCTGTCTCGAAGCTGATAGATGGCTGGATATACATGAGCTGGACCACAACCCGACTACTATACAGAGATATCCGAATCGAATTGGATCATGAGGCTACTATACCATCGAAAGACCACTGCAGTCACAATGGACTGCACGCGGTTTGAACAACTCATAGAAAAGAAACTGCATCACCACTCGTTCGACAGTTTGCTTTAGTGCGAGAGGGGCCGTGCTCGAAACGGACACTGGCGATACAATCTTGTCACTTAGTGCACCCCATCCACAATCATGAGTGATGCGGTGAACGAGGACGATGCTCGTGCATAAAGAGGATCCTGAAGAGAACTGCCTGATACACTACACGTACCCCTTGAACATCACTTCCTTAATGCTGGTATTCCAAGATATTACGGGTTTACTTGCTATCAATTGGCCTGGCTCAGATGACTCGACGGATGACCGAAGCAATATACATCGAAAGCATGACCAGCTACAGCCAATCTGTCTGTTCGTGGTCAATGCCCATGCGGCGTATACGCTCGTTGGATGGATGGATGAGATGATCATTGCAATTCAATTTCGTGATGACGAAGACAGCCAGCCGTGGGGAGAGCTTCTACAGAGCTTCTCCATACCTCTTCTAGTGTGTCTGCTATCAGTGATGGAAAAAGTTGCAAAACTACGTCGGAAGAGATCCGAAAGACAGTTGTGAAATGACCGAAATCTACAGACGTGATGCCCCCGAAAGCCAAGATCAAAGGCACTGGCGTTACGAAGAGAAAAAGGCGATATTTCCAGGACATCGGCAGACCTTCGAGGGTATTGATCGGATATGCGCGGTCTGAAGCCTATTAATGACTCGAAGCAGAGACCGACATTCAATCAGTTGCTGTCCGTTTACCGGAGGCCTTGTGGGAGCAACAACTTTGCAACCTGCCGGATTGAACTCCCAATTGATGTGGAGACGATCTGGAGAGTATCGATCAACCCATGGACGATATACCATCCTCGAATTCGACTGACTCAATGAAGCCCACACCACCTATGAGCATTACTTCAAAGCTGCCCCAAGCCTCCTCTCCGTCCTATCAGATCAGATGCACCGACCTAAATTCACCAAAAACCCTAATGAACGAAAGCTATACGCAAGGCACAAACGAGGATGCGAGATATAGTCTGGGCAAAATGTCCACAACCCTGCTTTGCCGTACAACCAGTCACCAGAAGAAAGCTTGGAGTCATCTGAGGAGAACAACCCCCGATGTACTCTCAGCAGCACCCTTTCATTCCATCCACACTACACCTCACGTCGTTCACCCGTGCACGCTAGTTCCTTTCCTATGCATCTTTCCACATACACTATCGAGAGCCTATATCCATCAATAATCAAGTACGAAGACCATCCAACAGGCAATATGGGAGTTCATGGAGAACAAGCTCTACTATATCACACATCCATTCCACGTCAACAGTGTCCACACCACCTTATCGTGTTGCTTCAGCATCTTTAAACCCGCGTGACAGACAAAACACCACCAAGAACAGTCTTGTAAAACTGTTATACATTGTCTTAAACGTACGTACTTACTGCAATCCCTGCTTTCTCGCGGTGCAACCCAAAAACTGACCACCAAAATCCGCAGCCTCGTACGACATGGTGAGAGCTAGCAGGCTACGTTAATTGTATCAAGCGGAGTATTGATTGAATGCAATATATGAGATACTTAAGATAATAGAAAGGGACTTTTCTTTTTCATACCCTCTCTTTTCTTTTCTCCACGACATCGACATCATTGTAATGGCAATGATGAGTGAGGGTATTATATTGCAAGAACTATAGAAATATTTAACACATCCATTGTCCCATCCATCTTGTCTCTGAGTACCTTGAAGGTGTTGTTTTCCCACCATGAACGAACGAACGTTTCTTGTTGTGTCAACTACCTGATGTATTAAATGGTTTGCATCGTCTCACCACGCCTGAATCAATTGTAGATCAGTAGTAAACTTTCCGAGACACAACCTAGTGTATAACAATCATTCAGCCAGTATTTTCATACTGAGTTTAGTATGGAGTTCACTCCTCGTGAAGTTGATCTTTGAGGTAAATAAAGTGCATGATGCATGTGATTGATTGATTGATTGATAGTAACAATCATTTAAGCAGTTCCAACTCAAAGCCATGCATGCTCTGCAATGCATATGTAGTATAGATAGATAAATAAATGATGAAACGACATTCTAGTAACCCCAATCGACGTGTGTAAGTATAATATGATGTGGTTTAACGAATAACCCGAGACCCCTTCACCCGCTAAAATAGCAATAGCAATGGCAGCATGGACCATCAATTAGCGGATGTGAAAACCAGTACTACCCTCTAGGGGGTAAGTTGCCCCGCTCCAAATAAGGCAGGAAAAAGAAAAAGCAGGAAAATGCAGTGAGCGGCTAATATAACGCGAAACACCAACGTAGCTTCAAAATATACCCAAAACCGTGGTAATTTGAGGGAAAGACAGTTTCTATAACAGTTAAACAACGACTCCTCGCCGTCTCCAATACCTCCACGCAATTAACCAAGCCCCGATAGCTATCCAGACGCTTACCGTACATCCCACGGCCCAGAACCCAAAGCACCTCCAGCCATGACATTGGCCGTCATTCGTGCCGTTTCCGTCGTCCATGGCGTCCTGGTATCCTTGCGAATACACTAAACCCCAAACGGCTGCTCCAGCGGCTGGGACCATTGCAACGATACCCCAGTTGGTGGCGAAGTTCTCGACGCCCCAGACGACGGAGATGATAATGGGAACGAGAGAGAAGGCGCTGCCGTAGCCGAGACCGATCAGGGCCGTGGTGAGGTGGGTCAAGCCGGGGTATTGAAGGGGGATCGGGGAGGAGAGAAGGAGGTAGCCGATGGAGAGAAGGAAGGCGGAGGGGAGGAGGAATGCAAGGCGGGTGAAGGTGGTGCGGTTGGTCGCCGATGTGACGGACGCAGGGCGACTACTTTCTAAAGGACCGGGGAAGAGATGGGTTGCTGGCGGGGCGAAAAGATCGGAGAGCGAGCCGGTGAGAAGTCGGGCAATGGTGGAGGTCAGCGCGATGGTGCTGACATGGGTTGATGGTAGGCCTGCAGGTGACGAGGCGTTTGTAATATTTGATACGGGAGTCAGGGATTGGACAATAGTGCCCAGCTAGAGAGCAACTCAGTCAGCTTAAGACAACACAGTATATTAGACGCAACATACGTTATTGATATATGCCTCTCCTGGTCCAGTGACCAGGAAGAAGCCAATCGCAAGCCACCACATTGACTTGTCCTGGAGGAAGATCCTCGTCTCATAGTTCAGCAGCCAGTTCTTCTTCCGACGCTCTTCTTCCTCCCTTTCCTTCTCAAGTCTTGCTGCTTCTCGCTCCTCTTCTGAGAGTGTCAGAGTTTGGTCCCCATCGGATCCGGTGCCGTCGTCGGCTTGCGAAAACGTTCCATAAGCAGCCCTAACTTCGTTCCTGGGCCGGAAGAATTCGCTCTCTTCAAGAAGGCCACTGCGCTCCAATTCCTCTACTGCCTCGTCGATGTACTTGTCTTCATTCTCATCCACGATCCTGAGGGCAAAGGTGCCGATCACACCAATGCAGAACAACAGGATCGCGAGGAATAAGAAGTACTTGTACACGTTGACATCGCCACGAGCACCATCTTCCAGTCGGTCACACAGGAAGTACGTTCCCACCTGGCTCTGCCACATGCCACTAAGGCCAAATCCCGCGATAGGAACAGCAAGCATAATGCCCTTATGCTTACCCCTGCCAAAGTTCTTGGCACATGTTGCGACCGCAGCCAAGTACATACAACTTGTAGCAACGCCAATAGCAATGAAAGCCACGATCATCACCCAAAACGGCCAGCCCTCGCCACCTGCATCAGGAGGCGGTCCACTCTTAAAGGCGAGTGCAGCCAGAAGGTAGCCAGCCCCAAACACGAAACCAGAGAATAAAGCCAGCGGAGATGGGCTGTACCGATCGCAGAGATATCCAAAAAGCGGAACAGGTAGGTACATCGAGACTTCTGCGGCGATCGCAACAGCATTGACACGGAGTTGAGTGTAGTGGAGGCGAGTGAGCAACAGGGGTCCGTATAGCGAGAATGCGGTAATGCTACCAGCTCCAAGACTGATGACCACAATTCCGATTAGCCACTTAACCAACGAGGATGTGATCAGCGCGTCCTACACGCACAAGAGATCTTACCAGCTGATAACGCCCCAAGCAAAACTGCTAACCCGCACCACTTCCTTAGCCATTTTCTTTCTATCCCTTTCTAAGATCTCGTCGACAACATCATTTAGGAGACCATCGTCATTGTTGGTGGCCGATAAACATGACCCTGCCCGTGACCGTAGGTGTCCTCGCTGCTGCTCATCCGCCTCAGCATCTGCATCATCTAGTAACGGGCGATGAGCATCGAAGTCCCGCTTGTCGATAGCTGGGTCTTGCTTATCACGGGATGGCGTCATAGTGTCTCCTTTTGAATAGTGATAGCGCGATCTGGATGAGAACGACTTTTTCACAGATTATAAATCCTTCGAGGGTATGAAGCGGGCAATAGCTGCCTGGGTAACGTGTTTCGGGTCCGACCAGGGGAAAGATAACAGTGTGCCTGGCAAGATGGGCCTGCCTGTGAGTTCTCCGCAAACTACTCCTCCGCAAACGGAAATCAGAAAGCAGCAAACCAGAAAGATGAATCAACGCGAGTATAAGGGAGAGACAGAAGAACCATAGGCCTTCAACACATCCAATAGGACCTCCCAGACATCGAAACTGGGAACCAGCAAACCCCTGAGAAGCGTGAGGAGAAGGGAATGCGGAGATGGGCTGCTGACTGAGTGACTGACGAGGCGATGAGCCAAGCTGCGATTAGATAATAAGCCGTGAGGCGATAACCACACCGCTTATCGCCGCTATCACGTGGCTTGATGCCTGAAGGCCTTGGGCAGCACACATACACTGTAGCATCGTTATGCTGGTTTGTCACTTTGCAGTCTACGGCTGAATTCCTATTGATCATTATAGGTATTCGATTCTCCTGTCCCGGTCTAAGCTCAGCGCCTATAGGTATGTACACACAAACACAACTACCGAACAACACTCTGTGGAAAAAAGCTGGGAAAAGCACGGATTAAAAAGTCCCCGGGTATCGGACCAGTCCCCAGGAGGTATAATCAGTAACACATGTCCGAGAAAGAATAAAAAGCGTGAAGAAAGCAAGACCGGCACGCCCTTGCGGGGGGCAGGCCAAATCAAAATAAAAAAAAAAAAGAAAATCAGTTTCATACACGCCATGAGAATGTAGTGGCCCCCCAAGCAGAGACCTTCTATTATGCGCCCGGCACGGATAGTAAGGTGTCTGTGGTGAGCATCATGCCATGATCGTTCGTCAATATCGTAATGTATGTTGCCGAAAAACAAGTTGTAATGTCACCCATCTACCCCCGTCATCGCAATCGGTTAACATTATTCAGCGTGGGTATAGCGATGGCACCGTGAGATGGGAAGGGCCAAAGCCAGCTGTGTTTTGGTACGCAAGTTTGATGCCACATGCCGTGAATGCAAGAAGAACTTGCCATGTGGACATTAGGGAAAAAGCAACCCCGGTTCCTCCGGCTCGAAAGCCCGAGGATCGAAAAGAAGGAGTGATGGTGGGGGTAAAACAGAATTTAAAAGGCCCACCGAGTGCCGACGATCAAAGATCGAAGAAACCCGGTTCTAGAAGCTAACCTCGCCAGGGTCAGTCTCCAGTACATTCTCGTCCCAATAGCGCTGAGAGGAATCATCGCGGCTGGCGTGCTGGGAGCCAAGCGCAATCGCTTCCCCTTCGCCTCTTTCAACGTAATCGTCTTCGGTGATCTGTTTCAAGATGCGCTGGAAGTACATCCTAAGGGTTCGTAGGCCCCGAAGATAGCCACGATCAATATCATCTGGATGCTGCGGAGGGCAGGGAGCATCAGGCGATATTTCATCCTCGCCCGTAACGCAATTAGCAAAATCAACTATCTTCAACTGCACGTCCGAGTACCCATCATCTGAAACCTGGCGTTGTAGAGTGTCTCGCATATTGGCCGACCCGGAGGGGCCATTGTTTTGAGATGTTTTGTCGAGATTATGGGGGTCTCCATCGTAAAGAATCAGAAGACTGCTGGCATACAAGCGATAGCGCTTGAGCTTCCGAATCATGTTTTCCAGCTTGGCCAGCTTTTCGAGAATGGCGGGTATCTTTTTCGCCACACTTCTGTAACTCGCACCATCGTAAAGAAAGCGAGTAAGAGCATCCTGGAATTCACGCCCCGATTTCAAGTCTCGTCCAAAGTATTTGTCTTCGAAGGAGTACTCTTGCTTTTTAACATTCCACGATTGCATGCCGCATAGACGAACGCCTAATTGCTGGGACGTCGTTGACTGGCACTTGCGTCTCTGTGACTTGCGTTTCTTCTCATTGGCCTCGATTCCATACTGGCGAGTCCCCATCTTGAGGTCTAAGACACATGGTTTGTTCATGCCCGCAGTAAGATCTTCCAGCAATAGAAAGAATTGCACTCGATCGTCTTTCCTGGTCTGGGCCTCTTTGGGGTTAGAAGGAAGTTGCGCATCATCGACATGATTGGTGCTGGGTCGGACTGGAGACCGGGAAAGGACATTGTTACCCACACGGCCATCAAGCTGCACAGGGTCCGCTCCTGGAACTTTGGGGGCTACTGGGATTGAAGAATTCGTGGCAGGATGGGGTGGTGGAGGGACCGGATTATCGCCCTCCATTGAGAATATCCCGTCTTCCTTATCACCCCCGTAACCTTCATCATCAAAGAACAGCAGATCGCCTCCCGGCTGCCCAGAAGTCATGCTTCCCCGTCTTTGCAACCCGCTCCCAGATCGGCGCCGCCTCACCTGCCGAGTCCTGGATAACGAGCTGGAACGTTGGGGAGACTCTTCGGTCCGCACTTTCTCGAGACGATTATGGCCCGCATCCAGCGCTGTCGATGCTGAAGATGACAGACCCGGTCCGTCACTTGTCTGCCTATTAATATCGATTGCCCCGGACTGTGTGGAGTCAGGTTCTTCAGGTATAGTTCTGCGGCTATTGGCCGTATGGTCTTCCGATAAATTGGCCCTCCGCCGGATTTCAATGCCATCTGATGATGTCCTCGGTAAATTGAGATGGCCTCGAGCATGGCGACGGTGATGGTGCACGGCAGGTGGACTGAAGACTTCACGCAGAACTTGCTCTTGCAGCTTCCTGTTCACTGTGGTGGCACCCCATTGCTTTTTCTTCAGGGTCTGTGACCCATCCAGAAGGCAGCTCTGAGCCTCTTCGTCTCGCAACTGCCCGAAATCCCCGGGGAAGCGCCTATTAGCTGATAAGGAACCGTCAGCAGTCCTTGGGCGCTGGCCGCGGGAGAAAAGATCGGCTGGGATTATATGACGATTGTTCTCGAGAATGACTTGGGGAATTATGCCGGTCACCTGCTTCTGGCTGAAGATGCGTTGCGGTTCGGCGTCATTCTTAGTAGGGCTGCGGGCATCTGCGGCGGCCACTCCATCATTGTCCGCATTGTTAGTAGAATGGATCGCATTGCTACTGTCGGGGCGTTCCCTGTGGCTCGCTGGGGTCTTCGATCGCTTGGGAGTTTTCGAAAAGGTGACATTCAGAACGCCAATGTATCTGGAGGACAAGTTAGACGAAATCCTGACTGAACCAGCCCTGCTGGCAAACTGCTTCACTGCCATACGTACCTAGGCAGAAACATCAGCATCTCAGGATGCCTGCGCTCGATGCGCTCATAAAACTCGTTTTCCCGGTTGTTGAGTTGCTTGCAAACAGCGCGACGGGAAAACCGAAAAACGGTTGTATGGCCCCCAACCTGATGGCGATAAGGCTTCAACTCCACAGCCCCAAGCGGACCAGCCGGTTCATGCTTGTGACGCGGACGGGTCAAACGGGAGCGCTGAGTCGGGGTGGCCGTCGGCGTCACCTCAGCCTCATCCGTCACGCTGGACTCTTCATCACGAACAGACATGCCGCTCTCGTCGGCAGACGCGGGTTCGGACTCTGTTGAATATTCAGCAGGGCGCTCGGGTATGGAACGAAGAGACTCTTCATTAAGTTTGTCTATGGGAGCATCCTGCCTGCCTTGCAGGTCGCCGTGTAGGATTCTACTATCTTTCTTAGATCGAAGGGATATGTCCACATGATTAGCTTCTTGCTCCTCAGGAACGACTTGTCTCTTTGGCACCAAAACGTGACTACTCTGCGCTGTCGAGATACCAACGGGTTCCACGCTATCTTGGCCATCTGTAAAAGGTTGAACCTGATCGACTTCCTCAGAGAGAGTGACGCGCTCGTGTGGGAAATAGACAGCAGACGAAATTTGCTCATCTTCCTCTTCCTCAAACTGCCCCGAGCCACGGCGTTGCTCTCTGCTCGCGTCCGATGGAGAAAGACGTGACTCGACATGGTCATGCAATTCAGGTGCCTTGGAGAAGTAATCTCGGTTTCTCTCCGCATATTGGGTTGGGATGCTCCGTGAAAACGAGGTGCCATGACCTCCCCCGGGAGTGAGATGGAAGTTGCGAATCTCCTCGAGCAAACTGCGAGGTAAGGCCCTAGGCTGGGATTTAACCACATTGTCCGTTGGCATCTGCGGTCCAGTTTCGCTTTCGGCGCCTGGCGTGAACAGAGGAGCGTCAGCAATAGACAGATGTGTAAGGCTCTTGGAACCTGTCAACCCCGTATCCTCAGGCACGGGCGGGACGTGCAAATTCGAGTCACGGCGTTCGCCAGAGTAGCGAGGTTCTGAATGAGCCGTCAATTGCTGCTTGTCGTGTGGTTCTGGCAGCTCATCGAGTCGACCCGCGCGCTCTTCCTTGCGTTTACGATCGGGTGATGTGGTATTCTCTTTGAACAGGCCCAAGTAGTGGCTTGACTTGCGGCTGCGTACATGAGAGGTCGGCTCTGCATTGGCTAGATTTGCTTCGATAGACTGCTCTACTCTGGCCCGGCGGCCCCGACTCGAGCTTCGCTCGGGTTTCATCACGCGTGCGCCGTCCTGAATTTGTTGTCCGGACCATGGCTGAGAAATGACTTCGATGTTGGTAGCCGGAGATTTTTTGGTAGGCGAGCGTGTTGCAGCATGGGACGTCGCCAAGGAAGCATCGTTGAGAGAAGCGGAAAGAAGACTGCGATGAGGCGATGGATCCTCCGCGATGGCAGACTTCGTCGCAGCATCGTCCGGCGCGAATTTGCGAAGATGTTGCAGGCTCTCCCACACTGATGTATGCGAACCCCGTCTTGGCAACTGGGAACGCTTCCCCAAGGTCGCATCAGAGTCCACCGGCAAGAGGGGAGTAGAATGCGGGACTGCCGATGGAAGCAACGAGGGAGAGCCTAATGAATGCTTCCTGCGAACGTCAACTTCCATGTGGGAAGGGCCGACGTGAGTAGGACGGGGAGGGAGGACCTTGTGAGGGGAAATCGGAGAAGGAGTGGAAGAAACATCTTCGAGGGGAGGTATCAGGCTAGCGGGTGGCTCATTGTGCACATCTTGCACGGGCGCAATTTGCGGTGTGACGGCGGATTCGGTATCAGAAGGGAGGTAATGGGTTGCAAAAATGCTATCTCTCTCGGACAGCTGAGGGCTATGCGATCGGTCTGGGCGGGAGAGCCGTTCCACAGGGACGGTAGTAGGCCTTTTTAGAGCAAAGGTCGAAACAGGCGTGGCCCATTGACGAGCCGTGGGGGATTCAGCGCGGGATGGGGAGGGAACTTGCTGAACGACATCGTCGTGGATGAGCTGGCTCCGAGCGTCGTGGTGGCGCTGCTGCTTGTCGTGAAGGAGTTCAGGCCCGTCGGAGCAATCATGTTGGGCAGACGCGGCAGGTGTCACCAGGGGTCCTGACCAGGTATTCTCAGTCGCAGATGGAGGCCTTGACATGGGGAGGACATTGGTCGGAGCTGCAGGAAGGAGGACAGGGTCGAAAGGAGCCGAGAAGGGAAGAAGCGTTGTTAGGCTGAAGGTTACGGGTTGGGTGGTTGTTTCACCGAGGAAGGCGGAAATAGGAAAAGGGCAGAGGCGGATCTGGCGTCACTGGCAATAGAAACTCAGAAAACCGGGACAATCGAGAAGATCAGGGAACATCAGCCACGTTCCGGGGCAAGGGCATCTTACAGGCTGGAAATTAGTTGCAGGGCCGTGGGGGGGTGGATGGAAAGAGCAGGGGAGCTGAGAACCTCTCCAGAAGGCTTAGACAAGACAGGTTAAATTCGAGGTGTTATCGTGGTTGGTAAAGGATGATCGGGGAACGGAGGCTGGAACTAGTGCGTGGTGAGCAGCGGTACTAGTAGCTTTGGGTTGGGGGTGTGGGCAGTGAGGATCGTAGTATTCCCGGCAATTGATAGGGAGAACAGAGAAAGAGAGAGCACAAACTCCCGGGAAAAGAATAATAGTTTCTTCAGTAAGTAAGCAGGAGGTATCTTACATTCCGTCAACCGGCAGTAGTAGCAGCAGTAGTGTCCTTTTTTTCCCCCAAATAGCAGGCAGCAGGATGGTTCTAGTGGAAAGGGAAGAAGAAGGAACTAAAGGAAGAAGAAGCAGTTTGGCTCACCGCGGAAGAAATGACGCGGATCCTCGTCACCGCCTTTGGGTGGAGCCTCTCCCCCGTTCGAGCAAATTTGGGGAAAGTCAAATCTTCCTCCCTTTTTTACCCTGTTCTATGAAGTAGATAGATACGGAGAAGATAGATAGCACACTACAGAAGGTAGTAGAAGAGTGGACTCTTGTTCTGCCTCACCCAAATATGTTTGCTGTACCACTAGTCCAGATATGGAGTCTGTTTGTCCAGATGTCTATTTAGTACCGACTTTCACACAAAGAACCCTCTTTCTAGAACTCTCAGCCACTGATGATCCTCCCCGAAGCCAAGTCCAAGGCACTGGAACTCTGTTCGAGCCCAAGTCACCGAGTCGTTCATAGTAACCCCATGAGAGCATTATTTGAGCCAATGGCGACTTACAGATCCGAGTAACCGATACGTAAAATCAACAGTGACAATGGCTTTTCTCGTCGTCCAAAGGGTGAGAAGCCCCGGTCATTTATCGGATCCTTCCCTCCTTGACCAGATTCGAAAGTAAAAGTGACCTAGGTCATTCCCAAACTCATGCCCCGGTGGTCCCGTGGATGAAACACCCTGCGTCTGATAGTCCGGCATACCACATCCGGTGCTGAAGCATTCTGACTGAATCACCTTATTGATCCAGTAGAAATGGTACAGACCAGGTCAAAGGTTCAGACAATTCCAATGACTGGAAAGTCCCCCTTGGCACATGGGCGACTATTGAGACTGGTTCGCATGTGACGTGCTTGCGCACTATTCTAGGAGAAATCCCTTGCACAGCATGGTGGACGCGGAACAAATCACCATCCACAGGCGCCTTCGGGGAACTCGGAATGCAGACTACCGCCCTGCACGGAACATGGCTGGCTGGATAGGTTTCTCCCAATTCCCTCGCTCAACAATTGCAGCGACAGACACTTGGATTGATCCGACAAACAAATACTGTATATGAGACCGTGGAAATAGAACTCGGAACGGGTCAACCCAAATTGGGAACTGTGGCTTGCATCTGAAAGCTAATCCCGAAGTTGATCTGTAACCTCAAAAGATGAGGGTTTGCTTTTTCTTTTCTTTTCTTTCCGAGTGAGGAACCAGGACCAATTCCCCTTAGAAGGTTCGAAGATTCGACGACCTTGCATAGGCGACTATTCACACTGAAGTGTCCTTGTTTGCGGCGAGGCTAGTACTATTGATTTTGGTGCCCCGGTGGGGTCCGCGATCTGGGAATTCCACTAATGGAGGCCTCTAGGCCGATCCGAGGGAACTACTAGAGATTAGAGTGCATTTTACTCCGTACTCCGGAGATAGACGGTCGCTCGATAAGACACCTCGAGATAACCTGCTAGATAGATAACGACCTCCTTTTGTGGCATTCTGACCCATGTGGCTGGTTTGTATTGGCGGATGATTGATCAACAAAGCACGGGGGGAAATGATTGTTTTGGTTTGATAAACCCTCAGGAACCTCCGGGAACACCCTGTCTGAAGGGGAAGAGAGACAATTACTACCGGTGGTCGAAAGTAGTACGTAGTAGTCTTCAATAGCATCCACAAGAGATCCCAACTACCGAGTGAACAACATTCCCGCACTTATCAATTTCCCCCCAATTGAAGGCCCACTCCCGCATAACCCCGTTCCAGTGGGATGGACCAATGGTTGGTCAACGTGATCGGCTTGTTGGTTATTGGCAACCGTTCCCTGCCCCATTGATAAGGCGCCCAAACGGCCAGATCCTCCAGTGCCTTAAAGCCTAAGCCGTGAACTCCATCCCTGTCGGTCCTTCACAACCTCATTTAGGTCTTGTTTGCAATTCCCGTGTTCCCTTTCTCACCGTGTCTGCTGCGTACAATCCACACTATTTCCTGATTTTCTCGCTATCAGTACTATGTAATAGGTCTCCACCTTCTGTCCCTCCCTGAAATCCTATTTGACTCCCTAGTATCCTTTCTATCTACCTACCTCATGCCCCTTGGTCAATTTGATAGATATATCCGCTACTGCTGCCAAATATGACGTGTATCGCTTGGTTTTAGGGATCATCCTCGTCAATCCCGTTTTTTCTAGGCAAGGGCAAAAAAAGAATTTCCATCAGGGTCACCAGATCAGGTTTTATGTCCCGTTGAGACTCACATTCCTCAAATCGAGCCACCATGCCTGGATTGATTCCGTGCTGGCCGGCGTCTAGCCAAGACAAGCTGCACCTCGGTGAACCACCATCGAGTATTGCGCAATTTGTGATGGTTGTTTGGCTAACTGCCTTCCGAGGGCTTCGGTGTGAAACACAGCGTGAAATATCCTTAGAGTAGCACGTAATCGGCGACGAAGATACACGCTATGGCAGTTACTTGGGTAGTACGAACATCTCGATATTGACTAATGCCTGAGCACTCGTGCGAGTATAACATATTCTGGTCTGGATTTGACTTGAAAGACCAACAAGAGAATATCTAATCGATAGGGAAACTAAAAAGCGCTCCTTCCAATCAATAGTAAGAACACTGACACCAATCCATGTCAAGTACTTACTAGTAATCCTTCACTCCAACGGCTGGACATCCAACAAGTAGAAGTCGCCTCGCCCAGTTCATCCCCGCCTAGCAATGCCGAGCCTGACTCAAATTAGCCAAACATAGTATATATAAATACTCGGAGCTCTCGGGTTTGAGTTTCCCTTTCTTGGCATGTAGGGCCTTGCCCAGCAGGCACCAGTGTTCCGGCATCTTCATTCCACCCCCTGAGTAGTAGAACATTACTAACAGATATTAGAGATCAGTTGCGAAGGGGCCTGGTCACTGACCAAGCAACACTTATTCTCATGTAGCCTCAGTCAGGTGGAGATGGCTCAGGAGTATTAGCAACGTGCAGCACACCAGTTAATCTGAGCTATTATACGTTCATAATACTTCATTAGTATCCGTTCAGTTCATAAACTCAAACTAACCGTTTTTATTGGAATATCCTCATGGACTCTGATCTGGCACTCACTCTATCAGAAACGACTTTTGATACTAGTTCGAGGTGGTGACTCGATATTTACTGAATGAATGTTGCTTGCTGGGAAGTACAAAGCTATAGGATACTCGTGGTCGATATTGAGCACAGAACTATCATATAGTAGTACTAAATCTAATCAGGAATTATTCGGCCAGTGGAATGAGACTACTACTACTTCAATTCGACATCCTATGAACTATCGGTTTTTGTTCGTGAACGAGGATTTTCAGTCAATCATTCCACTGCGGGATACATCCATACAGCCCTTTTATGATAACTATACAAAACCCTTCGTCATCTGAAGCAGAGCGAGGATTCTGGCTACAAAGTAGTATGTCTAGATCTACTAGCTCACTGCACATCAAACGACAATAGAACACCCCCAGGAAAAAGTTGCAAGCCACAGAAGATAGATACAATGGCATCTCTGCCCACTATCTCCACCATGTTGTTACGTGTGCTTGTGGAAGATCGTATCTCATTAACACATATTCCCGATCAGAGACGCGGTAAAGTGATTGTGCATATGATCAGAATAATATCCTTCAGCCGTCTGGATTAGACCACTTTGCCAAATGCCTAGTACTGTTACAGTGAGCTTAAACCAGATATATAGCTAGATATACGGGTCTGTATACTGGAAACAGTCTATAAAATACAGCTCTACTGAGCAGATATCTACGATCATAGTAACCAGGAGGGTCTTACCTCGCTATTTATGCATTCAGGAATACATGCAGAAAGGCTGGTATATATTCCTGTGTTTGGTTTACTAAGCTTCTCATTGAACTCTGAAGATATCGGGAGAGCGAAGAATTACTGTAGCTTAGTTTTATTATCTGAGGCATTACATACGAAAAGGTCGGGTACAGAAAGGGAGTAGTATATCAGAAATGTTAATATAACAGACTAGTCTATGTATAACTTGCCCAGAATGCGCAAGCAAGCTTACGACAATTAGCGATACGCACTCTTTTGAATGCACCTCCGCCTTTGGGTCCGAAAAAGGTCAATTAATCCAAGTGCAAGGGATTCGATTTCCCCCCCCCCCCCGTTGATCACTAGAGTTACAGGCTTAGAGGTCTGTAGTTGGCTGACTGATAAACAGGCTCAAAAACAGTTCAAAAAGATGGAATAATCGAAATGAATAAGCTGGAATTAGAAATATCAGACGAGAATCTGGCTCTGGCTCTGTCTTCCAAAACTGCTGGATCAACCAGACGCATAAATGGTCAGGAACAAAGGTGAAAGAAGAACAGGTATGAGATACTTAGATGCTATTGTTCCACCCTATGAAGCATACTAATTAGCGATTTGTCTTTTAGTCATGCACTTTACGTTTTGCAATTGCTTCCTTCCCATCAACCGTTACCGTTCCATAGGGATTGTTCAACGAGTCAAGAATTAACCACCCATCACCACCCATGAGTGTCAAATTGAAAACGGATAACAAAAAGGTAGTAAAAAGCTGCTTCAAGTAAGAGCATGATATAGGCACCTTTGAATAAAGCAACTAAAGCTTAGCCTCTCGTGCATCGTTCAACTTAGCCGGCAAGAGTCTTCTAAGAATCTTGCCAGTCGGTGTTTTGGGCAAGGTCTGAAGATGGAAAACACCTCCTCTGAGCTTCTTATACCCTGCCAGTTGGCCGTCCATCCAAGAGCGGATTTCATCAAGGACTTTCTGTTTCTCGGGGCTTGGCAGCTCCGCCGTCTCTGGTGAGAGACTCACATATGCGAGGGGAACTTCCGTCACTTGTGCATCGTCGTAAACTGCACAGACTGCAGCATCGGCCACATTAGGATGACGCAGAAGCATGTCTTCGAGCTCTGAAGGTGCGATTTGGAACCTAGAAAGATCGGGTTAGCCAAGGGCTGAATATTGCCAATGAAGATTTCTAACTCACCCTTTGTATTTGATCATCTGAATACTCTCGTTTAGCTCCATGTATCCATGGTGAGAAAAGAAAAGACATACCTCTTTAAGACGGTCAGTAACCCAGAAATTTTGGTTCTCGTCCAGCTTCAAGATATCTCCTGATTTGATCCATCCGTCATCGGAGAAAGTGCGCTTTGTTGCTTCACTGTCATTGACGTAGCCCCTGTAGAAAGATTAACCACATTCATGCTTGCAAGTTTGAACAGTTGACAGAGTCTCATACATCATAACAACTGGACCGCGGAGCCAAAGTTCGCCTTCCTCACCAAGAGGGACATCCTTGTTTGTCTTTGGGTCGACAAGACGAGCTTCCCTGTTATGGCATCAGCAAAAGTAATGGCTGCATAGAGAGTCAATTATCACAGCTTACATTCCTGCAAATAACTTGCCAACACACCCGAAGGCCCTCTCGTCTTCATCGATTTCATGGATTACTCCCCCGGAACATTCTGTGAGTCCATACCCTTGTACTTGATGTTAACAAACTATTATCGAAACACGAAATATCAACACCTACCTTGACAGATTCTGGTGTGTGGAAAACGCTTCTTGAGAAGTTGCTGCACCGATTTCTAGCGAGGACATACAGTGAGTATCACACACAAGCTACAAGATATCAAGCTCAAGGTTTTACCTTCAATGGGGCAGCAGAAATAACAATCCGCTGCAAAGAGGCTAAGTCATATTTCTGAGCAATGGGCGAGGCGGCAAGACCAAGAGCTACTGGGGGCACAATATGAAGATCTGTAACCTTTAGTTCGCTCGACTTGCGACAAAAAGATTCCAAGTCGAAAGCCGCGAGGCCGCAATAATGGGCTCCAACCCACATGCCAGCCAGAACCGCTATTGTCAGACCATAAACGTGACAGTCTAGATTTTGAATGTATCAGTAGACCCGGAAGGACAAAGTTCCAGGAAGAAGGGGGACTTACATGGTGCGAAAAAGACTTCGCAAACAGCTGAATTGACTCTGACAGGCATGGAGGCACGCATCATGATGCTGTTCATGACAAGGTTGTAGTGGGAGAGTTGCACACCCTTCATTTTTCCAGTTGTTCCAGAGGAAAAGCAGATAGTACTGGGGACATCTTTGGAGTTCTTCCCTTGGAGATTATATGGGGGAAGGGCCTGCGAATCTCCTTCGCCAGTAACATCTTCCGGAAACTGCGGCAAATTTTCCACCTTGCAACGAACAGTCAAAACCTTAATGTCAGCCAATGACAGAGAGGCCAAAGCATCCTGAACAGTGCCAAGCTTCTCCCCAATAGTGACTACATGTGTAGGCATCACAATCTGGAGAACATGCGATATGTCTTGGTGTGTTGCCGCTGTATTCAAAGGCCTATCGGAATCTTAACCCTAGTTCCCCATTATGCGACCTGACATCTACTTACGCGAAAATAGCACCTGTCCACCATGTGGCATGCGCAAGGAGAACAAAAGTATTCTGCGATTCCAGTTAAACTGAATACTAGATAGACGCATATGGATCTCTTACGGAATTGTTAACAAGTGCAAGTAAGGTGTTTCCGGGTTGTAGGCCCAGCCTCTTCTGTAAGCCCCAAGCAGCACGAGCAGCTTGAGAGCGAAGCCCACCATACGTGAGAGCTTCATCGGAAAATGTATCGGTATGAACGACTTTAGATGCATCTACATCGTCCGGATTGTATTGTGTCATAAATTGCGGAATGGACAAATTGGTCGCATCATGGATGGGGGTAACTGGGGATCTATAAACGACCATTTTGCCAGACCCGAGTCTTATGACTGATTTTGTACAAAATATAAGGGTTCTGTTTTAGAAGATCAATGAAGATGGCTGATATTTGCCAAACATAACTGAGAAGATCTCCAGATTGCCATCTAGCTCCTCAAATACCTCGCATTGCCGCTAACTCTCGGTCTTGCTCTCCCCCGTGAGTGGGTCGTATGAAAATGATACCGGGCTGGAATTGCCTAAACAGTAAAGACACCTAGACTCATTGGACCTGTTTTCCTGGCTCCAAGATAGTGTGCTTAGTTTGTACACCAAGGCCAATGGAGACAGCCTTGTTCTCCCGCTGCTCCGTGAACTAGTGACCAGTCGAGACTAGCTACCGTGCGTATTGGAACTAAAAAAGCATCGTATGATATCCAAGTGGCAGAAAGCTTGTGCCAGTGTCTCCACACGAAAGAACCTCCACATAGCGCGAATCCTTCAAAGAGACTTACGTACCTAATAAGCAAACACTGGTTAACAACGGCCCGCACCCGTCAGGGGCACACAGAATACAATGCATGACCTTCTCGCCATTAAGTTATGCACGATTGAATCCTCTGTCAGTTGAATCTGTCAAGACCAACGAGCCCAGTACATAGTGCGGAAATTCCCTTCGCATCATGGTGCTTCTTCTTGGTTCCTTTGCCTTCGCTGAGTCATGGGAGCAGGAAGATACTAAGCCTGATCTGCGAGGCCAATGTGCCTGATCGGCGCACTAATGGGGAATTTCAACATTTTCCGATGATTGTACTGTAATATGAATAATAACTGATCGAATGGAAGCTATCTGCGGACGGAAATTGCTCATTCATGTACTCTAATGATTATATGTCCGTTTTGTCCAGCAATTCGGGAGGAAACAGAGCCTTGGAAACAGAGCGCTAACCAGATCTTTCTATCTTTTTTTCTGCCGCCAGCTCAGACAGATTGATCATCCTTTCTTAGCTTTTGAATCACCTTAATAATATCTTTCAATAAGTGATAGCCAACTAGAGAATTTTAACCTCTGACGGCCCGCGGGAGTCAAATCCCGCGGCATCTGTATTAATGACTGGTGAAGGCTCCGATGCTTCATGGTTCACTTAACTCACATTGTACTAGTTAGCTTTGGTCGTGGCAAGCGCCCCGAAATTCCTTTCATTTAAGGGGCAGACCTAAAGCTTAGCTTAATTACTAGACCCTCTAACAAGCGAACAGGCCCTTTGTAGCTAATGCATCTTCACTCACGGATTTCCTTTTCGCCGCTAATCGTCTGAGCCTTCCTACCACATGCTTGATTGAATTTGAACTCAGCATCAGCTGTTCAGGGTTGCAGCAGAATGCGAATTTTTCGACTTGGGATTCTATTCTCAGCCTGCGTAGTATTATTATTGGCTGACTTGGCATCAGCCGGAGCCCAGTCTTTACCAGCATGCGCTGTAAGTAATTGAGCTGTTCTGTCGCAGAAAATTATAGTGACATTGCCTACAGAAAGAATGCATGTTTGAGCTTGTCCCTCAGTCATCCTGTACCCTTGCCAACCAAACATGTATCTGTATGAATCTCGAGCTCAAGGAGCAGATGAACGTCTGCGTTTCGGCAAATTGCACTGTCAAGGAGGAACTCAGTGAGTGGCTATTAAATCATAGATGAAGATGCGAGCCGCCCGTGATCTAACACAATTTTGCAGCTACGCTCAATGTCACAGATACCACATGCGGAACTCCAGTTCGAGACCGCACTTCTATCAGCATACTGGTTCCAGCAGTTGGTCTATGCTTTCTGTTGTTCGTCGCATTGAGGTTATATACACGCCTTGTGATCACGAAGTTAGAGATGGGCTTGGATGACTGGGCAACTATTTTCCTCGCGGTAAGATTGCACCCTCCTTCTCTGAGGTTCGAAACCCTCAAATCTAACTCTCCTAGTGTTGTGCGGTGCCCGTGAATTCCGGTTCTATTTTGCGTAGGTCACCTTAATTCTTATATTGACAACAATGACATTACTAACAATCGAGTTCAGTTGGAAAAGCAGGCCTAGGAAAGGATATCTGGACCCTCGAGTTCAAAAACATCACTCGCATTCTCTACGTACGAGTTTCCAACTGACACGCGGAATTGATAACCTGCTGACCAAATCCTTTAGCTTTTCTATATCCAAGAAATTCTCTACGCTACATGTGTCGCCCTCATCAAGATCTGTTTCCTCCTCTTCTATCTTCGCATCTTTCCGAATGATCGAATGCGCCGCGTTATCAAAGCATCCTGCATCATCACCGTTTGCTGGGGCATAACTTTCATATTTGCCTTCGCGTTCCAATGCACGCCTATAAGCTATAACTGGACGAGCTGGGACGGCGAGCACCACGGTTCTTGCGTCAAGACGAATGCGCTAGTGGTTACTGCCGCCGGATTGAATATCGTACTTGATGCTTGGGTTATTGCCCTTCCTATACCCAAAGTGATGAAGCTCCAGGCATCAGTCAGTACAAAACTCCAAGTCACATTCATGTTTTCTGTGGGGTTCTTGTGAGTTCCTGGTTTCACCTTGCTTTCCTTTCTTCGGCATCAGACCGTTTAACTACTAACACTAATCAAAAAAAGAATCACAGGTGTCGGCATCTACCGCGCTATAATGCTCAAGATCTTCGCAACAAGCACGAACGCAACATGTAATATCCCCGAATGTCCTTTCTTCCATCCACCAGATTCTCTAACAATTTAGCAACAGGGGACATGGCTGCTGGCGGCTACTGGTCCGTGATAGAAATCGATGTGGGCATTTTCTGTCTTTGCCTACCCGCTTTGCGATCCTTGCTCGGTCGCCTCTTCCCCTCTGTGTTCGGATCAACAAAGGAAGCCAGCAGCATGGGACTACCAGGCAGCCAAAAGAAAATTCGAACTGACAATCGCGATGCGAACACCAGCTTTGTTCAGTTGATCGAGATGGATCATGATGGGGGATTAAAAGGTGACCCTGATATACATTAGCAGGTGTAAAAGATCTGGCGCTCTTGACATGCTTGATACTTCTTATTTTATGATACATTTATGTTAAAATCTCAATGTTAGTATATGAAGGAATGTCAAGAGAGTCTACTCTACGGGCCACCGGGGCACCGGACGTTCAGTGCCCTCGGTGTGCACGGGGCCGGCCCGGCCTCCTCGGGTTGCCGAGGGTGGCCATCCGATAGTACAGATCGGCATCCGCACTTCCGCAGCCTCCTTGGTGGGCCTCAAAGACTATCTCAGGGGTCTTGTGCCCAGGCTCCCAGGTGTCCAGATTTTTTCGGATGATCTAACTAAGGAACAAGATTTTGTTAGCATCTTCTCTTGAGTTCGCTCTTGATTTGCGCTGCACAATCCCAGATTCCACACTAAAATCGGCTCCCATTCCTCCGTATATGCCCAAAGCCCTCAGGAAATAGGAAAGACAAATTGATGAGGTTTTAGCCAAGCTGATCTAAAGAGCCCCTTCACCCCGCAAGATCGTCTATGGTTTGCCGATATACGCTGCGCGAAGCTTCGACGAGCCCAGGGGCGGTTTTATGAGGTTTACCAACCAGGAACCTCCAAGCCCACCCTAGAAGCCCTGATGCTCCCGAAGCTGCGTATACAACCCCCAAATCAGTAAAGAAAAGGGCGCTGCAAAAGTTTTGATCACATGCATTCCAATTGACAGATCCCCAATAGTATAGATTCACCAGCGGAAGGGGACAAAATGCTTGAACAGGGTAGACTCCAGATTTATGAGCCACGAGAATTGCAATGGCGAGGGAAATTTGCAAGTTATTTGCCTCACATTTACATGAAAGCGTAGTGTCGGAATATCTTCAACAATTCTTCTGAATCAAGTCGGCGGGTCTTCAGAAAGCTTGAGCAAGACACCAACTAAATTTTGGACACATCTGACAAAATATGATCACTGAGATCAGCACTTCGGCCGGCCACGTCAGCCGGTATGTTTGTTTTACAGAACACATAAAAAAGGGTTGTGGAAGGCATGATTTCCACAACCATTGAACACGAGTTGTAGTTCATTGACTGCGATTCCTGCTTTCTTAGATGATGACTATTTACGATGCATGCCTAGGCCAGTCATCCTTATGACTGGGTCGTTCGCCGCTTAGTATGCGCGTAGGGCTGTGTAGTTAACAATCGTAGTCTCAGCATTATTGGTTGCCAGATGAGGCCAGGAACATGTGAGGCATTTTCGCTATTGGCCTATAGCACAACGCTGTGATTATCTGAACATCTATTGACAAGAGGTCGAAAGGGCAGGGCTTTTCAACAGGTATTGGAGCGCTAAACCATAAATGGCAAAAGACTAACCGTATAGCGTAATTCAGGGGGGCGCTGTCTACATGGGCAATAGAAATTGGAGTAACAACACGAAGATTCAAGGGCCATAGATATGCAATGCTCTAATCAATGAGTACGATGAATTAAGAGGCGACTAGCAGGATATATGATTCACGAAACATCTCATACCTCTGACACCCTGACATATCATCATATCCGATGATCCCACGATGTGACGGACAGGGAACTTCCCAATATGGCTAGTAGTTCAATAGTACCGATCCAAGTGGGACAAGTTGCAGAAAGGCAATGCGCCAAGGCGAGCAACCCTCAGTCACCTTCGGGAGAACACCACCCGTCCATTCACTATGCCCAGCAAAGGCATCACTGTATACAGCTATATCGGCGTTCCGGGCTACGAGGTCGGCTTTGCTGTGCCCCAGCAGGAAGTGCTCCATGATGTGGCCCACAACTTTACCAGCCGTCAGCTCGAGATCGACTCGTCGCACATTCAGGGGCTCGGCAACTTCACAGGTCGCTTCGAATGGACCGTCTTTCGCTATGGAGAACGGGTGGCTGGCGCCCATAACGACGTTAGCAGTCTGACGGGAAAGGTCGAGGGAGGCACGATGGTCGCGACACAGGACTTCCACCCGATCGTGACAGAGGACGCCATCATCACTTATGGCTTCTATGCCGCGGGTCACGGCGAGGTTGGTCTCACCGATCGCCATCAATGCTATGTGACCATCTGCTCGAGAGGAAATCGGGAGTGGATGGGAAGTGTGGCTCCTCCGGGATCCCCTGCTGCACAGCAGCCCTTCTCGCGCTTCGTGCTGGCTGCGCCACACGACAATGGAATGAATGGGATGACGGCATGCGAGGCCATCTTTCAGCATCTCGATTCGGACATGCTGGCAGTCGTTCGCCGGCTTGTCCCTCTGCTCGAGCACGTCAATCACGTTCCAGACCACTTTCTCATGAAGAAGCTACCTCATATCGTATACGGCCTCTCCATCACCCAAAAGAAAACCGTCTCGACTATGCTGGCCATGGGAGCACGGTACTTTGAGTTCCGTCCAGCTAAGCTCCTTCCCATGTTTCAGAAAGTGTCTGCCTTACGAGACACTTTCTACTTCCAGCATGCGTGCATCCCCGGTATTGCCTTTGACGAGTTCCTCCGCGAGCAGGTCGCCTTCCTCGACGAGAACCAAACGGAGATTGTCACAATCCATATCCGATGGGATAACATCGTGGCAGACTGCCAGCGGCCCACAGAAGACGAGATCTCAGACGTGTTTAACGAGGCGTGTGCCAGGGCTGTGCGTAGCCCGCTCACATGGGGAACACGCGAGTGCTTTGAACAACCGATTGAGGAATTGCGCCGCACGGGGACTCGTCTGATTGTTGTCATCGAAGCCGACAAGTACGATAGCTGGACCGCTGAAGCGTACGCAACACTGAGTGCCGACCCGATAATCGACCGTTTTGAGTCCATGACTACCGAGGGACAGGCAGACTCCGACTTGACCATCCTGCAGTGCCAGGCGACCTCCCAGTCTATCAAGGAAGTGTTTGTCTACAGCGTCTTCTCTGCAGCAGCGGCTAGCTCTTGTCTCACGTCGACCAAGGGGATGCTTGACATGCAAACTTTGCCTTGGATTAGAAAGAATGCTCTGGATAGACTTCGGGCCGAGAAGACTATTGTTCTCATGAATGACTTTATTGATGGGGCAACTGTCGACACGTCCATTATGCTTTCGCGTCAGCGCTTGTCCTTGTAAACCAACCATCGCATACTGTGCATAGATAGAATGGTGCCTGCCATATTGTGTACATACTAGATAGATAGTATTCGGTGTTCTTGTCAATTACTATATACTTTGTTTTCTTCAGCGTACTAAAGGCTCGAATTCTGGCATACTCTCAACACCCATCCACTCATTCCATCTAACTCACAACTCTTAGTGTTTCGTAGTACCCTATCAGTACTGATCTGATGCTGTCTATCTGCCGCATTGCTCCAGTCCGGTCAAAAAGTGTTCCTGTCTCATCTGAGCATGACACTACACCATCCTGATTCCCTTGCACGAAGAACTGAACACAGCACGGATTGGACAATGCCAGCGGCGTCAGGTGATCGTTGTCCATCCTTCCATTCGTCAGCATATTGAAAGTTCTTGTTTCACCTTCTCGTCCCCTCCGTCCATCTACCATTTACTAGGATCATCCCTGATATAGAGCTGACAACTCATCAATTCACCCTTGGCTTCGCATTTCACTTTAACAGAATGCAGAACGATGATGCCGCAAATGTGACTGGTCAAATTCCCATCAGCAGACCAGAACCGAAACAACCAACACCTCCGGTCGGACAGGCCATCCCGGAGGACGTGGGATTCTTGAACGAAATGAATAGTTAACAGACTCAATACATCAATTTGTAGCTCCCTTCACTAACAAGACTCCAGCCGAGCAAATTATACCAAGCAAATTCAATAATCAAAGTTCCGTCGCTTCTGCACAAATTACCACCCATCCAAAGATGAACGAAAGCAACCAAACAAAATAGAAATACACATCAGCCCATATCACTAGCTAATACTTGATACCGAATTTCCTTCTCCACCATCTCAAACTCCGTCGCCAATTTCTTTGATATGCACGACCCAGTGCAATTGGCCCAAAAAGTTTCTGTGCCGTGGTTACCAGGGTGATGTTATTGGGGGAACTTGAGATCTTTTCGGCCAGAAGATACGGAAAATCGTCTTATTCTGTGGTTGTCGACCAGTCAGACGAGCGCCAGAAATAATCGATAAGCACATCCACTAAAGACGAGCATGGGATACTGTATGCGGTGTTTCCTAAGTCGGCGACTTTTGTGGCAGGGGCTGGTAAATACAATAGCTATAGAACCAAAAGAAAGAAAAGAAAAAGAAACTGTCATCCAGCGCTCATGAATAGCCGGAGAGCGTAGTCACTCACGTCGTGTTCTGCAATAAACTCGACAG
The DNA here is from genome assembly GCF_003184755.1 of Aspergillus piperis CBS 112811. Classification (NCBI taxonomy): domain Eukaryota; kingdom Fungi; phylum Ascomycota; class Eurotiomycetes; order Eurotiales; family Aspergillaceae; genus Aspergillus; species Aspergillus piperis. The sequence goes on from NW_020291603.1 coordinate 408,635, forward strand.
AAATCTCGCCTCCACCAAAAGAGTCTCTGTATATTACGCGATTTGTACCACTTGGGAGGAAAAGGCGGGTGGTGATCAAGACATCTATCAGTCGGGGAATCGACCCCTGCCCTGACACTGCCACAGAGACCGTGTTGGCCTCGTACGGCTCATCGGACGAGTCAGTGAGTTTCTGAATGTGTAAAAGGGGTAGCGCTTGATTCGTAAGGAATGGGTGGTTTGAATGGAATAAGTCAGTCAGGGATACATACTGTATGCACTGGTTTCCAGGCCGGGAGACTGTGCCTGATGGACTGCCGGCCAATGACGACTAATTTGACATCATCAAGTCGCCTGCTGCGCACGATACTGGTTGTTATGGTGTGATTGCACTGCGGCCATAGACTCCAGGCATTGTATTGTCCTGCATTTGGCATCATCGTTCGATGATGAGATCTTCTCAACCGCTCAAAGAGAAGAAGACGACCAGGCACCTTCTTATACATATCAGCTCCGGCCCTTCCGTGGTGAAAATTCTCGGTATGCCTTCTACTATCTAGTACCTTTGCATTTGTGTTCTGACACCAATGCCAACAGAAGCTCCCCCGGCTTCCTTTCCGACATCCCCGTGTGAGAAACTCTACCTGATAAGTTGTTTCATGCCAATCATCGTGGTGAAGCTAAATCTACATCGCGATGAAAGTACGTTCGAAGCATCCGGGACTGGTATATATTTTTATAGGTAATACGTAGGATTTATTACGACTGGTGTGACATAGGTTGCGGAGACGCCATAGGGTTGGGAACAAAGTACAGAATGCATTCGTAGTAAGTAGTACCACCTCGGAATTAGTCTTCTTCAATCCAAGGGGTATTGCCGCTGTAACGTTTTACGGACTTCAGATACCTCTTCCAGCTTTCATGTTCAATCTCCTCCACTGTTCTTCTCTTTGGTTGCGGTGAGCTTGGAAGAGCATTTTCCGCACGAAGCTTCGCCTGGAGCCCCAAATAGTGTGCACGATGCTTCTCGGGGGTCTGTTCACCTTCACAACCACAGAGGTAGTCCCAAAGAGGCAGAAAACCGGGTCGCAATTCGTTCCGGCAGAAAAGCCCATGCTTAGCAAGACCTGGAGCTTTCTGCACCCAGGAATCCAAGACCTTCTGCCACCGATGCTCCCACCCACATTCCAATCCCTCATTAGGATTCCGGTCCCGACACATCAGCCATATCAGGGCTTCAACGATCTTGACTGGTTTGATCATTCTTGCAGGAGTCAAATCTATTGGAGGACGCTGAGACCTACTACGATAGTAGGTCCCTGGGATCCTGATTGGCATGTAGTACGGATCATCCGACGAAGGAGGAGACGATGGTAACTCGGGGAACGCCCAAAGAAGAGACGACTTTTCCCAGAACATCACAGGTATATCACACCCTAAAGTGGTTGCTTCTAAGTGCACATGCGCTACAGCGTCCGGCCTATCTTGCCAATGTCTCGTCGCCGGACATTCTTCCCCGTATTTGCATGGCTCGAGCCCCGCAGCCAGAAGTATCTGGCATGCTTTTTCGGCCATGCCATCGTGAATGATGCATTCGATACCCTCTTGGTTATGTTAGAGAGATAGAAAGAGAGGGAGAAAAGAAAACCAGGGACCATTGTCAGAGACCGGGGGAGTGTGCTTACCGACGAAACATGTTCTTCGAGGAAGCGCTCAATGACGTGGCCCCAAAGTACGTTATTGATTCCAGCTTGGTCCAGAGCATCCGTAATTAACTTCAACTGATCGGCATACAGTTCGCTGAAACTATCGAACATCTTGCCGGGATGTTGTGACCTGATCCTGGTGTTTCTGCAGCTTTGTTTGTCGCTCTCGTATTTCACTGAAGTAGGAATAGTAAAGACGTGTAGTAGTACTCTTGTGCTTGGCTAGAGTTGACCTGATCACCGAGTACACAACGGGGATTTCAAGCCATTTATATAGATACTGTTCTTGAAAGGTGACTCACTGCTACCTAACTCGAAGGCATTTGCTCTATCGCGACTTGCCTGCGATTTGAAACCCTTTTTCCTTTCGGAAGACGTTTCCTGAAAAGGCCCACTCAATATCGTGAATTGCTTCAGTTCATTAGGTTACTTCTCTAGTATAGAATCCTAAGAAGTAGCGGAACTTTTCTACCAAGGAACAAACTTTCTATCTTGTACTTGATCGACCGATTGATCGACATTCTTCCGTGCTTACTTGCCATGCTAGTATTTTTTTTAAACCGTGCGAAAGGCGGGAAAGAATCTGTCAAAGTGTCCAACTGTTACCCTGTGGCTGAATTCAGAGTCTTTGAAACTTGCAGATGACCACGGGAGGAATCCATCCTGGAGCTTCCTGATGACAAGATTTGATGACTCTAGGGGATATCTCCGAGTGTTTCCAAGCCGTTTGATTGGCTTGAGATATCTCATTCCTATTTGCTAGACGCTTAAATCTGAGTAGTCATGCTGCGAGATTTTCTTTTCATTTCTTTTTCGTTGTTATGCTTGCTCGTTTGTCTGTGAAACTGTCAGCAACCGGTTTCTTCACACCGTTGCATCCGCATTCATCAAGGGAATTATCCGAGATTGTTGTTTCTATCAAAGAAGCATAGTTATCATTAAGAGCAGTGAAAGAAGTGTCACATCCTCACAGTTCTGGTGGTATAATTTTTTGCAATGAACATACCGAATAGTATGGAGAAGCAGACCAAATAGAGTAGTGGAGTTACATACTTGCAAGTGGAGTTTGCGGTCAACCCTAAGCTTTTCTTTTTTTCGTTCCGGGAATTGAATGGATGGGGGCTTGCGCCACAGAGGGCCCAGTGCGCTCGTTACACGCCGGTTGATGGCTTTTGACGGGTTGGGGGGGAGTTCCTTTGCATAAATCTGAAACGGTTAAACTCAACTGATCCGTTTGCTAATGATGCATATGGACTAGTATTTGTAGATGCTGAGTTCGATTAAATTCGGATGAATCAAGCTTCTTGGCATTTATTTTCATCATACTTTTTGGTGTGGTAGTGTACCAATGCATCAATGGCACTGCACGTGCTATTCCACTCTCTCTGAAAGTATCAACCTTTGACAGGACCTAATTTGTTACGTGCTTACTTCATTTCTCTTATTGCATAGAATGCAGTACGATCATCTGTAGTGGTAGAAATAGTCTGTCGCATCCAGCCCTGGCGCCAAGACACCAGAGACCTGAAGGCATGTGAGTGCAGCCTGAGGCATTACGGCTGTGTAAGCATGCGTCACGTGATGCTATGCGAGAGAACCTAGGATATCCTTCCTAATCTCTTAGCTACTTTGTACTCTGTGTGATGATGGAAAGTGACCAATGTGCTGCTCTGATGCATGGACACTAGTTTCACTCTCCAATTATCCGAATGAAGGAGGGGTAATGGCCATCCATCCTAGTCTTACTTAATGTTTATCCGGAGGTTCATAACGCTTATGGATCGGATCCAGCTGAGCTCTCAGCGCCGAACTACTACTTCATAGTCTAGATGCAGGATGATATATCTCCAAGCCGTTACGGATCCAGAACTTACCGCGTACATGCCATGTTATCGCTACGCCTTTTCCCGAGCGGCATGGCATGCACTGCAACTCGGCTGGTCACCATGCTCTCTCTGCCTGCATCACTGGTGCATACGGGGATGTAACCGCTTACAAAGTACTACTAGTAGTAGTTCGCGCTGGCAGTGACTATAGGTACATACTTAGCCAGCAGGCTAGCTAACAGACGACAGTAACTATGACTGCCAGCGGCTGGATATTCTCTCCGGAGGGAAACCACCATCACAATAGGCGGATACGCTCTCACCCCCGGTATCTACTTAGTACTGAGCTACTAGCAACAGTTGGCAATCCAGCCAACCAGGAGCGTTGTGATCGGCAACTGTCACGGAACTGCGTACGAAGGAGAGAAAGAAAGAGGGGAGGGTAAGAAATAAAAAGACAGGGGATGGAATGGAACGAATGGTGCGTCGGCAACCATCCAATGTGACGCCAGCCGACCGGCGAAAATGTGATGAGAATCGAAGAGAAAGTGTGTGCTTCGGGACCCAACAGGATGATCCGAAAGACCGCCAGACCAACAGGATTCATCACTCGTGTGAACAGAGCCACATAAGGGTGCAGCGCTAGGGGTTCGTTCGGCGCAACTTGTGCTTAGACGCTTAACTCGCTGGCCAATAACTAACTACAATACGTATGATTGATTTCCCCCCGCCGCAGCAGCAAAGCAATTTGCTTGCTTGCTTGTCGTCCATCCATTTCCTTTTCCAAGCGCCATGCCATCCCCTCTCCACCTCCGGCGATTGTGATCACCCAATTGCCACTATACTTGCTTTGCTTAGTTAGTTATAATCTCGCTGCCTTCCGGTTTCTTGTCCTGGTGGGTGTGGGTTGTGCTTCTAGATTATTTTTTTTTTCTGTTTCTCTTTCTTTGCTTTTGTTCTTCTTTGGTTCTTGATTTGGTGACTTGGTTATTACTACTTGAATGTTGAAGAACTTCATCTTCGCACACTCATTGTGCTGTGCTGCTTATTGATGCTTCTCTCCTCCGGGTTACGAGCGGAAGGTTTGCGCCTCGCCGCTACATGTAGAACCCTACGGGACGACCGCATTTGAGCGATCTGAAATTACCGTTCACCCTGCAATAGCTTTTTTCTCTTGGGGGGGTCAAAGAGTCGGAAAGCTCTGTGCACTGGGAATATAGTGTCTGGAGCTGTAGACGGGTCTACGGGTTTGCGATCTGGGACCAGAAGCGACCGTCAACATGAACAGACAACTGCAGCTTAATACGGCCAATCTGAGCCCCAATCCGAGATACTCTTATATGGAAACTCCATTGGAAATGCACGCTCCAGGGAGCCGACTGAGAGATGAGATCACACCTCCAGCGGCCGCCCAGTCAGCAGAACCACAGACTTTCATGGAGCACTTTCAACCGCCGTTAAACGAAAAGTCGCAACAGTACCAGCAAGATATGGCCGTTCAAGGCTACCCTTGCGGACCGAATCTCGAGCAACATCCAGCCAACTATGCGCCGTACGCGGACGAGATCCAGCAAGTCCAGCAGAATCCAAAAGTGCCCGAATACTCATACGCACAGCCTCCACAATCCCCAGGCCCTCTCCCAGTCAAAAGGGACCTGGAAATGGCAGAGCCGTTACCGAAAAAAGAGCCTATGGCTGTTGTACCAGACACGAATCCTTTACATTCGCCCCAATTACCCCAATTTCCCCCTCCAGTCGCCCACGGGGCGCCAACAACACCTGTAGGATTTGATCTCATGGCATATCATCGCCCAGGTCAAATAACTCACCCAGATCTTGAGATAAAAGGCGGATCATGGCGCACTAGCATGTGCGGATGCTATGATGTTGGGTCATGCTGTCTCGGGCTACTCTGTCCATGCATCCTATTCGGGAAAACGCAATATCGACTTTCTATGAAGTCAAGAAATGAAGACCCAACAAATATGCTCGGGTATGAAACGTGCAATAGCTCCTGCACTGTTATGGCTTTGCTCTGCGGTTGTCAATGTAAGTGCGCACCTCTCACGTCAGTCTTCAGCACCGGCAAAGTATGCTAACAAGCTGTCGCAGGTTTTCTGGCGGCGTACCAGCGCCGTCGAACGCGAAAGGCCTATAAGATTGAAGGGGATATTGTCTCCGACTGTGTTCGAGCAACGTGCTGCACATGCTGTACGCTCATCCAAAACGAGGTCGAGGTCAAGAAACGGGAAGAAGAACGCAGCAGATATGCCAGTGCCACGGGGGCAGCATTGGTATCACCATACTTGCCTCCGACGCAGATGTCGTACGGGCCACCTCCGAGATGATGGGAAGGCTGTAGGAGCTTTTCCGGGGGAAGAATGTGGGGGTGTGAGACCCTGATCGCTGCTTGAATTATAGAGAGGGGTGGAGTAATGGGGATGTTTGTACGACGGAAGTGGTGTCTGAATAGGGGACGCAGTGCATGGGGTCTGGGTAACTCCGGTCCTCTCTCATCCACCTGTACTACCATGCTTGTTTTGTTGGGAGGCTGAGATCTCCATGTGATCAACTGTTAGTCAAACAATTTCCCTCGTGGCCTTCGTCTTATGCTTGGGTTCCCATCGCGGGTTGATTTTTTGTCATGACTGCTGGTGTGGACCTGCAATTGGGGTCCAGCCAACCTGTACATACATGAACACCATCAAGACAATTGTCATTGTTGCATTGCAGAAACACTAGCAAGAATCTTAAACGTGATAGCTGTACAGTAGTAAGAAAGAAGTATAGTTCAAGTAGTTGTTGAGGTGGAGATTTGGCAAGCGGTGTACAAGAAGAGCCGAACTGGCGACGGCAATCTGGACCGCGGGTGGCGGATCTTTCTATTGCGCTGCCAAATCCTCCTCCCCCTCGCCTGCTACTCTCCACGACGTATCATCCCGTGTACCACCCTTACCACCTCAGCTCTTTCGCAGCACCGCTTCCCCTACGCTCCGTTGTTGTTCGCTCCCTCATCTCCCCCCCAAATCCCTCCCAGATTTCTGTCCGATCACCAAACCCCGACGCGGATCCCCTCGAAACCTGTCTCCCCGCTCCCCCTTTTCCCCATTCATCACAGCTTCCCCCGACTTCCTCCGCCCGTCCAACATCGGATAAAGCAACTCGCTCTCGCCTGGACTCTCGCGCCCTTCGTTGCCTGTCCCTCCGTCTTCTTCTACCAGCACCACCCTTCCCCGCCGGAATGATGGTTGCTTGAAAAGGCCACATGTGACGGGTCCACTTTGACAAGGGCATTGATGATAGCCATTACGACTCATCTCGTAGGGGTCTGAGGGCTGCTCCGAGGAGAAATCAATCGTCCCCGCCGACCATGGGGGAACCCGCTCATCTAACACCTCGCCAAATATGGGCTCAACCAACGACAACGACCACCAGGACTTATGAAGCGGACTGCACGCCTTTTCTATTACCCAGTTCCGGTATGTGGATTCGTGCTGGGCCTTGAATGCGGCCCGGCAAACAAATTCGCTTCCGTCCGGTTACACTGACGCGGCGCTTCGGCGGCTGCTTTGCAGGTTACGTCTATTTGAATCGCTCCTACTCCATCGCCTTGACCGAAAATGCCATCTACGATCCCATCTGTACCGGCACGGGCACGCCAACTGCCACGGCCCATGCGGTCGCCGCGCTCGATGTCACCGATCCTTTCTATTCCTCCGTTACCCCGGCGCTGTATGCTATGGGCTGTACGACCGTTGTCAGCTATCTTCTCGTTATAATACTTCTCATCACGCCGCGTACATTTTATGTTGGGGGTCCTGGTGGTGGTGCAAACTTTCTCGGACGTCATGGTATGATTAGCGGTTCGTACAGTGGTAATTCGTCGGTGGTTGGCGTGGGTGGTCGGCCGTGGCTACAAAAGGTCGCGGCCTTGTTAGTCGCTGTATCACTCACCATTGCGACTGTCGACTCCTTTCGTGTGGCTGAACAGCAATATTATTATGGCTACTCCGATGCCGAAGCGCTGGCGGACGAGGTCATCGACGGTATGGAGATCCGGGTGGTCAGAATCATTTCCAGCACCTTTCTGTGGCTGGCCCAGATTCAGACCTTGATTCGGCTGTTTCCTCGACATAAGGAGAAAATCATGATCAAGTGGGCAGGGTTCGCGTTAATTGTCTTTGATACCACGTTTAGTATCCTCGACAAATTCTTGGTTAAGACTGACACCGTTCATCCGCGGCTATACGAGGACGCGATCCCCGCTCTCAGCTATCTATTCGAACTTGCTCTCAACCTTTTGTACGCCGCTTGGGTCATCTTTTATTCGCTTTCGAAACATCGATTCGCCTTCTTCCATCCGAAAATGAGGAATATCTGCCTGGTGGCCTTGCTCTCATTATGTGCGATTCTTATACCCGTTGTGTTCTTTGTTCTGGATATCGCAAAACCGAAAATCGCCGGATGGGGTACTTATGTTCGGTGGGTTGGTTCTGCTGCAGCGAGTGTCGTGGTATGGGAATGGGTGGAGCGGATCGAGGCTTTGGAACGCGATGAGAGGAAGGATGGAATACTTGGACGCGAAATATTTGATGGAGACGAGATGTTGGAAGTGACCCCTTCGGAAGAGGTCGATTGGCCGCGCTACAACCCTGACGGCCATGATCGAGGTGGAGGCGGTGGAACATCTTCAGGCTGGGGAGGCATGATGGGATTGGCTCATCGACCTTTACGTACGAGGGTTGGTCGTAACTGGCAGTCGAACCTGGAGAACCAACAGCACAACATTCCCATGGACCCTCGGCGCCGGCGCATCGCGCCCCGACCAACTCCTCCCCCAGCAGCTATAACGCCTGTCAGTCGCGCTGACACAACCAGCGCGGCCAGCACGGTATACAACATACATTATCATCCGGTTTCTAGTCCCACTCCGCCGGTGGCCATGCCTCACATGGAGGAAGAGGATGAAGACATAGACGAAGCGGTGGCCGCAAAGGAGATGACCACCGACGGTCAGCAAGCCGGCCTGGCGCAAGATGCGCTGGCACAACAACAGACCCGGGAACAATCCCCTCAGATTGTGCACGTGGATAAAAGGTGGCGAGCGCTACTCAATCCTTTCAAGCGAAGGCGGGCATCTTTACCAAGAGAAGTCGCTTCTGCACAGGCCGAGGAAGAGGGGAATCCCGCAGGTGCTCAAGTGGAACCACAACATCATTCCTTGGATGACAGCGACGACGAGCACAGCTTGCATCCCAGGCATGATTTTCGGTTTGGCTTCCATCGACGACTGCGACCTGGTTCTGGACGACAAGGCTCCGACTCTCCCTTGCCAGTCACGGTTATTCCGGCTAGACGCCGTGGTCAACAGACCTGGTCGCCGCAACAATATCACGAGCCTAGTTCACGAACAACAACCTCGAATCAGCGTGTTCCGCCGGCCCGTGATGACCTGCCTGTGAGGGTGATTCAGCCGCAAACGCGAACCGCCGCTCCATGGAGCGCAGCCGATGGACAAGGGTTCAGTCATGGCAATTATGAGCTGCGATATGACCCTGAAGCTGCAGCGCTTGTGGAGCCTGGTGAGCATTGCTCTGAATCTCAGCCGGCGCTGGACGCCGATGGCTCGGTCAGCGAGCCTACTCGGGGGCCGGCTGTGCGCCAACAACCCGAGCAGGAACTCGACCCGACGGAAGGAGCACCTATATCACCAACCCAACCTCTTCCAGATGAGGCTCCTGAAGAATCACGAGGGCCACATGGCCAGCAGTGACGTTCACGTGTAACGTGTGATTGCCTGCGTCTTCCTGTCTCAAACACTCCATTTCGCTTCTGTTTCGCATTTTCTGCCGCTGATGTCTGAATTTTTAGCGGGGAGTATTGGAGATCTTGGGTGCTGCCGGATTGTCTACTACTGGAGTTTTCTTTTCTGACACTATTTCTTCCGGTCAAAAACTTGCTTTACTTGCTTTCTTCAATGTTCGGTTTAATCATGGGCTTGGGCTGGGCTGGGCTGGGCACGGGTGTATGCATAGACTGGTCTGGGTTGGTTGGAGCCCTCCATGTCTCAGGCGACTGCACTGTTGTTGATGTACAAAGATACCCTTGGGATGCATATATCACTGATCTTTCCTTCTTATACATGTTGTTATGGAATATTAATGCGACATATTGCTGTCTTCGGTATGAGTGTAGTAAAAGAGTAAGCTGTGATGAACATCCCAGTTGCCACTGAGTCGAGAATGCCGGCAACCCCGGCAGGTTCAACAACCCCACACGTTACGAGATGATCAAAGTATATTTCTTCCCCAGTTGTGGGGGCCACCTTAACCCCGGAAATGCTTTCGGGGGCCGGAGTTGCGCTGTTCGGATGGACCTCTCGGTTTGTGGTCCGCCGACCCGATGGTCCCGACATGAGGCTTTGTATAAGTGCCAGCGTTGCATCCAACCAGACTAGCATCAGCATGCAGACTTAATCGACGTTCTTATAGGATGCATTAGTATATGCCGAATATTTAGCATTGTCATTCAACACTAACTATATAGCACACTAAGAAGACACCAACATGGGTACGTCCTTAATACTGTGGATTATGCAGCGCATACTAAGTAACTACGAGGTATAGGACTAACACCCGTCCACTTCTTCTCTCATGGCTCGACCATGATGCTCGGCGAAGAGTCCACTTCAGCCGACTACTGGAAGAAATGCGGCGACGAAGCCCTAGCACATGGCATCAAAGGCGTGGTCATCATGGTACATCCATCACCCCTTCTTCCCTATCTCCATCTAGCACCACCACTAAACTCAACACCAGGGCGCCCACTGGGCCTGCCACGGCGACGGCATCGAAGTCTCCACGAACCCTAACCCAGGCAAAAGCCCCGTCGCCTACGTCCACCCGTCCAAATACGTCGACTACAAACTCAACCCGGACCTACCCACCTCCCACCGATGCATCTCCCTCCTCAACCAAGCCGGCTTCAAAGCCTCCGGTAACGACACCTTCGAATGGATTCACGACGTCTACCTCATCCTCATCCGCATGTTTCCTGCCGCCTGTCCACCCACCACCCTCATCTCCTCCAACGCCCGCTACGACCCCCACTACCACATGAAAGTCGGCTCCACGCTGCGCCAACTCCGTCGCGAGAACTACCTCATCATTGGCACTGGTGGTGCCGTTCACAACCTCTACCGGAATCGGTGGGCGCCGATGCTGCGCTTCCGTGATAACTTTGCGATGCAGACGCCGCCGGAGGACTGGGCGTTGGAGTTTCGTCAGGCGGTGGAGGATGTTATGGTTAAGTGTTCTGGTGGGCCGAGGATGAGGCGCGCGATGACGAGGTTGATGAAGCATCCTGAGTATAGGGATGCGCATGCTACGGATGATCATTTCATGGCGGCGCTTTTTGTGGCGGGCGCTGTTGGGGAGTGGGAGGATGAAGGGAGCAAGGTTGTGCTGGGGGCGGAGACTTGGGAGTTGACGAATATGTGTAATTCGCAGTTTACGATTGGAGAGTGGAATAAGCTAGGTTAGTTGGGGAGTTATATGTTATCATGCTGATATGTTGTAATTGTTAAGTTGATTTACGAGGAGTATATAGCATGAGTGGCCTGCTTAGTACTTCTCCCTTTCGTTGGCATCGTTGCATTTCTCAAGAGAATACTAGTACTAGTTAGGTGGTACTTATTGGTACCAATCCAATCTACCTTCGCACAAAGTCAATATATACCCCGAATCTGACAGATGGGTTCGCCGTTGTCATCATTCTAGAAGCGAGGCTTGGAATATGCAAGTCATTTGTTTAACCTCGATATGACCGGCAGCAGGACAATAGGGCAGGGATCTGATTGTTTCACAATTGAGCCCCAGACTGGAGGATACGATCAGAAGGAAATTCCGAGCACAGCCTATGCTCTTGTAGTAACCTGGATATTGTAACCTGCTGTCTCCATAGTATAGTTCCCTATCAGGTGGAGGGGAGTCAATGTGCCAACTCAATTACTTATCCTCCTTGCGTCTCACCACGTGTGATCGCCCACCTCACATCTGTCAAACTGGCAGGAATGCTTCCTCTATTTTAAACTGGACCAGTTGTGCAGATGAAGAAGAAGGAGAGGGCGATTAAATTCACTCGAGGTCTTAATTAACTTTAATGACCTTAAAAGAGAGGAGACGGGATCCTGACTCAGCAGTGGAACATCGAAGAGTTTCCGCCATCTGCCATCCCGCGATAATCCTCATCGGAAAGTTACTTCGACTTCATCCCGCCCCAGTCGGAGAGCCTCTGTCCCTTTGATAGATGTCTCGCCTGGCTTATCTCCATCCCCCCTTGTCTCTTTCCCAGTCCATGCTGCGACCCTATCGCCCCTGGGCGTCGCATCATGGCGGCTGTCAACCGGAACATGTTTGAAGCCAGCGTCACCACCGATCGCCCCCAGGGCGCTCCGCTAATGATCCTACCACTCAACTTGATCGCGGTCATTGTCTCTTACGTTCGTCTAGCTACTGCTCTCATGGATAGAGCTTGTGCAACCCACTAACCATCTCGTGCTCTCTTGCAGGTAGATGATCCCGGCGATCTCGCCCGTCTCTGTCGAGCATGCCGCGTTCTCAACTACATGGCTCTCCCCCAGCTCTACAAACACATCACCCTGACCTCCTATGACAAAATCCGATATCGCGACGATGAACCCGAGGGTATGGGTAGCGCCAGCCCTTTTTCCATGGGTCTCAACGCCATCATTACCCGTCCCTATGCTACGCTCGTTCGGTCGCTTACGCTTCGAGGCAACTGGCGGGAGCTCGAGCTCGAGGAACATGCGCGCGTGGGTCGCGTGCCGGACTCGTCGATGATGCTGAACATTGCGGTGCGTGCGGCGGTCGATCGGATGACGGAATTGGAAAGCTTCAGCTGGGAACTCAATACCAAAATGCTGGAAACTGTCTATCTTGGGCTGGCGCAGCTGCCTAAGCTGACGGCCTTGACTATTCGCTTTCCTTCAAGTCGACATCCCCGCCCAACCATCGTGATTCCACCCATGCCACATCTTCGGTATCTAAAGGTTACCGACATTGATCCTCTTTGCTATCCTGATGACATCTCCACTCTGGTGTTCAAGTGTCGCAAGCTGCGCGAGCTCAATATGCATTGGTCTCCCCGCATGCGCAATGCGCAGGAGCCTAGTGTCATGGTTCACGATTACTTCCGCAAGTGCATCGCCGCGAAGCAACCCCTTTCAATTAAGAAAATTGGCCTGCAGAACCTGTACGCTTTGCACACGGAGGATTTCGGTCTCGCGGTAAATGGTAGCACTGTAGAAGACGTCACCATCCTCCAGCACGGCGGTGCGGATCTCTCGATGAACACTTTTGTGGATAGCACCTGGCCCACAATGCCGGCTCATCCCATTCGTATTAAATCGATTCGGCAGGATGCCGTGAGCAAGAGACATGCGCAATTCCTAAACCAATTTACCGGTCTGGAACGGTTATACTTCGTCAACGCCACTCATAATCCCAACGATGATATCAACTCCCCTCGACCTCTGACCTCTGCTGCCGCGCTCTCTCCCCCTTCGTCTGACACCTCTCAACCCGCTACTAATGGTACATCCACCAATTGCTCTGCCGCTGCAACTAACTCCCCCGGTTTGCAAACAAGCGTCCGGGACGTATACCTGAACAACATCACTCTGAATCATGCAGCCACCTTACGACATCTTCTACTCCCCGCTCGCTGGCCCCTATCGGCACCCACGGTCGCGCGCCTTGTCCACGCCAGTCCGCAATTGGAGCAGCTTGGCTTTGCTACAGAATTCTCCGACCTGGAAGCATTGGGGCTTCTTCTTCCATTCCTCCGAAATCTAAAGGCGCTGCGTCTCCTCATTCCCACCTGTACCTCACCGTCCGAGACGGCTCGTACTGGGCCGCTCCCTAAGACATTTAAATACTTCTCTCCATCTGCCAATGCGCTCACCGCCGCCCGTACGCTCTCTGACATTGTGGAAGCCGACGATGACACCTTGATCGCGAGGCTCAGCGAATCTCTTGCAGACCAGCAGATCTTTCACCGGCTGAAGGTCATTGGGCTGGGCCGCAAGGGCTTCCAACTAGGAGACTACTACACTGTGCCAGCCGAGCAGGCCGAAAACCAAGGACACGTCCAGCTCCAAACACCCACAGGCTCTCGTGCCACCAGCGCAGAAGCCAACATAGGCTACGACAAGAGCCCACCAGCCGAGAGACCCTCCCCAACAGCCAACGGCCATAATGCAATGGTGCCATCGCAGCGAAACGGACATGTCCCACCTTCAGTACTGGGCAAACGGCCACGAGAAGAAGACACTCCTACGACAGAACCAGGAGAAGCCAATCATCAGGCAGACGAGCAAGCACCCGACCCAGGCATGAACGCGTGCCTTCCGCAAGTCCTTCTCCGCGACGGTCGCTACTGGCGACGGCGTGTCCGACGCGTTGGCTGGGAGGTGCTGCAACATTGGGAGATATGGGGACTGGACAAACAGGAGTTATGAATTTGGCGTACGGTGTCGATAAATACAATACCCCCCTGGGAATCATCTCGATTCTTTTCTCTTTTCATGAACAATATTTGGATTTAATTGGGCGACTTACGACATTTTGTCGGAGTTTCCCACTGGGCTTATATATAGCATGCATGCATGCCCTTCTAACCGTGGGGTTAGGATGAGCATCAACTTGAGCTGATGCTCGGTTAGTAGATATTATACCATACCATAGCAATATGAGCAACGATAACCTCCTCTCTTAAATTCTGTTCAACTTATACTTCAGCAGTAAATGGAAATCACTAATAATAGTATAGAGGGGTTACCCCGTATTCATGCATGGTTAACTAAATCTGAACATATCTTTGGGTAACAACGAGTATAAACTAGTAAGGTAAGTAGTAGTAACTAATAGCAATTACACAATACTAAATAAAAAATACTACGCAAACACAACACCGACTTTTCTCATTCATGATTCATTAATACCTATTATATCTATAATTTAGCCATATCATCATCACATCATCATAATAAAAAAGGCCAACCACAATAGACCTAAGAAGTACTAGCAGAATTAGTAGAATCGAATTAACCAATTGAACTATGCATATATATATACATAGTATTACCCCGCCCCTTTCCCCTCAACCTTCCTCCCTCCTTCCTTCCTTACTTCAGTACTACCTTCTATATACTTGTATATACGATCCTAGCAGAGACAAAAAGATACTTGTATCATAATGGGCTAGTGGTGATACTACTAAGTACTACTACTACTACTACTACTACTACTATGTTCATCATACGCGACCATATATATATATATATATATATGATAGACTAGTATAATTAACAGCATGTTGCCACCCTATATCGTAAATATATCATCTATACAACAGCAAATACTACTACGCACTATTTACTATCATCATTCTTCTTTCCTCTCCATTACATTACTGAAGTGATGAAGTGGAAGAGGGTATATATAGTATGATGCAATTACTAGGAAGTAGTAGTAGTAGTGGTAGTTAATGAGAGAGGAAAGTTATTCATTCGTGATCATGTAGGTGGCAACTGGCAACTGAATTTATACAAAGTGTACGAAGTTGCTGATTCTACTAATTGTGTGAGTGATGATAGCTTAGTAGATCATTCTCGATATCATATTGCTCAAGGTATAGGGTTTATACAGTTACTATTTATGTTTGCTAGAGTTGGTTGACTATTTATACCTGATACTCGTCATTCTGCCAATACTAATTGTTGGTTCGGTCCTATCAGATCGTTGGTGGTGATTTTCACTACTAAGAGGGTTTGTTCATCTTGCGCTCACAGCGAGCCGTAAGCTGGAAGTATATATTCATCATGTAGATACATTCACATTCCATATGTACCAAGCTTCATCAAATATGTACGGTTCATCATCAAGATCAATATCAACATCATCACCATCATCTGCTATATGTCCACATGTATCCCATCGACGAGGGATGGATCAGCAGATCAAATACCCCCGATTTTTCAGTGTTGATCTAAGCCTGAGCAGCGAAGCCCAGCTTAGGACCCTCAGAGTTGAAGACCACGTACTGGCTCTTCAGGAACACATCACCCAGGATGGACAGTCCCAAACCGCTGTTGCTCTGGATACCGCCGAAGCAGGTGGAGCTGCCGGTCGAAATGGGAGCGTAGTTGATGTACTTTCCAGGAACGACGGCCTTGTAGTCGCCGATGATGACAGTGAAGTCAGGAGGGGTGGTCGAGCAGGAGAAAACGTAGCCACCGGCTTCATTGCTCTCCTGGGCGCCATCAACCTGCTCATAGTAGGCGGAGACGATCTCGTCGTCGAGGAGGATGAGGGTGGTACCGGTGTCTGTACACAAATCAGTAAAGAGAAAGCAAGAATATCTCAAAAGGGTTCTTACCAGCAATGGCGCTGAATCCACTGGAGCTGGAGCTGCCGTCGCCGATGCTGTAGCCATCGGGATTGAATCCCCAGTAGCCCTGGGAGCTATCGGCATCTGTGTAGGTGATGGAACCGGTGTACTTGGAGTCATCGATGTAGCCAAAGTCGTAGACACCGGGGGCGTCGTGCTTCAGCTGCACGGCGAAAAGAGGAGAGTCCAGCTGAGACTTGACGGTGTCGAAGAAGGTGGTCTGCGCCTTGGGCTGGACTGTGTATCGGTTAGCAAATTGGTCACCCAGCTGATGTAGGATCTACTCACCAGTGTTGATGGAGCTGAAGGCTAGTCCCAGAAGACCATCATTGGCCGTGTCCTGAACGAACTCGGAACTGATCTTGCTGGCGGCTTCAACGGCCTGCTTGTTGGTGGTGACACCGCCGACGGTGACAGTATCCCGGTACACGTTTCCGCTGGCCGAGCTGCCATCACCGTAGGAAATGTCCCAAGAGTAGCCGCTCAGCTTGGTCGCGCTGGAGCTAGGCGTGTACACATCGTGACCGGTCCGTTCCGAGGAAGGGAGCTCGTCTGAAAAGACCCAGCTGGTTCAGGTTAGTGACAGTTCGTGAGGACATACTAGCAGGGAAGCTCACAGATCTGCAGATCCGGTGTCAAAGTCCAGATGAAGGGTGGACTTTCCGACAGTGACGGGAGTCAGGTACTCCTCATCATTGTTCTGGGGCGTGGTCACGGCACTACCCTTGCTGGCAGCCTCCTTCACGCTCTGGGGCACCGTACCGCCAAACTTGGCCAAGGAGCGGGCATACATACCCGGCAGGTTGACAGTGCGGGTCTTGTTGGCAGGCCGGGCAATCTGGTTGATGGTAAAGCCCTTGCGAGTGGGAGCCGGTGCCGCAGAGACGGCGGTGGACAGACCCAGAATGAGGGCAGCGGTTTTGCTGAAGACGACCATTTTGACCACGAGAATGTCAAGCAAGAGAGTTCGGAGAAGAGATAGAACCAGACAAAGAAGCCTTAGACTCTTGGTTGATGAACAAGAAGAGACATTCTGCTGGTCGAGCAGACTCTTCTTATACTTGCAAACCCTCCCACATTGACCTCGACCAAACTCATCCATCATCCAAGTCGACCATACTCTTCAGAGCAAAATGTCTCAGTCCCCGCCATGGCAGCCGCGATGATGGAAGGAGATGATGTCCCTTCCAGGAATAAGCCGACGAAGATCCCCGCATGTCCGTCCAAATCCGTGTCGTCCGTCACCCGTGAGGATATTCGCAATTGCCAAGACAGAGCCAACCGGAGGCCGACTCGGTGCAAAGTAAGACATGCAGCCCTGGACCCTGCCTTAGTGGAGACAGGCACGATGTTACCGCGGAGTAGATAGCAGATTAACTGGCAGGGTCTGACGGATAGAGACAAGAGCTCATTCGACCGTGGGGGCCGATCACGATAGCACTGGTGCAACAGGTCTGCAGGGCTAGGCTAAACTGCTGAAGGATAGATATCTTAGGCGCGGATGGGCATAGATTGCGCTCCACCGCCGATCGCTCAGGGTCCGTCGGGACTCCGGAGACGCCATGCGTTAGCCAACATCCAGTCACACGATTCAACTTAGTTATCTGCTGGCACAATGTGACAGTCAGACTTTGACTATCGCGTCTTATCAGTGGTCTAATTTAGCTCGTCGCTGCCGCTGCCCCTGACGGCTCGGGGTTGGCCGACCCATTTGAGCTCGACGGGATCTTTGCATTGGGCCAATAGATTGCAGATGGAGGGTTGGGCGTCCAAGCACATTGTTGGTTGGTGGGCCACCATGGAGAAGCCGTGTCTTCATCCTGCGTTCCTCCTCACGATGGAGACAGAAAGGGAAAGAGAATGTAACCAGAAATGGCGCACTCCGGCGGTATCCGTGGGGATATACATGTCTAACAATCAAAATCACAAGCCAAGAGCCGGAGTGTACAGAAAGGAGACTAGCAAGAATCCAAGAAAAGGGAAAAAAAATAATACTACGCGTGAATTCGTACATTCATGAGACCATCGGTGATCACGATTGCAAAAACTGGGACGGGAGGTTCCCTCCGCCAGCCGACTCAATCCCCTCATGACCGTCATACTGTTCGTTCAGAAGCACCTCCAGCATGTCGAATTCGCCCACCATGGGGCCCGTGCCTCCCAGACCCTGGTCCACCACGGCCGTCGAACTGTTGAAAAACTGGTCGAGTGGCAGAGCAAACCAGTCAGGCAATCCGCCGGACGTGCTCGGATTGTCGTGCATCGCCTGAGACGGAACATTAGACCCATCCAGTTCGCCCGCCGGCGGAGTTGCGCTGGGGTCGTAGTAGTTGTAGTATACCGATGGTGGAGGGGGCATGAACGAGACATTGATGTTGGACGAATTGATCGGCTGGGCAGGGATGCCGGCCAGCGGATCATGGACAGAGGCCATGCTGGTCCCCGTCTGGCTATTGCTATCGACATATCCCAGATTTTGTGTCGCACTCTGCGCTGGTGTCCAGGCATGCGCCGACCCCTCCCGACGGTTCTGTGGCCCTTCACGCGGCCTTGGTGACTGATGTCGTGAGACTGGCGCTGATGGGCGTTCTTGTTCACCGTCACCACTGCGATCCAAGGGCGCGAAACGCAGAAAACGCGTGCGAATGCTGGTGGTGAGCAACTCCAGCAATCGCGCAATTGCGTGGTTTAGGTGGACATCGTCAACTACACAGGTCTTCAAAGCCTCGATGGTGCGATCTTGAAGATCCAGCGACACACGCACATCGTCTTCTTTGGCACCAAGCGTGAAAGTCTGAGAAAACGTCAGCGGAGCCACAAGCTTATCGAGGAATCGATGAGGCTCACCTTCAAGATAAAAATCATCCCGGAAAGGATACGAAAGCACGTCCGGACAGGGGCATGCTTAAGGTGATCGCGCGGGACGAGGATTTCGAGTACGGTCTGCAGGATCTTGCGGGAGGCATCGACCACTTCCTGGATGTACTGCTCGTTGACACGATATAACTCCATGAGCACATGGAACCAACCGGTGCCCGAGGATGGACCAGAATTCGGGCGCGCATTCTGGGCCTGAGCCGCTTCATTCGACATTGTCGTCCAGCGATCCACCACCGCCTGCAAAGCCAAAGAGTTGACATAGAGTCCTGAGAGAGTCAGCAAGTCGAACGTCATAACCACATGATTCAGCTACGTACGGGTATATTCATATTCGATCATCAAGATACACCGCATGGAGGGGGCCACTGCGTAAATCAATTAGCAACCGGCTAGCGTCCAGCCCACGAGGTAAAGAGCACTTACAATCTATCGTGTCAATGTTATGTCGCCACTCGCGCAAGAATGGCTGGAACCGGTCAATTTGATCTCGGTAACGACCGCTGCGAATGAGCTCTGACGTCTGCTCGCTCGACGCAAATAAGAGTTGATTGCTCTGGTACATGATCTTGGAAATTCCAATCCAGCAATCGTGCATCCGGTCAACAATGGTATCTGCCCCATTGGCGGCGCTGGCTGACGTGGGCTGAATGTCGTTGGTCCACTGAGGCAACGGCAGCATGGACGGGATACCCAAGCGACCACTGCTCTGAGTGATGTACACCAGGATCAAACGACGGAGTCGACGTTTCCGCGTCTGCTCGGACGGGGATTCGCCCGCAGCTTTGGCATCGCTCTTCTGGTCGAATACTCCCAGTTCAAATGCCAATGCCTGTGCGGTACTCAGCAACATCCACGACATCCGGTCTGACCGCCAGGCGGGCTCCAGCCACTTCTGGAAGGCCAGCCTCCCTTCAGCAGCACTGTTCGGGACCCGGTTGGCCGTATTGTCAACCTCTGTTTCGAGTTCCTTTTCGTACCGACTTTGCGTTTGCGCGTCCAGGTCCAGCAAGGCATTTTCGTCGTCACCGGGCGGAAAGTGTAGGTTCCGCGGATGCCAATCCGTCAGGATCAGCAGCGCCTCGATGGTGCCCAGTGATCTCAAGTTGCCCTTATGGCTTATCTTTGATGAAGTCGGCGCGAGATCAAACGAACGAGGCCCGCTAATGCCAACACCGTTTCCACCAAACTTTTCCTGACCCCAGAACAAACGTTCAATCATGCCGCGGAGGTATGACCACAGGCGGTCGTGGATGTAGAAAGCACGCGTGTAGGCCCCGTCGCCCTTGGGCTTCATATGCCGCGACGCTGTCGTAAGAATAGTCACTGCGAGCACTGGCTCGTCTGTAAGCAACGTCCGATGAGTGGACGGATGCGAAAAGTCCGGAATCACGATGGGACTAAGCGGGGCAAGATGCTCGTAATAATATGCTACATAGGCCATCGACTCTTCCACGGACAACCACCCTGCACGAACAAATCGTAGTCGCGACCAAGCCTTAACCGCATCCACGAACCCAGGATCCTGTGCCGTTTCTGCAGCATCCGCCGGTCCACGACCATCGGGAAGTCGCGCATCAGCGGACCCTGATGCGCCCGCAGCATAGTACGTACCGCCAGGCACGGTCCCGGAGCGGGGTGGTCGAGAGAACGACCCGCCTCCACTCCGGGGCGTACCAGCCTGCGTGAGCGGAGACATGGGCGAATTGAATGATGAAACCGACTGGCGCGCAGCATACCGGTTCTCCAGACTCTGGCGGTTGAGATCCTCTGTCCGACCAGCCGCCTCCGATAAGAGGTGCAACGCATCATGACTGTTACTGATGGCCGGCGACAACAACTCAACGGCGGTCCGGTTCATCATGGGCTGGCCACCCTCGAGGCTGAAGCTCGCCGCATGACTCCGCTCCGCAGCCGAGTACATGGGCAGTCGCGTGCTTCTCGGTTCGGAGAACGGCGCATTTCCGGACGGCGATGGATTGGAGGGAAACCGATGGCTGGGCGTAGAAGACGATGGGAGCTGCTGTGTATTGTTCGTGGCCGGCGACTCCTCGGTCCATTTTGGTCGGGAGAGACTGGCACCGTTATCAAAGGAAGAGGTGCGCTCGGGCGCATAGGATGAGCCTCCATCACTGACGGATCCGCTATTCGAGATGACCTCGCCCACCATCATCCGCTTATCGCGTCGCAGGACGGCCTCGGTGGGCTCCTCCACTTCGGAGGGCTTGCGCTTCCGCCGAGTAGCGGAGAACTCGCAGCGCTTGCTTTCGCGGCGACATCGTACGCAGGGCGGGGGACGGGGATTATCGACACCTGCCGGGGGGGACGAATAAGCATCAAGGGAAAAGTAACCGGGGAGAGGAGAGAGGGGGAAGGTTAATTAATCAGAAGCTTGGAGCGGGGGGGAAGAAATGAGGGCAACTTACTGCCAAGGTCACACTTGACTTTGCGCTTCCGGCAAGGGTCGCAAGCCTGGTAACCACGCCGATGCTGGGGCTGTTGGGCCTGGAGCTGCTGCTGCTGGAGCTGGGGGGAGGGCGATTTCGGAGCTCCGGGGTCGTGGGAATAGAGGGACTGAGAGGCTGAAGCCGCGGCGTCGTGGTGGTGCTGGCCGTTACTCGCAGGCGCCGCCATGGTTTGATGGAGAGTGGATATTCAGGCCAGAGGGGATTGCCGATGCAAAGCGACAAAAAGCGGTGGGGGGAAACGGCTTTTTTGTGGGCGAAGATCCAGTCGCTGAGTTCCAGATTCTAAACGGCGCTGGTCCTGGTTTCGTCCCGGCCCGGAAGTTCTCCGCGGATAACCAGGCAGCAAAGTAGCAAGCAACTTTTAGGGGGGGAGGGAAATGATGATGGTGGTGGTGAGGAGGAGAAGGTAAAAGACGGGGAAGGAAGTAGTGAATCCGTGGCAGGTGGTGGTTGATGATGATGGAGGGTGGGAATAATTGATAATAAAAAATAAAATAAAAATAAAATAAAATAAAATAAAATAAAATACAACCACCCACCACCACCATAACAATAACACCAGGGAATTGTTCACTCTTTCACTTTCTGCTTCATTTCGGTGTGTCAAGTCAGGTGTACTGCCAATGCAAAATGCGGGGTAGGGAATTTCCCAAACCAAATTCATTCCTTCCTTTCTTCATTCATTCATTCACACTGCTGAGTTGGATTTCTCGCAGGAATTTCTCTCTCTTTCTCTTCCTGGGGGGAACTGTTTCCCCCCATGCCCTTGCATCCACTCCCAGTTCCTGTTATCAAAGCGAATGGCAATAGACTCTGGGTCTAAGATGAATCGAGTAGATTTGTTTGGTCTTTCCCGGTCGCTCCGGTCGCTTTCTCCGCCATTTCCCCCTCCAGGCATCCATCTTCCATTCCTCCATTCTTCCTCGGTTCTCCTCAGACAAGAAAGATTATTGCTAGCTACATACTGAAATCAACTCTCTCCAGCCAGTCTGAATGGTGGAGATACGAAGATAAAACCCCCTACCCTTATAGCCATGGCTGCAATTAAATGGTCATTCGAGTCTTGTGTAGTAGGTTTAGATATCATCACTATGTACACGGACAGCCTGAGCGCGCCTCCGACGGTCAAATAAATTAAAGCCGATAAGCGGGTGAGTGGAAGAACAGCCCAATCCACTCGACCGCTGGATAAAAGAAAAAGAAAGGAAAGAAGGAAGGAAGTAAAGTAAGAAGAATAAGAAGGAAAAAGGGAGATGAAAATCAAAAAGAAAACATGTACACGCTCAACTCCCAACATGGCCTACAAATGCAAGACCCAAACCACATCAATCGCAACAAGCATGATCATGTCATGTGTAGGGTGATCCCAAAGCTAAATCATACACACATAGAAACAAAAACCAAGTTCAAAACAAGATGCTCGTTCAGGCCACAGATGGCGCTGCGCCAGCCAAACTAGTACTCGCCATGGCTCGCTTTCCCTTGTCGGGCGCTATCCCTTCCCCGTTGGCACTTATCACTGAACCCACCACTTTGCGAGGCAAGACCGCCTCTCCGTTAGTACTGCTGGCCTCGCTACCCCGGCGCGATAGACTCGGTGTTAATCGCCCAGGTAGAAGGCCCCGGATGCCCCCAGCTTTGCGTGCGGGGATGTCCGTCGTGCCCGCCGTGAGCACATACAGCAAATACTTCAGGTTGGGGAGGGTATGTCGGATATCGAGCACGCGCAGCCCTTGCTTATTCAAGAGAAACTCAATATCCTTGTTCAGCAGGAATACCCCATACTCAAACCGGTATTGCACATTCACCGGGTAGAGTGGATAGGTTCGCTGCGGCAGCGACGCAGACACCGGGTCCTGAATCAACGAGTGCGACAAATACGGGCTGACCGGGTATGGCAGCGGAATGGACAGATAGAACGACAGCAGATACACGAGATGTGCGGTATAACCCAGCGCCGCCGCAACCCCATCGCGGTCGACATCTGTAAAATTCGAGTTTGGCAGAGCCATTCCAGCAATAGTGAAAGCCAGCGGTTTGTCCGGGATGGGTTCAATAGGATAAATCGCAAGTAGGTCCTCCGACATGCGCCGGATCTGACCGCGGCCCTCGTCCGTGTTCTGTTCCAGCAACTTCACGCTCGAGCCCAGTTTCTCTTGCGCGTCCGGGAGATGACTGCGCGCCCTGGCTTGCGTCTGGCGCCCACGCTCCATGGCCTCTCGTCTCGCTGCAAGACTGGAGATCAATTCTTCCTTCCGCTTCGTTAAAGTGCGAAGCTGCTTCCGCTCCGCTGCAACAGCATGCTTGGCCAGCGCAAGCTTATCCCGGGCCCGCGACGCACTACTGGTCGTAGTCAGCGCACGCTGGTTCTTCTCTAATATCGAGCTGATTTGCGCCTCGAGCTTATCTCGGGTCGTCAGGGCATCCTGAATACATTCATCCAAATTGGCCAATCGCATCAGCGCATCGTACGACGACGTCGGTAACGTGGCACCATCGGCGGATCGGGGGTGGCGGGGAGGTATAGAAGCGACCACGGGAGGAAGGTCAGTTAGATTCGTGTAGACGCCATCTGCGAAATGAAACAGGATCGAATTCGGTGGGAGCGGCTGATGGAAGTTATCCAGCGACTTCCCCAGGAATTGTAAAGACTGCAGACACAGCTGCAATTCCACCAGCAGCAGGTACTCCTCCATGGCCGCCGTACGTGCCCAGACCTTCACCGTAACCTGGTCCCGACGAGCGATTGCCGGCCCACATATATTCAGATCGAAAGACCGGAAGCTGGGGTTGGTGGCATGCTCGACTACCTCACTCACGTAAACCGGCTCGTCGACCCCGTCGCAGTGAATCGAGAACCACGTGTCGGCCATACGGCTGCTCGTAATCTCCTCCAGCTTCACCTGACGCGTGCGCGGATTGGGCCCATTCCAGGGTAGCGTGTTCCTCCTCTGCCATTGTCGCAACGGGGGTGGCTGTTCTCTCCGGGGGCGGTCTTCTGCGCTGCTGGAGGCGGGGGTCGACTTGAGATCGGTGAAGGAGCGCGACTGATGTAAGGGTTTCGCTGCATCCTCGGCGAGCGCTTTCAAGGGCGTATGTAGCGAGTTGGGGATGTTGTCATCGTCGATGGTCTTCCCGCGCGGTCGACTCGGCGGACTAACCACGAGATTCCGGACAGAGACGCCCTGCAGATGGCGAAGCTTGCGATTCTGCGCGGAAATCATCAGCGGGATGCATCAATGGGTATACGCAAAGACCAGAGGATAGTAATGTACCGGAAGGAACAAGCCAGGTCGTTCACGGCGACTGCCAGTGTCGTCGTCGTTGTCCGCGAATCCCCAGGCGGTCGCCGGCAGCGCCATCGCAAGACAGACACTCGGAGGGGAAGCTTAGCTGTCGCACTGCGCAGGGCGTATGTGTCGGGTCATCCTAAGCAGATGACAGAGAATAAAAACAACAGCGACAAATACAATCGAATGAAGTCCCAATTAAAACCCCTTTATGAATGAATTAGCGTTGCTGATCGTCGACCGTTGACATAGAGCTGGTTGAATGAAGCCAGCAAGTTAGTAGTAGTTGGGTTGCCGGCGGAATCGCTCGCCCGGTCGGGATCTCCGTCGAAAAATTGATCCGCCGACCTTCCTCCATTCTCTCTCTCCTCTCCCGGAGCTTCACCCAATTCATCCCCAACCACACCCACCAATTACCCCCGAATCTCTCCGGATCTGGGCCCAATTCGGTAAAATAGAGTGAACGACGAAAGTCAACCGTCCACTCTATTCCCACCACGATCCTCCCCCCGGCCCTCATCACCATCTAAAGAGGAAGAATCCGGTCACGCGGAGAACGGTGACCAACCCGGCCGCGGCGATGGCCTCACAACAGGTGACGAAGACGCCCTTCCAGAAGATCCTGGACCCGACCAAGATCGGAACGTGGAACATTGTGCGCCGTCCACCGGTCGAGAACCACAGCATTATCCAGGGCAAGCCGCGCGAGCAGAACTCCAATGCCTTCAAGACGCATCAGGCCAAGGAGGGAACTCGGTTACGAAAGGCCTTGAAGGCACTCACTCATGGCAAGAACATCTTTGCCTATCACAATATTCGCACGAATCAAGTCGTGTACTCTCTCACTCGGTATTTGGAGGTGAGTTTCCCCCATCCACTATTCCCCAAACCGATTGTATCAATCCAAAAGAAAAGAATCACCACTAACCTCACCACCAGAACAACGCAACCCTGAAACAACTCCTCTACCACGGCAAAAAGACCGTCCCCGCCCGACTCCGCAAAGACATGTGGGTGCCCTACTTCAGCGTGCACTTCAACGACAGCAAAATCGGGCTACGAGCATACCACCTCCTCCGGGAATTCAGCATGCAGCGACAACTCTCCCCACCCAAAGAGATGATCACCATCACGGACGCCTGGATCGACCAGAAACGTCCGCGCGACCCAAAGGGCGCCGAAGACTTCCTGGAGAAATACAAGGACAAGATCGGCCGGATCATGCCCAAGCACCACCGCAAGCGCGCCGTCATGGATCAAAAGGCCACTAGTGTGGCGGATATTGCGGCCGTGCTGAAGATCCAGGAAGAGGAGGTGGCCAATGGCTTTGCGGATGGAAAGAGGGGTTACTTGACTCCTACTGCGCGGAAGAGGAGACGTGCTGCTCGGGCTAAGGAGGAGGCGGTTGCGAACGAGCAGGCCGCTAGAGTGGCTGGGTTGGAGCAGGCGTTGAGTAGTGAGGTTGTGGAGTATAAGGTCCAGGAGACGAAGGATACGTCTGGTGCGTTGGAGGATATGGGAGTGAAGATCCTTTGGAGGGATTTGCATGATGCGCGGTTTGCGGAGAACTGGCCTGAGAGGGTTAGACATGGTGAGTTGGAATTGTCTCGCGATCATGTCATGCCTGGTCAGAAGGGTCTGCGTTCGGAGGTCCTGGCTGAGGGTGAGTTCCGTGAGAGGACGGAGCAGCAGCAGCAGCAGGAGGTTGAGAAGAACTAAGATGTTCATATTTATTTGATTGATATCACATCCTGGGTTGTGGATGGTGTATACATATGCAGAGGGTTGCGTGTTTTTTTCCATTTTGATTATAAATTGTATTTTTACTCACTACTACACTACTTACTACGATTGTTGTTTTAGAGAAATGATGCAATGGCGTTTGAGCAGATCACACTGCATTGATCTTTGGTATTACATCTCATCTCCACTCAACTCCGTTTTCTACAACCAAAACCAAAACCAAAACTCACCTTGACATATCATGACCTTACCATCCACCCCCAAACCCACCCCACCCACAAATACCCAAAATACAAAGCCACAAGAACCCTAAGCACCCTCTCCCCCAACTCCAAAAAATGATACCACATAGCATCCCGGAACCTATTCCGAAAGATCCCCGGATCATTCCCTCTCGGAAAAGGCACCACATGACCATTTCCATCCAAGGGAGGCTTCCTCCCCAGAAACTCGCACAGCGGCTCCCACCCATCCCTGACATGATAGACGAGGAGGTTCTCAGCCGGCACAATGTCCTTGATGTGGCTGTTATGCGCCTCGAAGGCTTTGCGGCCGTTGGCGTCGAAGTTGTCGTTGAAGTAGTATTTCCAGATCTTTTGCCAGGTTGGGCGGATCCAACGCGTTCGGGAGAGGCATAGATTCTCGAGGATGGTGGAGAGGGGGAGGAGGGGGTGTGTGAGAAGAGGGGTGAATGATTTACTGACGGATCTGTAGCCTTTTGTATGAGAAAAGTCTGTTGCATGATTAAGATATGAAGGGATTGAACGCACCTGTGCCAATCATCCACGTCTCGGACTGTCAGTATTACTTTGGCTTCTGGATAAGCTTGGATTAATTCGTCTGCGAAGCAGGCTGCTGGGAAATCCGATACAGCCTATAGTAGCAGTGGTCAGTTTATCTGGCTTAGTATGTAACTCTCTCTCTCTCATCTACTCGATTGCACGGGGGGATGTCTATACCTGACAGTGCCCCAAGATCTGATCAAATTCTTCTCGACCAAATGGCTGGCCTTTTCCTTCATATTTGGCGCTCAAAGCAGCATGCCACATCTCACAGTCTCGAGGGTTCTCCAGAACTGCTGCGTATCCGTGATAGGTATCATTGTACCCTAGGGCTCGGAGAGCTTGTCTCAATGCTTTGATTCTCGTTAGCGGTGGAACAGATCGTCCATCTAAGATGCACACCTTACAATCTGTTCCTGTCCGGCAGAGTCCAAGTGCCAGGACTTGCATAGGTACTTCACGACGACATTTGCGTCTGTCAATGTCGGTGACGGATTTGATGACGTCGTGGAACTGGTAGGTCGTCATTTTGGGTATCTTTACTATAGGTGAGTGAAATACATGTTTGGATGAATCAATGGGTTGATATATCCACCATGTGGAGGGCCATTACCCCCTCGTCCTTTTCAGCCATCGCTTCTAGCAAGCCTAGTGCTTGCTGGATTCTGCCTCTGTCTTGAGTAAGTGGGCATCGGAAATAGTAACTCCGTCTCGTCCGGTCCCCATTTTTGGGAATTTTACATATCCAGATATCTTCACGAGCTCTGATGTTTAGAAAAGATCGTAAAGCCAACTATCCATAGTGCAGATTAGATTCCTCAGCTGGACAGCCATGGCGCTTGTTCCGATAGTGGACCATCAGTACAGGAGTCACACCTGTTCATTGGCTAGTCAAATTTTGAATAATGATTCCCTGGAATGCACATTTCCAAGAAGTACATACCTACTAGTGAGCACTCCACAATCGAAACCATTGAGTAATGAGATATGAAGAAATCGGAGGACTCTGTCCTACGTGGATAATCATCGCAGCTTGCAAAAGCATGCTGTATGTTATCTATGTGGAGAAAAGTCAGCCGCGCCCAAATCGAACATATCTGTAGATGATCTCTTCCTTCCAAAACTATTTGCTTTCGCAAATCTCAGTCCACAGGATCTATTTTCCGGAGGTAGTGCCAGTGGGTCTCGGATCTGGCAGCCCAGATAGTCTCCCGAGCTGAACTGTGATGGATCTCGTGCGGCTGAATAGCACCACCACATCATTACCCTTTAAGGAGTTAGCAGCTCAATAGTAGATAAATGCTTGAGCAGGGTGCAAGAAGAGTTCGTAGCCTTATCAACCGAGCCTTGAATTTTGCCAGCCCACTAAGATCATAAGATAGTATTCGCGAGCTTTTTGCAGCTGATGAATAATGTCGAATCATTACTCCTACTATGATAGGAAGCGGTCGATAATGCCTGTGACAACTATCCTTCAGGCTCTTCAAAGTCTGCCAAAAGTAGGGTTTCGCCCATACCTGTGGCCACATTCCCGGAGTGGGAGATATGCAGTATGACTATCGATTGTTAGCGCGGGATCCAAGAATTGGTGGATTGAAATTCCCACGAACAGTAATCGTCATCGTCTACAATCTTGTGTTCCCCAAAGGCCTTGGCCTCCTTGCTAACTCCTTTTCACATGATCGCCTTGGAGACCCACCGGTGAATATCAAGTTCAATAATGCTCGTTTCTTTTGCTAGATCACACCAAGCCCCATATCAGTTACTGTAGTTGGCTAAGGTGATCTCAGGGTCGATCAGGTTCAGTTACACAACCTGCAATAGATCATGCATACTGCGGGTGACGTGACTACATATACCTTCTGCCGACCTGTGGGCGCTGTGTGACCAGGTGAGGTAGTATATAATCACCCCTGTTGAAACCAAAAGTCAGCCCTCTCTGTTTAGACTTGAAAATTTGTGGCGCAGGCTTTCTTTTCTGGATAGGTTTTGGAGAATCATGTTTAAAATGCTCGACTATTATCAAGGAAAGACAATATTCATCACCGGAGGGTCCGGCTTCCTTGGCACAGTTTTGGTACATCGGATCGCTACAACCATTGAGTTCAAACACATATACTTGCTGCAACGTGGAGGGAAAAGGTAAGCCATAAACTCCAGTAGGAAGAAGAGATAGTGTAAGGCCTACACGTATTGACCATAACAGTGGCCTGTCCGGGAAATGGCACCAACATCTCCCATTTGATACTGCGCAATGGCTTCTAGATCACCCCCGCATCACCATTCTAGACGGTGACATGATGAAGCCTAGCCTAGGCCTTGACGCTGATCACATTGAGATGTTGAAGCGCAACGTCCATATCATCATCCATGCCGCATCTTCAATCAACCTTGCCCAGCGGCTTCAAAAGATTTGGCCCAGCGTTATCCGGGCCACAGAGTATGCTGTCGAACTGGGGCTCCAATGTGACAAATTGGAACGTTTTGTTTACGTCTCAACAGCGTATACCAATACCCATCTGTGCAGCCTGTCTCTCAAAGGAGATGTGGAAATGGAAGAGCGTATAGTACCACTTGAATCTACCTCTCCCAATAATGTTAATTCCACTGTGGACGAAGAATACTCGGAACTACAGTCACGAGGATCCACCAAAGAATACGAAAGCAACGACTTTCCCTGGGGTTATGTGTATGCCAAACATCTTTCCGAGCGCCTAGTCACGGAAAGGTTCACAAGACACGGCAAGTACGACCGATTGCTGATTTTACGGCCCTCGGTGATTGGGCCGGCCGAGAGCCTTCCATACCCCGGGTATGCGGTTCCCACATCGACCCCAATGACTATGATCGTGGCCTTGTTTGTCAACCATACAGCGTTTTCCTTTGAATTGTCCAGCAGGCTAGACGACCCGGAATCAGACTCCAATCTGGACGAAGTCCCTGTTGACATCGTTGTAGATCGCCTTCTGGCTCATCTGGCTTACCAAACCCAAGGCTGCGTCCATGCGGTAAGTGGCAGAAAAGCTCGGATTTTCTTCAGGGAGGTAGAAGCGGCAGTTTACCAACTCCGATGGTTACCTTGGCGGTTTCGTTTAACGTGGGTGAAGGAGAACGGGTGGAATACCGAAAAGTCAAACGCAATCAGTCGTCTATACAAGATCTTTGGTACTTCGTTCAACTTCCATGAAGGGAAGACTGAGCAGCTGATGTCGAAGTTGAGCGTGGAAGAAAGAAGGACATTGCGGTTGTTCAATACCAGGAAAGTCGGTGCATTTGAGCTAGTGTCCCGCAGCAAGCAGATGTATGATTGCTCGACTATATTCGCCAGGAAGATAGCTTATCCTTACCGGGCCTTTTACCAACTGTTATGGATTATCTGGTGGGTTTATGTCAAATTGATTGTTGCTTGGGCGGGATTTGATCTGCGGACGGTGACCCGGCAGCTGTTCGCTGGACGAAAGGTCCATTAACAATATTCATTATTGCGCGACTTTTCTGTTTTGATCGCCTTTCGCCGCATGTTCCAATAGGAAGCAAAGCAATGATACGTTGAGAGATGATGAAATGGTGTACATCAGGTGCGTGATGCGAGACGATGGGCGATGCGGGGGGGTGTTGGATAGACGTTGGGAATGAAGTTGTAGAAAGGAACGACCTAGAGATTGAAGGGGTCAGGTGATCAGCATCAACATAGATCATGGTATTAGAGCTCATTGATATTCTACGATGGTACATTGCTGGTTTATGGAAAGATATAATGACACTTAGCAGACCATGAACTCCTTTCTACTTGCATTCTTTGTCTGGTGCGCACCGACTGAAATCATGTATTGCTAAATGTCTGCTGCAAAGCTGGCGAAAGAAAGACCTGCGGGTCAAATTTACATCACCATAGTAGGTAGGATACAACGAAGCGTCCCCGGCGGAAGTGTCATTCACGCTGCCAGCCGGTCCTGTCCTGGCTTTGCCGGCGTCCGGTCCAAGCAAAAACGGCCGAAGTAAGAAATGTGGAAAATCAAAGCTCCAAACGAAGGAGGGATGAGAATATAGAAGAATGAAGGATCAAAAGAGAAGATAGACAGGAAGAACAATAGGGTCAAGTGTCAATGCAAGAACCCAGACCCTTGGGCAGAAGAGAAGAAGAAAAGATAACGAAGTCACAAAGTGAGGACCTGATGTGTGCAAGTCCGCGACCGACGCCAGCAGCAATGGAACAAGTAACAGATGTTCAAGGAAGAGATGAGAAGAGCAGCAGAACTCCATTGACGGACTTAGACCAGGTGGCCTCAGTCTCTCTATCTCGCGGCACAGAATGTCACACTAAAGTTCCTTTAAGTTCTGATTCTAACGATTAAGAACTCGGATTCTTTGGCTCAGGCTTTTTCAGGTTGTTGACCACCTGCTCATGGCTGTGCTCGTTGACGGAAAGCTCGGGCCCAGGCTCATCATTCGACATCTTCTGCAGAATCTCTTCTTGTGCCTTTGCAGCCGTCGTCGGATCATCTGCAATTCCCGCACTGGCCATGCTCTTCCTGGCGCCTTCGATGATCTTATCGGCCTCGCTCATCCCGCGATCCACATTCGAAGAAGGATCTCCGTCCACGCCGATAGGCTCCACGGTGCGGTTGATGACATCCTTCACCCGGTCAGAATCGAAGCGAATCACCATACAGGAAAGGTTGTCAGTGCTGAACCGCGCAAGAGCATGGTCGACCAGAATTTTGGATGCTTCCTGGGCATCATGCACATTGCGGATAAGATCTACCGCTTCTTGGTCGCTACACACGTCCCAGAGCTAATAATCTCTGTTAGCAAGAAGGTTTTAAGCGAGATAAGAAGAGTTCAAACTTACACCATCACAAGCGAGGATGATAAACTCATCTGAGTCGGGTTGGATCACTGTTTCGGTAGTATACGGATGTCCGGTTACCAGATCCTTGAGATACGCATCACCAAGAGCTCTAGTCACGGCAAGCACGCCGTTGACGCGATTGTTCAATATTAATCCTCCTGCATTAGCTATCCGTTTCCCTTCGTTCTCATCACTACCCTTGTGATCGTAGGACAAACGAAGTGCCTTGCCGTTGCGGCACAGAATAATGCGGGCATCTCCCACATTAGCAGTGTAGAGGACACGCTGACGGAGGGATTTCTCCTGTAATTTGGGAAGTATAGACGCCGCGCCGCCTGATACGGCGGCCTGAGTAGGCGTATCGCCCGCATCTGAATCGGCGTCGCCCTTGGAGGCAGCGGCAGCGGCAGGTGCAAGGGCCGCTGATCCCGTCGCGGAATGCGGACTGGGTACGCGGTCTTCCCATCTGAGGAGGGCAATGACCGCGGTACAACCACTGTTCTTCACAGGTAGCTTCTCCAGCTGCTGATCTACACTGGTAAACGTTTGATCCAGGAGTTCCGGAACAGGTGTGTTGGGATTTTTCCGCATGACCTCTTCCAAGATCAGATGCAGCTTTTTCCCGCACCATTCCGCCGCAAAGGTGCCTGCATGTCCATCGAAGATGGCAAAATAACCGTTGTCGGTTTCCACGACGGTCGCGGGGGGTTCCTCAGAAGTGGGCGAGGGGGCAGTGGGACTCGGGAGGGCTTTGCCATTGTTCTCAGCCAGGGCTAAAGGTGCGGGGGTCCCCAAGAAATTGTAGAGGTAGGCATGGGTATCTTCCATAGTCCGGCGACATTTTCGATTCCGATCTTCTGTCACGCCAACTTTAAACGAAGAGCGAGAAGTGGGGAGTGATTCTCCAGCCGAATTGTTTAACGACCCTTGGGGAACGCTCAGAGCTGGGTCCATGCTCCCAAGCCTATTCAACGCAGGCTGTTCTTGGATGGTGTAGTTGTTGAAGGAGTTCTCGCGCGGACTGCTCGACAGGCTGAGGGAGTTCTTAGCACTGGTGAAGAAGGATGCTGCCTTGGTGACGGTGCTACTCCGGCGCTTCTTTTCGCCACCAGAGTTGTTCTGGTCCTCACTGGTCCGTCGGGTGAAGAAGCCGCCAGGAGGAGAGGACTTCTTCTGGCTGATGCTGGCTTCCTCGGTGTGGATGCTCAAGGGAGGCGTATCAATGGCGCCGGAACGAGTGATGGAATCTGTCTTGTCTTTGGGTGGGCTCGAGGAGCCACTGAACATTCTGTTCAGCAACCCACCCTGGCTAGAAAAACTTCTCCGCTTATTCCCTGCCAGCTTGATGATCGTTGATGGGTGAGGGGGCTTAAAACCGGATCAAAAGTTCGAGAGAGTGCGGAGGGGGGCGGCGGCGGCGGCGCGTGGGGAAGGGGGGAGAGAGCGCCAAAGAATGAAAGCCGCCGGGAGGACTGACGTAGGATGCGAATTGCGGCGGAGGCGAGATGATCTAGCTGGGTAGACAAGGCATGTCAGCGTCTCGATCCACTACAAGATCAAGTTTCCAGCTAAGCACGATGGTGATGGGATCGGCTTGAAGATTCCGATGGCTTCCAGCCAGCAATGCGGGCGGACAAGTGACATGGTGGTCAGGCAACGCCGGATGCATGCAGTGGAGCGGGCTATATACACCCTTCTTCCGGCGACAAGCGAACAGTGGCAGAAAAGTAATTCGAAACATAGGGAGAAATATTCCGGAATAAATTCATCCATGTCGGAAGTTCAGACAGAAGCTAAAGAAAGGCACGTTATAGCAAGCGTCCTAAGCTCTCACCTTCCGAACCAACCCCACTGCGCGCCGGAGGGGACAGGGTTACAGAGCGACCACGGGGAGCGAGGATGTAGAAGGAATCGAGGACACTCACGGAAATAGGGAGAGAAATTGGCGATAGGCTGGGTTGTATGTCGACAAGGATGTGGAGAAGATCAAACAGAAAAAAGAAAAGGGGAGGGATGCGCAACAGTTGGATGTTGCGATGATGGGGGGGTGGGGAGAAGAGGGAAAGGGAAAAGAAGGAAGTTGGTATGGATCGGAGGTAATACTAGTAGTAGTAAGTAGTAGTAAGTAGTGGTGGTGGTAAGTGAGGCGGGCTCGGGATGGGGTCCTTTATTATTAGCAATCGTTGGTTCCTCCGGGTGGGAAGCACGCTAGGAAAAAGGGTACTTGTTACTTGGTACTACTTGCCATGTCGTGCCCAGCAAGTTAAGTGCACACCAGCACTACTCCCACTCACTACAACAGTTTCCAGCCGATCGGACACAGTCTGGTTACTATTTTCGGGAGGCGGTGAATCGAGGTCGTCATAACGTGACCCTGAAGGATGGTGCGTGGAGGATGACGCAGCGGCAAGGTCCAGATGAGAGATAAGTGAAAGAGCATTATGAGCCTTGATGTGATTGGTGATAGTGCCAGAACGTTCATTTCCCTATGAATCTATTCCCTGTACTCATTCCCGTCATGTTGCCTGCAGTATCTTGTGTTCGGAATATCCCCTAATAGCCACAAAACCATCTCTACACTATATTTGAACAATACAGTAAACCAAGCCCAACTACTAGTAGTTCTGATCATCAACGCCTATTATTGTTATACACATAAAGTAGTATGATCCCCATTATATATGAGCTCCTAATCCCATGAACTAAAATCCCCAAACCCGCCTCCACCCTTGAATTTCTTTCGCATCGGCTCGGGTTCGGGCTCATCATCTATAAATTCCACAATCTCATCCTCCTCCTGCCCAGCCCTCTCGGCCAGCGCGGCTTTCAGGTACTTGCCGACCCCGCCAGAGCCTTCGTCTTTCTCTCCGCTTCCTGCGCCACGGACTCTTTTGCCCGTCCAGGTCATCCGGTCGTCTTCGGCGCGACGCGCATTCTGCTCTTCTTCCTCGGGGTTAACAAGCAGGCCCTTCGCCTTGGCCTCCTCGGTCTGTTTCTGCTTCAAGAACTCTTCGAACGGATCCACAAACACCGTCACATCGGTAATGCGGATGTCCGGAGTAGGTCGGTTAGTAGTCGGATTTGTCGGGTGCACTTCAAGGTTGTTCAAGGTCGTGGAGGAGGGCGTGGGGTCATCAATGACATGACCGAAGATAGTGTGCTTGTTGTTGAGATGGGGCAAGGCACGATAAGCAATGAAGCTAGTCAAGGGGTAATTTGTTAGCGCAGGCCCTCAATCTCCATCTTGGGAACTTACAATTGACTGCTGTTCGTGTTCTTGCCCTTGTTGGCCATACTGAGGGTACCCCGGGAGTCGTGCTTCAGTGGACCTTCGAACTCGTCATTGAAGTACTTCCCCCAGATACTTTCACCACCCCTTCCGGTCCCAGAGGGATCACCACCCTGAATCATGAACCCCTTGATGTTGCGATGGAAAGCGACATCTCTAT
Organism: Aspergillus piperis CBS 112811; assembly: GCF_003184755.1. Taxonomy (NCBI): domain Eukaryota; kingdom Fungi; phylum Ascomycota; class Eurotiomycetes; order Eurotiales; family Aspergillaceae; genus Aspergillus; species Aspergillus piperis. Next base: position 444,078 of record NW_020291603.1, read on the forward strand.
AGTAGCCCTTCTTTGCCAGCTTGATGAAGTTCCACACGGCCTTCGGTGCGTATTCCGTATGTAATTCCAAATTTACATCCCCGACGTTGGTGGAAATACGAGCGTAGCCCTTTTGCTTCACTCGCCCTCTCTTCAGCATGTACTCCTCGTCGGACAAAAGCGCAAGCTCGGCAGAGGTGTGGGGCGTCATCCCCGTACTGGTGAGTGAGGCGGCGGCCAAACCAGTAGTGTGTTTGGCCGCATTATACGGCACAGCCTTGCCAGATTGAAACGACGCCGTCTTCTGAGATTGCGCCGTATTTCCCGCATTTCCAGATTTAGTCAAGTCTTTCGAAGCGGCCGCAGAGCCAACACGTTGCGATCTTTCCGCGCGTGCCTTGGCCACGGCTTCCTTGGCCTTCAGGATCTTGGCCGAACTGCCCAGCGCGTTGACGTTCACATTGTTCGAAGGATCCTCCCTTTCCCGGATCTGCTCGTCCGTTAATCCACTTTCGCCTTCCTTGAGATAGTTGAAGGAGCTCAAGTTCCGCGACTCGACGTTCTGCGGGTCCTGCAACGTAATGATGTCCTTGCGAGTGAACTCCTCGTCCGTAACCAGATCACGCCACAGCTTTCCCTTGATGTTCAACCGTTCGACCGTATCCCAAGCGAAAACATTGCCCGTGTTCCGTAGCGCGACAATGTGCGTGTTGTCCGTGAAAACCTTGTATGTGACCGGATCGACATACTCATTAGATTCGTTCTTCGCGAGATGCAGCTTAATGAGATCGGAGCTTTTGAGCGGCGCGCCGTTCACTGGATTCGTTCCGTGTTTCTTGATCCAGGGGAGAATGTTGGTGAGGTCGAAGATTGTGCCCGACGGGGTGCAAACCGGGTGCGAAAACGGCTGTAGTGAAAGGGAGCAGAAGTTGAAGGGAAGGCGCTTAAAGGCCGTATCTACTCCTCCTCGCTTTGCTCTGCCCACGCCGGCTCCAGCGCTAGCAGAGAATGCATCCTCCGACGCCCATTCAGAGTGTGTGATCTATACAAGTCGTTGGGTCAGTCCATGCGAGGTCCGATAAGCGATAGAGCGCAGAAAGGGAAGAACAAATCTTCAACGAAGGGAGTTCGTACATATAACTTATCGGTCCCTAAACAGGTGATTGAGTAGGTTAGCTTTGCATTTCGATATGCGGAAGAATCTTGCCGAACCAACCTTTTCCCATCCTGACGACAGAAGCTTTAGATGCCTGGTGCAGCAGCTCTCGCTTTTGCGATCCTGTCGCCGCGCCCAAGGCCTGGATAATGATGTATTGCCGTTTCCAGATCTAGCCGATTTCGGCTAGACTGTCCGCAGATGTCCCTCGTTCGGTAACCATTATACGGGGATGATACCAGTCACGGGATCGGCATCCCAAAGCCGAGCATTCGTTTATAGAGGTACAAGCTATGTATATGTTGCAAACTAGAAACCAAGGTAGACATGGCGTAAGGTCATATCAATTGCTAAACTACACTACACACTATCATACATACATAATGTAAGAAGCGCTCACAAAAGCGCCATCGTCACAATAAATCATGCCTTTTCCACCACTAAGCCACGCATTGATCGTGGGATATTCCTGTCTTCCAGTAACGCCCCACTGTATGGCTCATTTTGTTTACCTTCATGGTCATTGAATCATCATTAAGCATGTCCACCCCGTTCAAGGACTCATACGGGAGGGGGCTGGTAGCGCAATGGTACCACCCACCGGTTCCCAAAGTCGATCCCATGCCGCCGCCGACTACCATATTTTCTCCAGACTATCTGAGGAATGCCAATGTCGGCCACAGAGAGATTCCATGATAGTCCCTCCCCGGAGAGTAGCGCAGTGACAACCCCAGTTTTGGGAGCCCCGAGACAGACCACGGATTTCGAGTTGACGCATAGCCGGCCGCCTTCTACTGTAGTAACTTCGCCTATAAAATACGTTAGCACCGACGTCATGACAGGGTACAGTATCCGGCATACTCACCACTCATAGCAGACAGCCCCGAAGGCACGTCCACGGACAAAATCTCCAGGTTGCTCCGGTTGGCCCAAGATATCATCTCAAAGGCTGTGGCCTGGTCATCCGTGCGAAGGTCATCAAATGCTATGTGAATTCCGAACAAGGCGTCGACAACCAAGTCAGGCGCGAATTCCGATGTAGAGAGGCGGGTCGATAGGTCTTCCCACCGGTGTACTCGGCCGCCAATTTTCTTGAAGACATCCAGCTGCTTCCGACAACTCTCTAGCAACTCATTGTCGTGCTCGATGCCTAGCATACAGACCGTCACGCGGTGGCCTCGATTACGGAGATGGCGAGCCGCAGATACGGCACGTGCGCCAGTTCGATGATTGCCTGTGAGCACCAGCATCGTGGGCGCAGCGGCGTCGCTGGTAAGGAGTCCAACAGCAGCTTCCGCGATACCACGTCCCGTATTTTCCGTAATCATGTCCTCGGTCAGCCCCAGTTCGGCAACCGCAATCTGCTCAACCTCGAGGGTTTGCAATGGACTGACAGTTGGGCAGCTTCGATTGGTTGTGGTGAGCCGCAATGAGCCTCCAGGTACACCAGGGGCGCTTATCGGGGATGCTGAAACGGAAGTCTTATTGGGTCGAGGGCTGGTTGTGCGAGACGTGCTTAGCTGACTGCGCCCGAGGGAATTGATCTGCGGTGGCACCAACGGCTGGCCCAAAATGGCGCTTCCTTTGCGAGAGCTCGGTGCGCGGGACGTCCTCGACCGTTCCCGCCCAGAATAGGTGCCGCTGCTCAGTTTTGCATCGCTGGGTACCTGGTCGGTATCCTCGCTCTCGGTCTCCTCAGGGCTGTCAAGGACATTTTCCGTCCAATGCAGATTCTTCCCGCCATTTGTTCCAGGCTTTGGTACTTTCCTGTTGAAGCTAACCAGCCGATCTTCATCAGCGGTAGTGTCATCATTGCGAATCTCTTCAAACACCTTTCTCTTGTCGAACTTGGAAAGGTTGCTCTGGAAGTCGAACTCGCCCATCTCCTGAATATCCGTCGCATCCTCTGTAGCCCAGCCATTAGGGTCCTCCACATAATTCGATCTGTTATTCCTCTTCTTCCGGCGTTGTTTATTGAGTGACTTGTTCATCTGCGGATAAGACGGCTCGACGAAAGCAGTCTGACGCCAGCCTTTACTTCTTGGGTCCGTATTCGTCGCCCCATCGTGTTCATTGACTGCCTTTGGGGTCCTTGGTTGTCCAGTGCGACGACTAGCTTTCGCGGCGGACTGCGGCGTTGGTTGCGATGAAACAATGTTCTCCCTTCCAGCGGGGACAGGGCCACTTGGCACAGCGCTGCGACTTTCATTCGTGGTCTTTCCAACATCAAGTTCCAGGTTACTGAACGGTTCGTTGAGCACAGCTGCTTGGTCACGATGAGCCACTTGCGGGAATTGAAAGTTTTGAGAAGTGGACCGGCTAATGGAAGGGGCTGGAAGCTGTACCGGACCCGAGTCTGCACCCTGGCTAGATGGCGCAGAAGGTGGCTTCGAAAAGCTTAGAATCGCCGGGTCCACGAAGCTTTGCGATGCAGTTGGAGGCGGAGGTGCGGGGGCTATGTTTTGAGATCCCTGAGGCGGAGGCGGAGGCGGACGCTGTGAGATGCGCGGAGTCGAAGATCCCAAAGAAAGATCCGCGATGTCGGGCGCTTCAATTGAGTACGTAGGGAGCGGGTGTCCGATCCAGGAAAGTTTCACTGAATGAGAGAGTTAATGTTAGATCCTTGCAAAGTGGGGATAGTGGTGCTAGGCAGTGAGAGGGGGGGGGCAGAAGGCGTATACCTACCATTTCGGAGCATCAGACGTTGACCGATGACATTAGCCACTTCTCCCTGCACAGTTGCATTTGGTGGCGCTCGCAGCGTCACAAGCACATCGTAGCCGATAAATTCAGCCGCCATGATCGGCAGTCTGCACGAATACAACCGCTGTCCAAAGGGCCGGGGATAGAACACGCCACGGACCGGAAGGAGCCCCGACAAGGTCGCCAAAGGTGGATGTGGATTGGGGTCAGCTTGTGCTTGCTTGCTTGCTTGCTTGCTTCTTTGCTCTCGGCTCGGGCATCACGTGTGGCTGGGCTCTTATCGATAAGGGAGGCACGAGACCCGCTCGTTGTGGGGTTCGTGGTTCCTCACAAGTTTAGACTAGTCATCCTAGTTAACTAGATCCTGGAATAAACCCTACGTACTCTGTACTGCCATTGAATCATCCATCCATCTTTGACTGGATTATGTTCACTCCTTTCATTTGAGTTATCCATGGGTGCTGACTTCATGATTTCTTATTCATTCCTCAAATGCTGGCTCGATACGTCGATGTAGTATACATTCTTTGTTATTTCCCTGCATTCCCACTTCTACTCTTATAGTTCTTAGTCTTGATTCTTATTGTAAACTAATGCGTGTGAATTTTTGCTATTAACACTCTTGTGAAGCTGTGTTAGCTCAATTAATTGCCTCTCTGAATGAGATATATGTGACATATGTTCGGCTCCAATATATCTTGGTAGTATCTTACTACTATATATTCCTATTTCATATAGGATGATCCGATTAATCAATATAAAGATTATACTACTTAGTACTCGGAAGTATCTGTATTAGATCTGTATCATATGTTGGCCGAGGCAGGAAGTGATTGAGCGAAGATACCGTATCTACTATATTCTACTGTACAAATGATATTAAGTCAATAGATAGTCACACCGGACCACATCATAAGAATACACATGGGATGAAGGATAGATGATGTATTTCCCTCCTGGAAATGTGCAGATAATATAAGCAAATGGCATAAGAATGGTATACAATCCCATTTTACCCATATAAATGCTCTAAATAATCCTGCTCAAAATCATCCTCAGGATCACCGCCACCACCACCACCACCCGACTTCGACTTCTTCGAAGTCTTCATAACATCACTAATACTAACAAGCTTGGAATAAAAATCTGTAACCTTCGGGTGAACCATGACCTTGCGCGCCTCGAACCGCATAACCTGAAGACCAGCTTTCGAGGTCGCCCGACTCAGCGCAACATAGGCCTGACCCTTCTCAAACACACGGCCTAAATCAACCTTCACCCGCTGCAGCGTCTGGCCCTGCGCCTTATGGATGGACAAAGCCCAAGCCAAAATAAGCGGCACCTGTTGACGCTGCGCCTGCACCTCTCCGTTGGGAAGTTCGATCTTCCACGTCTCCGGCTGGCAGAGGAGATGGCGTTCCGTTCCGTCAGGCTGCACGAAGCATACAAGGGGCCATTTGCGGGTGAGCGTGATGCCGCCGGGACCACTGGCGTCCTTGTTGGCGGCCATGGGCTTGAGTTTCTTGCGTGCACGAGCCATGATCTCGTCGTCGCTGTTGTTGCCTGATCCTCCTGCTCCCGAGAATTCGTTCTCGTTGTCGATGTAGTAGTCGAAGGTGGCTTCGTCCATGAATGCCACGACCCGGCCGATGGAGCCGTTGACGAGCGTGTCTTCCATATTTTTGATGAGCATGACTTGTGCTCCCTTTTTCAGGTGGATCACTGGCGGTGCCATGCAGTTGGCTAGTAGGCGTTCGCGGAATTGGGGGTCTTGGATGGTGCCGCTGTCGACGGCGTTGAAGGTCATTGTTTCGCCGGATAGGCGACTCATTCGGGCGCCGTTGGCGCTTTCGACTTCTTGACGTGTGGGGAACCTGTGGATGGAATAAGTTGGGTGCTTGAGTTTGAAATGGGCCTGGTTATATGGGGGTGCGTGTCAGGCTTACAGTTCAGTGGCCTCGAGGGAGTCATGGAAGTCAAGAGGCCGAGAAAGTTGTTTGAATGTGTCAATCGTTCGTGGTGAGATCTTTCCAAGTCGAAGCTCGTTGAGCATGTCGGCGAATTCGGGGTCTCGTTGACGGAAAATGTGGGTTAGAAGGATGGTGTGTTGTATGGAAGTGTTCCATGTCGCTGCTGCGAATGCGAATTTGGCTTCTCGGTTGCTCCCTTCTGGGACGGGGGGAAGTTGGAAAAAGTCACCGGTGACTACTAGTTGTATGCCTCCGAAAGGACGACCGTTGTTCCTAATGCGACGTGCGATTTCCTCTAGCTTATCGAAGAGATCGCCGTCAACCATGGACACCTCATCGACGATCAGAACCTTGGTGCGCATCCAGCGATTCCGGGCTTTCTGGTTCTTCTTAATCTATAGATAGTTAGCACATGTGGATTGGTGTGATCGGTCGACGCCAATGCTGACCTTCTTGACAAGCTCCGGAACAGGTTCTTTCCCCAGTCCAATACCTGCGAAACTGTGGAGAGTTACACCCTCGATATTACAAGCTGCTAGCCCGGTAGATGCTGTCACCGCAACCCTGTCTGGCTCTTTCTTGTATTTATCTCTCAGTTTCTTAATGATCTCCCTCATAAGCACCGACTTGCCAGTTCCCGCAGATCCTGTAAAGAAGATACTCTTCCCTTGCTGTACAACCGCATCCAAGACATGGCGTTGCTCATCGCTGAGGAATATCGAAGCTACCTTCGTGCGGGGGTTGTGCATTTGGCCGCCTGCTTGTGCCTTCATAGTCTTGTTCTGCCGACGCAGTTCCCTTTGCTCATCCTTGATCGCGCTAGCTGACTTGTTCCAGGGAGCCGTCTGTTTCGGCCGCATAGGCGTTTGCGGCTTCAAAGATGGGGGCTCTGGTTCTGGTTCCGGCTCGTCTTTCAGCCATGGTAAAGTTCGAGGCTTCCTGGTCGGTGGTTGGAAGTGGGAGGGGGGCGAAGAAGACCATGGAATTTGTATGCTGCTGGATGGCGGGACACTCTCATCTGGAACCGGGGGTAAATCAGGATACTTGACCTCCGCCGCCGCTTTGCTGGGTGAAGTCAAGTCGACTATTGATATTTCTTCGTCTTGCGCAGGTATGCCATGGAGGGACGGGTACTTGGGCGGTTCAGGTTTCGGGACGCTCGGTCTGGATATGGGGGCCGGGGGAATGAATGGATCGGGTTCCTCAAAGTCCAGGTCGTCATCGTCGTCAAAGTCATTTTCGTCGAAGTAGACACCGTCGTGGAGGGACCCCAGATTAGACTCTCGCACGGTAGCCATCTCAATCTTGCGCTTGACCCCTGCGGACGGCGGCGGGGGTCTCATTGAAGCATTCCCATTGTTGCTGCGCGTAAGCGTGGATTGTAGCGGAGTCGCCGACGCTACTGAATGTTCCTTGACGGCTTTCTTGAACATCACAGCTTCCTCTCCAACCGGCGAAGTTCGCGATGCGGAGTATCTAGTAGAGGCCGTTGGCGATTTTATAACTGGACCATTTGAAAGGAATTGGCGGAGGATACCTGGGGTCGACGCGCGATGTCTGGAAAGGTACATATACTTGAATTCAGGGTAAGTTGGAGATGCAGCACTTGCCTGCCCTGATCAATCTATTGATGAAACTAATTCAATTATCCACCGGCGCGTTTTGGCGATACGCGCCGCGCCACTACTTATCGCTCACGTGATTCCGATAAGGGCTGGCTTATGAATGCCCTTTGCACGTGCAATTGTCTACCGTCTATAGAATACTGCCTCTACTTTAGAAGATGTCATTGTGCTCAGCCTGTAATATGATAATAGCAGGATTGCAGGTCATAATGAACTAGTAACATCGTAAATGCAGGATAACTTCGATATTCGATATATTGGACTGCCATTCCCCCCTCCCTCCTCCGTTGGACGCCCTTCCCTTCTTCTTTAGTTATTCAAGAGACTAACTAACTCGAACAGCTTCATGATGATCCCCATCAATCCAAGTCCCCTTTCGGAACTACATTGGTAACATCACCCTGTTGTCTTGGCTTCCTCGCCTTAAAGAGCATGACCTGACCCATAACCCACGACTCCACCTCTTCAAAGTTCCGACGAAGTCCCTCATCAAACTGAGCCTTGTTGTCCTCCGAGTTATGGAACGACTTTGTGTTGTTATTATAGCTGTTCATCATCTTCTGTCCCAGCCAGTTGATTGGTACACCCTGACCAAGGACTGTCGTCCCCACAAAAACGCCGTCCTCCGCCAGATGCGGCCGCACCACATCGAAAAGCTTGCACTTTTCTTCAGGTGTACCCGGAATGCAATGCAACAGGAAGAAGACACTAATCGAGTTGAACTTCTTGGACTTGTCGAAGGGCAGTGGCTCCAGGGCCGAGGCCACGACGGTATTCACGCGGACCGCCTCGCGGCCTACCGTTTCCAGGATACGCTGCTCGGCAGCCTGGAGCGAGTTGGGACTGAGGTCCAGGAGGGTAATCTCATTGCATTTGGCACCGGCTTTTAGGCTCTTTGCTGGATAGTAACCTGTGCCGACGCCAATATCTAGGTGACTCTGGCCCATGGCGGCATTGAATAATGGGAGTTGGACGGTTGAGGTTGGGCATTTCCATGCAAAGTTATTGGAAACCCAGAGGACCCAGAAATCGTAGAAGTAGCGGAGAAGAAAGGGAGTATAGACTGCAATCCCTTCTTCCAAGGTTGAAGGGGTCTTTGGTGAAGCTGTCATGGCTGATTTGGGGTGGATGTGAGAGTGAGAGTGTTTGTGTGTATCCCTTTTCTTTTCTTTTCTTTTCTTTTCTTTTCTTTTCTTTTCTTTTGTTCAGTCTTTGCTCTTGAAATCGAGGGCAACAAGATAACTATGGGACGGAAATGGGCGCCCCTGGCGGTAATGAAAAGAATGTGTGAAGGGCTGGATACCAAAATGCCACTAGAACTATCATGCAGTCTCACCCGCTCGCGCAGGTCATGTCTTATCCATCGAATGACAGCACTCAAACAGCTTTTACGTTCCATATTGTTCTATCATGTTGTCTTTGATTCGTATACTGCCTGGCAGGAATGTTCACTGTCTTGTCTTCCTGTCATTCCCCCTTCCCTTGCCTACATTGTTTCCTATGAGCACTTTATTAGATGGATCTTCGGCCAATGGTAGACCACTCCATGGGAATACCTTGCTGGAAAACGGTCTCATTTGTTCTACTTCGTTATCTTTGTTTAGTATACTTATTGTCTAACTGGAAGTTTAACTGTCTTATCCTCCTGTCATTCCCCCCTCCCTTGCCTACATTGTTTCCTATGAGCGCTTTATTTGATGGCTCTTCGACCAATGGCAGAACGCTCTATGAGAATGCCTTGCTGGAAAACGGTCTCATTTGATAAATAAAAGCCATCTTATAGTCACTTGCCGAGGTACCGAACTGATAACCCTTACAGTAGTTGCAAGTCTCTCCAGTAGTCCGTGATAAGGCCAGACGCTAAGCAATAGAACAATAGAACTCCCTTGCTTGTACCCTAACCGTCAGTTATGCACCTTAAGCACTCTGGGCAATTTTAGGCAATGATAGGCTTCTACTCCTGAGCAGAATTGCCTCAGTTGTGTCTAGATATCAGTGATCACGACATCATTGACTGAGCAGCAACAGTTTTCCGGTATGACAGAGTGGCCAGCCTACGAACCCATAGGAATGACGCGTATTAGAATGTGCAGGGAAGTGATACCGCATACACACACCGCAAGTTCTGCCTTGATAGCAGTATATACCAGCTTGTGATATACGGGCCTGGTGAGTGTGCTGCCACCCATTCCTGCCCTAGTATTAGTCAGTATACTTTACCGGCCTTATTCTATATATCGTATTTCTTTCTTTGTCCTCGTTTTTCGAGATTCACCTGCTGCTGAGATCCTTTCCTTCCTCAAGATCAGTTCAGAAGAGGATACTGAAGAATCAGGAAGTGACGACAGCCATGGTACCAGAGAACGAGTTCAACCTCACCGACGACCCATCGAAGCTTGGTCACAATGTCATTTCCCTCTTCAATCAGATCCAGTCCCGATACTCCTCAAAGGCCGCGATAGTCTGCGGGGACCATACCATCACATACGGTGCTCTTGCATCCGAGTCGGATCGCCTGGCCTGCCTGCTTCTATCGCGAAGCATCAGCCGTGGCCATGTGGTGGCTCTTGCACTAGATCGCACACCGGAGCTGATCATTTTCATCCTTGGTGTTCTGAAAGCCGGTGCAGCATATATACCCATTGATCCTACTTTACCGTCCGAGCGTGTCAACCAGATGCTGGATGATGAGGCGCTACGCCTGGTGATAGTTAGCCATGCTAGTACCAAAGGGATGACGGGCACCTGTCGATGTGATTATGGTCATAAAGCAGCCTGCTGCACGACAAGCGAACTGCGAGATCAGATGAGATATCAAGCGGACAAGAAGCCAGCCGTAGATGTCCAAGGAGATGACCTCGCCTATATCCTCTACACATCCGGCTCCACGGGCAAGCCTAAGGGCGTGGAAGTTCATCACGCCGCCATATGCAACTATGCGCTGTCGGTACACCAGAGACTTGGCCGTACTGACCAGGACCGCGTGCTGTTCAGGAGCACCATTTCCTTTGATATGGCCGCGATTGAGATCTACGTGCCATTACTGTGCGGCGCCACGGTCGTGCAGGCACAGACATACGAGATCCGGGACCCACACGCGCTGATACATCTCATTAATCACCATGCCGTCACCTTCGCCGTGATGACGCCGACCATCTTACAGATGCTGCTGGACAGCGGTTGGTGTGGCACGCCGGGCTTCTCTAGGCTGTACACCGGTGGCGAGCCACTGTCACCTCGCCTGGCAGAGCGCCTTACCGCTTGTGTTGAGGAAGTATGGAACATATACGGACCGACTGAGACAACAATGAGCGTGACTGCTTGGAAAGTCCAAGTCGGCGAGGACATCTTAATCGGAACGCCCAACGCAAACATACGACTATATGTCCTCGACGCCGACATGCAACCTGTGCCAGTTGGCGGCACCGGCGAACTGTATATTAGCGGAGCAGGGGTTGCTCGTGGATATCGGAACAATCCAGAACGCACCAAGGCTGCGTTTCTGCCGGACCCTTTCTGGGAAGGGCATACCATGTACAAGTCTGGAGACTTAGCATGCTTCTTGGACCCCAAGAGACTGGCCATCATCGGTCGTGCAGACACACAAATCAAGATTCGCGGGCAAAGAATTGATCCTGGTGATGTTGAGGCGTCAATCACAGCCCACGCGGCTATTGCCAATGCCGTTGTGATTAATCGAGACGAGCGACTCGTGGCTTATTGCATACGAAAGCCGGTTGTTGGCAGCGATGATGTTCCTCTTGCCAAGTTGCTACGCCCCTGGCTAGAAAGCCGCCTCCCCGGATACATGGTCCCCTCGTTCTTCGTCGAAGTCGACAAATTTCCTTGTACTCTCAACGGCAAAGTGGACCTCAGAGCACTACCGGATCCGATCTCGACTGTCACAGTGGCACAAAAACCCGCTACCACACTAACAGAACAGCTGCTGGCTATATGGACCGATGTACTGGGTCACAGTCAGGTTGGCATGCAGGACAACTTCTTCCACGTCGGCGGTAACTCTGCTAGTATCATTCGGGTCCAAATGAAGCTGGAGAAGCTTCTGGGTCGGAAAGTGCCGGTGTCAAAACTGTATGAGCACTTCACCATTGCCAACCTTGCTGCATCTCTTTCTGGTCAACCCAATACCAATGGAGTCGCGAAAGAGACGCAGAACTCCGTTGGGAACGATACTACTGGTGAAGATATTGCTGTCATTTCCATGGCGTGCAGACTGCCCGGCGATATCCACACGCCGGAAGAGTTTTGGAAGGTTCTCATCAGCGGCACCGACGCCGTTACCAAGGTTCCTGAGGAGCGCTGGGATGCCGATGCCATCTACGATCCTGATCCAGAGGCCCCCGGCAAGTCCTACAGCATGGGTGGTGGCTTCGTCAGGGACGCCATGGAGTTTGACGCGCAATTTTTTGGGATATCCCCTCGCGAGGCCCGGGCTATCGACCCGGCGCAGACCATGATCCTGGAGACCTGCTGGGAGGGCTTCGAACGGGCAGGCTATGGCACTAAGTCCTTGCGCGGCAGCCAGACTGGTGTCTTCATCGGCAGCGGTAACAGTTCTGTGGATGACGGTCTGCTAAGCGCCGCCGGCACAGAAAAGCTTGGAGGACATCTAGGTCTCGGCACGGCGCCGAGTTCGCTCTCTGGTCGCGTGGCATATGCCCTGGGGCTCCAGGGTCCTACTATGACCTTGGATGCTGGGTGCGCTGCCTCGCTGGTCGCCACGCATGTGGCATGCACCGCACTTCGCCTGGGCGAGTGTGACATGGCTGTGGCTGGTGGTGTCACATTTTTGCCCTCCCCTGGCTTGCATGTAGAGTTTAGCCGGCTTCGCGTTACATCACCAGATGGTCGTTCGCGACCATTTTCAGCGGACGCGGCTGGGATGGGACTGGGTGAAGGTGCCTCGGCTGTGATTTTGAAACGTCTCTCTGATGCGCAGCGTGACAACGATCATATCCACGCTATAATTCGCGGTTCGGCAGTCAACCACGGCGGCCGTGGCGCTAACATGACAGCACCGAGTGGACCAGGCCAGGAGCGTGTTATCCGCGCAGCTCTGGCGGCAGCGCGCTTGAAGCCGTATGATATTGACTATGTTGAAGCGCATGGGACTGGCACCAAGCTAGGGGATCCGGTCGAGGCCTCAGCTTTGGCAGAAGTATTCAGCAGCAGTCGGGATGATACCATTGGACCACTGAAGATTGGTTCCACGAAGGCCAATATCGCGCACACGCAGGCAGCCGCCGGCGTTGCAGGCCTTATCAAGGTAGCTCTGGCGATGGAACACAACATGCTGCCACAGACACTGCATAGCAGTCGGCCCAGCCCTTTGATCGACTGGGTTGGTGGCAAGTTGCAACTTTCCCAACGGCCAATGGCATGGCTACCCAGAACAAACAGCCCGACTACTCCGCGACGAGCAGGGGTAAACTCATTCGGAATAGCGGGAACTAACGCGCATGCTATAATTGAAGAGCCTCCAAGGGTTCACTCAGAGTCTAATGGCGACATTAATGATGATGATGATGATGATGCCAGGTCGCCTTTGCCGCTACCGTTCCTCCTTTCCGCGTATACAAGTGAAGCGCTACGGGGGCAAGCGAGAAAACTTCGCGATCACATCTCCAGTTCTACTGCCAAAATCAAGCTGTCTGATGTATCATACTCATTGGCAACTACTCGCACACATTTCCCACGACGCATCGTTCTTGCGGCACAAGACAAGACTGAACTGCTGAGCAGCCTAGCAAGCATTATCGACAACGGAGTACCAGCAACTGCTGACAACAGCAAGTCAGCTCGCGTGGCGATGTTGTTTTCCGGACAGGGCACTGAACGGAACAGGATGGGCAAGGCTCTTGCTGAACGTCACCATGTGTTCCGCAACACCATCACTCACATCGCAAGCCTGTTCGAGGCAGTTCTAGACAAGCCTCTGTTGGATGTTATGTGGGCAGATCCGGAGAGCGAGGCCGCCTCTTTGCTCCTGCGTACGGATTATGCGCAACCAGCTCTCTTTGCCCTCCAGGTAGCACTGTGGAGACTGTGGCAGAGCTGGGGGGTCCAGCCAGCAGTTGTGTTGGGCCATAGCGTTGGTGAGATTGCGGCCGCGCACGTCGCCGGAGCTATGAATCTGGCGGACGCTTGCCGCTTGGTCGCGGCACGAGGGAAGTTGATGCACGCGCTGCCTGAAAGTGGTGGTATGGTGGCACTTGAAGCCGGCGTAGACGAGGTCACTTCAGCCATCGAGCAGCTCAGTGCCCGGGACAGTGTGTCGATTGCCAGTATCAATACCCCGACACAAGTGGTAGCATCTGGGGATATGGGTGTCATCAACAAGTTGGTAACCCGCTTCAAGACTCAGGGCCGGTCTTGTAAGGTCCTCAGAACTAGTCGCGCATTTCATTCGCATCACCTGAATGAAAGCATGCTTTCCTCGTTACGCGCCGTCGCCAAAACGATTGTGTTCCAGCAGCAAACGCTGCCTATTGTTAGCACAGTTACGGGCAAACTGGCAGAGCCAGGGCAACTTAGTAACGCGGATTACTGGGTCCGACAAGCTCGCAATCCAGTCCTGTTCGCTGAAGGCATGCAGACCCTCGCCGACCAAGGTGCGAATTGCTTTGTTGAATTAGGCCCAGCAGCGACACTGTGTGGTATAGGAGCCTCATGTCTCGATGACGACAGCACTCAGACGAGCAAAATGGCCGACCGCGAAGGCGGAGGAAACTTGGCTTGGCTGCCCTCGTTGAAACCCAAGAGCGACGACGCTCTGGTAATCCAGAATAGCCTCTCCGACCTGCACATACGACAAGTAGAGATCGACTGGGCAGCCTTCTTCAAAGACATTGGTGGGCGCCGCATCCAGCTACCTACTTACGCATTTCAGCGACATCAGTATTGGCTGGACGGGTTGCGACCAGTATACAGCGGTAAGCCATCTGGCCAGTCTTCTTCGGGTGGCGCTCAGCCCTCCGGACAAATTCAAATTGGATGGCATGCTATTGATGCGAGTAGCCATTACCCCAATTCAGCTTGGGGTCTACTTTGTCCAGCAAGTGATGCGCCATGGATGGTACCGGTGAAGGAAGCATTGTTGCACGCCGGGAAGCAACCTATTACAGTCAATCAGCTGGCGGAAGCCAAAACTATGAGTGGCGTGCTTTGTTTTTGGGAATCAGAGAATGAGGATGACTTGACATCCAAGGCATCTGAGCAATTGCAGACAGTGTCCAGGATGGGGTTCTCTCCCTGGCTAGTCTGGGTGACGCGTGGTGCTGCTGGAGCCGGAAATATGGGCGAGGCGTCGCTCTGGGGCATGATGCGAAGTGCGCGCGTGAAATACCCTCAACTCTGTCTGCGTATTGTGGATCTGGAGGGTGAAGTGGACATCGCTATAGCCACTAAACTCTGTTCGATCTTGATGATGAGTACCGAACCTGAATGTGTTGTGCTTGGCGAACGAGTGCTCGTCCCACGAATGCAGTTGCAAATGCAAATGCAGGCGCCGGTCCAGGTTCACGTCCAGGAGGTTCAGAAGCATGGTAAGCTGTGCGAAAATGGTCAACAAGAGACGACCAATGGAACCACAGCAGCAGCAGCAGCAGCAGCAGCAGCAAAGTCGAATGGGACGGACAGCTTCACGACCATGATCAGGATGGTTGGCCCCGAGGAGAGGGCAACAATGCTTCAGCGGCTGGTACGGGAAGTAACGGCCAAGATACTTGGTGTGGCGGCCGCAGAGGAAGTAGATATGCACCGGGGGTTCATGGATGTTGGATTGGACTCATTAGGAGCCATTCAAATGCGTAAAGAGCTCTCAGCACGGACTGGGTTGAAGTTGCCACCTAACTGGACGAGAGTGTATCCGGATCCTACCTCACTGTCCGATGCTTTGCATAATCAGGTAGAGGGGATAGTGGCTAGCTGATTGTTGGTAGTAGTAGCATTTTGCTCATTTCGGTCTTAGATTATATAGATACTAGCTAGATTAATGAGAGGTTGTTAACGCTGTCCGACCCTTAATTTATCATGGAGATCAGAATGCTACTTACTGTTAGGATTCCAGCCAGTCCTTGGTACCATCGATGGTGTCGAGGATGTTCTGCTGCATCTTCACAAAAGGAAAGAACCCCCCCCCCTTCTATCACGTGACAGCGTATACTCCTCAAGACGCGCTTCCGCGCGGAGCTCCGATAAAGCGAATCTTCAGATCGGCGCACCGGTCCCAGGCTGATTTTTGCCAATCATGAAGCATGGCAGAGAAAGCAACCTCGAGTCAGTACTCAATTCATCTTTTTAGATAGCAAGATACAGACTAACTCCACTCCAGACAAGGAGCATCCTCTTGCGGGGGTGGTCCTCTGCTTTACCTCCATCTTACCAGAGCAGCGGGTATGCTAAACGCCCTCTGATGCTTGTACCTCTTCCTACTATAGTAATTCAAGGAATGCAGCACAATACTGATGGCTATGTGTCGCGTCTAGTCTGAACTCGCTATCGTCGCAAGTCAGATGGGAGCAACCCACAAATTTGACCTTACCTCCGACGTCACGCATCTGCTTATCGGCGAAGTCAATACTCCGAAGTACAAGTTCGTCGCGCGCGAGCGTACCGACATAACAGTCCTGAAACCGGAATGGGTTGAAGCTGTTCGCCAGTCATGGATGCAGGGAGGCGATACAGACATTCGGGCTCTGGAAGAAAAGTACAGATTCCCGACGTTTGCTGGGCTATCTATCTGCATAACGGGCTTTGAGGATAGTGAGTAGGGAATACCAAACATAGAGCGCACTGGAAGACTCGTCTAATGCATATGCTATAGTGTCGCTGCGAAATCGTATCCAGGATACCGTCACTGCGCACGGGGCCGAGTTCCGAAAAGACCTCACCAAGAACGTCACTCATCTTATCGCCAGGAATACGGAGGGTGAGAAATACAAATTCGCAACGCAGTGGGGTATCAAAATTGTCACAGTGAAGTGGTTCGAGGATAGTCTTGAGCGTGGCATGGTACTGGAAGAAACTCTCTATCACCCTCTTCTACCCGATGAGCAACAGGGCGCTGGTGCCTGGAACCGATCGCTGCCTACTCCGAAACCAAAAGTCACTAATAACGAAAACCCCTCAAATCCAAGACCGAGAAAGCTTCGGAGGATTGCAAGTGCTAAGCTGGGAGACCAGAATGAAGGCATCTGGGGTGATATCGTTGGTACGGGTTTCGACAGCAGCGATCCGAGGCCGTCTAGAGAAAGTCTGCAGAGGACTCAGTCTTTGACAAAGAGGCCCTCTATTTTGCAGGAGTCGCGCTCATTTGCGAGCGAGACTACCTTTGCAGAACCGCAGGAGCCCCTTCAACCGCCCCCGCCCCCTCCACCAGCAGCAGAGCGTCGCGAGGGTTTTCTAGGTGATTGTTTCTTTTTCATCCATGGCTTCTCCTCTAAACAGGTCGGTCTGCATACCCTTACGCTTTCTCCCACCTTCTAACCTTTCAAGACCAACGTATTGCGAGATCACCTTTCCTTCAATGGCGCAGAGCTGGTGAGCTCCTTGAGCGAGTTCTCTAGACCAGACATACCCAAAAGGGGCCATGGCCTCTATACCATCGTGCCCTACAAGATGCCCCGCGCACAGGTCCCATCCACGGATGACTTGGCCTTCGAATGCGAAGTGGTAACCGACATGTGGCTGGAAAGATGTCTCGATGCGAAGACGCTGGTACCGCCAGAATCCCACACAGCGAATACACCGATCCCTTCTTTCCCCCTCAAAGGTAGAATCCCAATCAGCTCCCGATGGACGTTTAGCTGACAATCCCAGGATTCGCGGGAATGAAGGTTTGCTCGACTGGATTCTCCCGAATCGACCTTCTCCATCTATCGAAGCTCGTCCACCTCGTTGGTGAGTTACTCTAAGCAGCTTGATGAACTTGTCTAACCCTCCAGGTGCCACCTACCACGAGTACTTGACGCCCAGCGCCTCCATCCTCATATGCAACGACGCTGGCCCGGTGAACCCGGAGAAGCTGCGACATACCCAAGAATGGGGCGTCCCCGCCGTCTCTGCAGACTGGCTCTGGTCCTCCATCCGCAACGAACAGAAACAACCAGTCGACCAATACCTAATCCAAAAGCATTCCACACAAAGCAGAAAGTCTCTGGAACCGCGAGCCGGTTCTCGCCCAGAGCAGAAGCAACCCCCCAATAGTAACGAGCCTCCACGTTCCAGACACGGGCATGAGCACGAGAAACAAAAATCAAGCAACGCACAACCACCAGACACATCCTCATCAGACCCTAAGCCCACCACCAAACCACCCCCAGCCCCGATCAGCACAACCAGCACCTCCCCCCTCAAGCGCAAACCCACCGACCAACACCCCTCAAGCACACCCACAACCACCCAATCCGCCCTCAACCAAGCCGTAACCAGCCTCCTCAAAAACGCCCGACCAGCCCAACCTTCCGAACCCAGCACCGGCTCGGACGACCGCCAACGACCTCAACGAGGCCGAAGACCGCTGCTGGGCCGGGCCCCCTCCTCCCTGGACCACCCTAAGCACTTCTCCTTCTCCCGCGCGAGCTCAATCGACACCCTGAACGAAGACGGCTGCGGCAGCGCCGTCGAGTCCACCACCACGACCGCCACCAATTCCCGCATCCCCTCGCTGTCTCACACTCACAGCAACCAATACGAGTACCAGTACCCGGAGCGTAACGGGTCCCTCGAAGAAGAGGACGAGAACGAGGCCCCGCCCATGACGCAGCTGGACTACGAGGACCCGGATGCAGTAGCCATGCGGGAGAAATTCCTCCAAAAGGCCGGGAAGGTAGTCGAGAAGAAGAAGTCGAATGATGTGATTGCGGAGGGGAGACTTGTTCCTGGTTTGGAGAATGGTGCGTGGGGGACGGCGAGGAGGACAAGGCATACGAATCGCGCGTTGGATAATCTTTAATTAAACTATGATCTCTGCTGGATTGGCGTGTGAGTTCTGTTGGGTAGATAGATTTATATATGGATGTGCGAGTTTTGTCCACAAAGGATAGAAAAGAAATTAACCGGTGACGGGTTAATTATCTACCTTTGGTTTGTTTGGACACTCAGAGGTCCATTCTGTTCTGCTGTTAAGTGCATGCATAGCATAGCATGGCGTCTCTGTCCTGAATGAATACCTACTACTAGCGACTAGGGCAAGTCATGCTTGGTTTTAGTTCCATAATGCTTTGGTGTACCTTCTTCTGCTATATGATATCAGTTCTCGGTTCCCTAAATTTGCATCATCATCATCATCGAAACAATGCTACCAGATCTGACAATCGTGCTAGGACATTACTTCTTAGAAGAATTGAAAGGAACAAAGCATAATAATAAAGGCACAGCCTCAATCTAGTTAATACCTTTGCTAAAAAACCACGAACACTAAAAACCATAAGCAGAAACTATGGTAGGTAGTACTAGGTAGGTATGCAATTAAGCTCTAAGACGCCAATCAACGGTGGTGATACGCCAGAAACTGAAAATCCTTAAGGTAATCATCATCATCCATAAGCTGACGATAACAATCATCAACCAGCCCTATCCTGCAAGGGGATGGGGTAATGATGCAGATAAAAATAAGGAAAAGGGGTGAAGGGGAGGTGAATGTACATACACGAGGGGGATATTTTGAGTGGTAAAGTAGACGAGGAAGAGAGAAGTAAGGAAAAGTGCCAGCCACGGCTAACACTTCTCTTGAACAGAGAGGGAATAGCAGTAGCAAGTTCGTACAGCATCATTATGTTATGTTTTGTACAGTTGTAAAAGATGATGGGGGATGATAAAAAGAAAATGAGAGTAGAAGTCAAGAGTTGGTATCTAAGCATGGGCTGCCAGGCCACCAGGTAAGGGAGCATCGAGATCGATGTTTTCGACTGAGGTGCGGTTCTCGCCGCTCTCGCGGAACAAGTTCGTAAAGTACTTGCAGGCGGCGTCGCTTTCCTGCTTGGTCTTGCTGACTTCGTGCTTGCGGCGGCCGAGATCTTCGATGTCCTGCGCCAGGCTTGTTTGCAGGTTTCCGGCGGGAAGGCGCAGAATGCGGCGGACTTCGGAGGAGATGCGCGTCGCGTTGGAGTGAACGTAGTCCATCTCCGAGAGGGTGGCGGCGAGCTTGCGTGAGAGACGAGGGGGAAGGGTCGTTGGGATGGACGAGACCATGTAGGCGGCTGTCAAGGCGGCTGAATTAGTCGGTTAGTGAACAGTTCAAGACAGTGACTTATAGGGTAGGACTCACCGATTGCCATGACACCAGGAATGAACAGGCGGCGCATATTGTTCGGTCCGAGGAACTTGACTGCGCTAAACACACTGTCGATCCAGCTGATTCCGCCAAAGGCACGGCCTGTAAGAACAGTCAAGGCGGTCATGGCCATTCCTGTGCCGGCCACCTTCTCTTGACGCTCCCAAATGCCCGAGACGTCGAAGAAGTCCCAAAGTTCCACTTCCGTGTGCACTTGTCTAGCGAGAGTGTGACGACGACCGCGACGGAACATCATGTCTGCACGGAAGTTCAAGGGCGCAAACTTGTCCTCGCCAACATGGAGGAGACCGATGTTTTGGATGAACCCGACGCCCTTTACCGTCTTTTCACGAGCGTAGTCCTCGCAGCCAGTTACAGCCGAAGCAATCTGCTCCAACATGGCCACCTTCAGGTCTTCAGCATATTGGAATGCGGAGAGGAAACCCGGGTATTCGACGCCCAGATCAGCCTCCGAAACACGGGCGATGGTTTCACCCAGAGTAGACCGGGTGTGGTTGTAGACATCGTCGCAAGACTTGTCGACAAGCTTCTCGACCTGGTCACCAATCTCAACCTTCTTCTTCTTACCATCTTCGTACGCCGGCTCAAGCTCCGCCAGCTCATCCGTGACGCGCTTAAGCTCAGTCTCAGCAACATCACGGTTCACCGAGGCCAACGAGTTGAGGTCAGCAAGCAGGTTCAAGAGGTAGGTCCTGGCAGGAGCAAGCTTCGAACGAGAGCGCTTTTCAAGAACGAAGCGGCGCAAGGAGCCCTCCAGGTTCTCAAAGTCTTGAATCTTCTCCCTCTCCTTGCCCTTTCCTTTATCCTTCTTGCCGGAAGGCTTATCGTCATCATCATCATCAGAGTCATCGCCATCACCACCACCAGAACCGGAGCTCACCACCGAAACCGGAGGCGCTACCGGGATAGCGTTACTCGAGACGAAGTGCACCAGTTCAGCCGCCTCCTTGTACGTGCGGGGACTGAGCTTGCCAATCTGGTCCAAGATCATCCGCTCACAGCGCTGCTTGTCGCGAATCTGGTCGAAGCCGTTGACAACAATGAACATGTAAGCTTTCTCATGGGCAGCATTAAGAATGAACTCCTTTGCAGAGAGTGTGAAATGGTTTGCAGCGGAAACCACAAAAACGACCACATCAATCTCCTCCTGCCGAGCAAAGACCGCCGTCGTCTTCAGCGAGTCCGAGTTCAGACCAGGCGCATCAATCAGAGCAATATCCACTACTCCGTTATTGAGAAGAGATTCGTCAATCGTCCGCACATCCTTCACGTAGACCTTGCACTGCATGTACTTGGAGTTGTCGATAACAATGTTCTCCAGCTCCTGAAGCGCATACACATCGTAGGTACTCTCATCGTTACGGTTGTAAAGCACATCCTTGTGCACAGCATGAACCTCCTCAACACCGCTGTTCTCGCGTGCATCCAGAACCTCACAGAAGATGCTCGTGCATGGCTGCTGATCCTCGGGGAGAACCTTGCGCCGCAACAGCGCATTACAGAACGTCGACTTTCCAGCGTTCAAATCACCCGTAATCAGAACCTTACTCGACGTATCCTCAATCCGATCCCGCAGCGACAACAGATGCTTGATACTCTGGCTGATCTTGCCATCCAACAGCGACGCAATCGACGCTTTCTCCAGCGAGTGCACCAGCTCCGCCTGGGACAGCGCACCCAGCTTCAAATCCAGCTTGAGAATTGAGAACTCCTGCGCGATTTGGGGGCTCATCAGCCTCGGTTCCGACGGGACACGACGTTCCGCCGCAGCGCTGGATTCAGCCAAATCCTCGCCACCGGTCATCGTGGCAGCACGTCTGACCATTCCGGGACGGGGGAGATCTTCCGATTCGGTGCTTGCATCTCCGAAAAACGACTGTCTCTTCTGCAAGGCGGGCTTTGGCGCAGGGGAACCAGGAGCGCTCTGGGAGGAGGGATAATGCGCAGGCCATTGGCGGTTCATGTTCTGGAGTTCTTTGAGGGTTTCGATAGTGCGCGAGATAGCACGCGCGAGCTTAGTGCGGTTCGAGTTGCTGTAGATTCGAAGAGCAGACTGGTTAGTGTCTGCACATCCCATAGAAGGGGCAAAAAAAAAAAAAGAGTGATAACCACATACTATAATAATTGATGAACATGGCTCGCAACAACATGTCTCTCATGCTCCACTGTATAACCCGCACGTCAGTCCCTTTCCCACATAAACTATATCCGTATCAGTCCGGGGGACAAAAACGAACCGGCAGGATTCCACTCTCCCAGATGCGTAGGGGTATGCATGGGGGTCGGGCGATCGACCATCAAATCGGCCCTCCAGTCGCCACCAGCATCACCTTCCATCACACTTCCACTGGGAATACTGCCTCCGTAGCCGGAATCCTCATGCAGGGAAGCCATCAAGGCGGTCGCGCTCTCGGAGGTTGAACCATTGCCGACGGTCATGTATGCAGGCGGGGGTCTCGGAAACATAGTAGAAGTACTAGTGCTGGGAAGGCGTTCCTCCTCCGTCGGCGGCGGAGGATAGGCGTGAGTGGGCGAGGAGGACGAAGGTGAGGATGAACCCTCGCCGGCAGAGGAGGCGCCCTGACCGGGGAAATACTCCTGACTCATGGCGACCGACAGGGAAAGTATGAGGGGAGTTGATAGGGATGGAAAGCCATCAATCGGTGACGCGAAGATGGAAAGAAACGAAAGATTCCCTGGAAAAGCCCAAAGGGGTTTGGTCTGGTTTTCTGCATGTGACACCGTTTTATTACCGGAGTAAATTAGAGTATGTAATTAATTGGTATGGTATGGTACGGTTACCTTGATGTCACTTCAACTAAAGAAGTAGCCTGACATCCTATCCTATCTTCATTCCTCATCGCTACTTTGTTATCGTTTCATGATATCTAGCCCTCCTTCGCTTCCTCCTTCGCCCACAAGCTGCATGTTATTCCTATCCTGCCGAAATAGCAATCACCATTGAACTCTCTATCCCGACTCTTAATCACCCCCACCATGAACGTACGTCCGTCCCTATCTATCTGATCTATCCACCTAACCTTTCCCCTTCCCCGCATCGCCCCAAACTCAACCCAAACAAAATAAACTAACAACCACCCCCCAACTAGATCGTCGAATGGGCCTTCGGCAAGCGCATGACGCCCGCCGAGCGTCTGCGCAAACATCAACGAGCGCTCGACCGAACCCAGCGCGAACTGGATCGCGAACGAGTCAAGCTTGAGAACCAGGAGAAGAAGCTAGTCCAGGATATTAAGAAGAGCGCGAAGAATGGACAGATTGGTGCTTGTAAGATCCAGGCGAAGGATCTGGTGAGGACGAGGAGGTGGGTGCCCCCCAATCCCTTGTCTCTTATCCCGAAGGCCGTGGTGGGCCAGTATGCTAATGAATGACGCGGGAAACAGGTATGTCCAGAAATTCTACCAGATGCGGACACAGTTACAGGCCATTTCGCTGCGGATTCAGGTACGATATCCCTTCTTTCCATCTTACGCAAAGGAACCATAGCTTACAAGACGGATCGATGAATAGACGGTACGGAGCAACGAACAAATGATGCAATCCATGAAAGGCGCAACGATGTTACTAGGCAGCATGAACCGACAGATGAATCTCCCCGCATTGCAACGAATCGCAATGGAGTTTGAGCGAGAGAACGATATCATGGATCAACGACAGGAAATGATGGATGAGGCGATTGACGAAGCAACGGGATTGGAAGGCGAGGAGGAAGAAGGCGAGGATATTGTCAAGGAGGTTCTTGATGAGATTGGTGTGGATCTTAGCCAGGCGGTTCGTGCCCCTCTCACTCTTCTTTTCTGCGTTCTTTTCTTCGCAGGGAGATTCGATGAGGTATATGATGCTAACATACTATTTAGCTGGGAGAAACACCCACCGATATACAAAAGACGGCCGTGGGCGAGACGAGAGTTGCGCAAGCGGTGGGTGCTGGGGGTGGAGGTGGCGGTGGTGCGAATACCAGTGACGATGACCTGCAGGCGAGATTGGATAGTCTGCGGAGGTGATGTGATTCATACTACTTGTGATATGATAGTATGAGTTACATTTATTTTAATTCTTATAGCTATAAGCACTCTTGCAGTTTGTTATACGGTTTTCGTGTTTCGAACGGCGTTAGGGTAACTGGGTTTGCATTGATTCCATCCATCCATGAGCAATTTGACTTGAGTCCAATGATACAGATATTATCATTGCTTGTTGTACGTATGCTGAAGAAGTGAAAGAGAAAGCGCATAGTGATATATATATATATATGCCATCTCGCCTGCGAGGCTGACGATCTACCCAATTGAACTCAAACTATAATCCAACAACTAGTGAGTACTTATACGAGTAACTTACTATGGACCCCAAACAACCACCCACATCAACTTACCCATCCATCTATCTCCTCCTGCCTAAAAGCAACTCACCCAGTGGCAGCCTGCCTCCTTATCTCCAGCGTGTCCATCTCTACCCAATAACTCGACTGCCCAAACCACGGCATCGACAACAACTCCTGCAACTTCGGTCTCTCCTCCGGGTCCTTCGTAAACATAGCCCTCAGCATATCCACACAATCCTGCGAGAGGTCCTCACTAACAGGCAACTCCTCTCTAATAACGCGCTGCCTTCGCTCCCTGATCTTCCTCATTCTCCGGGCCTGCTGTGCAGCACTCCTACCCTTAGGCCAATCGGAAAGACGCCCGATATCCGGATCCGGGTTTGGCTCTTCCCAAGGCGCGAAGCCGTGTAAGAGCTCGTAGATGATGCAGCCGAGTTGCCAGAGCGTGAGGCCGCGGACATCGTGGCGAAGGGGGATTTGGACGGTACCGTCGCTGAAGTTGGTGTTGTCATAATTGGGCTTTAGGAGTTCGGTGGCGAGTTCGGGTGTCATAAATTTCTCGTAGTTGGGGATGTAGGGCGTGTGGCTTTTTTGGAAGTCTGCGTCGCGCAGGCCGAAGTGAATGAGGCCGAGGTCAATTAGGGTTGTCTGTTTTTGGTTGGAGGGGTTAGTAGGTGGGTTCTTTTAGGGTGTAGGATGGTTGGTTGTAGGGTTGTGTCTGTGGAGAGGGGCTTACATTGAAAGCATCGTCAAGTAGGTAGTTCACGTGTGAGATGTCCGTGTGGCAGAGTCGCATGTCATATAGGTATGATGTTGCTTCAAGCAGTTGGGTTGCTATCTGGCAGACGGTCACCTCGTTTAGTCCGGTCTGCTTTTCTCTCGATAAAAGGTAACTGCTTCCGTCGAGTGGCTGCAACCCCTTCTTAAGCCAATCCTTCGTTTCGGCATATGGGTCGTAATTCTTTTCACGGACTTCATTGGGGACTGTAGCTTCCATCACCGTTGCCTTGTACTTGCCGTGGGAGTAGACGGAGTCCAGCATCGGGAACCGCCTACAGCCAGCCGTGAGCAGCAGAAGGTATGCCTCCATTGGGATATAGCGGAACTGATGCGGCTGTTGATAGTATAGAGGCGCCACACTCGGGTCACTTGTCCTTTTTCTTATATCTGTATTGATGGTCGATGAAGTCTCGACCTTGATTGCGTATAGCTTTTGTTGTTTAGGAGGTCTGGTATCACTTCCTAGAGATGTTGGTCAGCAAAGGAAGCCAGCACTAGTCATCCTGAGGTCAGGGGCCTTACGCTTATGTGCCAGGAAGGCGACGCCAAAGGCTGTAAATCTGTGTTAGCGAACTATCCAAGAGCACAAGAGGGTCAGAACCCCATACTTCCTACCCCCAGAAGGCCCCGGAGAACAAAATCGTCATCCAGGTTGGGACAGATACTAGCGCGGTACGTATCACACACGTTCTCATCGCCTTGACGACGGATAGTAGAATCTTTATAGTGTATGCTTTGCTGGTATCTATAACTGTCTGTTCGAGGTTCCCCGTCCACCTCGTGCGTGCATTTGGATATCTCTGTCTCTGTTCTGGCTTGCATGCTGGCGTAGTAGCGCCTTGAGAGTACCTCATGGAGTTGGGGATGTTCGGCTGCTAGCAGACTCTCTGGTTGTAAAAGATCGTGGATCAATGCTGCCAGGCTCGACTCCCATGTGTAGACGTGGGCCCATAATTGCCGATGCTCTGCAGCACTCAAGAGATGAGCACTAGTCAAAACCCCGACGAGGCGGGCGAATTCGCGGCTCCAGAACATCTGATTTCTATTGTCGTCCGCCATTGCGAGAATGTTAAAAGATGTCGAAATAGGGTTTCAGGGTTAGCTATAGCTTCCTCCCGGTAGTTTGAATAGAGGGCAGGCTTTTATAGTAGTGGAGGTAAACTGGAGGGCTCCAAGAGCGCCATGAATACTACCGACAAAGGGATGCATCGCGGATCGTGGTTTCCTTACTTTCACATAAAGAGCCTTTGTTTTTACTGCGCCGTTGTTAATGGTTGGAACATCGAAAAGAAAGAGCCCGGTATGCGAGTGATTGTTCGGATTGTTCTATTAGTCCAAATATGTATATAAAGAACAAAGGTTGTGGACATTAACAAAAACCCTACTACGAGATCAAACGGTACATGAGGCGATTTTTCCAGTATAGTCTTGAGAAACCCTAACTGGGCCATGACTCGCGCAACAGCCCAACGGTCAATTTGATAGATCACATGAAGGCAACATCTTGAGGATGTATGTGCTGCTCAAAGTTTAACTTTCACTCACCTAGGGTTTCTTTCAGCGTTAGTTTTTGTGCTCGTGGAGGGGCTGTTAGTAAAGTGAGATACCAATATTTTCCGGACTGGCAATGTCATGTTCCGATATAGATTCTATAAGTCATGGAAGGAGGGTGTACTAAGACTGAACATCCAATAAGGGCCTCCCAACCTGCAGGATGGGCCCAGCTGAGGCCTGGAGCACCTGCAGGCATTTGCCATGAGTCACGGCTGATCCAGCCTATCATCAACGCGGGCGGCCGTTCTCAACACGACTAGCAAGGAAGATGACGATATCCTTCTCCAGGACTCTTAAAGGAGGGGGAGAAAAGTACCGTTTCATGGTGGTGATGGTTGTGGTGGTGGGTGATCCTGCTGCTGCTGGTGGCGGCCATCCAAG
Organism: Aspergillus piperis CBS 112811; assembly: GCF_003184755.1. Taxonomy (NCBI): domain Eukaryota; kingdom Fungi; phylum Ascomycota; class Eurotiomycetes; order Eurotiales; family Aspergillaceae; genus Aspergillus; species Aspergillus piperis. The sequence continues at coordinate 470,887 of NW_020291603.1, forward strand.
ACGACAGAGCGGAATTGATCATTTCCACTATCGCATGCAGCACGATCAGCATAACAAGAAAAGAACTCATGACGTGCAGCATTTGCTGGATAATTCTATACCTTTCTGTATGTAGGGAAGTGGATTGATCCACTCTACTTCAATGACAGTGACGGGCAAGCAGAACATCTCTCTTTGAACCAGACGGACAGACGGCGGCAAAGGGGGGTTTGGCTGCAGAACCGGCGCATCCCTGCGGCCAATCAGGCTTGTGGGAACTAGAAGTTCATTGTTGGGCAACAGCGCTGAATGGCGGTTAGGCTGCAGCGATGTTCGTCCTGGACTGTGAAAGCCTGGGCCTGAACACAGCAGCAAACCCGCTAGCCGGTCGGCCACATGCAGGTAGAGTGCACCATGACGGCGGCCTTGCTTGTTCTTTTTTCTTCATCTTCCATCTGATTGTCTTGCTCACCCGTCATCGCCCATCCAACATCAGATCAGACTTTTTTTTACTGCCGCCTTGTTACTCCGGGCTGTAGTTGCTCGTCGCTCTGGGAAGATGTTGGGTTTTCTTACTTGCTGCTGCATCGCCCCATTCCATTGCGGCTGAGGAAGGCTGCCTGCGATACGAAGCCCGGGCAAACACGCGGCCAGAGAAGCAGTCGCGAGCCCGCGACTCAGTAACGACTATCATTCATCCAGAAGGAGGGGGGTGGATATAAAAAGACGCAGGTCAAAGGGGCGAATGACAATGCGCCAAAATGGCCAGGGCAGTTCTCCTTGCCCATGCCCGGGCGATGTCGCGCCCTGCTAATTCCGTCTTGCGCAGCGACGGAGGGACCTGCGCGCTTTTCCCCTGGTCCTTTCATTTGGACGGCGCATCGTGATTGAACGATTGCCATGGTCACAAGCAAAGACTCCAGTAGCTCCGCGACCATGATATCCCGAATCTTTTGGGGTTGGATGGTTGCTTCTGCTGGGCATGCAGCTTTCCAAACCTAATGGCAAGGCAGAAAGCACCAGGGATCTTCATCTCCTGAAACATTCTTACACCATGATTATTGCCGGTAGTCCGTCGTCATTAAAAGAGGCCAGTTGACCCCTCCATGACCTCCCTGGCGCGTTCGGAGATATAAGGAGGCTATACTTGCTCGCTCTTTGCTCTTGACCCCGCTTCCCCCAGTTCCGTTTTTCCCGAATCCCATCCCATTCCCTAGGGTTTCTTGTTTCTGCGCGGCTGCTTTTCTTCTTCCTTCTCGCTCACCTTGACAGCTGCCTCCTTTCTGCCTGAGGATTGACATACTTACGGGTCCCCGTGGCCGCATCCTCTCGGTCCCCAACAGGAGCGGAGTCTTACAGTATGGCGGTCATCAACCAGAACAACAACAAACAGGTGCCTCCTGCGCCTCCGACTCATCATCCACCTATGCGCCCGAATGAGGGTGTCCGTGTGGCGCAAGCGGGCTCACCACGTCCCATGAACCCGGAGTACTTGGTTCATCAGATGAATCGACTCAATGTTCAACCGGAGAAACCCCCGGCTGTCAACAATCCAAAGCCCAAGGAGACCACCACAGTCGTTGAGGAGATTGATGCTCGTGCACCCTTCTACTACCTGGGGTACACCTTCTTCAAGGCCGATGCCGTACCCGGACACAAGTCCACCTGGAACCATGTGGAGCGGACCAAGATGAACCTCAGCCAGTCTGATCTGATGAAGCTGGTGCACAAGCGAACCAAGAAGATCCCTATCGCGGAGCAATATCAGTCCCTGTCCAAGGTCAAACGTGCGCATGTGGACCAGCTGATCAGCGAACTTAGGAAGAGTGACCCCCATTTTGAATGGACCTGCGTCTATGTCAAGGAGGACGAGAAGCCATTCAAGGGTAAGAACTCCCGGCGGGGTGATTATGAGACGCTCTCCGTGAACGTTGTCATCATGAGAAAGGCTACAGATCTGGTGTTTCCCAAGATACCTGTCGACGACCATGTGGATGTGGAGGCCCTTCCTAAACCACAGGACCGTGTGCCAACTCACGTGCACAATAATCCATCCGAATCGGGACCAAAGGGGATGTCTAGGAGCATGCAGCCTAGTGAGCCACTGGTTGGGCCTACTATCCATCAGGGGACAATGCCACCGGCCATGAATCATAACCAGCAGCCTCTGCCTACAAGGTTCCATCAGCCACCTCCTCAAATTCCTCAGGGATATGCGGGGCCACGACCACATATGCCCCAGGGGCCCTGGCCGTGGGTGCACGGGATGCCAGCTGGTATGCCCCCACACCGCGCTCAGCCAGGCATGCCTGTCTCTACGATGCCTGCATCTGTTATGCCCAGTTCTCAAGTGCCTGCTCCTGTCATGCCTGGTGCTGCCATGTCTGGCCAAGCCAATGTTCCGCACATGATGGCTCAGCCGAATGGCCTGCGAGGCGTCCACATGGCAGCTGGAATGTTCCACCAAAGGCAGGGATTCGACCCCCGCGCCCATTTCTCCGGCCAGCAAGAGACCCATCCTCCTGACAAAGGACCCGCCCCTGCCCATGCCCCTGCTCCAACCACTACCCCCGCTCCCCAAGAGACTAAGCCCGAGAACGTCAGGCCCTCGACGCCGGCGGCAGATCCCGAGCTAGAACTGGGACTAGAGTCGAGTAGTGTGGGGGACGATGAATCCGTGTTCGACTTTGACGACGACAGCTCCATCACCGATAGCTCTGATGAAGAGCCCGAACTGGAGGATAAACCCCAGCCGTGGCGCGGCAGTCTATATCGTCGACACTCCGCCCCCCGAGCGAAACATGCGTACCGCACCCATTATCGGAAGCAGCCCCAGAAGAACGGGTCAGACAGCAAGACGAGCCGGTCAGGGTATCCCAATGGCTGCATTGACGTGGTGCCTGCAGACAGTAAACATGTCGACCCACGCAGCGAGGGTGCCGTTAGTGGTGGTGGTGGTGGTAGTGGCAGTGGTGCCAGTCAAGAAGTGAGCCGGCCAGCGCGGGACCGGCCCAAGATCATCCATGCGCCAGTGAGTGCAGACGAGTTGGATTTGGAGCAACTTTTGGCCGAGAGGGCAGAGCGGTTCCGAGGGGGGCGGGCCCGGAACGATATTCGGGCGCGAATACTAGATGACCGCGAGGCCCGATTGGAGCATCGCGAGCGGATGGTGGAATACCGGGCCCGCGTGCTGGAGGAACGGGAACGCTTGGATGATGCATGTTACCTCGGACGACGCATGTCCCTGCGCGAACCGGGCACCTTCTATGGCCCTCGACGATATTACCTCCCGGAGGGGCTTCAATGATGGTGCAGGGTCCTTGGGGGGGATTAGTTACATAGGACTAGTCGAATTGGGGGAGGAAAGAGGGGGGGGGAGCAATGGAAGGGGAATCGCTTCATTGTTTGTCCCTGGGAAAGTCAGTTTACCAGTGGATTTTCGGGTATTTGCATTTTGGGATCGGGTGAAGGAGGGATCCAAGTGGGTATCTCATAACGTCATGGGGGGGAAAGACAAAAGTTCCATCGGAAGCTGCAGTTCAACCGCGCACACACACAGACGCACCCTGAAGATTATCATTTCTCATCCTTGTGCAATAGCAATGTTATATTATAGGTGGATTATCACGCGCCGAGTTATCCATTCCCGAAGCAGACACCGAGTAGTTGTTGTAGAGCTTAGTAGTAAAGAGATGAGACACAGAGAGAGAGGAAGCAAGAGGAAAGAAAGAGAGAAGAAGAGAAGGAGTTGCCAGCTCAGCGAGTGACTTATCGATAAGCCCCGCCCGTGTAGCAGTTTAACTACTAGTAGTAGTAACTAGCAGTGCTGGCAGCTGCTCTGCCCCTCTCTCGGTTCCCCCCCATCGTCATTCATCCTTCCGGTTCTTCTTCTTCCCTCTTTCCTCCTTCTTCTCTCTCTCTCTTCCCTTCTTTTTCTTCTTCTTTCTCTGTACTTTACTCGTTGACTCACTTCCTTCCACAATTTCCCTCTTCAGACACTCTCCCCGTCTTTTTCAATCACACCAACACATCTTCAAAATGCCTCGTCAATTTTTCGTGGGTGGTAACTTCAAGATGTATGGGAACCCCTCCATCCGCTGCCCCGCCAGCTCTTCACCAAATATCGCTTCACCCTCAACGAGCCCGCTGGCTAACGAATGACTTCTGCGTTACTCTCACACAGGAACGGTACTGCGGAAAGCATTGCCTCCATCATCAAGAACCTCAATGCCGCCGAGCTGGACAAGTCCGCCGAGGTGGTTGTCTCTCCCCCCACCCTCTACCTGCTCCCCGCCCGCCAGGCCGCCGGTGACAAGATCGGCGTCGCTGCTCAGAACGTCTTCGACAAGCCCAACGGTGCTTTCACCGGTGAGATCAGTGTCGAGCAGCTCCGTGATGCCAAGATCGACTGGACCATCATTGGTCACAGCGAGCGCCGTGTTATTCTGAAGGAGAGCGATGAGGTAGGTCTACCCCGCCAAATATTATTTAGTTGAGTCGGGCTAATATTAACCCCCATCTAGTTCATTGCCCGCAAGGTCAAGGCCGCCATTGACGGTGGCCTCAGCGTTATCTTCTGCATTGGCGAGACTCTTGAGGTATGTGGGCCTGTTACTTTCTCTGATTTTGCTTTTTTTTAACCTCGCGACTACCCCTCTTCGAGCTCGCGGTGACCCGGTGAGATGAACCGAGACTAATGCAACCCCCCAGGAGCGTGAGGCCAACAAGACCATCGACGTTGTCACCAAGCAGCTCAACGCTGTTGCCAAGGAGCTCACCAAGGAGCAGTGGGCTAAGGTTGTTGTCGCCTACGAGCCCGTCTGGTAAGTTCTCTATCAATTCGTCTGGCCTGCTGGTCGCACGCTAACCCCGATTCAGGGCTATCGGTACCGGCAAGGTCGCCACGACCGCCCAGGCCCAGGAGGTCCACGCCGCTATCCGCAAGTGGCTCGTTGATGCCATCTCCCCCGAGGCTGCCGACAACACCCGCATCATCTACGGTGGTTCCGTCAGCGAGAAGAACTGCCGTGACCTGGCCAAGGAGGCCGATGTCGACGGTTTCCTGGTTGGTGGTGCCAGCTTGAAGCCTGCCTGTATGTATAACCTTCCATTTGGTTGAAGCAGCTTACTGACCAATTTGTTGTAGTCGTCGACATCATCAACGCTCGTCTGTAAACAATGGAATGATTGATGGACATGTGATATGATATCCGAATCCCAATAGGCGGGGAAGTCAGCCTGGAAACTCTGCAGACACCATGAACAATTGCAGAGCATGAAAATCTATAAAGAATATAAAAAATCGAATTTATACCAAATAAATCCAAATTGAATACCACCATTAACCTTACCTTCCCCATGCACCCTCTGTAATTATAACTCTAGACTACTCTATCAATTACCTAGTAAGTTGCAGTATAATCATAGCACATATCATAGTATCTACATCCATCCCCACACCCCCCACGCCCAATATAACCCGTCATATAGATCAATAATATACACAAGGATCACGACGAATACGACACCGAAACCCCCACCCCCCTCCAATACGACTTCCTCAAACTCCCAGACTCCCCACCACCCCCATCAGAAGCATACGACGAGGAAAACGAACTCGGTCCCAACCCCACCCCAGCACTAACCAACAACTCCTTGACCCGTCCCTCCCACAACAACCGCACATTCCACGACTGATCCACCCGGATCTTCAACACGGATTCGTTCTGCTCTTCCTCTTGTTTCCCCTTTCCCAATCCACGGCCCACTAAGTCCTTAAGATCGTCAGGAGGTGTAGCTGTAGACGGATGCGGATGAGGAAACAAGCTCTCGCGAATCTTCCGTCTCGCCCACTCCACCCCATCACCATCATCATCACGATAGCGGGGTTTACTCTTCCGCCAGAGTTCGCACCCGGCTACCATCTCGCTTTCCCAACTGTAGACATTGAATCCGAAGCGGGAGCTGAATGCCAAATTCGGCGATGCGCGGAGCGAGTAAGTCGTTGAAAGTGAACCCGTTAACGGGGTCAGAGTGAGAGTTAGAGTATAGGGGAATGTCGAAATCGGAGTGTTGGCATTAGCACTACTGGTGCTAGTTGAAGGGGCTGACGAAGAAGAAGGAACATCCGTAGCAGCAGGTAACGTGCTAAACCTCAGGCCCGTGGACATGCCAATCAGCGACGAAACAGGCGAATAGTAAGCCTCCGCGCCCGCAGACAGCAACGACAGCCGCGGCGAAGACCCTGAAGGGACAGGGTCCCTAGGATCGGGCCCGAAGTTCCATAGCCCCCGCCAGCCGAAGAGGGCATTATCCGTACTGAAGAGGTACTCATTGTTGTATTTCCCCGTGTTATGGGAGAGTTGTGCGAGGAGGGAGGCCTGCGGGGCGGATTTGGAGAGCGGCGGGCCTCGCGTTGAGCAGACTGCTAGGGACAACTGCATGGTTGGGGAGAGACGACGCAGGAAGAGGGCATTGAGGGTTGTCGGGGGTGGGAGGTGGAGGGTTGCGTGGAAGAGGGTGGCTTTTTTGCCGATGGAGTTGTATGCGGAGGGGGAGGCATCGTTGAGGAGGTTGTTGTTGTTGTCGTCGTTGATGAGGATGGTTTCGGCGATGGGGGCAATGGGCGCTTGTACTTGGCGGTAACCTGGGGAGAGCTTGCGGAGGGGGATTAGGGCACTTCGGCTGGGGAAGCTGTCTAGAGGGACGGTGCTAAAGAGGTAGGAGACGGAGCCGTCGATGAGGCCGACGGTGCCGAGGGTGTAACTTGTTGCGAAGTGCGGAGTGGAGAGGGAGGAGAGATGGACGCGGAGGCGCTCGGGGGTGGAGAAGTCGAGGAGGGCTGGGGACTTGTTGTTAGTGGTGTTTTGGATGGAAGTTGAGAGGGAGAAGGGCTGGTATGCATACACTGCGCAGTGGCCGTCAGCGACGAGTACGAGTTGTCGCGGTTCCAATTCGTCGCCTCGGCGAAGGCGAGTTGGATGTAATCCATGAAATCGAGCATTGTCGGGGATGGTGCGGAAGCAATGGGGATGAATCAAGCAGCCTCAGTAGTGAGACCCATCCAGCATGGTACAGCCCACCATTGACGGCCTGGGCCTGCAGTAGAGTATCCCGATGGGGAGAGAGAGTGAGTAGATGAAGCGGATTGAAGATGAAGCCCGCAATCAGCTCATTTCCCGAAGCAGACTAGGGCAGATGGGGGCACGGATAAGCCGCGCGACAACAATAATCCGGGCGTTATCGACAGCCGCAAAGAAAAAAAATCATTGGATCTCGAATCCACAATTTCCCGCGCCGGCTCTTTGCAATTATCACCATTTCAACCTACTCGTTTTCTTCGGTGCTTTCTTCATTTCTCCCAATATTCCTAGTGTCTAGTACTTTTCCACATCTCAATCAATAACCATGCCTCGTTCCAAGCGTGCCCGCGTCGTGCACGAGTCCAAGACCGTTAAGAAGTCCCACAAGGAACAGACCCGTCGCCTGTACGCCAACATCCGGGAATGCATTGAGAAATACGACCACCTGTTCGTCTTCGGTGTTGACAACATGCGCAATACCTATCTGAAGGATGTCCGTACCGAGTTCGCCGATAGCCGGTTAGTTCTTCCCCTGCAAATACCCCCCGCCTGCCCCTCTCCCCTCCAACCACAACAACAATCACCATGCAATGTAAACTAAACTAACCACCTGAACACAGTCTCTTCTTCGGCAAAACCAAAGTCATGGCCGTCGCTCTGGGCCACAACCCCGAGAATGAAGCCGCGCCCAACCTCCACAAACTCAGCCCCTACCTCACCGGCGCCGTCGGCCTTCTTTTCACCTCCCGCGACCCTCAATCCGTGACCGACTACTTCGACAACTTCCGGCCGCTTGACTTCGCCCGCTCCGGAACCGTCAGTACTCGGGCCTTCTCGATCCCCAACGGTCAGGTGTATTCGCGGGCTGGAGAGATCCCCGCTTCTGAGGACGAGCCGCTCAGCCACACTATTGAGCCGGAGTTGCGGAAACTTGGTGTCCCGACTCGGTTGGTCAAGGGCAAGGTTATGTTGGAGTTGACGGAGGGGCAGGAGGGATTCCCCATTTGCAGGGAGGGAGAGGTGCTCGATTCGAGGCAGACGACGCTGTTGAAGATGTTTGGAGTTGTTATGGCTGAATTCCATGTTGCCTTGAAGGCTCATTGGACGAGGGAGTCTGGTGAGGTGGAGATTCTGGAGAAGGATGAGGCTGGTATGGAGGTTGAGTAAGTTCGTTTAGGTCGGTTGATGATGCTTTGAGAAAAAGTTTCGATTCGGTATTTTTCTTTAGAGTCGGGGTTCCTGCTGGTGGTGCTGGTGGTGTTGCCTTGGTCTTGGGTCGTGGTAGGTTTTTCCTTCTCAATCTTTGAAGGAAAAAAAAACTATCTATCTATATGTGGACTTAAAAAGTCCAGCCTGTCTGACACCACCACCTCCTCCCCACACCCCTTTGATGATGAGATCCCCTGGGCATCTTTGGAGTTGGGTTTAGGCGTTTTCTTTCCAATGATTGATTGTCGAATTTTCGACTCGTGTGTGTGTTTCGTGTCTGATTCGGTATATACTACTATTCTGCTTCAGTTGATGAGCGTATGACGGACATACCGATATGAATAAACCAATCCGAACAGTTCAGTTACAATAGAATAACATCTCTCTCAAGTTCCTAGGATTACCATTACTACTACTATACTACTTGCTTAGTACCCACCGCTTAACGATGGCAACTAATGCCGCGGATGAAATATTTACATGATGAGATAACTAGGGCATATGTCACACACCCTGGATAGGAGTAGTATATCATTTTACCTTCATTTACTTACTGCATTGCATGTTGGCAATCAATCGGTCAAGAACTGACTGATAAGTTTTCTCTTTTTGACAAAAAAACAACCCTACCTGATCTTCTTACCTGAAACGAAACCCAGATCCCAAACCATAAAAAGCTCCGCCTGTGAAGACACAAAGTGTTGACTATCTAAAGTACATACTTACCCCCTGAAGAGAAGTAGCGGCCGCACACGGGCCCAAGGGAAATAAAACGACATGAGTAAAAGAAAAAGAGAAGAGGACACGAGTAGTAACAAAGACAAGAGAGTAAAAGAGCATGAGCGTGACAGGCAGGGAAAGAGGTGTGTCCGTTAAACAGCGCGTATCTGTGTCTGCTGCAACGGCGGGAAATCGACCTTCGAGGGGGGGAATTTGCGCCTGCCTGCTCCAAATGGAAGATGGATATCTCGTAACGTAACCAGGATTACGAAGGAAAGATGATGCATACGGAGCACTTCAACTGTTGTGAGTTATACGATGGTTGAAGTCCGATATAGCACGGAGCTTGAGCCTTGTTTGACCTTGCCTTACCCATTGCTGCAACGAGGTATAACAAGAGAAGGACCAAGTTAATGATACCCACCAGCAAACCCGTCACTGAACACTGGAATGGGGATATCCTTCGCGGACAGACGTTCAGTATCTTCTTTTGGCACGGGGATCATCATACGAATCATCTTCATGGTATCGCTTCCGCCCGTAGTCGTCGCCCCGGCCTCCGTACCTGTCACCACGATCGCGGTCGCGTTCACGGTCCCGGTCACGGTAGCGATAGCTATCCCTGTCACGGTCCCGGTGACGGTCACCGTCGCGGTCCCGATCCCGGTCTCGACGATCGCGGTCGCCAAACCCGTCCCGGGGCCTGATGGGTTCTCTGTTGCTGCCAGTAGCGCCGCGGGGTTCACGCTCGAATCTGCCACCACCAGGGGGACCACCACCGAATCCACCGCTGCGTCCGCCTCCCGGACCTGAAGGGGCGTTGGGGGGAGCCTGTCCACCTCCACCGAATCCGTTGCGACCACCTTGGTATCCGACACCTCCACGGGGCCCACCAAATCCACGGTCACCGCGGAATCCTCCCTTGAAACCACCTCTGCCGCCGAACCCACCACGGAATCCACCACCATAGCCACCGGGACCAGAGGGGGCGTTGAAAGAGCCAGGGCCGATAGGTCGAGAAGGCAAGGCCTTGGTGTAACCACGACCTCCGAGACCACCACCAAAGCGACGAGGCTTCCATCCCTTGACTGTACGACCGCGCTCGACGTCTACCAAGACACGGCGGTCCTTGATACGGATACCATCCGTTTCCTTGTAGGCAGCTGAAATCGTGACAAAAAGAAAACTAGGTTAGCATCAAGAAAGTACGGGGATTCGGTACCAGTCTGAATCCAGAGTGACAGGCGACTAGATCTGTAGCAATACCTTTCATATCCTTTTCGCGCTCATAGACAATAAAAGCATATCCTCTGTGTGGTTTCTTCGAGCCCTTTGGCGTTACGGTGTCTTTCACGATGCGAATCTGGGAGCAACGTTAATCATGTGTGTAACCCATCAAGCCCACTCGGCTTGTGACTGTACCCGTTCAATAGGACCGAAACGGCCAAACTCCCGTTCCAGGTCCGATTCCTTAACATCGTAGCTCAGTCGAGCGACAAACAGCGTCTTGAACGGATCGCCTCGTGCTTGTTGGTCGTTGGATGGTTCATCTGCAACAAATCATCAGTATTAGCACAGAAAAAGCCCAGAACAGATGCGATGATCATACAACTCTCGAGGCCTTCCGTCAATTGCTTGTTAATGTTCTCTTTCTTCTCCACCTTCTGGCGCAATTTGCGCTGGATCCAGCTTTCCGTAGGCGTGTATGGGATCTCTTCCTCGTACTTCTTCACCTCGGGCAGAAACTGCGCAATACCACCAATGCTACTCTTCTTGCAGTCTTCTGGGGCACGGTTGATGGGGGTGACATAACGCAGAGGCGGGCGAGGTTGGAAGAGCGCCAGAAGCGGAGGGGGGAGCTTGTCCGTCATGTTGTGCCCTCAGCCAGTGCTCTGAATAAACGTGAAAAAAATTAATTCAAAGCCTTCAGAGGCATCGAGGATGAAAGGACGAGATGGGGGAAGAGGAGATATGGCGGTCTTTTGTCACTTGGTCCTATTAGCAGCGTTGGGGGGAGTTTCGCGTTCCTCCCGTCAGGTGCTTGTCTGCTTCTGGAACCGCTAGTCGCGGTAGCCGAGCTTGCCGCTGCACCCAATGACGGCTCTGTATTGGAGGCGGCCCTGAAAAGTCCCCGAAGAGTGTCCCTCGAGATTGTTGGAAAGCTGTTGACGCCTTCGCTGTGAACATACAAATCCCAGATAGCCGCAATGCCTCTTCAAGGGATCCGGACGGTTACGGCCGCTAGAGTATGTGTTCTTTGGGATCTTATCCGTCTGTGTCTCCTAGACTAACTTCATCATCCAGAACGGTGTCGGTGCCTTTATCCTACAATGCAAGCGGTTGGATTTCCACTACTGTGACTGGGCTGGTAGCTCCCGGGGCATGGTGTATGTTCTTCTTTCTCTGTTGGGTTGTTATCTTTGATCCGAAAGTACTAATATTTGTTTTATGATAGTGCCTACCTCAAGCACCACCTTCCTGCCTTCGCGAAAGCAAACCCTCAGATCGAAATCCGAGTATCGCCGCGGCCACACAAGCACCCCGTAATCAAGGGACACTACATCAATGGACGGGAGAAGGCGGTTTGCGTGCGGAATCTCGAGCCTGAGCAAATAGGCAAGAAGGCCGATCTGTTGAAGCAGGCCAGCGGAGAGAAGTTGAAGCGCACCAAGAAGCCCGTCACGAGTATCAACGAGAGTGTCAGGGGCATCTGGTCTCCGTACCACGGTGGCTACAAGTCGGTGTAAAGATGGGGGATTGTGCGATCATACGGTGGTGTTCTTTTTCTGGGTCAAATATCATTTCCTATTCGATGTATTATGGGTTACTTCATCTGTTTTGTGTACCTGCCTTTTGCGAACCCGACTCTGTCTTTGTTTGAACGATATGTATCATATGTACAGAATGTCTTTATTTGATATCCCATGAAATGGGCTCCCGCTCCCCGTATGCAGCAAAGTAATTATCAGGAAAGTAGAGTGTCATTATCCACATGGATGGCCCCGACCGGACCACCACCTATACCCAAAACGCTCTCTATGCCATAGAGGTAAACACAAACATAATCCCGCCCAACCGAAACAAATGCAATGAGGGTATCAAAATGTTGCTCGTAAATGCCAAGGTTAAAGTTCAGAAAGGAAGCCCCGCCCATGCGCCACCATCATCACATGCTATTACTATGCAAACGCCAGAGATGGTATGCAGCATCATTATAGATATATTTGGAACATTGACTTGGGCGAGCTAACGGGCTTCCCGCAACCGAATACCTGGCATTTAGAGAAAGGCTTGGCTTTTGAAGCGTTCTTTTTCGCCTTCGACAACGATCGGTTCGAGGCACAGTCGCCACAATATACCTATGGTCAAGGTTAGAAGATGATAACGAACGTCGTTAACCCGGGAATCACGTACATGTCCACATTGCTTGACCACCCATATCTGCTGTTTGGTTTCGTCACCAGTACCCAGTTCCATATCACAATTCGGGCATACAACCACATCGTCCTCTGCAACATTTCGGGTGAACCCCTCCGGTGGCGGACTTGGAGGTTTGTAGGCGTTTGCGGGCGTCCTTTGCCGTGTCAGGCCCGTTAGTTGATAGTCTAATCCTAACGGGCCATCCACATCCAAGTTGATCGTTAGATCTATGGCGCCCGCCGGGCCATCTCCGATCCAGAATGACTCCACATCACTTATTGGAGGATGTCTCCGAAATCCTCGAAACGATAGATCCGGTCTGCTATGGTCTCCAACCCGTCCAGGTGGTCTCGGGGATCGAAACTGTAGCATCTGCTGCCACAAGCTGGGCATATAGAAACCTTCATTGCTGCGCGGCGGAGGCGGAGGTGGTGGTTGTGGCGGCGGCGGCAACTGTGGCCGCCTCACGGTGGCTCCGATGAATTCGACTTCGGGGCTGCTGGGGGGTTGTTGCTGGTCATTATCGTCCACCTCTTCCTCTAGATCAACCACTTCCGTGAGGATGTCCCTGGGAAATCGGGGAGGACGCGGCCGAGAAGCTTCGTTCGTTGTACGGGACTCTTGCAGTGACGAATCCTGATAGGGTGTATCGGGCTCATCGGTCAGGTCTATCACATCTTCAGACGGCTGGGTTGTGGCCGGTCGGCGGAGGTCGAGGCCGTCCCCGGGGTAGCGCCGAAGCGGTGGCAACGAAGGCCCCGGTGTTGCGGAAAGGGATGATGAAGATGGTTCTCCGGATGGACGTCCTGAAGAAACTTCGGATATCTCGCGGTGAGTTCTCTGGAAGGTGGAGTCGGGCGTCAGTTGAACCTCCAATCCCTTGATCTAGCATGGGGATACCCCGCCTCCATGAGGAGATTCGAGGGACGACGGGGAGATTTGATACGAACCTTTCGGGGGCGAGAGCCCACAAACAAGACACCTGAATCGTCACTCATCCCGGAAACCAATCCGCAGGGGAAGACGACGGTGTTGGAGGGGAAGAGAAGGTGGGAGAGGGAAAAAGGGCGAGGGGAGGGCGGTTTGATGGCAAGAAGAAGGTGAGGTAGTAGTGAGTTATTAACAGCCGGTGTTAGGCCTCACTTGCGGTTGGTGGAACGCCATGCTTAGTCGTGTTAACGAAGTGGTCTGGGTCCGAGTGCCCTGCGGTCAGGAGTGGCATGTCTCCGGTTCACTTGCTTTTTGCCTCACTGAACACCGTGAGAGTTTGTCCAGCATGCCACTCTTCAGTGAATGGACGGACCCTCTGGGAGTACTACTGAGTACTAGTAAGAGTTCTGGCACTTGCAGTTCCAGGGTAGTAATCCGTGGAAATTCAGAGCCAGGCGGAGTGGTTCAGTTTGCGGAGGGGAGACAAATATATTTTAGTCTTATAATTTAGTAGTATGAGGGTTCCCGCCGACTTGCCCAGCACCCCCGATCACTGCGTGAATGACTTGTCACCATCAATCACCAATAATCACAGCAGTAGGTAGTAGGTCTGCTGACAACTCAGATTCTGGTTGTTTCTATGCTCATGATAATCCCATTATAATCCGGGTTCGTTATTGTTGCCAGGTGGCTTCTCCTTCCTTTATTCTTTGGGTTTGGTCTGAGAGAAAAAAAAATAAAGACGCCGGTGACGAAAAAGAAACAACAACACATAAGGAGAAAAAAGAAAAGTAGCACCGACAGCTAGAAATACAAAACAACAAATGGAATTTTCACTCCGTATCCATAAGTAGGTATCATAATTACTGTGCCGTCAGCTCCGTCACGCCTCCCTCGCTGTTCAACGCCACGATAGTCTGGGCGGCAGAGCCCCAAGCCGCCGCAACCGCGGGCACCGCGCTCCGCAAGGGCTCGGACCACGACTTGGAGGCCTTGGTGTATTGATGCACCGTCAAGCCACTAGGTCCGGCGGTCAGAAGGAACTGTCCAGTGTAATCCCAGTTAATCGAGTCAACCTGACTCCCCGTCTCCAAAACCTTGCTCTCCTGTGCGCTACGGAGATCCCAGATGGATACAGTGGTCGAGTTCTGGGTAACCGCGGCCAGGAAAACACCATTCTCGGAGAAGAAAAGGGATTTCACAGGGCTAGACATGGCGAAAGTGGCAGCGGACGCGCCAGTCTTGATATCGAAGATCTTGATTTGCCCGTCCACGCCACCAGCAGCAACCAGGTGGCCGTCAGGGTGAATCTTGACCGAGAGAAGAGCTGAAAAAGAATGCAATGTCAGTCATGTCCGGACATACAATTTGTCATCGGGCTACTCACATGCGTCACTGAAAATCTGAGTGATGACCGAGTTCGTCGTAAGGTCATACAGAACGTAGCTCTTATCGGCGCCAACCGACGCAACAATGTCACCAGTAGCATGCACGGCAAGCGCGGTTGCGGCTCCAGCATGGGAGTTGAAGTTGGCGACCTCGTTGCCGTTCTCGAAGACCTTCACAGAGCCCGTAGACGATGCCACAATAGCCTTCTCGCCTGCCCAAACGGCATCGGTAACTGGTCCGTTTGCCTGCAGGTCCTGGACAACCTGCTTCTGGGGAATGGAATAGATGCCAACGGCACCGTCCGCGCCGCCGATGAGTGCCAGCTCTCCCGACGAGTTAACGGCGAATGCCTTGCTGCCGGGGTAAAGAGGGTTGGAGCTCTCCGTAGGCTTGTATGTGGAGATGGCTTCAGCCGTAGCCCAGCCTTCCGGAACCGGGCGCTTACGACGTGTCTTGGACAGCCTGTAGGTTGTTAGATATACCAAACGCAGTAGAATCCTATACATAGCAACTTACGATGCCTGTGTGCTCTCAACACGAGCCAGAACGGCCTCGGGCAGACCGGTCGAATCAACCTGCATAGCCTCACCACCGGAGGCAGCGGCACTCCTGGCACCGACAGTGACCTTGGATAGGGCATCACGGGCCTCGTCTCTCTCCTTTGTCAACCGAGCAATCACGCGAACGGCGGCATCGTGCTGGTAGAGCGCGGAGCTCAATTCCTGGCGGGTCTGTGCCAAGGTCTGTCGCAATGTGTAGGTTTCGAGAGCCAGGGCATCCCATTCTTCTTGGAAGACACTGAGCAAGGAAGGAATGGATGTGAGGGTGGGAGGTCTGGGGCGGACGACGCGCTGGGATTTGACATCAATGAGGTCGTCTGTGGAGAGCTCTTCTCCATTCACGGGATCCTTTCCATTCTCCGCGATGTAGGCTTCAATCAGTCGCTTTTCAAAGACGCTGCCTAGTCGAGCATTAGCTGCATTACGTCGCATCGATGCTTTCGAGGTTGAGACATACCGCTCTTGGGCGAGACGACGGGCACTTGCGGTGCCTCTCCCGAAACTGTTGCACATCAAACATCAGTAATTGGACCTGCAAGAGCAATTCATTGCACGACTTACTTGCGCAGAGCATGGTATTTGATGTATGTTGGTTGATGGAGGACGAGGTTGGTTCGACGCGAAGCTTGCGGCTCCTCTGGACTTTTCGACCTCGCCCGATGCGGATTAGCGCACCGCAGCCCACTGATTCCTTGGCGGGCCAGCCAACTTCTTTGGTCGGAGTATACCAAGTCGCCTTTTATTTCTATTCCATGCTCATATCTACTTGGTGTTTGTGTCTGTAGCTTGCGAGCGAGGCATCTATATTGTGTTATTACGCTACAGTTGACCCGGAATATCTTTATACAAAGTATTGTGCATGGTGTCCTACACAAGGAGCGTCACGTCATACAGCCCACATTCGCTCGCTATTAAGCTGCCGTAACATCAGTCCTGCTATTTTCTTGACTATTATAGAATAGAGATAGGCTGACAGTGACTCTGTGGCTGACCAAGCCATGTCATTTAAATCAAAGGACCTCGCATATGGTACGTTGTCTGTCTCCACTCCCTGTCGGCATTGACCTAACCATCTTTCAGAGGCGAAGCAGCCTGCCTTCTTACAGAGACTCAAGAACCAATACGGAGATACCTCTGGTCGCCTCGAAAGACCCATTGCGCGGCCACGGAAACCGAGGGACGACAATGACGACGATGGCCCTACCTACGTTGATGAAGAGAGCAACGAGATCATCTCCAAGGAGGAATATGAAGCCTTAGTCCGTGGCGAGGATAACAAAAATACCGAGAACTCCAATAAAGATACACAAGAGCCTGCGACGGGCGAAGAAGGTAAAGCGAATACCCAGGCCGAGGCACCTGTCTCCAAACAGAACGTGGCCGAAATAGGAGGGCCACGGAAAAGGAAACAGGCCAAAGTAGTGGGAGAAGACACTCCCAGTGAAGAGACCGAGAAGGTACAAAAGAAAGAACCAGGCACTCGGAAACCAAAGCAAAAGAAGAAGATCAAGCTATCCTTCGATGAAGATGACTCATAATGACAGGATTTGAGTCACTATATACTACAATAATGATACCCTATCATGGTTGAAGAAGAGATTTTGTATCGCTTGTTCAGCTTTCTTTTTTTCCTCCAATTTTTGGTAGATACATACTTAGTTAGGATGATACCATAGAATGATGACGATAATTGAACAGAGAGAGTATAGCACTCGGGTCCGCTGTAGTCATAGTAAAATCGCAGCAATTAATAATCAAGGGCTTGAACCTTTAAAGGCCATGTAAAAGAATCTTCCCATATAGTATATTAACCACATCTCCTACTGTCTAGGTCTGGCGTGAATTCCACGCTTTAAATCCGAGGGATAAGGCAAGTTCTTCAAGCTCGACATTTCCCGCGACGAGTTTTTCTACCAGATTCCGCAGTTTGCGGCACGGAAACCCAACGAAAGAGCAACTTTCCGGCCTGGATTTTACCTTGGACTCTGGGAGCTGTTTGGCAGCACCAGCAATATTCCAAAATGCCTGTTGTTAACGTGGATGATCTCGTCCGTCTGCAACGGAGGCCCGATGACATCCGCAATGCAAGTTACCCCTCCATCCCACTTCCATCATCATCTTTGCTCCGTCCGCCATCACTAACAGCCATCCCAGATCTGCATTCTCGCCCACGTCGTATGTACTTTCTGCTTGTCCAAGTCTAGCAGACTACATCCGTCTATGAATTTCTCTCTACTCACACCTATTTAGGATCACGGTAAAACATCCTTGACAGATAGTTTGATTGCCACCAATGGCATCATCTCACCAAAGCTGGCGGGCAAGATCCGCTATCTGGATTCCCGTCCAGATGAGCAGCTACGAGGCATCACCATGGAGTCTTCTGCCATTTCGCTCTTCTTTTCTATGATGCGCCGTCCTGCTCCAGACGCTGCGCCCGTGGCGAAAGAGTACCTGATCAACCTGATCGACTCGCCCGGCCATATCGATTTCAGCAGTGAAGTGTCGACCGCATCCCGTCTTTGTGACGGTGCCGTGGTGCTTGTGGATGCCGTAGAGGGCGTCTGCAGTCAGACCGTCACGGTGCTGCGTCAAACCTGGGTGGAGCAATTGAAGCCCATCCTTGTCATTAATAAGATCGATCGACTGATCACGGAGCTGAAGATGAGTCCCAGCGAAGCTTACTCCCATATGAGCAAGCTGCTGGAGCAGGTCAATGCCGTCATTGGTAGTTTCTACCAGGGTGAACGGATGGAAGAGGATCTTCAATGGCGAGAGCGCATGGAGGAGCGTGCTAATGAATCTGCTGCTCGCTCCAAGAAGCAGGAGCAGGATGACGAGCCTACGGCCGAGTATGAGGAAAAAGACGATGAAGATCTCTACTTTGCGCCAGAGAAGAACAACGTCATCTTCTGTAGTGCTGTCGATGGCTGGGCTTTTACAATCCGTCAATTTGCCGCGATTTACGAAAGAAAGCTCGGAATCAAGCGCACTGTCCTCGAAAAGGTGCTCTGGGGAGATTACTATCTCGATCCCAAAACGAAGCGAGTCCTGGGTTCGAAGCACTTGAAGGGTCGTGCATTGAAGCCTATGTTCGTTCAGCTTGTCTTGGACAGTATCTGGGCGGCATACGAGGCGACAACAGGCACAGGCACAGGAAAGGGGTATGTAAACCGGTATATACGTGATGTACATCTGCTAATTTGAACAGTGACCCGGCTTTGTTGGAAAAGATCACCAAGTCTCTGAACATCAACATTCCCCAATACATCCTGCGCTCACGCGATCCTCGCAATATCATGACCACGCTGTTCTCGATGTGGCTGCCTTTGTCTACTGCCGTGCTGGTGTCCGTCATCGAGTACCTTCCCAGCCCGCCAGCTGCTCAAGCAGCTCGGTTGCCAGCGATGATTGAAGAATCTCCTGGCTCCCAGTTCGTGGATCCCAAAGTGAAGGATGCTATGGTCAACTTCAAGACCCAAAAAGATGAGCCTGTCATTGCCTACGTCAGTAAAATGATGTCCATCCCGGAGAGCGAGCTGGGATCGAGCAAGAAGCGAGCTGGTGGCACCATGTCTGCCGACGAAGCCCGGGAGATTGCTCGCAAGAAGCGAGAGGAGATTGCCAAAATGCAGGCAGAAGCCAACGGCGACCAGACAGATGAGTATACTCGCATAACATCTGCCTTCGAACGGACGACCATATCAGATGATCAACCAGCCGAGAGCGAGGAGAAGGATGACCCGGAACATCTCATTGGATTTGCCCGTCTATACTCCGGAACCCTCTCAGTGGGAGACTCGGTGTACGTCCTGGCACCCAAGTTCTCGCCGGAGAACCCGCATGCCAGCCCGGTACCCCAGAAGGTTACCGTCACCGATCTCTACCTCCTCATGGGCCGCAGCTTCGAACCTCTTCAGTCGGTACCGGCAGGTGTCGTCTTCGGCATTGGCGGTCTCGCAGGCCACGTTCTCAAGACGGGCACTCTGTCCTCGCAGCTCGAGGGCAGCATCAACTTGGCTGGTGTCTCTCTCAACACGCCACCCATCGTGCGAGTCGCCCTAGAGCCCGTGAACCCAGCAGACCTCAGCAAGATGGTAACTGGTCTACGTCTCCTCGAGCAAAGCGACCCTTGTGCGCAATACGAGGTTCTCCCCAGCGGCGAGCACGTCATCCTAACCGCCGGTGAACTGCATCTCGAGCGTTGTATCAAGGATCTTCGCGAACGCTTCGCCAAGTGTGAAATCTCAACCGGTCAGACCATCGTACCCTACCGGGAAACCATCATCAGCGCCCCCGAAATGGCAGCTCCCAAGAACCCCGAGCTCGGACGAGGCGGCGTCCAGACCACCTCCTCATCCAAGCAACTGACCATACGCCTCCGCGTGGTGCCACTTCCTGAAGCCGTCACGGACTTCATCTCCAAGCACGTGGGAACCATCAAGCGTCTGCAAACCGAGAAGCGCACAGCAGCAGAGACCCAATCCGGCGAGGGAGAACAACCCACCAACGGAACCACCACGGCCGAAAGCTCCCAGCAAATGGAAGCCAGCGACGCCACCGGCGAGGCCCGCGAAGCAACCTCCCTCTCCCTGAAGGACTTCAAGCAAGAACTGGCCAAGCTGTTCGAAGACGAAGCAACCGACGACAAGGGACGCTGGAAGGACGTAGTCGAGCGGATCACAGCCTTTGGCCCACGACGCGTTGGACCCAACATCCTGATCGACGCAACAGAGGTCAACACCTGCGAGAAATTGTATGCCCCCTCCTCCTCCCCACCCCCAAAATATCACCAGAACCCTCACCCATCTAACACACACAAACCTATGTATAGCCTCCTCGAACCCCACCAACAACAACCCCAAATCAACACCGACACCAGCACCCGCGAAGCCCTGATGGTCCGCGACCTCAGCGACAAGATCGCGCACGCCTTCCAACTCGCAACCGGCCAAGGTCCTCTCTGCCAAGAGCCCATGCAAGGCATCGCCGTCTTCCTCGAATCCGTGTCCATCAACACCACCACCACCGACGAAGACCTCGACCTAGGCCGTCTTACCGGCGAAGCCATCCGTCTCGTCCGCGACAGCATCACCCAGGGCTTCCTCGACTGGAGTCCTCGAATCATGCTAGCCATGTACAGTTGCGAGATTCAAGCCTCGAGTGCGTAACCTACCCCTTCACCCTTACCCTCATCAAATACTAAAAAATAGAACAGCCGAAGTCCTCGGCCGCGTCTACGGCGTCATAACCCGTCGCCGGGGCCGTATTCTCTCCGAAGTAATGAAAGAAGGCACACCCTTCTTCACCATCCTATCCCTACTGCCCGTGGCAGAATCATTCGGCTTCGCGGAAGAAATCCGTAAGCGGACGTCCGGGGCAGCGCAGCCTCAGTTGATCTTTGCGGGCTTCGAGGCGCTCGATGAAGATCCATTCTGGGTTCCGGCGACGGAGGAGGAATTGGAGGATTTGGGTGAGTTGGCGGATAGGGAGAATGTCGCGAAGAGGTATATGGATAATGTGCGACGGAGGAAGGGGTTGGTTGTGCAGGGGAGAAAGTTGATTGATGCGGAGAAGCAGAAGACGTTGAAGAAGTAGTAAGTAGTAGTAGTTCTTTTTCTTTCATCGAATTTTTTTTGAGGGGGTATATAGATGTTGTTAGTGAGAGAAAGAAAAAGTTGAATTGAATTATATTATATTAACTACAATAGAGGTATATGTGTGCCCTTGTATATAATACTTCCCAATCCACATGGAAAATCAGAATAAGGAAGCTCTAAACAAGGGTCGCAAAGTGAGTATAAGACCTTGCGCGGTAACCATCCATCTACCTCACATGACAAACACAGCTTAGCATTGGGAAAGCCAAAGCCATGTATACTAAGGAGGAAAAAAACAATAAAACAAAGACGTTCCTAAGGGTAGTAGCGAAGCAAACTGGAAAGCAGAAAGTGTGAACGCGGTTTCATTTGTATCCCTCACAAGGATCAAGAATATGTTGGGATGCCCGCGATGCGGGTTGGCAGTCATGTCATGTCATACGACTAGCCGATGATGTGAGTACATCACCTGTTGAGATTATGTACAGTCATGTCGAGTGTAAGTAATATGCTTGCTCGGCGGCAGTTCATATGCACTCGCGCGCTTCCGCGACTGTTCTTCAGAGCAAAGCAAAGCAAGCTGTAAGCAAGCAGGAGCCGGCCTAATCATAAGCGAGCGCGAGCGCACCGACCTCAGGTACTGCTGCTGCAAGGGCCTGACTCCTTCGGGATCAGTCACTCAGCCAATCCGGCTACCCCTCTAGGCGCATACCGTGGCAGATAGTAGACTGTGGTTGTTAATGATGAGCGCCATAGTCTAGCCTAGCCAGCCATCATCAAGGCTCGGCCAGACCAAACGCATCATACATAATTGCTGGTATCATCAATTCCTCTCACCCCAGAAAAAAAGGTGATAGACCTCTCAAAACGGCCTAGCAACCTTTCTCAACTCCGCAACCCCAGTAACAGGATCTCTCATTTCCTTCCAGCTAACA
Organism: Aspergillus piperis CBS 112811; assembly: GCF_003184755.1. NCBI lineage: Eukaryota > Fungi > Ascomycota > Eurotiomycetes > Eurotiales > Aspergillaceae > Aspergillus > Aspergillus piperis. The sequence continues at coordinate 492,711 of NW_020291603.1, forward strand.
GGGAACATCATATTACCCGACTCACTGCGGGCCATAACGACACCCAGATCATTGCGTGCGGTGGTAAGATAGTAGAAGCTCTGGTCACCGAGGGAGATGACCGTTCCACGAACAATATCCCCAACACGGAACATCTCATCCATGACGACGCGGTCTTTCTCAACAGCGCGCACGTCCTCCTTGCGGATCAGCGCCTGGAAGCGAAGTTCATCCGAGTTGCTGTGGTTCTCTGGATTAGCCGCGGACGAGAGAATAGCTTCGATGTTGTCATTGTCCGATGCAGTCTGTGCGGGGTTGAGAGGTTGGGAACTAGCAGATTCGTCGAGCACGACTAGAATAGACACGGTGGCTTGTCGCTTCTGAACGCGGGTGACGCGCGCCAACACGACCGAGTCGACGGCGGGGAGGGTGTTGTATCTCAGCTTGGGCTTTCCAGTGGTGGCTGGTTTGGCGGACGCCTTGGTGCTGGGTGCAGGTGCAGCTGCCTTCTTGGGGCCTGTGCGGGAGACACTCAGGATGAGCTTTGCTTTGGAGCTGGGTTGCGCTTGATCAACGACCACGGGGCCTGCGATGGAGGCATAGATGGTTGCGTTCTGCACGTGTGTACCAGGACCGGCGGCATATGAGGCAATTGAGCCCAGGCGCTGGCCTGGGATAGCCAAAGTGGGTAGTGCAGTGGCCATTCCAGCGCTGCGTCTTACAGACTGGATATTAGAGGGAAATAAAGGAGGAAGAGAAGGGAGAGGCTCGGAGATAGTCGAGCTTAAGTTGTTGACGCGAGATGCTGGCAAAGCTTTTCTTTTTCGGCGGGACCCGGTCTCGGCCGGAACAACACTCTTTCCGGACAGCTAGCACGGGCCAATCAAGAGGCCTTTGTATACATCTTGTGTTACTGAGACAGGTCATGTAGACAAAGTATCTACAACGATAGCTATTATGATCATGGTATCAATGTATTGCAAGTATAGACTCGAAATCCTCTAACGGTGAATACAGTATTATGCGCAGACACAATTAAAAGTCGGCACAGCGTCATTTCTCCCTCGGAGAGGTGACTATAGACAACAAACGGACAACGATCTCAAGCACACCGAATGCTCGCTGACACGAATCAAAAGAGACACCGAAGCACATGCCCGCTTAACACCTTGGACAGCTAGACATCAATGGGTCAACACATTGGAACACAAGGCGACTCAACTTATAGATAAGAACGGCAGTGGGAACACAGATATAGAAGAAAAGAAGTCGGTCGAAGATAAATAGGGAAGTGAAAGAGGTTGGTCCAAAGCCATACACAGGTCGTTAGATGAGGTGAGGATCAAGGTCAAGGGAGGAATTGTTTAGGCTTCTACAAGCTTGTGACCATTCCCGAGGAATTCGAGGCATCGCCGAGCCAGCGCAATGACCTCGCCTTCCCCGTCTTCAGCATCCTCCTCGTCCGATTCGATATTCTTGTCGGAGATGGACTTGACCATCTGAACGATATCGTCAGACTTGGCGATATATCCGATGAGTCTTTGGTCCTCTGATTCCAGAAGTTGAAGCAGAGTCCAGATGGCGATATGCTGGAATGTCGGGTCGCCACTGGCGAGGAAGCGGTTGAGGTAGCCGTGAATACCTCCATTCGGGTCTGCCCAATCACGCACAAAAATGGAGTAGTCACCCACTGCATTCACAAGTGTTAGTATATGGAGGGCAAGTTAACACGTTTGCACACGGTGGGGGGCATACCTTTAGAGGAGAGATTTCCCAGCGCCGCAGCGCTGTTCCCTTGCACTTCGATGCTTTCCGATTCCGTCAAAGGAATCAGGACGTCAAACACCCCCAGATTAAGGAGATGCGGTTTTAACTCGTCGCTCAGAGCCAGAACCGCGATCGCAGCAGTCATTTCCGACTGAACGCTGAGGGGCACACGGAGGACGAGGTCCTTGCACTTCTGAACAGCGCCGGCCTGCAGGACCAGCTCCTTGTTTCGATCCGAGCTTGCGGCAAGGTTCCGGAGAGTCGAGATGGCGTGACACTGAATCTCTTCATTGTCGGTCGATCCCAGCAGGTCCACCAGGGGCTTGAGGAAGCCCGCATCGATGATAGGCGATTCGTTCAGGGGATGGATGGAGATGTTGCGGATACACGCGACGGCGGATAGGATGAGAGGAAGGTAGGATGACTGCAGCAGTCGCAAGAGGGGTGGAAGACCCTTGGCTCGAACAATTTCGAGCTGGTATTTCTCGTCCGAGGCAAGGTTGCGCAGTGCCAACGCCGCTTGACATTGGACCTTTGGTGTTGACGAATCCATCAGGTGCACCAGTGATTGAACCAGCCTGGACTCGGTTTGAGCCAGGCGCTTGCGATTCGACGAGTCGACAGCGATGTTACTGAGGGCGGTAGTGCAGTAGTATTGTACATCCACATCGGGTGAGGAGAGCAATTGAACAAGAACGGGGATAGCGCCAGCGTTGACAAGTTGTTGTCGGTTATCATCTACGGATCGCAATGTTAGCAGAGCCACTCCGTCTGGGGATCCTTCGCAACCTACCCGAGTGTGTCATATTCAGCAACGCCCCCGTGGCATTTCGTTGTACACGCATGTCCTTCGACTTGGCTAGACGGATCAGCGGGCCCAAGGCACCGGATCGAGCGATCTTAGCCTTATTATCCTCATGGGTAGCCAAGTTTGTAATGCAACCGACCGCATTGCATTGCACTTCCACATTTGGTGACATCATCTGCCGTATTAGAGGAGCCAGTCCTCCCAGAGCGACGATCAGCACCTTATTGTCCGCTGCGACCGGTCAGTGATCCTGCTGGCGCGAGGAATGGATGAAAGCGAAACCCACCATTTACAGCCAGGTTGCCTAGTGCTGCACTAGCAGCACGTTGAACTTCAATGTCCGAACTCTGCAACAAGAAGAGGATGGGCTCCAACGTGTCTCGATCGACCTCGCGCACATCTGCAAATACCCCGGATGTTAGCCACCATCGGAACAACAAGGTCTCTGTGCGTATCAGCCGTACCTCTTTCCGTGATTTCAGCGAATGTCAGACTGGCACTTCGTTGGAGATCGACATTGTCGGAATAGACGAGGGTGCTCAAGGCCCGAAGGGGTTCACCGGCGAAGAAGTCGGTCTCGGTCCTCTACCAAGGAATACTTGGTAAGTAAAAAGCGAACGCCGGGTGGAGTAGAATCAGCACTGAAGGGTGCGACAGCAATGAACATACGTTTTCAAGGTAACCCAGAAGATCGGAAACCGCTTCGCGCTCGTTGTCTGCCAAAGTGGTTTCATAAATGCCATCCCTTGAGCGGCCTCCGATCGGGCCGAGACAAGCTGAGATATGGCACCATCGGTCAACTGTCGAGAAGCAGGACAGACAGGCGTTCGTGATTCCGCTCATGCCTTCAGAATGGGGAGCCCGCAGGACCAACAGACGGCCCCGCCAGCGTTTGAACAGGAAAGCAAAGAGTAGGCGGAAGATACGCCGAATGGATTGGGAGAGGAGAGGATCAGGTCGGGCTCCTTAATGTGCCAGCAAGCTAGTCGCCTTCCCTTATTCCATCCAACAAAGACTTGCAGCGGAGGCGGAATAGACGTGGGAACGGGAGGCGGTCGGGGGAAGAGCAGGCAGAGTTCGAGGGAAGGACCGAATGGCGATTGAGGGAAACGCAAGAAGGGGACGGGAAGAGAGGCTCTGGCAGAGGGAGCTACGGGAACACAAGGCCCGGCGCGTGATGGTTTCCTGAGAGGGGAGAGGGAAGGAGGAGGGATGGATGGATAGATAGTACGAGGAGTGGTTTGCTGTAGCCGTAGTGTAGTAGTCGACTGTCGTAAGTAGGAGGAAGGGGAGATGAGACGGAATGAGGTTGGTTGGTTAGGTTAGTTAGGTTAGGTCAGGTTGGGTAAGTAGCTTCCGTTTGCTTCAAGGGACCCTTAAGCACGTTGCTTTCCTCTTTGGAAAACATACAATGGAAAAGAGTCAATGGAGGGGAGAGCAATATGACAAGGGGAGGGGGAGATGGCGGAGAATGGAAGACCCAGGGGGATAGAGGTTCATCACCAGAGTGGATTCTGGGATGGGTGGATGGAGAGAGAGAGTGAGAGAGTGAGTGAGCAGAGATGAAAGAAGCAAGCCAGTCTGGTTGTGAGTTAGTTTCACGCAGTGGTAATGGTTAGTTACTGTTACTGTAGTTTAGTGGTAAAGTAAGAACCCGCGCCAGCACCACTTTGGAGTCGGGCAAATGATAACGCGCAGAAAAAAAGCAGGCAGGGGAAGCTCCCAAATTCACCAACCACCTTATTCTGTTCATCATTTTAATTTTAATTTTAGGTGATGATATTACTCAATCTTGAACTATACTATTGCTCCAACTAGATTCATAACTCTGTCGTCTAAACTACTAACTACTACTACGTATCTATCTATATCGTATAGATCTGTCACCGCCGTTATCAACCAGAAGGTCCCATTCCCCCGACCGGGGACATCATCCCCCGGTTGTTTATCTTTTGCTCGTCATTGCTTTGCTTTTCGCTTGCTCGTTTTCTGTCGGGCGGCCCCACTGGGCAACAGCTCTGGATGGAACCACTCGTCACTAGTCCCTTTAGTATCCATGCCCGTCATTTAGTTCATGAGAGAGAGTGCGTGAGAGAGAGAGAGAGCTCTGTTGCTCGGCCTCACCTTCTTTTGCTCTCCCTCCCTCCACCTCCACCCAATTCCCAGCCACATTCCCGCCATATCGTCTAGGATTCTGAAACTAGTCCCATGAGTGTTCCCACCTTTGATGCAGACATTGAAGCATGTCATCAACTGATCTCAACAAATTAAACTAATTAGCAACCGTTCTATACCAATTTCATTTTTCGCATGCTCATCAACAACATCATGATGGGGTCAAGAAATAAATACCTCTGGTTCCACTTCGGAAGCTAACCATCGCCCCAGAGCACAGTTCCTACACCGTAGATTCAGCTGTGACGAATTTGAACATAGGTACATGATTTCTAAAGCAAGACCCAGGTAGTAGCAGCTAACTATTAGTAGTAGTATAGCCCGGTCTACACATTTTAAGCTTTAGCAGCAACAAAGGGAAAAGAATGTTAAAGAAAGCTACCTACCCGTCTGCATGAATGAACAACTACTACTTACCAGCTTGCAGGGCCAGGATCATTTATCGCTGTAGTTCCTAGAATCCGTTGCTATGTAGTTTGTACAGTCGCAAGTAGTATTAACTCAGAAAAGCATCCTGAGTGGACAGTGAGGCGACTATGCTGATCACCGGACAGCATTCGGGGAAGATGATCAACATCCATGCTTGGACCAACAACTCTCTACTAACTATTTTGGATCAATCACCTGTCAACCATCCATCATCCTCCTCCTCCACCATCACCACCACCACCACCATCATCATCATCATAGCATCCCCAAAACTAGTGGCATGCCAATGGATCAGTCCTTCAAAAGTACAGGCACAACACGGCTGAATTATATTTAAATTCCAGTCATCTGGGATCTGTCACGGGTACAGCCGTGTTGCCCGTGGCGGAACTAATCTTGTTAATTTGGTTAGTAGGTAGAAGTAGTTGTAGTTGTCTGCTGACAGGGATAGATTAGTTAATGAAACTTGGATGGGTGATGAGATTGCATTGGATTCCACGCTGAGACTTGTTGCGACGCATTTACCCCTGCATCTACCTGTGCGTGCTTTTGAAACCATATCCAACCTCACTGGTTTATCTACCGTGCATCTACATACTCAATATATTTCTCAGAGTACTACATGCAACGCCAGGGAGATACACCAGAAAAAGAGAAAGAGTGTGTGTGAGTGGGTGTATGTGACTATGAGTGTTGCCACCACATAGACCACGTGAGAGGAGATGAGCAAAAACCGTCTTCTCAATATTCACACCATCAAAAATGGCTTGCATCACATGAAGGCCCGGGCCCATGATCCCGATGCCAATCACTGGCCGGCTGAACCATCCATTCGACAAACCTCAGAGGCTTACAGTAAGCAAGTTTTTCCCGGTGTGCAAATGATGTCTTCTCCTTTCTCCCTGCCCCGCAAAGCTAAAATGTCCATGGGCAGCGCAAAAGTGCGGAGGAGCCCACGAGATCCCCGTCCATAGCATGGCCTGGTATCGAATCATCCCTCCCCTTCAATGCTCCCATGTGGATTTGCCCAGGACAGATCGATCCCTTCCGTGCGTCAGTTGTGACGCAGTCGTACAGATTCAGGTATATACAAAAAAAAGGGATACTTCGATACTACTTACTATCTACACCGTGCTAAATCGACTATCCCGGTCACTATGCAGGATGCAGGCGATGGAATGCTGGGGCAAAGGGGAGAGGCCAAACTACTGGTTACGGAGGACGGAGACTAGACTGCCACTGTCAGTCAGACAGAGGCTCCTGGAATAAACCTGCAGAAAGGATGTTCCATGTTCCGGACGTTTTATTTGATCTCAGACCGGGAAAAACGGCTGAGGGCATCGGCATTGCTTTTTCGCCCTGCAACCCGGGCGACCAATTTGATACTTGCTCCACTCCCCGGAGTTACTTAAAAGATGCCTGCAGTCAATCCATCGACCTGCAGTCAGACAACAGCTCCGATCGGGGAGATTTATGTTCCTTGAGGACCGAGGACCTGTAGTTAGACTATGTACTTCGTGACGAACCCGACTGGTAGTTTGACGCTAAATGGAAGCCCAGTGGAATCTTCTCAGACGGGCAACCATGGTAGCCCGTGTTTCGGGGGGCGCAGGCTCACTCGTCCAACTAATAACAGGACCCTCACTGTAATTCGCCGCTCCGCCCTGGAGGGATGGAGTTTCTGGATAGAGCAGACATGGTGCGATGCGCCTCTCTCTCTCTCGAAGTATCAGGCTGGTCCCTCTTCGAATGGGGAACCGGTCGTCTCTAGTCGTAGAATTAGTACGTACTACATCCACTACTACTACTAGATACTTACTGCAGACCTGCGCATTCCGTTTGCCCCACAGAGGAGAAGATCTTACCATTTGACTCGCATGGTTGCCATTCTGTTCCGGCATTCCAACCCAAGGGAGACGAAGAAGTAAGAGAAATAGCAACACTTTCCCACCAGCCTCGACTTGGATATTTCCTCCTCCCCTCTTTTTCTGTTCAGTGCGCAATTTATCTTTACTAGTTCCTCCCTTTCTTTCCCCTTAGAACCTGTCAAGGATAACTTCTTTTTATTGTCCTCCTCCCCCTACATCACTGGCCCTGATCGTCTGCCCTGATTCCCAAAGAGACCCAGATTTGCCTCCGGATCCACCTTCGAACCATTGCAATGCGCCGAAGCAGCGGACAACTCTAAACCTCACTCCTCTGTCCCCGACTGAACCTGAACGGAAGAATTTGAGGACTGTCAAAAAAATAAGATCCCAATTTAGGGCTGTCGCGTCGATCGCACGAGGTGACAGACAACCAGAAAGTGGACAGGAACAGCAGATTCGAGAAGCGATCGTCTCGTGGACCTCTGTTTCCCCCGATCAGCTAACTAACTTAACAACCGACCGAGTTGTCACTCTCGACGCAGGTTGATATAAGAGAGAGAGAGGAGGGTGACAGAAGGAAGAAACAAAAGAAAAAGGATCAGAAGACTTGATAAATCCGATCCCTTTCCCACTCAATTTCCAAGAATTAAATCAGGAGAAGCAAAACCCGATTGATTTGACTCTTGCCTTGATTTGATTTGATTCACTTTTTATTTTCCTTTTCTTTCTTTGTTTCTTTTCTTTTCTCTTTTTCTTCTTTCCCTTTTTTCCCTTTCCAAATAATCCCAACCCCATGTCTGTGTCTGCATCCGTTTCCGCCTCCGCCTCCTCCAACCTCCCATCCGATTCTCGCTCCTCAGGACCCCTCCGTCGTCTGAGCCAACTGCGTGCCTATACGCAGCAGCATTTCTCCTCCGCTTCCTCTTCCTCTTCCTCGCACCCTCCTGCCTCGTCATCGTCGACCAACGGTCCCCGCATCTCGCGTCGTCATACCCTCAGCAGTCGAGTTTCCTGGTTTTCTCCCGCCTCCACTGGGACCGAATCTTCGCAACTCTCGCCTGTGGGGTCTCGCTCGTCGGGCCCATGTCCCGAAAGTGAGCAGCAGCCATCCACTCTTGCCCGCTATAGTGCGGTTTTTTTCCCCAGCTACCGCGGCCTCGAGCTCGACTTGCGTTCCTCCCGCCAGTCCGACCTGTCCAGCTCTTCTCCTTCCAACAACCAGTCCGGTGGCCGTCAGACGACAGCTCAAGGTACGACCATGGCGCGGCCCAGAGGTGCCTCTCAGGCGCTGGACGCGAGACCCGATCTCGATGGCACCAGTCCATCGGCCTCGTCCAACCTCCACGCGGGAGCCCTCGACTCGTCCGACCCCGTGATGTCGGAGAACCCGTCGACTGCGTCCCCGCGACCGAAGCAGAAAGCGACCATTCGCTTCTTCCCCCATCAAGACACCCATCAAAGCTCCCGACCCTCCTTGCCCTTCATCCCCGTCTCGCGAACGCTGCCGTCTGAAAGTTGCGTCATCCGAGTTGGTCGGTACTCAGAACGCGATGGTCTGCCCGTGGCCAACCCAACGGACCCCTCCGATGCCCCGGTCGGGTTCAAGTCGAAGGTGGTGAGTCGGAAACACTGCGAGTTTTTATACCTGAACGGCCAGTGGCATATCAAGGATGTTGGAAGCTCGTCGGGGACGTTTCTCAACCACATGCGCTTGAGCCAGCCGAACATGCCGTCTCGGCTGTATACGGTGAAGGATGGAGATATTGTGCAGCTGGGGATTGACTTTCGGGGAGGCGAGGAGATGATTTTCCGCTGCGTCCGTATACGGATCGAGTGTAATCGGTCCTGGCAGCAGCAGCCGAATGAATTCAAGTATGATTATCTGGCCTCGAAGCTGTTTGTGTGTGGACTACCGGCTAATGAGCGATGCAGTAAAAACACCGAGAGTCTGATTCGGAATTTGGGCAAGGGAGATACAGCGGATTATTCTGGATGTCGGGAATGCTCCATTTGTCTTGGTTCTGTTCTGGTTTGTTTCCCTCTCCTTCTGGCGGATCGCACAACTGCAGGACACAGCTAATTTGTTCTGAAGCGGCCTTACCAGTGTTTGTTCATGGCAGCCTGCGCCCACGTCTGGCATTACAAATGCGTTAGTCGTCTTATCCACACGCCAGACTACCCCATGTTCCAATGTCCCAACTGCCGTGCCTACACCGATTTAAGCGCCGAGGTCGATGATACAAACGATTTTGACGAGGAGGACGAGAAGAAGGACACGCCAGAGGACAAGCAGGATACCACCGATGCATCTCGGTCACAAACGAATTCGCCCCAGTTGGAGGCTCAGCCAGCCCCTTCTGGCGACGAACCCCGCCATGACAACCTGCCGGCCGAGGCAGGCCTCGCTGCCAATATTGAGAGCATGCGTCTGCAAGACACAGATGCATCCGATGATGCGCGGCGTCCCCCCCCTCCCACGTCCAACAATGATGGCACCCCTGTTAATGCCGATAACGAAGTCCCTGGCTGGCAGTCCGTGACCCAGTCACCCAATGCTCTACAGGCCCGCCAGTCCCACCTGCGTGCGGACACCCCTGTCCGGTCGGAGTCATCTGAGGACAATCCTCTGACGCCCTTGAACGATTCGGGGCCCCTAGCCCTTGACGGCCGGGCCGCCATGCCCTGAAGCAACGAGGAGTGTGGTCGCGACATTATTGGATAGATCGCTCCGATCCGCTCCTCAAACGCTGTATTTGGCTTCTAGATTTGGACAACCCTTGCATCCAGTCCACAGGACTGAGTCGTCATTGATATGTGCATCCCTATTGTCGCTTTGGTTTGATGTCTTTTGTCTTTTGCATTCTCGAGCCGTATTCTCATGTCCCATTGTTATTAGCTTCTTAAGTCCCAGCATTGAGCATCGCGATTGTTTCTTTCCCCTCTGCTTCCCCATTTATTCTCTTCCATCCCACCTATTCCACCTATTTTATACCCATTTGCAGCATCCTTTCTCCCTCACACACACACTCTCTCTCCCTCTCACTCCATCCGTTCGGCACTGGCTATTTCACCATCAACACAGTGGACCACTTACCATGCCATGCCTTGCGAAATGCACCCGGCTTGGAGTACACACACACGGGAATCATCTTCTTTGGAACCCGGAGGTTGGCGTTTGCAGTCAGTCAGTCAGTAGTGGCCCCCTTTTAATTTGTTTTTGGTTTGTCCGGAACGGAGATTCATTGGCGCGCATGAATGGGGTGTGGTTGTGAGATGTACATACCAGCTATACATATATTTCTTATTTTATCCAATTACCTACTTACCCAGATTTATCATTCTGTCTGGGATTTAGGCACCACATTGCAAGATTAGTTCCCCTGTCCTTGTGATGTGAGGTGACATGGAAACGCAGCATCGTGATGCTCGGCTGTCCAACCCACCCCCACCCACTATTAGTATCTTTATCATCTCCGATAGTATCACCACTACTACTACCACCATTTAGCTAGATACAAATTCCTACTACACAACCTACGAGACAATACCATCATACCGTTCATCCTGACATTAACTACAGTACTAGTAATGCTTAGTAGGAGGGTCATCCATTGCCCAACCGTTCCATATATATATCTCCATTGAAATAAGAAAGATAATAAACATTCTCTCGGAATTCAAGTACTGCTAGTAGCTACTATTGACTTATTGCTGTGAACTTACAATTAAGTTATTGCGGGCAGGTAGTACATGCTTAGTATTCTAATGAATAAAGCCGACATCAGTTTCAACTTACTAGTGAGTTGCATGATTCAGCATCCAGGTACTGACTAACTACTTAAGTTCAATTACTACTAACTTAGTGGCAGCTGGATTATGTAGCTTGGCTTGCTAATAATAGATGGAAGCAAGGAATTACAATTCCGGAATATTTATCAATGGTGGATTGGATTGATTTCCTTCTTCTCACTTCCATCAATCTGATAATAGTACACACACCCAGTCATTCATTAAGTCACATTAAGGAAAAGCAGAAAAAGAACAATTCGCTGGTATCAATCATCTCATATCATCTCAGGCCCAGTCTCTTTTCTGTCTCCTGGCCCCAACATATGTTTCATCATGGATAATCATCATCAGCAAAGCTGCTGCTGCTGCTGCTGCTGCTGCTGCTGCTCTAATAAACATCATCTCTTAGCTCAACCAAGCCCTCAAAACCCCCGCTGGGTGCCAAGGGTCCCGCGGTTATCGAGGTCCGAGTCGACGCGGGGGTCGAGCTTGTTAGCCATGTTGGAGCTGTGAGGGCCGGCGGTGCTCTGGCCGGTAGTGTTGTAGCTGCTGCTGGCCATGCCCTGGTGACGGGCGCGGTTGTCCATGTCCGAGTCGACGCGGGGGTCGAGCTTGTTGGCCATGTTGGAGCCGTGAGGGCCTGCGTTGCTGCTGCCGCCGTAGCCGCTGCTGGTGGTGTAGTCGTTCACGCCGCTGCCGCCGTAGCCTGCACCTGCACCGCTGCCATAGCCTGCACCAGTTCCTGCACCGCCGCCGTAGCCTGCGCCGGTGGTGTGGGTGCCGGAGTAGCCGCCAGCGGCACGGTTATCTGGGTAGGATGTTAGTATTTTGTTTGATGGTATATAAAGGGTGGATAAGGGGGTGTGTATGTACCTCTGTCACTGTCAACGCGGGGGTCCATCTTGTTTGCCATGCTGGAGTCGTGAGGACCGTGGGCACCACCCATGGCCTGGTGACGGGCACGGTTGTCGCGGTCACTGTCGACACGGGGGTCCATCTTGTTGGCCATGCCGGACTCGTGAGGACCCGAAGAGTAGCCACCGGAGGAGTAGCCGGCACCGGAGCCGCCCATACCGCCGGTGGGGTTGGCACGGTTGTCACGGTCACTGTCGACGCGGGGGTCCATCTTGTTGGCCATGCTGGAGTCGTGGGGGCCGTGAGCACCACCCATGGCTTCGTGGCGGGCGCGGTTGTCTGGGGAGTTATGTTAGTATCGAATTGGAGGGAACGACTGGAGGGGGATATAGCTTACCGCGGTCGCTGTCGACGCGAGGGTCCATCTTGTTGGCCACGTTGGAGGAGTGGGGACCAGCGTTGGAGGAAGAAGTGTTGGAAGAAGTGTTGCTGGACTCCTTGTGGTGGCCAGTCACGGCATCCTTAACCTTGTGCATAAGTCCAGACATGATGGGCAGTTGTATGTGTGTTTTGTTTAGAGATTGAAGATAGGATTGTAGATAGAGAGTTTGTAATGTGGTAGTTGTAGACAGTCAGATATGCTTGAGTCAGTTATTGTGTTGATGATGAGGATCGAGATTTCTTGGAGACCAGGCAGGTTTAAATAAGGAGTGGTGAGTGAATGGACGTCTGGCCATGACGTAGGGATACGTCGAGTGGCCGCATTCCCTCCTGGATGTGCCCTGGTCCGGCAAAGTGACTTGATGGCGGTTGAATGAACGATTGATTGAGTTCACCTCCTTCGCAATGGTGGGCTGGTAGGATGACGTTGAGATGTGCTCATGTTTCTCAGCCCTAAAGCAGCGATGAATATGGTCTTTGTCATTGTCCGCTGTTTAGCAGCATCGAAAGCGGCAGGGAATAGCTTCCACGGATGTCGATCGTTCCTAGGCGGGACATTGAGTGGTGAGTGGCTCCGCATCTTTGTGTAAGGCCAGATTAAGAGGCCGTCTATTTTTGTCTCCTACCAGCGTGTCCAGCCAGTTACTGCCTTCTGGCCAAGTCTGGGGTTGTTGGAGATGTGCATCAGTGAAGATAAGTCAGCAATTCACGGCGGATGATGACCTCAGCCAGTGTGTCGATGTCGTCGGCCAAGCCTGCATGCATAGTAGTTATTGGCTGCAGATGTGAGTTGCGGGGATCAGGGGTGAGCAAGACCCACTCACACGAATCCACTTGTTGCGGGCCCAGATGGTGCCTCCGATCGAATGGGGATCGGTCTTCCCCCTCCCTGTGGCATGCCAGATTGAGCTGCACACCTTATTCTTTAGGATTATTTTAGTATCCGCACTAGCCTACTGCACTGTATTACCTCCGAGTATAGAGGAGCCGTGTATCCCAGAAATATCTGGTGGCGCGGTCTCGTATACGGCGGGTGTAGCGATAGAGAATCCTATAGTTCGGGCTCCTGCCGGCTTACATCACGGATTGACCCGATCCAGATAATGACAATCTGTTCCGTGGGCGGAAGCATATCACTGCCGTTTTGATACTATTCGTTTGCCAAGGTCTCACCATGCATGATGCAATCTGCATGAATCAAGCTCCCCAGAGTGCTGTGCACGTTGACGATATTCCTACTTTAGCAGCTCGGTCTAGTTTGGACGGGATGTCGAAGAGCTCTTTGTCCTGTTCCTGAAATTGCTTTGCTGACAACACTGGGTGAATCCTTGGAAGGCTGGAGACGTAAGCGGCTGTCAGATCTACACCCGCCCGTCCAGTGGAGTGTACAGTTGTGAGTGGCTTGCATCGCTAGCAGGTTGGCAGAACGGTCTAGCTCTTAGCAGCATGCACCTCCGTGTAGATATTCGTCATTCAGTCCGACCTAGAATAGGGACTGTCTCTTACAAACAGGCTTAGGCATCCTAGCTCTCGGTCACTACAGTATCAAAACCAAGACCTTGAATGCTGCGCCGCCAGCAATGTAGGTAATTGATTTTCGGAATTAGGTGAAGATTTCCCAACGGTGCTGCTAAATGAGGTGGAGTGTCACCGGGACAACCAGCCACCCTTGTATGGAATGACTGTTTGGTTCTGCAGCCATCTCGGATATAGAATAGTTCTTGGCCGTACCCAGGAAATTTGATGGTTTCGCTTGACATCTACCATGGACGCGTCAATCGCTGGCTGGAACTCAGGCGCTGCGTCTAGCTGCAGTGAAGATCTGGAAGAGGTGTTCGGACTACTTTCACTGTCCCGACTGTTAATGGCGTCCGAAATGAGTTTAATGATGCCCTCGTTTCCACACTCCGTGGCATGTGTAAGCGGATTTGTGCCATAGTGGTCCCTTGAATTTGGGTTCACTCTGCCGGTCTTGAGCAGTAGTGCAACGATGCTTTTATGGCCTTCCTGGCAGGCAAGAGCCAGTGGTGTCTTGCCATGGTTGTCCTGTATATCAGGATCTACCTCATCGTTCTCAAGTAGTAGCCCGACTGTCACATCATGGCCATGATACGAGGCCTGCGCGAGCGGCGTCTTACCACTGGCATCCCGACAGTTCGGGTCAGGTATCCCGGTACTCAGGAGTGACTTGACAATATTCTCATGTCCCGTGAGTGCAGCATGCAGTAGTGGAGTGCGTCCAAACTTGTCCCTAGAGTCAAGGTCTTTGACTCCAAAGTCGAGCAGTATCCGAACAATACTTCCGTGGCCACGGTGTGCTGCTCGTGACAGTACAGTCATACCTCTAGTATCTTTTCGATTGGGATCAACTCTCCCGGTGTTCAGTAAGAAAGTGACAACATCTTCATGCTGAGCATCTGCTGCATAGACAATGGGTGTAAGCCCAGCATAATCCACGGCATCTGGATCAACCTTACCGATAGCAAGAAGCATCTTGATGATATTGAGATGGCCACATCCGGCTGCATACCCGAAGGGCGTTTTTATTCCACTAAAGGTCCGCATGTCGGGGCGAATCCCTTGCTTGCTAAGCAGGAGGCTGACAATACTCTCGTTACCATGATATGCTGCATATGCGAGTGGCGATAGCCCACTATTGTCCACTTCATTCACATCAATCCACCGTGTTGTTCGGAATAAGAAGGGGAAAGACCAAGACTGTCTGAGCAGGAGTTCCAGCACGTTATGTCTCCCATACTCTGCTGCGAGTGATAAGGCCAAACGACCATAGGTGCTCCTATGATTCAAATCGATATCTTTGTCTTGTAGTAGCGTTTGAACGGTGCGACGTAATCCCAGCCATGATGCTCGCATCAGAGCGGTTGAGGGAGTCAACTGATGTATAGATGCTGGCTCGTTATTGAACCCAAGACAGAAGGCCTCACCGCGGCGAATGATGTCCATTATTTGTGAATGTGTCGATGGGTCCTCTTCGATACCAGAGGATAAGACATGCTTGCTCCAGTTTTTGACGGCATATTCAAGGAAGGGAGTTCTATTGAACTCCACTGTAAGGTTCCTTTGGTCTTTTGAGGCCATCTGTGGATCTGTAGTATGGAGAAAACCCACACAAGCCTTCGCCAATATCCATTCTGAATCATGCGGATTCAACGAAGCTTTCCACGTAAGGTCCGAAATCGGCTCACTTTTACCTTCCCTATACACCAGAAAGTCTCTCGCGGTCTCGTGTAGGAGGTATATTCTTGAGTCGATGATAGTGATGAACAGACCACATATTTCCCTGATTGACCGTTTTGTTCGATGTTCTGGCTCAATCTCAAGCTGGTCTTCGGGTGATTTCCGGTCTAATACAGCCACTGCAGTAGCCATATCCGCCACCGTCAGAGGTGTATTTGCGGCAACGACCATATGTAATATTTTCATCGCCCGATCGGGGTCTGGAGTGCGGCGTAATATCTGATCGTAAGCTTCGTCAAGGGAGCGCGGTAGTCTTCTGATCGCTGCACGTATACTAGTGGGAGTGACCGTCAATATATCGTCTAAGGTACTCATGATGTGATCGATCCACAGATATGTTCGATTTTGAACGGAGGTCAGCTCAGAGACAAGAAGATTGCGCTCGTCTGCCAGAAGTTGTAGCCTTTCTGCAAGCTCCTCTGCTCGATGCTCTATGACCATATTGATCTCTCCCGCTATCTTCTGTACCTCATCGTTATCTTCTCCACGTAGGTGAATGGCTGGGAAGTTACTCTCTAGAGACTGAAACCTTCTCTGAATAGCGCTATATGGTCGACTGGTGATGAGAAATCTCAATTTCGAAGACGCCGTTGTGCCTTGGTAGAGGTTGGTCAAACACTCAGCCAGTTGTGATTGTCCGTCGCACCCACATTCATCCACGGCATCCAGAACACAAATCACTTGCCCAGCTGGGAGCTCCTCCGCCAGATCGCAAAGAATAGACCACAAGCTCCAGACCGATTGATATATGTGACCAGTCTCACTTTCGAACCTGGATCGGAAACGGTCGGAAAGCAGGTGCGGTCTTTGCTCGAAGATCTGATGGAGAA
The DNA here is from genome assembly GCF_003184755.1 of Aspergillus piperis CBS 112811. Classification (NCBI taxonomy): domain Eukaryota; kingdom Fungi; phylum Ascomycota; class Eurotiomycetes; order Eurotiales; family Aspergillaceae; genus Aspergillus; species Aspergillus piperis. The sequence goes on from NW_020291603.1 coordinate 508,910, forward strand.
TGCAGCATAAAGCATCCACAAGGGATTTCCGATTCTCGAAATCCTCCTTGAAGAAGAAGTAGCAGACCACACTTGTCATTGAACTAAGCAGAACTTCATCTAAAAGATATCTGGCCAGGACGGATTTTCCACAGCCAGGATCGGCTGAAACCCAGAGAAGGCCCGGCCCATGATCTTCTCTCCAATCTTCGAAGAGGTGGTGTTGGATGAACCACTGACAAGTTCCCTCAACTCGTTGTGGGTTCCTATCCTTAGCGTCTCGGTAGTTGCAGGTATACAGCTGCTTGAGGACGTTGACTTTCCACTCTGATGTATGTTCTGCGCACGGTGGAGTATCTATTACAATGTTATTATATTCCATTACCAACGCAAGAGCTATTATTGAGCACATACAGTGAGGCTCCATGTACATCAGGGCTTCCTTCGCTAAGGCTGCAGCTGCGCCGGCAGCATAAGCATGCCAGTCATCATTTTTGTGAGAGTCACAATAATCGGAAATTCCACGAATGACAACGCATTGGAATTGGTCCATAAGTCCGGCAGCCTCCATCTCACAACACATCGCGCCACCTGATTCTCTTGCTATGATGTCCCGCTTTGTTCCATCTTTGATGACACGGTTTCCTGACGCTATAATGCCATAGAAGACGCGTGACTCGTGAGGCAGTGTTCGCGGAGTTCGTCTCACGGCCCTGGTTGCGTCACAAGAGACGCAGCTTTGCCCTTCCTGAGCGTGGATATAGTCCGCTGGGAACAAAATATCGGTCTCCGGCAGCGGTCTTTGATACTCTGTTAATGTGGGATATCTGCGCAGCATATCCGACAGAAACGTTGCAATCCGATTTGCTCGGACTTGGTGGTCTGAGGTCATGTTTGCCATAGTCTTTCTCCACTCAGCAGGCGGAGGACACAGTACACCCTTCCTCTTGAACCCGTTTGTGGTTTCTTTACCGAAATCATATTCGACTACACCTCCAACAAGTCCGTCAGGAGCGCTAACAACCACATCCCCAAGACGAATATCGTTAGCAAGGCTAGGAATGCCACCACCTATGCCTACCAGCAAACGAAGCTTGATTGCCGGGAAAGTGCGAATTAGGTGGATGGCCACGGCCGCCGCGGATGCCGTTCCCTGTGACCCCTTTGGGAGTGCTGCGAGCACAACATTGTGCCCACTCAAGGATCCAAGTATGTATATGTTCGGATCTTTTCTGTTTCCCAGAAGCATTCCATGCTCTTCGTCAAGCATGTATCGAGCCGCACTTACTTCAACCTCTAGGGGACATATTAATGCGACCGTGTATGCTTCTTTATAGAGCCGCAGTTTTGGGGGATTAGACACCATATCTCTTCTTCAATCAACTAAGAGAGAGAACCCGAACTTCTCGGCGTCTACGAAAATCTGCGAGGTCTGAAGTGCGGGGAGGAAAGAGAATCCAGTTCAGCCTCGCAATGGTGGTTTGCGCGCGCTTCGATGCACCAATAAACGACAGAGCCCATAGAATGTGTTAGACTAGCAATGCACGAACCATTTGGATCATAGTCATATTCGACGTGAAGCCGACCCTGTCGCTTGAGCGAGAGGGTGAGCGAGAAGGCCAAACATGTCTGGATCTCCGCTAAACAGCTTTTCAGATAGCAACCGGTCATTCAGAGGAGCGAGACACATATGCTGAAAAATAGCGAGCGACTTTGGTTTCATCTCAGATCCTTTGGCTAGCTGCCAGGCGGCAAGCCAACGAACTGTAACGAGGCGATCGGCTCCCGCTAGTAGATAGTCGCAAGCAGAACTAATTCTGTGCCACTCCAAAGGCGCCGAAACATAATTGCCTATGAGTAGGCTGACTTGAATAATAATAAAGTTAAGACTGAAGAAGTTCGAAGTTGTGTTTTTCACGTAGTACGTAGTCCTGATTGTGCTGTTGACTGCGAATCCCAGGTTATCCGAGAAAATATGTATCGACTGCTTATCATCACTTACCGCACATGATGCATTCGCAGCCCTCTATGATCTATCTGGATTCCACTTTCCCAAGGTATCCGAGTTGAATGTTTCATCGTGGCCAAACCAGGTCCAAGTACGTGGAAGTCAACTGGTTGACAGGAGTGTTGTGAGGAAATAGAGTTCTGGGCGAGGCAGCCCCGTGAAGATGGATTCACCAACCACAACATCCGGCCGCTGGTTGATCCCCCGCGAGTTGTCCCTATTTTCTGCACGATGATGCCACTCCTTATCTCGTCCCAATTCCCAAGAGTCTCATATGATATGGCTCGCTGGACAAGCGCACTAAATCAGGAGAGTCCTTTCACCAACGCCGACTCGCCCTATCGTTCCACCTCGACTAAGCAACTAACCCAAGTTTGACAAAGCGGACGGGCTGTTGACCGCTAGACGCAAATTCTTTCACGCTGTGTACAAAGACCACCTCTTCTATTTCTGTGTCTCTCCTCCCTCAGTCAGATTGAATTGGAGGCAAACATGCGATTGAATTTCAGTCAACCCCCGACACCGGCGTTGAGTCGGCAGAATACCACGTTCCTGAACAATGCGCATCACTATCGCGCTGGGACCCATCCGCATCTCCTGACGAGTCGGAGCAAGCCCCGAAGGTAAACAACATTAATCGCTCACAAGTTTGCACCTTACTATAATATTATGCTGAATACGCGCCATATCAGATGGCCTCTGGTGTTCCGATTCATCAAAGGCGCTATCCACGCGGCCATTCTGCTGCCCGTCTTCCTGCACGCCGCGTTCACAGCCTTTGTGGTCTACCTCGATATCTATGTCTTTGATACGGTTGGACTACCGAGCAGTATTGTAGGTCCCACTCACATGCATGTTATCGCGTTTCCAGATCTGATTATGCAACCGTAGATCCCATCCTTATCTATAGTCGTGGGTTTGATGCTCGTTTTCCGCAACCAAACCTCTTACAACCGGTTCTGGGATGGGCGTAATGGAATGAACACAATCTATACGTGCATTCGCAACCTAGTCAGGACCATTGTCACAAACGGCTACAGCACCGCAGGTCCTCCCACTGCCGCGGAGAAAGAGGACATCGAGCGGACGATACGGATCCTCATGTCGATTCCCTTTGCAGTCAAAAACCATCTTCGGGCTGAATGGGGAGCGGCGTGGGCTCTAGGAAATGATGTAGCCGAGAACGGTGTCGCAGCGTTTAACCCCGATTATGCAAGTCTCCTTCCAGCTGGACTGGTGGGCCACGAGGATGAGGGGCTGGGGTTACCGTTTCAACTAACCTTCTTCGTGGATGGGTTTATCAAGAGGGGAGTGGAGCGCGGCTGGTTCAACGCTCCTGGGGCGAGTCAAATGCAGGCTCAGTTGAATTCATTGATGGATGCTTATGGCAGAATGGAGACCATCAAGCTGACTCCTATTCCGGTTGCGCACTTGTAAGTTCCATCAACTTGAACCACCCCTTTATCTCTCCACGCCAGCTCACATGTGAAAGGATCCACCAAAAACAAGTTCTCGCTCTCTTTGGCTGTGTCTTACCCTTCGGTATGGTCGACGATATGGGGTGGTGGACCGTTCCCATGGTCAGCCTGGTCATCTTCACCCTGTATGGCATTGAAGGCATCGGCTCGCAATTAGAAGACCCCTTCGGGTACGACCGCAATGACATCAAGATGGATGCCATTGTCGGCGACGCCAAGACCGAAATTGAAGTCGTACTGGCCGAATGGCGCCGACTGATGGCGTCGCTCGAGTCGAGCTCGGCGACCGATAATGGCGATCAACATCTCGGCAACGGTCTGGTTGTGGAAGAGGAGGTTAAGGAGCAGAAATTCATGCCGCCTGATATGTTCCTCAAGCATCGTGCGAGACCATCCGGGCGATAAGTAGCTAGCTAGCTAGCTATTTCTGATTGTGATGGTTTCCCGGAAACTGGGCGTTGTGGAGATCAAGCAGATCTAGCGTCACTAACAGGGAACTATCACCTTAGACCATCTCGGTTACAAGAGATCGACGCCCTATCAGCCTGTCAAGCATGCGACTGATTATCTAGGAGGATATTTTTCATCCTTGCGATCGTCAGGGGATATCTCCATTAAGTAATTCGGATCATTGCTGGACCAATCCGACGTCGTCGACATATCAAGTCTATAGTTTCTTTTTTTGTACATTCCGAAATAGCTCCACTTTCTGTGCATACCCTCAATATCATGAACATGAAATGAACCATACATATAAAAGCCACCACGAGACCCCTCAAATACCCAAACAACAAAATTTCATCATCAACTAAACAATCCCAAACCACAAATCTTATACTCACATCAAAATGAACCTCCTCCCCCTCCTCCTCACCCTCACCACCTTCCTCCTCCCCCTCACAGCAGCCTTCACCTCGACCTTCCAAAACTGCCAAAACCTCAACCGCCTCAACCAAACCGTCCACCGCGTCCACCCACTCCTGGAAAAATTCTCCTCTGTGCACGCCTCCCAATCCCAAACAGCCGTCACCACAACAACCACCACCCTCGCCAACGGAACCACCATCACCGTCACCAACACTACCTCCTCCTCCTCCTCCGCTGCAGTCGAGAGGATTGAAGGCGTTAGGGCTCTGCTTCTCTCCTCCCAGGAGAAGATCTACGGCCGGTTGAGTAACTGCTCGAGTGATGCGGTGCTGGCGCCCCGGAATGTGCTGGTGAAGGGCAGCAGCGTGAAGAGAGATGATGATGATGATGGCTCTTGCACTTTGACTGATGTTTTGGATCAGTTGGTGGATACGTTGGAGTGTGTGTTGAGCTTTGCGACGGGGTTGTTGGGGACGATTCTCGATGGGGTTTTTGATTTGTTGAAGGATGTTATTGAGGGGGTGGAGAAGTTGTTGTAGTGTGTTTTACTACTATGGTTTTATATAGGGGGTTAGATGTATAATTATTTATCCAGCTTGGCTTCGACGCTTATCGGGGAATTGATCCCTTGCTGGATCTTTCGTGTTGCAATATACCCATTTATAGTACTTCATCTAATTCGTCAAGTATAGCCATCATTCCACTTATTGAAGCCTGTCACTGCCAGTCTGAGGGATGGTAAGATCTGCATTTGATTATATACATGATTGTTATATCACAATGGTGCTTCTAGTGTAAGCACCCCGTCCAATATTGAATCCGGATTCGCGTACTCAAGCACCTGCGACACAGCGTGCAAGTCACTCCCGTATTGTAGGCTTCTATCCTCTTCGGGTTTGGCCATAATGATCCGATGTCGAAAGACCTTCCTGGCTGCTAGTGCTACGATTGAGGGCGTGAGGAAGTCGATGCCGTGTAACACGGCGAGGAGTCTGCGTTGAAATCAGTGCTTTCTTTTGGCATGCAGGGTATGGATTGGATGATCTCACTTTGAGAATGACTTGAAATAGAGGTTTGACCGCGTTGATATCCCCCCAGCTACTGCGCGACTGAGCCGAAGGAACACAACTATATCTTGTTGGTACCGGGCTATTTCGGCGCCCATGCTGACGGTGGTGCTTAGTTGTTGTAGTTGTTCAAGGAGCTGGTTGTTATGCTCTTGTTAGTGGGTTTGGTCCGATGACAAAGGTAGAAGGGAGACAAACTGTGCTGTCTACATGAGGATGGCCTTTTTTCGTTTGAGCTTCTGGCTTGTGGATAACGGATGATGCGGACAGCTGGCCATCGGAGAGCCAGTCGTTGCTTTCTTCGAGGTAGACGTAGCCATCTTCTGTGTCGTGAAAATGAGAGATGAACAGGTAGTCGTTCTAAGTGAGGTCAGTTCACTGAGTGATGGAAATATCCCGGTGGCAGACATACTAGATGAGAGTTTAATGGTGGGGTTTCATCGCGCACTATAAGAGGTAGGAACAGAAAATAGGTTGGGACTTTTAAGATTCCTGCCGGTGTGGTGAGTTGTTTCGAGTGCATTAACTGTGTGAACCAGTCAATATCTCATAAATACTTAGAGGTAATCTTGTTTACCTCGAGAGCTTCGCGCTGGATATTGTCGTCCACATGGTTGAAGTGCTTGGCTATCACAACATTGACGACTTCCTGCTTGTGCTCGATAGGGGCTGACTTGAGGCGGCCTTTGTGATCCCGCAAGTCATGATATGAGGATATCGTGCCCGCCTTATCTTATTAGCCTAGCAATAAAGTCGAACAAAACAGTCAACTTGACATACAGACTCAGTGGTCATTCGGGAGCGCGAAGGCCGAGCATAACTGCTCCTATAAAGCCCGGGAGGAAGTAACTCAGCACGAAAGTCTTCTAAAGATGTAGCACTAGAGCAATCAAGAATGCTATAATAAAGCCCAAATGTATTCGTGCATATCTAGACCAGGGAGGCATTAGTAATATCGTAGACCATATCATGAGATTCTGAATTACCAGGGCGAGCTCCTTTGCGACGTCATGGATAATAGCGTCGGTGGTGTCAATGCGACAGTGTTGGTGTGCCGCAAGACAAAGAAAAAGAGCTACTTCAAGATCAGATAATTCCGGGGCGAGTCTTGAAATTTCCGAGCCATCCTCCATGATGGTACTCTCTCGCAATTGACAGTCATAATGGCAGCTGGGATAGTCCATGAATAATTACCCGCGCGATACATGGTCCAGCCACCTCAGGCACTATATCCCAATGCGGTTAGTGCCGGAGACCCGTCCGCATGTGAGCTCCAGGAGCTTCCCGATAGACAACAACATCCGGCTGGAGGGTCTTGTCCCAGCACTATCTCTATCGGATCTGTAACGCTTCCCATCTATACATGACATTGCTCGGTGTCAATGGCGCCGTCAAATCCTCTGGCCAATTGGGAGAGACTAGGAGATAGCTTCTACCGGAAGGTCCCCATATACGATGCCATCTTCGACGATGATGTCGAATTAGAGAACTACATCATCGCTGGCGCTCCCTATGGAGGGGCTATTGGTATGTGCAATGGTTGCAATATATCTGTTTCTAAACATGCTGATATATTTTCAGCACTGCACCGCGATGAGAGCAAACCGTACAGGTTCCGTGATGCTCAGACCGCCAAGTCGAGCATTGACATTTACTCATGCTCGGGGAAGCACATCAATCGAATCAATGTCAGTCAGGTATTGGCTCCACGTGGGCACGTTCTAACGTTTGTAGTGGGAATACGGCACGATTCGCGGTCTCGGCTGGTCCGACAAGGAAGAACTCCTGGTGATCACGGAAGACGGCACTGTCAGACGCTATTTTGGCCTACACGGCGACTTCACCTCATTTTCCTTGGGAAATGTAACACTCCCTTCCACGTGCTGTCTGCTGAAACTGACTTCCGCTTAGGGAGCTGAAGACTACGGTGTGAGGGCTTGCCGATTTTGGACCTCCGGCTTTGTTGCCCTGCTTTCAAACAACCAACTGGTTGCAGTGTCGAATTACGACGAGCCGCGGCCTAGGCTCCTAGCTCCTTGCCCAGAAGGAGAAGTCTCGTCGTGGTCACTGATACCTCCGGCTTATACGCTGTCTCGCTCAGTTGAAGTCCTGCTTGCCGTTGACAAGACAGTCTACTTGGTCGACCCCACGGAAGCCGAAGACAAAGTCCTCCAGAATGGGCCGTTCAAGCATGCAAGCGTGTCGCCAACCGGAAGATTCGTTGCTCTAATCACCGCTGAGGGCAAGGTATGGGTAGTCAGCAGTGACTTCCAAAGCAAGTACAGCGAATATGACCCAGAATCGCGAGTCACTCCTCGGACAGTCGACTGGTGCGGAGATGATGCCGTTGTCATCGCATGGGAAGACGAGGTACATCTCATCGGGCCTAATGGCGTTGCAGCGAGATATTACTATGACGGCACTGTCCATGTCGTGCCTGAGTTTGACGGTGTGCGTTTAATTACCAACGATACCTGCGAGTTCTTGCACAAAGTTGTTGGTAAGTAATCCTCGTTTAGTCTAGGAACAAACATCTGATGGTCTGCAAGATGTCACCGAGGCGATCTTCCGGCTCGGATCTACGTCACCCGCCTCAGTCCTCCTGGACTCTATAGACCTTCTGGAGAAGAAGTCGCCCAAAGCCGACGAGAACATCCAACGCATCCGGCCAAGTTTGCCCGAGGCGGTTGACACTTGTGTCAAAGCTGCTGGTCATGAGTTTGACACATATTGGCAGAAGCGCTTGTTAAAGGCAGCCTCGTTCGGAAAATCTGTTCTTGACTTGTACAACAGCGATGAATTTGTCGAAATGACTGAGAAACTCCGGGTGCTGAAAGCAGTGCGAGACTACCAGATAGGACTGCCGCTTTCCTATGAGCAATACATGCGCCTTACTCCTGAAAGGCTCATTGAGCGGTTGGTAAACAGACATGAATACCTCCTTGCAATTCGCATCTCTGAATACCTCGAGCTTCCTGCCGATAGGATATACGTTCACTGGGCAAGCCAAAAGGTCAAAGTCTCCACGGTGGATGATGATGCCCTCTGCAAGCTCATCGTCCAGCGACTGGAAGGCAAGCCAGGCATATCCTTTGAGTTGATCGCGCAAACAGCTTACGATGAAGGACGTGCTCACTTGGCAACTCAGCTTCTGAACCACGAACCAAGAGCTGGGAAGCAAGTGCCCTTGCTCTTGGACATGGAAGAAGACGAGATTGCCTTGGATAAGGCCATCGAAAGTGGAGACGTTGATCTAGTAAACTACGTCCTGCTGCACCTCAAGACTAAACTACCGCTTGCCAGTTTCTTCAGAACGATAAACACACGCCCTATGGCGTCTGCCCTTGTGGAGACGACTGCCCGGGGACAGGACACTGAGTTGTTGAAGGACCTCTTCTACCAAGATGATCGGCCTATTGATGGCTCCAACGTCCTTCTCTCCGAGGCGTTGGACGCAACGGACCTGCCGCGCAAGACTGAGAAGCTCCAGCTCGCATCACGACTACTGTCAGACTCCAAGGATCCTTCGGTGGTGTTACAGCAGAAACTACTAAACGAAGCATCCCAGTTGCTGAAGGTCCAGGAGACCCTCGACAAGGACCTTGCGGATCGTTCAGAGTTCCTTGGCTTAAGCTTGAATGAGACAATCTACAGACTGATAAGATCAGGCTACGGAAAAAGAGCACAGAAGATACAGAGCGAGTTCAGGATGCCAGAGAAAACTTTCTGGTGGTTGAGATTAAGGGCCTTGGTAGCTAAGCGTGACTGGGGTGAGCTGGAAGAAATCGGGAAAAACAAAAAGTCCCCGATTGGATGGGAGGTAAGTCGGCCAACAACCCCAGAATATGCGCCCGCATGCTCACGGATAAATAACAGCCATTTTATAACGAGGTTTTGGGAGCTGGAAATACAAAGCTCGCTTCGTTATTTGTTCCCAAATGCACCAATTTGCCGGCTGAGGACAAGATGGAAATGTGGGTGAAATGCGGCATGATTGCGAAAGCCGGCGAAGAAGCCTTCAGGGCAAAGAATGTCAACGCCCTTGAGCTCCTCCAGGCGAGGGCTTCAGGACCAGCCGCCGTTGAGATCGAACGGATGATCAACCAGCTTAGACCGCGGAAGTAGATAGCTGGCGCAACCATGGCGGTATTTCCTTGGCAAGATAGACGTCCACGCATCAGGTGATATCATCGTCCACGTCAATGCCTTCGTGTTCCTCCACAACGGGAGCCTGAGTGACAGGGGCCGGCTTCGAACGTTTCGCTGGCTTAGAAGCCGCAGCATCGTCCATCATGGCATCGTCCATGTTATCGTCGGCCTCGTTGAGGGCTTCGAACATTGACTTCGTTTTACGGTTCAGATCCTCCCATTCAGCCTAGACACTCATTTCGTCAGAGATATTGACCAATCATGATGGAAAGTCTGGCGTCCTTACCCTACGAGCCTTGACGGATTTGGCGCGGCCCTCACTTTTAACGACCTTCTTCTCCAGCTGGTCCATCACGGCCTCTGCTCTTTCCACACCCTTTTGTTGTCTCAAGCGCTGCGCTCTAGTTTTAGCTTTGCCTTTTGACGCTTTCTTCGAAACGCCTGCATTGGCGCGTTCCGATAGGATCGAATCCCGCTGTACTGTAGTTTCTTCGGCCCGCGGAAGAGATGTGATGGACTTGTCGACATCGAGACTGGGGGAAGCTGCCCGCCTCGCAGCGCGGGAATGTTTTGACTGGGCTAGACAGGGGCATTATGTTAGCATTGAACATGCATTTTTGAAGCAATAATCCTGTAGGAATGGCTGTACTCACGCCTAGATTTCGCCATGATTGATGCAGGGGAATTGTAGATTGGTATTTTCCTGCATGCCCGCAGGTGAATAATTTGTTGTGGAGCCGGGCATTATCGATAAAACCTTTCCGGGTGGCGGAAGACACCTGGAGCGCACTCGGCCGCTGCTTATTCTGCGACGCAACACTGGCTGCTCAAGTCGATCCAGTCGTCACTTCGCCAGACGTGGTCGTCGCCTCTTAACTGCTCTGCTAAGTGATGTCAATGTCCTCGTCCCTATGCCGTGGACTTTGCCTCCTTTTCATCAGCCATGAATGCTCGCAGAGAGGGGATTAACTTCCTCACTCCGAATCCCTTCAACGTGCAGCGCAGCAACTATGAAACAGTACTGCAGCAACTGCAGGGCAATCCATCCTTAGTTGCCTCTATATTAGTGACGCTCATCACTCTATATTTTACCATCAGCTATTGGGGTCCAGCTTCGTTGTCGGTGGCTCGGATAGCCTGGAATATACTTGTCCATTTGACACCTTCTCGACTGATTGCCGCCCTGGATTCCCAGACACGGAAATCCGATACAACCGACGAGAACCCTCTTTCGATGACCTTTGAGGCCAAGAGTGAAGCGATGCAACGGATACTTGGCCTTGACGATACCTCCTTCTCCTCCCTCTTCCCTCGCGCCCCGGCTTTCTCGAGCTTCGGGACCTCTCTCTTAAGCAGCAAGAACAACGTACCGCCAGGGCTCGGAAACTGGGATAATTCGTGCTATCAGAATAGCATCATACAAGGACTGGCATCTCTCCAGTCGTTGGAGAAGTTTTTGGATCAGAATGTTGAGCAGCTAGGAGAGAAAGCCCTTATGTCCACGCATCAAGCTTTGAAGGATATCATAGAGCGACTCAATAGCGCAGACAGCAATGGCCAACGTCTGTGGACCCCGGCGGATCTCAAATCGATGAGCAGCTGGCAGCAGCAGGATGCACAAGAGTACTTCTCGAAGATTGTTGATCAGTTGGATCTGGAAGTCCAGCAGGCGACTCGGCGACACACGCGCAACTTGGGCCTGAAGATGGCAGGGCCGCAGGAACATGTGATTGGGTCTGGTTCGTCACAGGAGCTACAAGAAACAAGTGGGGCGGAGTCACGGTCAACTGGAAACCAGGTCTTTCGGAATCCGTTGGAAGGTCTTCTTGCGCAAAGAGTGGGCTGCATCCAGTGTGGTTGGACCGAAGGGCTCTCTCTCATTCCCTTCAACTGCTTGACTGTCCCGCTCGGTCCAAAGTTTGAGTACGACCTCCGAGAGTGTCTCCATCATTACATGCATTTGGAGCCCATTGAGGGAGTGGAATGCGCAAAGTGCACCTTGTTGCGGGTGCAGTCTCAGCTCTTGAACCTGCTGAAGCAAATCAGCGATGATGAGGAGACTCCGAGTGCTACTCCGGAGTCACCGAAAATATCAGATGCGCTTCGAAGCTCCGCACAGGAACGCTTACAGGCCGTTGAGCAAGCGTTGGGAGAGGAGGACTTTGCAGAGAAGACGCTCTCTCAGAAATGCCATATTCCCGGAAAAAATCGAGTGTCGACGACCAAATCAAGACAGGCCGTGGTTGCCAGGCCCCCACAGTGCCTAGTAATCCATATCAACCGCAGCATGTTCGACGAAACTACAGGAATGCTCCGGAAGAATTACGCAGCCGTCAAGTTTCCCAATGCCCTCAACTTGAATCCATGGTGCTTGGGCGGAGTTCCCAAAAATGGGGAGCCAAATCTTGAAGCCTGGGAGACCAATCCCAGCGTATCCATGCTCTCGCATGCAGGAAGAGGCGCAACTGCAGGCGGTCACTATCAGTTGCGTGCTGTGATCACTCATTACGGCCGTCATGAGAATGGCCATTACATATGTTACAGAAAATATCCAACCGACAGTTTTCCGGCCCACGTCCCGGACGCAATTATCGAGGCAGATGGAGACAAGGAGAGAGACGAGCGTTGGTACAGGCTAAGTGACGAAGACGTGCAGATGGTCAGCGAAGCGAGCGTCATGTCTCAGGGAGGCGCCTTCATGCTCTTCTACGAGGCAGTTGACGACTACTCCCCGGAGGCTGCAGAGGACGTGGACTCTGGCTTGGCGGAAGAGGAGGGTTCAGCACCTTCTTCTAGCTGCACGCCATCAGAGACCATGTCTACAACATCTGCTGCCACAGGAGACTCTACATCCGATGTATCGCAAGCGACCAGCGTCTCAACGGCGTTGAATGTTGAACCTCGGTCTGAGAAGTCCCTGCTTATGTCCGACGTTGACTGAACCGTTTCTGTCTCGATTGCCCAACCTTGCTCTGCCCGATTGTGTATATCAGCATTATATGATACCCCGAGTACGACTCTTTAGAAAGCGTTTATCCACATGTTCTTGACTGTTTGCTCTACGTTTTGCTCTGGAATAATCGACGAGACGACGTTGAACACGGCTTTGTATAACACTGTATGTACTTGATATCTGATTATCGCTTTATAGCTAAAGTACACTATTTTTGGCACTCCATAACCGATCCGGTATAATCCCAAGAAGCATGCCGTATGACCCAACACCCTGTCCCAGATAGTAAATAACACCCCAGTAACCAGCATAATCACATACCCAACGCCCGCTGAAGTATCAACCCATCCCATCCCATATCCCCAACTAAGCAAACCAAAAAGACAATCAAAACACCCCAGCCCTAGTCATAACATCATGGAACTGCTCCAACGTAACCCCAGCATGCACCCCAGCCCCACCATTCGCCTCCAATATCATATCCTTCAACAATTCATCCCCAAGATCATCCTCCTTCAACTCGCGCGCAATCCTCTTCAAATGGTTAAACGTAATCAATCCCCCCGACCCCCTCGTAAACAACCGATACGCGGCATCCACCTCCGCCGCCATCGCATCATCAGACCTAGATCGTAGCTTCGCCGCCGCGACAGCCAGAAACGGCTCGTACAGCACGTACCCGGTATCCGTGGGGTCGACAGCCGAGATGATGGAGTGGAGTTCTTCGCTGTCGGTGGGGTCAAGGCCGAGGGCTCTATTGTTGCACTGAGTCAGTTATTCTCTCGTCGCAATGTGGATGTCTAGGGAAGGAGAACCGTACACTAAGGCTTTGCGCACATCACCGCGTGGGATCACGCCTTCCTTTTGATCTGCGAATTCCTCGACGGTCTCGGAGAAGAGGTGGAATACTTCTTTGATTTCGTTCTCTTCCGACGCGCTAATGTCGTTTTCTTTGGCGAGTTTGGATTGGCGTGCGCGTTTGGGCGCGGGGCCGCTGCTTGGGGCGCTGCGCTTTTTGGGAGGCTGGGAGTAGTGGTGGTGATTAGCGCATTGATTGAGAGAGAGTACGTACATGCGATAAGAGTAATGGTGACTTACCATGGTACCGATTGGTTATATATGCTCTTTGGTAGTGTGTAGGCAGTTGTTAAGCTGTCGCAAACTGCGATGATGTCAAGGGAAAGGGTGGTTGGAGATAAGGCGCGGGGGCGGATGAGCCATGGACATTTGGTAGGCTGGTAAGGATCGGGATTTGCCGATTTACATCGCACTGCCGTTGGGAGTCTGGATGGGGATGTCGATGACTCCGAGGAAGATGAGGTGAGAAGAAGATGGGTTGCTTCCATTGTCTTCGATTGCAGTTAATCTCGTGATGGCCGGCGGGCTGCTGACGTAACCCCGCGATGCCTGGAGGTTCTTCTTGTTACTTCTTCAGCTGCGTTTGCGCCGGCGAGGATTACATTTCCCAGGAATTTCGGAGTTGCGATTCAGTCTTCCTGGTGCTTTCTCATACCTCGTAGCGTTGATTTGAAGACCTCTGTGTCAGCAGCCGTCGTCATGGATGTCGAGCTGTATGTCTATGACCTATCCAAGGTGATTTCCATAGCTTCACGTGTACATGTTTAGTCAAGGAGTCATGGGCTAATGCGGAACAGGGTCTTGCGCGAATGGTAAGACACGCATTGAATGTGGCAGACTCGCCTCGTGTCTAACTTCGTCTAGTATTCGCTGGCCCTGACGGGAACGCAAATCGATGCCATCTACCACACATCGCTGGTGCTGAACGGCGTCGAGTATTACTTTGGCCAGGGCATCCAAACGGCCGTCCCCGGCAGTACTCATCATGGACAGCCCATGGAGAAGCTGCATCTTGGCAAGACCGAGCTCCCCATGGATGTGATTGAGGAATACATCCAGTCGCTTGCGGAAATCTACACCCCTGAGGTAAGAGCTCGGATCCCCAGCCCGGTCATCTCTCTAACCCGGCCGTCCAGTCCTACGATCTCTTCCTGCACAACTGCAACAACTTCACGCAGGATCTGGCCATGTTTGCTCTCGGCAAAGGCATCCCTGAGCATATTCAAAATCTGCCGCAGACCTTCCTGAGCACCCCTTTTGGGCAAATGATGAAGCCCCAGATCGAAATGGCCCTGCGCGGTGTAACCCAAGGCACTGGCGCTGGTACTGGCACAGTCGGCACTCAAACGCCCTCCACCAGCGCACCAACCGCCCCTGCGCAACCTGCCCCCGTTACTCAAGGTTCTGTGCGCATCGCAAGCAACCTCGCCCAGCTCGAGCACCACCTAGCTGCCGCCGCCGACTCATGCGCCGTCATCTTCTTCACCTCGGCCACCTGTCCGCCCTGCAAAATGGTCTACCCGACGTACGACGAACTCGCCGAGGAAGCAGGCGCCAAAGCCACCCTCATCAAAGTCGACATCAGTACTGCCATGGACGTCAGCATGAAATACAGCGTCCGAGCAACCCCAACCTTCATGACCTTCCTGAAGGGCCAGAAGCTCGATGAATGGTCCGGCGCCAACCCAGCCCAACTACGAGGCAACGTCCGTCTCCTTCTGGAAATGGCCCATCCTCCCCATCGTCACCAGCAACTCCGTCTCCCTAGCCTCCAACGCCCCATCTCCAACTATGTCACCTACAAGAAAGTACCCCCTCTTGACAAGCTTGTCCAGAAACTCAGCCCTCACCACGAAGACCCCCGCCTCCTCTCCATGATCACCTACCTGAAACACCGCACCTCCTCTTCCACCCCAGCAGCAGACACCCCCTTACCCCAAGACCTCCCAACCTTCGCCACCTATCTACAAACCACCTACGGCTCTCTAGCCTTAGACCACCTATTCGCTCTCGTCGACCTCACCCGCCTACTCTTCCTCGACCCCCGCGTATCCAGCTACTTCGCCGAAGAGCCCGACCACAAGACCCTCCTCACCCTCTTATCCCCATCTGCTGGCCTGTCCAAATGCCCCTACAACCTCCGCATCGTCATGCTCCAACTCTGCTGCACCCTCTTCTCCACCCCTCTCTACCGCGACCAACTCACTACCTCCTCCTCTTATCTCCTCCCAACCCTCCTCCACCTCACCACCTCCTCCCTCCTCGACTCCCACACTAACCTCCGCGTCGTCGCCGCCTCCCTCGCCTACAATCTCGCCGCGCTTAACCACAACGCCCGCTTCGCCGGCCACGCCGACCCCCTGTCCGAGGAAAACCAGGTCGAGCTGACCGCGTCACTCGTGGAAGCCATCACCCAGGAAGAAGAGAGCCAGGAGGCCCTGCATGGGCTTCTCTTCGCTCTGGGACTGCTCGTCCACGAAGCTAGTCCGGACAGCGCGGTCGTGGATCTCTGCAATGCCATGGGGATTGCAGAGACGGTAGTTGCGAAGAAGAATGTTCCGAGTGTAGCGAAGGAGCCGTTGATCAAGGAGGTGGGAGAGGAGTTGTTGGCGAAGGGGTTGTAGTATACCTACCACGTAACTAATACTCCGGTTTGATTATTCCTATACATG
Source organism: Aspergillus piperis CBS 112811 (assembly GCF_003184755.1). Taxonomy (NCBI): domain Eukaryota; kingdom Fungi; phylum Ascomycota; class Eurotiomycetes; order Eurotiales; family Aspergillaceae; genus Aspergillus; species Aspergillus piperis. Next base: position 524,941 of record NW_020291603.1, read on the forward strand.
GCTTAGATGGGTTAGTTGGATTATCACTATATAGATGATGTATTGTATTACTTACACTACTTAAACCAATTAATGCCTTCATCTTCATCTCTATCTAGCACTGTAAGTTTACGTACCTTACCTTCACCCTCATCCTGTAATGTACTATCACTCCTAAGTATCCTATCCTCACCCCATCTCATCATCCTACTTACCCTCCCAATCCATAGTATCATTCCAAATCTCTAAGCCCCTCAACACCCAGCAAACTGAAACAAAACCCCTCAATCAATAATTGCCTGACATCAGCACCACCACCGCCATAAAACCGAGGGGTAATGGCACAGAATTCAATAGTTTCCTTCCATCTACAGTGTCTCGTGATGACTGACTGACACTCTTCATTCAGCCACAGATCACCAATCGACCATAGTCTTCATAAGTACCTTACATAAAAACAAAGCATCCAACACTACTCCTGTTCTGGCACTAGTACCATGAAAGGATAAGTAGGTACCAATTGTGTGGTTAGGTAGATAGATGGTGGCTGGCTGATGGATGGATGGATGGACTTCAAAGAAGCAAATGAAAAAAAGCAAGAAGAAGAAAGAATAAGTAAGTAATGCTGCTGCATGTACTCCCTTGTCTTACTTTGCTTTGCTTTTGTCTGCTCTACGGCGGGGATATGTAGTCTAATAGCTGTCTGTTACAGGAGTCGCTAGTTACTAGTCTCTTTCTCTCTTCTACACTAGGATGTCGAACTAATGGGAGTTGCGTCGGATATAGCCGTGCAGGTAATTGTGTCATCTGTTCAGGTGGGATCGTGGGTCGGATAGTCTGGTAATCATTACAGCTAGGATGGTATAGGATGGGATCTATTATACATAGTAGGAAAGAATTATTGTGTTATCAGACCACTTCATTTTCGGTGGTTATTGTTCATTGATTCGTTCATTCACATGATGTGACTGTAGTTAAGTATTACCATACTAAATAGGAAATAGGAAGGCAATCAAGTATTGAAACAAAGGCCATCGCTGCATAAATTAATGGGGTATGTCGCTGAGCTATGCAATATGCAATCCATCTAAAGTAACGCGGGAGCTGTTCTGTGTGACACGCTCGGGGTATGAGAATGAAGGGGAAAACGAAACAAGGAAGCGCCAGGAAACAACATGATGACATACAAGACGGGGTATCTGAACATCCGACGCTGAAAACAAAAAGAGAAAAGTGACAAAAGAAAGGGGCAATAATTAGATCGGAAATCGCGAGTAAAGAAGAAAAAGCAAAACCACTGACGAAACCCAGCTGAGGGGGAATCTGGGTCTGGTATCCCGAAATGTTGCTAAAATCCATGACCACCAACACCGACGCGACAACGCATGAAACGGAACAATAATTAAGAGAGTAAAGAAACCCGGTGGACAAGAGGGGAAAGAGAAGAAACCGGAGAGACAAAGAGCCACAAGCAAGGAAAGACACAGTGCGCAACGTGAAGCGAGTATCCAAGCGCGTGCCATGACCCTTTGGGCCAGCATGATTGGAGTGAGTCACCATCCGTAGGGAAGGGAATGCGATCAGAGCGTGCCCTGACAATGGCGGTGAGGTTGTGAAGAATGATAGGCAGCAGAGGGCCCTGTCCAGCGTGCAGCAGCAGCCAGAGAGGGGAATGCTCCCAATTTCCATCAAATGCGCCGGCTGCGACAGGGAAATTAGGTAATCAGGCAGCCAAGCTCGGGCACCAAATCAGAGGCCGCGAAGACGCAACTTCGGCCTACCAATTCCGCCCGGCTACGGCGCCTACCAACTATCTCTCCTCGCTTCGTCTCCCTTCGTTGCACGTGCACCCTCTTTCGTCATATTCCCACGGTCCCATGCCCGATCATGCTAATTCATGGCCCTGTTCTTTGAAAGTCCGAGCCTTGTGATGTCTCGACCTCACAAGCATCAGTGCCAGAAGTGTGTCATTGTGGCGGGGACCTTGACTGATTGCTTTTTGCGGCAACCACTCAGATCGGGGGCTTCCCAAAAAGGGGAATAAGGATAAGATGGTTGTAAGAAGAAAAAAGTAAAAAGTAAAGCAACCAGATAGACGTGATGGTCGCATTTCTGGACAGCTGAGCTGGAGACAGATCGGCGTCGATCATTCGACAACCCTAATCTCCGGCTAAATCGGACCAAAATGTTGGCGTGGGGTGACGAAGTCGTGGGGTATCATGACATGCGCAAGTAGATGGTTTGGCGTATTGGTGTTACAACGAAGGGAAAAAGTAAAGAGAAGATGACACCCTTTTCGGTGTCTCTTAGGCGCGGCAGACGGTGGCTTTCGAAGCTGATGCGGTCCGCCGCTTCCTCTCGGGGATGGCCTTGCGCTTCTTGCGCTTTGCGTTCTCGCGCTCTGCCGCTGCCATCTGTGCCACCCGCATGGCCTGCTGTGCTCTCGCATGGGCCTGCACCTGAGCAAGGAAACGCGCGCGCTGCGCTTCTTCTTCTGCTGCGGCGCGAATCATCTGAATCTGCTGCTCGGTGGTCAGGTCAACGTCACCCATGGTCGGGTCCTGCGCGGCGGATTCTTCGTCGATCGCGCTCTCGCAAGGGGAGCCAGAGCCGATGGGGAGGAGATCTTCGTCGGAGAGGTAGGCGCTGGCACTGGAGCCCTCTGAGTCTGCACTCAGCAGAGAAGGGCGGTTGGGCCAAGATGGGAACGCGCACGAGTTGTTCATCTCATAGCCGCTAGAAAAGGAGCACTTGCGAGGAGTGATGTCGAGCAAGGAATCAGTGGGAGAAGGTGGTGGGGGAGGCGGCATCGAAGTAGGTGAGCAAGAGCTGCCGAAGCTGAAACTAAAGGAGACATTCTGGGTGCTAGTGGTGGCTTCGCTCAGAGAGGAGCGAACACTAGACTGGTTCTGACTCCAGGGAAGAAAGGGATACATGGTGAGAAGAGGTGTTATCAGTAGTAGTAAGTGGTGGTAGTAGGTGTAGTAGGTGATAGTAATGGGAGTGAATCTCGGTGTTGTCCAGAGCGATGCAGGAAGTATAAGTAGTATGACTACTAGTACTAGCTCTGTGACAGTAGTTTGATGAGTGGAGGTGAAGAAGATCGACACGGTCTGGGGAGGTCAAGACCCAAGAGTTGAGAGGGGAGGAGTGGGAAGTCAGATAAATAAATAAGCTTGGAGAGGAGTATCTGGGGATTGACGCTGATCAAGGAACACTCCACCGGTGGATCAAATGGCGGAGAGAGGAAAATGAGGTGAATGTATAAATGGAAGAAGGGCCAGATCGATCGGGGGAGGCGTCTGGACTCCCTTGCATCTCCCAACAGATAAGGCGTCGTGGAGAACGAAGAAGGAGGTGTGGAGTGGGGGGTTGGCAGCAAATCCGATTTTTTTCCCTCTTCGGATTTATTTAATTCGATTTATTCAATTTTCTGAAAATCAGAAAATCAAAAAATCGAAAATCGAATTTCTTTTTTTTTTCGAAAGTAAGAAGTTCCCTTGTTTGGGTTGAGCGCGTCGCCCCACTGGGGAATTACCAGTCACCAGCCCGACAAAGCGGCCAGAAATCACTTGGAATTTTCCGCAATGCTGGCCTGAAAGCAAAGCATCCACTGGTAATCCTGTGTGTCAAGCGCGGCGATCAGGCGGAAGGAGCGTTCCGGTCGCTGTACGATGGATGAAGCAGCAATCAAAGTGGTTGGACACGAGAGAGTAAGTACTACTACTACCACTGGAGTAATAAGGTAGGTAAACAAGTTGGATGTATAGGTGTGGAAAATGTGTGGAGGTATGTTGATGATGTCGGCGATGTCGCGGCGGTATGTCAATCACAGTAGAAAGTACCAAGTGGCTTAGTACTAGTATTGTTTACTGTGATCAGTAGTCGGTAGTAGATAGTAGTGGTAGTGAATGGTACTATTGTCAAAAGTGATAGATGTTCGAGTTGATCAGTCCAGTGCGATGTAGCAACGAACTCCTGAAACCCATCATCGGACCAGGGACTAAAGGTACATATTTATCTATTATTATGATTTATTCCCATCGGGTGGATTCGACCCTAATTTGACAGCCAGACCCCCGGTCCAGAGCGTGGATCTATCGGCTTCCTTTTGTTCTTTCATTTTAATTTAATTTCTGGGCGGATTTGCTCGCTCCTCCGGTCCGCGGCCCGGGGAGCTTCGGATTGGGGGGCGAGAAAAGGGAAGAAGGGGAAAAAGGGTAAAGGAACTGGCGTGGGGATGGATCAAGTGTCATAGAATGAGTCAACTTAATCCACTGCTCCCTCCGATTTCTCCCACAACTCCGGACTTCCCATCAGTGGCACCTCCGTAACAGATTCTTTGGTTCGTCCGACCCCAGATTTATTGGCATTTTGCCAAGTGCAGAATAATACCAGGTTAGAGAATATACAACTGGGTGCACTGTACGGAGTAGTAGGTACTACATTGTAGATACTTGCATTAACAATATCATAATCTTAGTAGTCTTAGTAGTCTTAGTAGTAGTCGAAAGGCTGACATGATACGGGTCCGGTAAATATTCCCCCATACCCGACCGAAGTGACTGACTGACAGTGGGGGCTCATCGTTCATCCATCCTTCTATTTGGTGTTGTTTTTTCGGCGGCTGACGATATTAATTTAAATGAGAAACATCGCCTCAATGTGAATTACTCCGTCTGCCCCCATTATTGATTATTATTTTTCGGGCGGATGTTTCATACTTCCAACCTGGCAGGCAGGCTGTACACCGTAAGATAATCAACTGAATGATTATTCACAACCCCGCCTTGCTGTCTCCTCCGCTACGTAAACACCACCAGGAGTAAGTCCAGTACGGAGTACAATAGCCGACACGAAAATCAAGAAAAAAAAAATGCTTTGATCCGCGATATCCTCAGCACAATGCGACAGGCGGTGTTGGGTTCTCGTGCATCTCGCAACGGGTTCTTGCGGTCTGTGTAGTTTACCAGGTTATCAGCCATCTGTCGGTCAGTCCAACGAAGCATTCAGACCAATCCCCCCCTTCCCCTCCCTGCAGCCAATGTACAGCATCATCATCAGCATCACCACCCCCCTAATTCCGCGACCGAATCAGCACGCTCTGACCTCACCGCTTCAGTCTGTTGTTTGGCATCTTCGCAGCAACTAACACCACTGCATGCTTCCGATGGATGTCGACATACATCCGCCCGTCTGTATGAGTATGCAAGTATGTATATACATTTGGCGATAACGGTAGTCGGCATGTACTATGTGGGTAAAAAGGAAAAGTAAAATAGTAAGTAATTAGTTAGCACCGGCACTGCTTGGGGTCCAAGTGACTCAGATGGTTTCAAATGCGTTTAGGCTTTTTGCATCTCGCGTTGGTTTTACAACTCATCCCATCCCTCCCCTCCCCTCCCCTTCAACACCCTTCTAACATGGGTTCTTTCTTGGGGGTAGTGGTGGTGGTCTGGCGGTCAGGCAGGCAAACACCCGGGCGGGCGCCTCAGAAATTGGCTGAGACGGACATGGACATGGGATTGTTGGCAGTGCTGGATTCTCGAGGCAAACAAGACGAGGATTGATTGGGTTTCCTCTTTCTTTGCGACATCTGATCATTGTTATCAGCTCGTGCCGCGATACCAGAGTACTTAATAACAAAAGGCAAAAATAAGCAAGCAAAGGAAAAGGAAATAAAGTGATTCGATAGAGGGTCATTCAGTACCACATAGCCGCCCCCAGGGAAGCAAAGTAAGTAAGTCGGGTACCTAATCCATGCGCGGTATCCGCGGTGGATCCCGGGTATTCCCTTATGCCCTGCTACCTTACTCCGGCTGTGTATGTCCACTTCTCCATCAGAACCCGATAGGAAAGTCGCTACACTCTACAATACACTTCACAAAATGATAGACCCTACAGTAAGTATCCCCTTAAACAATAGGCGACGCACAACTTCTTATTTCCTCTTAATTCAACAACCCAACCATGGAACCTATCTTGCACGGATCCGACCCCGGATCCGTTACTGTCAAGTTGTTTCGTGTCGGGGGTACAGTTGTGTTCCCTGGGACGACCCAGAATACATAGACGTGTGGTTCCCCGTTCAACAATCCACCCACCCCCGCGACCCACGCGTTTCTACCGAGATACTAACTAGTACTTACCTTATCACCCTTCTTTACCCCGGACGTTGTGTACCACCGCCAAGCCCATTTATCCGCTCCGTAATCCTTACTCCTTCGGACCCGCGTAGGGACTTACAGTTCGTCTCGTAAATGGTTATCTAATGTACTGGCATCAATAGAATCAAAGTCAGCAGTGCCTGTCTGCCTGCCCCCAATCTGATCTGACGGGCCGCACCACCCCCAGATTCCATCCACTGTCTGAGTTGTCACGGTCTGCCCTGTCCTGCCCTGCCTTGCTCTGCCCTGCCCCCTGTACAGCCAGTAAGTTTGGGGGAGGCGAAGCAGTAACGGCCCCCCATGCCTCCCTTTCCTCCCTCTCATCGGCAGTTGTCCGTTTCAGCCCGCGAACTAGTCACGTCCAGTCACCAAAAGTGGCCAGACCAGGCAACTCTGTGAAAGAAATCAACAACAACAACAACAACAACGGGAATATACTTCTTTCGGATAACTACATTTTCAAATCCAACAGTCACCTAACCTACAGTAGGCAAAAGAATGATCTTACTCTTTGTGTGAGTCCAGCCTAGCTGATGAAGATCACTAGTCACTAGTACTACTACTTCTCCGACCGTCGTGCTTTGTTAGAGTCGAGAGGCGAAATGCACGGTTAATCTAGGCGGGTAGTTTTTAGCCTTGCCGGGCGGGATAGTGCCTCGGCATCTGGGGGGCTTTGGATTTATCCACCCCTTCCTTAATTACCAACTAGCATTTTCTTTCCTTTGTTCAGGTAGTAGTAGTAGTAGTAGTAGTCTAATTCTGTCAAGGCACACGCAGGGCTGGATCGCTGGCTATCCTGTGATCAGCTGAGTGTTTTGTTGTTGATGACTGACTAGTTGTACAGGGGAACAGCGTGTTTCAGAGTTGGGGCTGGATGGATGAATGGATGGCATTGTGTATGCAGTGCATCGATTACTGCAGTAGTACTTACTAGTGGTACTATTTTTAATGAACAACGAATGAATGGATGAATGACTCGATGCGGTGCATACCTACGGAGTACACATGCTGGCATGCAGTATGTGTTTGAAAGAGAGATATATATATGTCAAACAAGCGGAGTGTGCTTTATCAATTCTGGGTCGCGATCAATCAATCACTATGCAATGCATCTACTAAATTCATACAGTGTACTTTGCACTACTTCGCTCGTTGTAGTGGACTTGAACGAATGATCTAATTCTAGACTTCTTTGCATATGTACCCCTGAAACTAGTAGTCGCGCCCGCCAAAGAACTTCACGAAATTATGATCCCAGCAAGTCACTTAACAACTTACCTACCTACCTATCTTTGTGTGAAGTACTACGTTGGCTGATGGTCTGTCTCAGTTCAGCTTCACAACTAACACTAACAAACATGATGCAGTGTGAAAAGTATCAAACCGACACAACTACTGATTATCCCAGACAAAGTACGAGTGCGATGCTAAAGTATCATCACGAGCACACCAACACCATGCCCAGAACGCCTAACTAATAATGAAGATGTGATTCAGTTCTTTCTTTCTGAAATAGCATACGCTTTGACCGACCGGGCACCAGCCATCACAAGCCATCACAAGCACACTAGTTATTTGACCGTCTTGAATGGCTTCATCTTGTGGTGGTTGCTACTGTTGCTGCTAGTACTACCGGTGCTGATTGGCGCTATCAGGTGGACAATGAAACGGCCCAGCGGGACTGATTGAACTGTGACAAGAAAGCCTGGCCTGTCAGTCCGTCAGTTGACGAGTAACATGGCCCCGACCGGGTGATTGGGAGCAACACACCCGATGCCGGCGCCCAGACCTCGGTTGCTAAAGAGGGTGGGTTTCCATTTCCTTTGAACCTGACTGACGGGTAAATGAAAAGGTACTTAACCTTGCCGACGGCTCTAGACCGTCGGCCCTAATTTCCCCGGGGGCAAATGATCAGATAGAAGTAAATCAATGATAGTCCACGATCAGTCAGTCACTCAGTCAATAGTCTGCTCATGCACAACTGCTTTTCTTTCACTCGCGGGAGTGCGGAACCCGCCTCCGATGAATGATCGAACCGCCGTGCTGGATTGGATGGTCTCCACCGCCCCAGCGATCGTCCCTTTTGGGATGAAGTAAATAAATAAAAAGTATTTTTTTCCCCTTTTGGGATCAGAGGATCGTCTCTTCCCAATCCGGTAGCTTTCTGAGCTCCCCGCCAACCTAAAGTACTTCCGTATTTCCTCCCCCTCGCGGCCCTTTAAGACTCATCAACTGCACTATTTTGGAGAACACGACGCGGGTAGACCCGCGGAACCGCGGTACAAACTGCCGGACCAGGACTGGAGAGAGCATGGGGAGGAACTTTTGCCCCCCCTTTTTGCTTTTGGGGAAAGTATCGCAGGTTCTTCAGGTGCACCGTGAGCCAGACATCTCCCCCCGGCCCCGGTGGCTGCAGTAGTTCGCCGCGGATGGAAGTCAAGCAGGAAAGTACTGGATACCTTCAGCTGGTCCTGAAGATACATCCACTCACTGTGAATGGATCATCATCATCTCGATGAAGGAGGATGATGACGACAATGACGACTATCTCTCCATAGCTCTCTGTGCATGTGCATTCCACTCCAGCTGCACATTTCCTAGATTGTGTACAGCTTACTTACTTACGTATGCACTTGCATACATAAGTACATTCCCGAATACTTTTTGGTCTCCTTGACCAGAAGTACTCCGGATCCCACTCTGGGGTACACCTGTACTTTACTTATTGACTTACTTTGCCAGTTCTCCACCCAGGTACATCCGCGTATGCAAGCCTAACATTCCAGACTGTCCCCGACTTTGGGTACTGCAAAATGCAAAATGCATTTCCGATCGAGGCGATCCATCCAACTGATTGGTGCTGACCCCCTTGTCCATCGTCCATCCCATGATCCCGGATACCCTCCTGCATTTTCCACCCACCCACAGCTCGTCATGCAAGGCATGCTCCCAGCTTACGTGGTGATGCCTCGGTGCTACCCCTCCATGAGCGGTGTTTTGCACTGTTCCCTCCCTCCTACTACCACCACCTTGCTAAATCTGCGGTACTGCGTCTGCAGGGACTGTCAAAGCTCCCAAACAGCGGTGATTCACCGCTTCCCCCGTTATTGGTTCTCATGATGCCATGCCATCGGTTTCGTTGGTCGGGCGAAACAATCAATCTTTGTGGTGTTTGTTATCGATCTAGCGCTTGGATTGGACTACCTTAGGCATCTGAAAATTGATGCATCCATTCATGGTGGTTTCGTCTTGATTGGGAATCGGGACTTTTGCAACGCCGACCGGGGGAAGGGGGTGCCCTCTCCATCCCTCAATTATGGATGAAACATTGGAAAGGCACTAGAAGCTAGGACTGAAGATCCAGGAGCGTGGTCTTGGACTCCTCACAACGCACACCCTGGCTGCCCCGCCCACGGCCTTGCGCGGAGTTTAAAGGTACCACTTGCTCCCCGGAGTATCTGGGGATGGAGAAAGCACATACCACACCGTCCGGGGAGGACCACATTTGCTGCACCCACATTCTGGGACGGGGAACGGATTCCGGAGCACGGATTGAGAAATAAGGTGTACTCCTCGCAGCGGATGTAGCAGACGGATGCCTGGCTGTGGTTCCGTCTGCACTGGGTTCCCGGTTTGGCAACTAGAGCTACCCAGCTTGGGGATCCACGACCCTGCGACGGGTCTTTCTGAGCAGTCCGGAAACAACTTCCCCGGTTGATCCTCGACCTGTGGCTCGCACGGGGGGAGACCGATCATATGTGTGGCGTCGCAATATCGACATGACGGCACGGAGTCCATGCGCTTTGTGAGTCAGTCTGTCACTATGCCTTGACTCGTTTCGTTCTATTCCCGCCACCTACGACATAATCGGCAACTTCGCAGTTCAAGCAGGTTTATTGTTGGTGGGCGTCGTCATTTACTGCTGTTGACACCAGAGTTATCCTTTCTCTCATGTCCATCTGACCACGACTATCAAGCTTACGATAGCGTTCAATTATCGGCATGCGCTCCGTTGTTCCATGCAGCGACCGACCGCTTAATCTCTACAGGAGTCGTCCTACGCGGGGTGTCTGTAGACAAGGCCATTATACTCCGTCTGGTTACGAAAGTGAGGTTGGACGGTGCAACGTGCGGGCGGGCAGTGCTTGCGCTGACGTTTCATTCACGATCATCTACACGGACACGCGGAGACGCCGCGGATTGCAATCCCCAGATGGGGAAGGCCGTACGGGTCAGCAGGTAATCACTCGCGTGTTACACGGAGAGCATGAGTAGCATGAGTAGGAGTCGTATTATTGGAGCCTCATCGCAGAGCCGCGATGAAAGCATCACTCTTTTGCTCGATTCGTTTGCTGAGACCTCGTAATGCTTTCAGCCTTGTGGAAATGATGCTAGGGTTCCATCGGGTATGATAGCGGTCGGTGTTTATTGAGAGTGATGATGATGACGATGATGATGATGGACACGTTGACATGGATTCATCCACATTTACCCCATATTTCTGGCACGTCGCTTGACACCGATCATCTTGACAGCTGTTGCTGCTGCTGCTACTACTACCTCGGGGTGGCAAATACGCCAAGGGCGGTTAGGATATACTCGTGATTGTGACTGTAATCTTCATGTTTACTATCTCGGTTATATTCAGTCAGAGTAAATGGATATAATTAGCCACGGCATAGTACTCCGTAATCAGATTTGGCATGTACACCGTAAATATGCTACATACTAGTATAAGCCACTTCATCCCACTCATTACAAATCGATAAATATATTCACACTCGCACAAGATAATAGCCACAAACCCACCGTCCGTCGGCCCATGTAACCACCGAGCTACTCTATCTAGAATGGGAAGTGGTGACACAGCAATTGAATGTAGTACTTCTTTGGAAATTCTATAAATATTAAATATTTAACTATTTGGATAGTTATTCTTAAATCACAACGAACATTGAATGACTCAATGAATGATTAGAGATTCTAGATAAGCACATACATACATACTTACTTTAAGCCTTATCGTACAACCGGACATCCCCGTCATCATGATGACGATAAAGATAATAAAAATATAAATAAAAATAAAAATAATATTCATCTCACATTGACACGGAGAAGTAACAAACCAGTAAGTAGTATGTGTTCTGGAACGTTTCCACGCAGTGGGTTGATTAGAAATACTATCATCTAGTATTTTCCTGGTTTTAATATCTTGATTTGATTTTTATGTTGGATTAATATTATCAATATTTATTTCCATCCCTGTCATATTATAACTAACTACCTAACCCATATTATTATTATTATTGTTATTCAGATTGTCTCAGATATGACACCACCACTGCAGTGTTGGTTACTTAGTTGGTTGGGTACCCAAAGTAAAAATAAGGAGCAGATTAGTTAGTTAGTTAGTTAGTAGAAAGTAAGCCTAACGAACATTCCATCGTTCCATCATCCATCATCCATCCATTTATGATAAGCTACTACCCTTGAAACAAGTGGGGGTGTTGTCTGTCTGTCTGTCTGTCTGACCGGGTAGATCGGTTAAAGGAACTATTTACTTACTCACTCTTCATGACACATGCTAGCTAGCTAACTACTACTTCGTGATGATGAATCCTGATGGAATATAGGAGACGATAATATCAGAGGATGATAATATTCAGGAAGCCGCTTGTTGCGCCGGTCGGTCGGGATTTCGGCAGGATATATTTATTACCTACTTACTACTTAGGAAATATTTGTTGGTGTGCTGTCCACGTGTAGATGGGATAGGAATATATTTCGTTCATTCCTTCGTAACGAAGTATAATCCATAAGGAATGTAAGTAGTAATGTTATCGGGAGATGTCGGTAGTACTACACAGTAAGTAAGAGTACTGTAGTATTCACTAGGTAATGGATGGATAAATAATGAAGGACGCGAATAAGGATGAGGATGAAAGCTAACTGACGGACAATATCCGATGATAAATAATCCCACCAATTAGATAATTAATATAAATCCTCATTTTTCATTCCTTCAACACTTTGTTGCTTACCTTATCTAGGGAATACGTATACTATAGTCCACCTCATGAAAGAAACAAGGATCCCCTCGTTCCAGAAGCTCTTCCAGCCTTCCATCCTTCTCACGCTCCGCTTCTTCTTCTTCTTCATCTCATCTCATCGGCTAATTGCATGTGAGAATTAAACCTGTGTGTCACGGCAACCGTTTACCGTTTATCCTTCCCTTCCCTTCCCTTCCCATTCCCTGTTCTTTTCCTTCCGTTCCCGCTAGTCTACTAACTAACTACCGAAGAGGGGAGGGGGGGCCGTGAACTAGCGGTGAGGGAATGAATTCCTTGTACGGAGGGAGTTATGGTTGTACAGTTACATTACTTGGTGTGATCGGCGGCACACGAGGGGAAGCGTTGGTTATGGTTACGCCTGTTGGTCTAAGGTTTATTTTCCTCTTCTCTGGTTTTCATTGTGCAAAGGGTAAATAGTGTGTGTGGGTGTGGGGATATATTCCTATTCGTGTTGAATGGATGTTGTCTGGAGAAGAGCAGGTTTTTTGGGATGTATGCCGTAAGTAGTAGTGGGATGGAGGTAGGATTATTCCCGCGGCGGATAGAATATCCCACCATTACTTTAGTTATTACTCAGGGATTTTAAACCGATATGGAATATCTTTCTTTATCTTAGACTTTAACTTTTCGCGACCGTTTGAAAAAAACAAGGAAAAGAAAGAAAAGAAAAGAATGATAGAATGACTGACCGTTATCCCACGGGGTCGGTGTCTGTAGCCGATCAACAACGGTTGACTGACTACCTTGCGTAGTTTAGCAACTAGATTGGGAATTAATATCCCCTACTTACTACTTACTACTTACTATTTCCAAGATAGCTACTACGTATATTATATCATCCTTGCCGGGAGGATGTGGCTTTGGGTTAAGCGGTGAAAGAAGTACTACGCTACACTACACTAAGTATTAATCTATTCCTGTTGTGTTTCGTTTTCTTGTTTGCTGTGGATGATTGCATCGACTTATTGAACTCTTTCTTGGTTTCTTTTTCTTCTTTATCGGGGTTGATGGTGGTTGGTACGGTGGGACTAGTAGACTGATGATGGAAGGATGGGTCTAGATCTAGACCTCGGTGGGGGTGGGTGGGTTGTTCTTTTGTTGTTCTTTTGTTCTTCGATGCTGGTGGCGTGGAGCGGTGTGCGATTATCATCTTTGTATATCATTTTTTATGGTTGATATTTATAGGATTTCCAAGAAGAGAGGGTGGTTGAAAGGGTAGTTTATTTTACCATCATGAGGGAGATGATTCAGTTAGTTTGAGTAGTTGTGTTGGGAGATGTAAGTGTACATGTATCATGGTAAATGGATGGTTTCGTAGTGGTGTGGACATTGTATGTAGATTTATGTATTTCGTAGAGAACATCTTGTATCCAGCGATGTCTGGAGACGAATAGTTTCACTATGAGACGGGCATGTCTCGAACATCACGGTATGAACGATGTCTCATATTTCCGAATCCCGGTATCTATCTAACAAGGTTGCTAGATAGCCGTAGAAGAAATAACTATTAGGATACGGGTCAATTTAGTAAGCTGCTGATATCGACTGATTCTCGGAAATGGGGAGATGTCTAGGAATAGCACAAGCTTTCTCGTCGACTAGTATGGAGCACAACGCGATTGAAGCTCCGTGCACATGTGGATCTCAGCCAATATCTATCGCCTCCTTCGAGATCATTACCAATGCGCTAGAGTAGAGCCTCACGGCATGACTAGTGCACGTACTAGTCTGATCATGTCTATATAGTATATCATGTGGATAAAGCCTGACCTATGCTTTTGTCGGATGTGTCGGGTTATAAGAGGTCAGCCCTGCCATGAGCTTGATAATCACATCGTCCCCCTCAACTATATGTTGTCCTGCTCGACACTCAGCATGTGGCTGCTGTATGACTGGCATGACTGGTTTCGAGCATATGCACTGTGATGCCAGGTCCACTCCCTGTCATCGGGACGCAGGTCAATTAGGAGGTTAATACCCTCCCTCTAGTATCCCATTGGTCTTGATGGGCTTGAAGATCTCCGGGATGCACCAAAGCATGATTGGCACGATTGGTATACCAATTCCTGCCAAGGCAAAAATCCCGAAGCAGAATGGTGACTATAGAGCGTGATGATCCATCTCATCAATTCTGCTCGCACAGCAACCTATTTCCTTATACGTTGAGGTGAGCCACAATCCGAGCAGGCAGCTCTCAGCTCTCCAAACTCCGAATCCTTCAATGCGACGAAGCCGGTGTTATCGGAGTTATGGGCATTCCTGTAGATCGGAGTTAAGGCTTGATATTTCCGAACTGCACAGTATATAGTGTTGAACGTGACGGTGGTTGCAATCACCCAAGAACATCTTAAACCTGCGTGAATGTCTATTAGTCTGTACCAATCATGCCTGCTGAGCAAAAGTTGGTCCTGATCACTGGTACTTCTTCCAGCCCAACAATTGGTTTCAACTAACAACTCCAGGGGCAAACCAGGGCATCGGATTCGAGACGGCCAAGAACCTGATCCTCTCCGACAACTACCATGTCATTTTAGGCTCGCGAGACCCAGTCAAGGGTGAAGAGGCGGCTAAGACCTTGCAGGCTGTCCCCGGTATCAAGGGCAGTGTCTCACCAATTCAAATCGACGTAACTGACGATCAGTCTGTGGATGCTGCTGCTGCGGAGATCAAAGCTCAGTATGGACGACTTGACATCCTAGTCAACAATGCTGCCATGAGCTCGATGAAGCATCCGCCAAGTCGAGAGGCTATGCGCCAGATCCTGGATGTGAACGTGGTCGGAGCACTTAGCACGACAGAAGCATTTCTCGACCTGCTTCGGAATTCATCTGAGAAACGTCTTGTATTTGTATCTTCGAGCACAGGCTCCATTAGTCGTGCGGCAGACCCGTCATCTCCCTTTCACATAGCCAGTGCTACGGAGTATCGGGCCAGCAAGGCTGCACTGAACATGATGATGGTCTTGTATATGTGTCGCCTCAAAGATGAAGGTTTTAAAGTGTTTGGAGCCGATCCAGGGCTGTGTGCCACGAATCTCACCGGTGACCCTGAATCACTGCGACGACGTAATGCTGCAGAACCATCTGATGGAGGAGAGAGGGTGGCGACGGTGGTGAAAGGGGAGCGGGATGATGATGTTGGAAAGGTGCTGGGAGTATATGGAGTATCGCCCTTCTGAGTAGTCTTTTGATTTGTATCGCTCGAGAGTGTATATTAGTCTGTCTATTGCAATGAGTGAGTATGTGTATAGATTGCCTGTAGATGGGATCAAACTAAACCAATCATGGCCTGTGCCTGAATGAGTCATGGCCAGTCACGAGACCCAGACCAAAGCGGGGATGACGGCGGTGAAGCCAATCGGTGGCAGACCGTCAAAGCAAGTCGTTATAATTTGCTGAAAAACTGGTGGGTAACCATCCAGACACTTTATGCCACCACCACGATTACCCCTCGTTTGCCGGTCGCTCTTTTCATCACGCCGGTTCTCTCGCTCGGCCATCATGGAGAGTCGCCAACAGCCTCCCTGGCAGCAACCCCCTGCTCATCCCGACACTCGTCTGCCCTCCCTCAAAGTATGGAACTCCCTCACCAGATCTAAGACGCCCTTTGTGCCATTGGACCCCAAAGGCCGGAAAGTTAAGTGGTACGCTTGCGGTCCGACAGTCTACGACGATGCGCATCTGGGTCATGCCAGAAACTATGTCAGCACCGATATCCTGCGTCGAATCCTCAGGGATTACTTCAAGTTCGACGTCGAGTTTGTCATGAACATCACCGATGTCGATGACAAGGTAGGTGTCATTACCCCGCCGATACAATAGCTTCTCGAGGATTGACTCTGGCTTCAAGATCATCCTGCGCGGTAGACAACAGCACTTGTTCAACAAGTACATTGCCGAGCACCCCACCGTTACGCCCGATGTCCTCGAAACCGCCCGCAAAGCATACAGCGCCTACATCAAGAAGAACCTTCCCCTGGTCGATCCCGAAACCAAGCCCGAGAACTTTGTCGCGGAAGCCGAGAAGGTCTATGGAGTTGTGCTGCAGGGAGGGGCCCTGGAGGCAGACAAGAAGCCCGGTGATGTGGAGGTCAAGATTAAGATGCACATTAAGACTGTGACAGCCACGACGTCGGCGATTGCGGAGGCTGCCCAGAAGCTCTCGGGCATCGATGCTGCCTCCAGCAAGGCTTTCTACGACGCCGCGCAGGATGTCTTTTGCTTCTATCTTGATGTGACGGAGGGGTCTACAATTCCTGGCGATGCGCACGAGATCTTCACGAAATTGACGAAGAAGTACGAAGATCACTTCATGAGGGATATGCGTGATCTCAATGTCCTCGACCCTGATGCTGTTACCAGAGTCACGGAATACGGCCAGCAGATCGCTGATTTCGTCGAAAAGATCGTTGCTAACAAGTTTGGTTATGTCACTTCCGATGGCTCCGTTTACTTCGACATCAAGGCATTCGAAGAAGCTGGAAACCACTATGCACGACTCGAGCCTTGGAACCGCAACAACCAGCCTCTGCTGAGGGACGGTGAGGGCGCACTGTCGCGAGCAACCGAGAAGAAGTCCTCCGATGATTTTGCCCTCTGGAAGGCATCCCGTCCGGGTGAGCCCAGCTGGTCA
Organism: Aspergillus piperis CBS 112811; assembly: GCF_003184755.1. NCBI lineage: Eukaryota > Fungi > Ascomycota > Eurotiomycetes > Eurotiales > Aspergillaceae > Aspergillus > Aspergillus piperis. The sequence continues at coordinate 541,793 of NW_020291603.1, forward strand.
AGCAAGTGGGGTCAAGGACGGCCAGGCTGGCACATCGAGTGCTCGGCAATGGCATCGAGCTGCCTTGGTAGCCAGATTGATATCCACTCCGGTGGTATTGACCTTGCATTCCCTCACCACGACAACGAGCTTGCGCAGAGTGAAGCCTACTGGTGCGAGCATAAGCAGCAGTGGGTCAACTACTTCCTGCATATGGGCCACCTGTCCATCCAGGGTTCCAAGATGTCGAAATCTTTGAAGAACTTCACCACTGTCAAGGAGGCTCTCGAACGCGGTGACTACACCCCTCGTAGTTTGAGAATCGTCTTCTTGCTTGGTGGATGGCGTGATGGTGTCGAGATCACCGATGATCTCATCAAGAATGCCTCTTCTTGGGAAGAAAAGCTCAACAACTTCTTTGTCAAAGCGAAGGACCCCTCTAGCTTCCGGTCCTCCGACGAGGCGCCGACTTCTTCCTCCGAGACCTTGGCACAGGCCCTCAAGTCCACACAAGAGAAGGTCCACGAATACTTCTGTGACTCCTTTGACACCCCCAAGGTCATGGCCGCCATTTCTGAGTTGGTCACGACGTTCAACGCCCTTGACAGCCAAACCCTGGATCTCAAGGTGGTTGAATCCATGGGTACATGGGTCACCCAGATTGTCACTATCTTTGGCTTGAATGGCGCGGCCTCTCCTGACAACTGTGGCATCGGCTGGGAAGGTACTGACATTCCGGAAGCAGCCAAGCGTTTCCTCTACCCACTGTCCGCCATGCGTGACACTCTGCGCCAAGCTGCCATGTCTGGAACTCCCATCACCGCTGAGCAGGTGAAGGATATTGTGGACGCTTCTGCTACCAAGGAAGCAACCGTGTCCGACTCTGACAAGCCCTACTCCGAAGTCCTGGATAACTTCACTTCTCAATTAGCCTCGCTAAGCTTGGACGATTCCAAGCAGGCTTCCAAGGACATACTTTCTCTCTGCGATCGCTTGCGTAATGTCGATCTCTTCAACCTGGGCATTTACTTGGAAGACCGCGAAAACAAGCCCGCGCTCGTCCGTCCTGTCACCAAGGATATGCTGCAGGCCCGCGAGGAACAAGCTCGTAAAGCCTTGTTGAAGCAGCAAGAGAAGGAGAAGCAAGAGAAGCTTGCCCAGGAACGGCTCGAGAAAGGAAAGCTCAATCCCGTGGAAATGTTCCGCACCAGCGAATACAGCGCCTGGGATGAAGACGGCATTCCCACGAAAGATGCTGCGGGAGAGCCTCTCGCCAAGAGTAAGAGCAAGAAGCTCCGGAAAGACTGGGAGCGCCAGAAGAAGGCCCACGAAGCCTGGCTTGCAAGCCAGAATGGAAAATGATAGATTATACGAATCAATGAATAATACACCATCCATCTTGGTTGACCCAGAAGGATCATCATTCTTAAGTCCGACGTGCACCATCATTTGAAAGTCATACATTCGTCATCTTGACCTAAAAATTCATCGTGAGGTAACCATGCCAGTAGCACTACGCACCAGTTATGAAACAGCCATATTCCTCTCTGCAGCTTGTTCTGTATCCTCTATGTACATCCACGTTCATTTCAGAATCCCTAGCCCTGGAAATCTCTTGGCCTCCTGGGAACAGGCAACTCGATACTACCCAAGGTTTACAGACACTTGTCACTAGACCATCCTATGATGGCTCTCGACAACGCTAGACGTGTCTACAGTGAGTACCATCCATATCATGTACCACCTCCCGTTCTCACCGTTGGCGAGCAGTGACACATAGCGTCACGGTCCAGATTTCTCATGATGCAAACAAGTTTAACAACCTCCCACTCGAGGTATATTATCTAATTTGCTCATATCTTGGGTATTTCGACCTTTGCTCCTTGCGTGTCACCTGCCGAACGTTTTACCAAGTGTGTGCCGACCCGCTCAACAAGATCAATCTTCATACAATCTGTACCGACCTTTCCCGGCGGCATGTGCGGCAATTGATGAGGCTCACCGAAAAGCAAGCCTCAGCTATCAGAGAATTGTCAATATGCAGTTCTTCTGGAGGACCTCTGGGCCTTGGTCATCTTGTTCTCCCGTCGTGTCCCCTGGAGTCACAAGCCTCGAAAGACTTGCGAAAAGTCGTCAAAAAGCTCACACAATGCCGCATTCTCCGGATTTCTGCAGTGGAAATTAAGCACATTTACCATAGATTAGCATGGATGGGTGCTATTGACATGGCTTTCTCAGTGCTATACGCATTTTGTGAGACTGAAAATTCCCTAACTTCGCTCACATTAGATTTCAGGACAGATAACTTACCCTCACTTCTACATGGCGGTCTTGAGAGTCTCCTGGCTGTGTCTGATTCCTTCTATGGAAGTTTAAGAGTTACCGACATATCACTCAAAATCAACGCAAGCATAGCAACCAGCCGTGGCTTGTATCAAAGATTTTTACTTCCACTATATATCCCCTACCCCTACGGAGTAAATGAGGTCTCACTTGATCTTGGAAAAGCCTGTGCAGAAGATGTCGTTTATGATGTCTTGGAAGGTAAGTATTTTCGAATTGGACCTCTGGCGGTAATCAAACTACACAATGTTACGGGTATGGACCATCACAAGCTTGCGCCAAAGTTAAATAGGTATTGCCATAGTTTGCGGGTCCTGACTATGGAGAATATCATCTTCAGATATACCTGTTGGCGGAAATTCTTGCGCGACTTGAAGGGGAAATATTATCGCCTCGAAGAGGTAAATCTGTCTTGGGACGTGCACACAGGTTCGATAGTGAGTCCACCCTTCTAATCTTTTAATGTCCTCGCTAATTGAGTCTAGAGCACCTCACTCGTCACTCTATGGAACCATAATACAACCATGGACCACAGTCAGACGAAGGTGACCTACACTGGACCTGAAGAACATGGTGCCCTTACTGTTCTTAAGGAGATAGCCAGTGAAGACCCTCTATCCGTAATTCTGTGACTCTGAGTGGATGAAGAGTATGAACATTTGCGCCATTCTTGCGATCAAGTGTATGGGTGGGATGAGTAGGATGAAGTAATGTGCTCTAAAAATCTGTTAATCGAATCACCTGGAATTTTATTACCAGACCTTAATGTCTGACTCGCCAAAGCTTTTGATGAAAAGTTTCTTTCGACTATTGCCAGTCTAAAATCTCAGTCTCGTAGCCATACCATCCATGAACCAAGTAATATAGGCCTGCGGATAGTGGTAGAGCAGTAGAGTAGAACTCACCGGTCACCTGCTCCCACGGAGAGTTCTTCCCCCTGGATCTGCCCACCAAGCAGCTCTCTCCCTGATACTACATCACACAACCAGTCCAAGATAGAGTTTCGCAAATTTGCTATGGGTGGAACCATCCTCGAAGAAAAAACTTGTCATCTTTATACCCCTTTGTTTTTTTTCGACTAAGATGTTCAGTTGATTAATTTCCTAGAAAGGAAACCGTTGCGGCTACGCAACGAATATCACACCACTTCCATCACTTCCGTCATTTTCTACGATGAGCTCATCCTCCATTATCTGCCAGCAACAGAGGGAATAGAATACAAGATGGCACCTTTGTCTAATCATGTTCGGGGGAAATATGCTACTAGATTTAGACAATGAGATATTCCACTATCGTGGCAGCGAATCCTATACTCCTTTCAAACGAGAGTATGAGAAGCAACCCAGAACTGGTATGATTCAATGCTTATGATTGCACTTGAGATCAGAAGGGCTGACCTTGTAATAGTGGCGTACTGCCAGCTTCACTAAAGGACAACGAACATACATCATACCACTTCATTCGTTCACTTCGACTTCTTACAACTCGCAAGTCTTGATTCCATTCTCCACTAATCACAACCCTTGATTCGTTCATCTCAGCTCCCTACATTATGCATCAAAGAACTCGTTCTCCACTTGAAAGCCTCAACCTCTCCCTCCAGAAACTGACTAGCGACAATAAGATGGCCATGTTCCATCTTCACCTTTCACAAGAAGCGAAGCGCCAGAGAATACAGGACAAAATAATCGCAACCCATGCTGGGATTGAGGAACACTCAGCTGGATATTTGAGGCCATGGCAACTACTGAAGCTGAAGATGGACGCATCTGAAGTCAACATGAACAGCCAAGATATAATCAAATTCAAACCGTGCTTTTTCTCCCCATTATCGACTGACACTATACGGACATGCCTCTCGAAGCAGCTATGCAAGAATACCTCAAATGGAGGTAGCTTAGGCTATGCAGGACGTGGCAACACACCCTCAAGCACAGCCACTCAGTGCCCACTGATCCTTGATCTCTTCCGAGAAAAATATGCCACCTCCGTACGCAAAGGTTTCTGCTTGGATAACCTGACAACTCTCCGCGAGTGTGGGTAAGTTGATACGAACCTCCCATATATCCATTTTCTTAACTAACACACTGAGTGAAGAGCCACTAGTAAGGGCAAGTGGAAGCAGCAGCCAGGCCTCGAACTAACCGAAAAGCTTTCTACCGAGAGTTGGCAAATACTGCGCATTCTAGAAGACCTGGAACATGAAGTACCCCATGCTGTATGCGACATCCGTCAGAATATTCAGATCGATAAGACGAAGGGGCTCACAGTGGCCGAAGTGAAGGCCATTATGAGAGTTATGGCTGTTCGCATAGGGCTGGACTGTTACAGACGGCATTCGATCATGCCAGTAAGTCATTCACAAGCCCCTTTCTAATCAACCTGGACACACATCTGACAAAAACTTAGATTCTGGCTATATCTTACCTGAATAGAAAGCAAGGACGGATTTTGCAAGCACACCATAATGGAAAACGGGTTGTCATCCAGTACACGAAAGTGCTAGAGTTTGATGGACTTGAACATCACCCTATCGAGCTCTTCCTCCGCTACTACTGCAGCCAGCCAGTCGGAAAGACCGCCAATAAGCAGAAAGATTTATCGTCGAGATAGGGCTGGAACATTAGTCCCACTGAGGTCCCACAGTCCACAGAAAGTGCATCACGCACAAGTGAAATCTAGGCTTTAGATTGCGAGCCGTCCTTGCATTAACACTATCGCGGTTTCGCCCCCGCCAAACTTGGCATCGCACCTGCGATAACGCTATCGGTCTTGTTTCCCAATCGGAAGGATGCACGCCTTATCACAACCATTGACTTTCAATTCACTCGGAATGTGGCAAAGCAAAAACGATTCCCGAGAAGAGTCAACTAATTGGAGTGACAAAAAATCATCGTATCCGACGAATCGCAAATTCTGAAGATGCCTCGGGCTTCTTTAAAGATCGCATCAGCTGTGTAACATGACAATTCACGAGGCCAGCTTCTCCGCATTCCGGGGGTTTGATTGCTGAGTACCTCGGCCGTTATCACGATAGACACTACCGACATGCTTCTTATCGGCTTTGTTACACCTGCCCAGACGCTAACGACGCTCAGGTGCTGCAACACACCACGCGTGGCGATAAGGACTCAAGCTTTCTCTTGATCGGCCTGCTCTTAAAAGGAGGGATTATGTCCTCCTGCGATGTCGGCGGTATCCCGCCTTCATCTACTCGGCTTCAGGGTCATATTGACAGATGACTACTGCGGAGATGGCTTCCAAAGAGCTGAATGAGAAATCGTTCAAATCCCCGCAAGTCAGCGCGGACGTCGAGGTGCAACAAGGCGGCTTCGAAGAAATACAACCGGAATTTGACCTTTCTGAACAAGAGAAGGAGCCAAATGAGTTTGACTATGAATCAGAGCATTCGCCATTCCCTGAAGGTATGCGGCCTTTCACATACACACTGACCCATCTAATGGGTGACACGCCTAGTACGCGCCGTCGTCCCTGAGACGGACGACCCAGGCCTGCCCGTTAATACATTCCGCATGTGGGTGCTTGGGTTTATTTTCACCATCGTTGGATCGGGGATCAATCAGTTCTTCTCGCTTCGGTACCCGTCGGTTCATATCGTGTCGTTGGTAGCAGAGCTACTTGCCTATCCATGCGGCGTCTTCCTGGCCAAAGTCTTGCCTTTGTGGACTATAAGCCTCGGACGTCTAGGATCGTTCACCCTCAACCCAGATCGCCATTTCAACATCAAAGAACATGCTCTCATCGTCATCATGAGCAACGTATCTTTCGGCTATGGAAGCGCAGATTCCACCAATATCATCCAGGCATCGAGCGCCAGGTTCTACAATTTCGGTCTCTCAGCTGGCTTCTCTGTCCTCGTGGTTCTCTGCGCACAGCTGCTGGGATTTGGAGTGGCCGGTCTGGCTGCACCATGGTTAGTTGAACCAGCAAGGATCATCTGGCCCCAGGTCCTTTCGAACTGTGCCATGCTGGAGACGCTTCATTCGCGTGCAAACACTGTCGCCAATGGCTGGAAGATTTCCCGTCTGCGGTTCTTCCTCTACGTCACCGCAGGCGGTTTCGTATGGTATTTTTTCCCAGGGCTGATGTTCACTGCCCTTTCCTACTTCACATGGATCTGTTGGATCGCTCCTCGCAATGTGGTTGTGAACCAGTTATTCGGAATGCAGACGGGCCTAGGACTAAGTCCTATCACATTCGATTGGAGCCAGGTTGCCTACAACACGAACCCCCTTCTATCACCATCCTGGGCGGCCATCAACGTGTTCGCCGGTTTTGCCCTGTTCTTCTGGATCGTCGTTCCAGGAATCTACTACTCCAACACATGGTTCACAGCCTATCTCCCCCTGATGACCGCCGACGTCTACGACCGCACCGGTACAGTCTACGACACAGCCCGTGTCATCAGCGCCGACAACACCCTAGACGTCGACGCCTACCGACAATACTCACCCCCATACCTCCCCGCAACATACGCATTCGTCTACGGCCTATCCTTCGCCTCCATCACCGCCGTCCTCACCCACATCGGCGTCTGGCACGGCAAAGAAGTCTGGGCCGCCCTGAAAGGCAAAAACAAGCTCGACATCCACGCCCGTCTCATGCGATCCTACAAAAAGACCCCCTGGTACTGGTACGCCGCCATCATCGCCATCATCACCGCCATCGCCATCGTCATGGTCGAAGTCTATCACACCAAGCTCCCCGTCTACGGCGTCTTCCTCGGCCTCATCATCCCCGCCATCTACATGATCCCCTGCGGCATCATCCAAGGCATCACCAACGTCGACGCCAACCAACTCAACGTCCTCGCCGAATTCATCGGCGGCTACATGTTCGAAGGCAAGCCCCTCGCCAACATGATCTTCAAAATCCTCAGCACCGACGTCGTCGGCCAAGGCGTCTACTTCGCCATGGACATGAAACTAGGCCACTACCTCAAAATTCCCCCTCGCACCCTCTTCATGGCCCAAGGCCTCGCCACCATCCTCGGCGCCCTCACTCAAGCAGGCGTCACCATCTGGATGCTCGGCCACATCCAAGACATCTGCTCCTCCGACCAATCCGACGGCTTCACCTGTCCCAACGGCCGAACCGTCTACTCCTCCTCCGTCATCTGGGGCCTCGTCGGCCCCCGTCGTCTCTACTCCGTCGGCCGCATCTATTCCTCCCTCCTCCACTTCTTCTGGCTCGGCGCCATCGCGCCCCTTATCACCTACCTCCTCTACAAATACACCCGCAACCAATACTGGAAATACATCAACTGGCCCCTCATCTTCGTTGGAACTTACAACGTCCCTCCCGCCACGGGGATCAATTACTCCAGCTGGGCCCTTGTGAACTTCGCTTTCAACCACTTCATCAAGAAGCGCTTCTTCGCCTGGTGGAAGAAGTACAACTATATTCTGGCTGCTGCGCTCGATACCGGGCTTGCTCTTAGTGGTATCGTCATCTTCTTTTGTATTTCCTATCCCGGCGCGGTGTTTCCCGATTGGTGGGGCAATACGGTTTATGTTAATACTGCGGATGGGGAGGGCGTGGCGTATAAGTCTATGCCGGAGGTTGGGTATTTCGGGCCCGCGAATGGGACCTGGAGTTGATGAGGGTGGTGGTTGTTTGGTTGTTATGATTGGGGTTTATAGTTGGTGGGTGGGTTTTTGTATGTTATTAAAAGAATTGAAACTATTAACTGTTGTGTGATCACTATGGTATGGTCAATTCTCCATGTTTTCCTTGTTATTACTTATGTGGGGAATATCAGGTGATAGAGATGGACTGTTACTTGCGGTCAACGTATGTGTTAAAAACGATACAATACAATCAAGTAACTGGCACAAATGTTGCTTTCAATTCTATATGTCAATGCCATGGAACAGCAGATGGTCAATCATCTACTATCTTTTCAGAGATTCCAACATACACAATATTACGACAACCATGACAACGATGGACTATAGAAATCAACTACTACAATGAAACATGTGCTTGCTGGTTTTCAATTGAGCAAGTATATTAAATACATGGCTTTCCCCATCCCATCGACGATATCCGAGTAGCACTGACGACATTATGAAAAAAAGAAAAGAACAGAGCGAACTAGAAAGACATATCCGAAGAGCAATGATGAAATAACGAAAGCTTGAAACTCGAATCCAACCGGCAGACCCAGAGTGCGTAAAGATTGGCCGAGTGGCCAGTCAAAGCCTGGCCCTTCGCAGTCGATACAATTGACTCACGCCGTCATGTAGAGTCAAATGTTAGATGGGATATTTACTAGATAGTTTATTAGCTCTGGTTCGTACAATAACTCGTTGACAAAACTTACGGAGATCTCCGCCATTCCGAGGTCTTCGCCGCCGTTAGCGGCAGGCTGCTGGGGAGCAGCACCGTTTGCTTGGGCATTGCCCTCCGCAGGGCCAGCATTCTCGTTGGTGGTGGAGAAGTAGTCAACCATCTCAGCATCAAGCTCCTCCACAGTCTTGGGCTTAGGGCGGTTGCCACGGCCGTTAGGGCGACGAGCGCGGCCCTTGCGGCCCTTGGCACCAGCAGCAGCCTTGGTAGCGGTAGCGGGCTTCGGTTGGGGTTTGGTTTGCCTTCATCGCGGTTAGTCATGATCCCCTAGTAGCAGATAACTGTAGAAAACACTTACGCAACGCGCTCGCCCAGAGGCTTGGGGGCAGGGACCTCAGGAGCGTGTGAGGCGTCGACGACGACCTCGATCTAGTACTGGTTAGTGTCCATACGTAAGAAAAGTGATCGTGAAGAAAAAACCTACCTTCATGGGTCTGCCATCAACGAGGAGTCCATTCAAGTCCTTAGCAGCCTTGGCAGCTGTGTCGGGCTTGCTGAACACGATCGAGGCGATACCACGGCTCGTGCCGTTTTGGTTGTAAGTGAGCATAACTCGCTTGACAGGACCTGCGGACTTTGTGAAATATTCCTATACCAGGAGACCAAATTAGTATGTCGAGCCAACAGATTGTAGAAGGCGCAAGGATTCCGAAGAGCCAAAACATCGAAGAACGCGTGACACCGGCTTCAAATGCGATACCAAAGAGCACCAGCGAGCACACAGCGGCGGTTAGTAGTAATCAGTGGATGGCCGTTCATTCCAGGACACCGAGACACAGTCATATCCGGAGCACAGAGCTGCTAGCATTTATCCCAAGAACCACGACGATGAACTCCCTCGAAAGCCTTCACTGTATCATGTGCCCCCCTTCCAAACTAACCCACTTAGCAGTCGTCATCGAACTTTTCGCAACCAGACAAAGGGCTGGCCTTCAGAAGCTACGGTCTGTGTAGCCAACAACCTTTGCCCGGGGACAGACAACACGAAGGCTACGTGTGCGGCAAATCCATGGTTCTGTTCCCCCAGAATCTCTTTAGCAGCCCATGATAGGGAGAACATGACGTGATTTGTCTCACGGAGGTGATATGGGAAAATGAGTCTTTCCTGCCCGATTTCGAAACATTTCCCATACCGACCGCCGGTAGCATGATGCTTGACAGTTGATCACTTGCCGAACTAGTCGGTCACTGCTGGTAGGCTGATGCGCTCGCTGATGCCCAACGCCTCGAAACGTGGGACTTGTACAGGTGTAGCCAATCGGATTGGTTTCAAAAGATGGTATGTTTCAATAACCATCTGTGGCACAGTCTGCTGCGTGGCTTCAAAGGCAGATGGCTGGAAGATCCGCCCGAGCTAACACGCCTTTCGCAAGACTACGGCAGAACTCCAACTTCGGCGGACTCGCAGGGTGCCAGCGTGCAATTACCGCATGCGAAGTTTTTTGAGTTTGCTGCCTGTGCTGAAGACCAAGAATCCATGACGGTGATATAAGAATATATATAGATAACGTGGCAAGGATCGAAACGCGCGCGAAAGCCGTTGCGCCTCGAAGGTTTCGAGAAGAAAACATGGCGATAGAAACCCAAGGCCAAGGCCTTTCGATCAACATACCTTGATATTGGCCTCGTTCACATCGGAAGGCTAGAAACGTTAGTAAATGGTCATCTACTTAGAGCAGAATAGATACTCACCAAGCCGCTGACCATGATCTTGCTTTCCGTAGAGACCGGGTGTCCATTCTGGACAGCCTTTCCGGGCGCCTTGGCAGCCTTGGTGGTCTTCTTCACACCTCCGACCGGGACAGAAGTGTTGGCAGCCTTGGGAGCCGAGCGACGAGCGCGACGGCGGGCACCCTGGCGACGGCTGACGAGGATCTCATCGAGAGACTTGTCCAACTTGGCAGACATGGTGAAAAGTGGAGTATGAAACTTTGTAGAGATGGGTGTCGGGAGGTGATGAGATTTCACGAGTGTTGAGTGTTACAGGTGTTTCGCCACGGAGAATCGCGACGCTGGGACGGGCTTGTTTCTGGAGGCAACGGTGTCCAGAAGCTGGCAGATTAACCTGGACGACGGGCAGGAAGCGAGAATGTCGCGTTGACTGTTGAGTTGCAGCGCGTGGAGATAAAAGCTGCAAGGTGGGTTGATGAAGATGTTGGGAATGGATAGGATGGATGGATGGAAGATGAAAGGGAAGGGAAACGGAAGAGGGATGGAGAAGATAAGCAAAAGGGAAAGGCGGGAGGTTCAGTTCCCTTTCAGTTCGTCAGCCGGATCTTCTTCCCAGAAAGGCTGAGCCACCTGCCCATCGCGCTAGTCCCCATTGGGGCCCATCGGGCCAACACTGCAAACAACACTGCCTCCCTTTGCCTGTGCCCAAGCAGATCATGGCTTCATCTACAACTTACTGCAAGCTAATGTGACAACGCTATCCAGCTATGCAATCTAATCTCGTATATTCAGGTCAAACCCACTTATGAGTCCAGACTCATAAGCTCGCGCTTATCTGTAACCTTCCGCTGCCGCCAAGAGCCCCTGCTGCCCAAAAACTCAATTAGAGCAATCAAAGCCCAGTCGAACCCGAAGTTGCATGGAAGAAAAAGATGATAAAGTATATTTACGAGCAGGGATATTCTCGGAAAAAAATCTTCATATCAACAGAACCAGCTCAATCCGCTCAAAGCTCCCAATAAAGGGCCAGTCCCGTAGTCAACATTAGGACGAAATAAGCTCAACCGGTACTTACGATCATCCCAAAGACGCCCGCCATCCTACCCAAACGCCGTTCACAACATGAAAGGAAAGAAATCCGTATTCAGTGGCATCTTGTAATCCACTGTTCTCGTCACATCGGCCAAGACGCAGATGCAAGCAATCGTCTTCAATGTTCCTCAGCTCTTCAAGGCTTCGAGGCGTCCCCGCATCTGCTCGAGTGTCGCTTCTTGATCCGCGAACTCGTCCTCCGGTTCTGGAGCCTCTTCCAATGGCTTCTCGGGCTGAACCCCTTCGACCTGAGACAGCTTGCCGTGCAGGATCTCCTGCAGGACCTTGTCGACCTCCTCCTCTGCTTCCTCTTCCTCTTCCTCCAGCAGTTCGTTGTTCGGGATGGCATCATCGACCATCTCCTCGATGATTCCAGCCCGCACCAGTTCCGTCGACAGCTGACGCATCGTGGCATTCAACTCGGGCATCCGGACCAATGTGTTGACGTCCTTCATGATGCCCGTAGACTTCTTCAAGCTGCCTTGAATCTTCCGAACTGAAAAGGCCTCATTGACCTGCATCTGAACGCTCTGCAGTTGGGCGCGACTGGTGTGTAAACGGGTGGACTGCTTGCGAATGCGAACTAGCTCTCGCGCAAATGTCTTAGCCTCCATGTTGGCCTGCTTGGCCTGGGAGGGATTGCGCTGGGCCCGCTTCGATGAATTCATGATGTACTGTCGTGTCTTGCTTTCCAGAGTCTTCAGTTGTGCGATGTCCCGATCTAACTGTCGGGTATTGGCACGGATAAGCTGATTACATTTCCTCATCTAGAGACAGCAATCACAGTCAGTAACGCCAGGCATGTCGCTCATTAGGTTAGGCACTTGCCTGCGTTTGAGGATCCGGCCCGAAAAAGACTGCTTTGAGGGTCTCCATGCTGACTGGCGCGAGGATGATACGGTTTCACAGATCGATATCTATAGCTGCAAATTGTCTACTTTGGCTTGAAGCGGGAACACTCGGATGGGATGTGGTCAGGGTGCTGAATCGGTCGAACCTGAAGTGACCTTGCAATACGGCGGGGTGTGAAATCGAGGTGGTCAAAGGTCTTCTCACACACTTATGCGGTGAAGGGAGTGGTAGTTGACCTTCTGACGATCAAGCAATCAAGCCGGTGAAGCCAGGTGGCGGGGGGATGTGTAGAAGAGGCGCACCAACCAGGATGTGGACTATTGCATGGCTGCTGGCTGCTGCGGTGCCTGGGCTCCAAGATGGATGAATGGAGTGGATGTCTGGCTGTTCCACTCGGCGGCTGAGTCAGCAAGATATGGACGGGGGCAGTGACGTCGCTGGCCCAATATTGAGCCTCAGGCACCCAGAGGCCGCAAACAGAGCAAACTGGCGGCGGGAGAGTTCCAGTACTTTCTAGCATTCATTACTAGTGACTCGCCGGCGATCAGCAGCTAAGAGCAACCGCCTGCTGCTGCAACTTCACTATCCGTCTAGCCCCCGACATCATCCCCTTCCCCCATCACCTCCCTTCTTTTGCTTCTGACGAGATTGCTACATTCTGTCCTTCTAAACAAACCCATCCTATCCGCTATCTACCATCATAATGCCCGAACTCCCTCAGGTCCACCCCGAAGGTGAGTTTACTCCCCCTCCCGTCCCTCATTTCCTTCCCCGCTCTGGATTTTCATCATTTCTGGGGTTCCCTGCTACTGGGAAACATCATGCCATACAACGGCCTCGTTGTCTCTCATATTATCGCCCTGCCTATGCTTACATGCATACAATCATCTCGGCGAGCATGAGGTGCTAACAAGGGTGTTTACTAGTCACATGGGCTCAGCGCTCTTCGGATAGCGACCCCGAGCGCAACTACCTCTATGTTAGCATCAAGGCTGCTGATGTTGCCCGTTCTGACGCCACCCTCGACATCAAGCCTACCAACGTTACTTTTACAGGCAACTCCAAGAAGGGCGTAAAATACCACGTCTCTCTCGACCTGTTCGCCGAGATCGACCCCGAGAACAGCAAGGTCAACCACAGTGACCGTGAGGTCGAGCTGGTGCTGCGCAAGAAGGAGCTCAAGGAAGAATACTGGCCGCGTCTGCTGAAGACCACCCAGAAGATCCACTTCCTGAAGACCAACTTCGACAAGGTATGATACTGGTTCTAGTTTTCATGGATCTATGAACAGAGAGAGCTGACTAAGAGACAGTGGGTTGATGAGGATGAGCAAGACGAGGTGAACGAGGACGACTACGCAAACAACTTCGGAGGCTTCGAAGGTCTTGGAGGCGAGGGTGGTCTCTCCAACATTGACTTCTCCAAGCTTGGTGCCGGTCTCGGCGGTGATGCCGGTGTTCCTGGAGAGGAAGAAGAGGTATGTTGTCTACCAATCTTAAATCAATTGACAAAGACGTCCAGTCACTGACACTTCTAGCAGGAAGAGGAGATGCCCGAGCTGGAGGAGGGCGAGGCCGAGGCTGCCAAGTCTTCTAAGATCCAGGAGGTTTCTTAAATGCCATGCCCTTCTACTGAGATAGGCAACGACTACTACGCAAGCAAGTAATCAAAAAAAAGCAAACAACGGCGAGCGACGAATGCTGTAACTTTTGAGCTTTTCTTTTACCTATATTATACCGCTGATGACCACGGTTCATGGTTTGGAGCTACCTGGCGCACTTGGACAGGTTTGTGGCCTGCCTCGAGAGGCGAAGGGAAACGGAAAAGGAATTTTGAACTATTTCCTTTCATTGGTATTGAAATGACGAGATGACTAGCAAGAATATTTCTCTCACAATGCCCATTCCTGGACTGCGATCCAGGCGTAGAGAAGATCCGAGAGTCGGGCCGTTGAACGAGACTTGCGACCGGACAGCGTAGAACACCACCACCAAGTGTAATGAAGTAGTTTGCAGTGCGTATTTGTCGCGTGATTAAAGCCCAGACATTAGCGGCAGTCGAACCAGACAACCAAGTTCACTTCTGGCGAACAGAAAAAGCGCAAAGAACAAGAACCTGTCTGGTGAGGAGTAGTTTGGTTGGGAGGGCGAGAAGAGAGGAAGGAGGAGAATCCAACTCGATTGGCGGAGAGGCCGATTATGTGAAGTTGTTCCGCCACACTGGCAAACCCACACCGTGAAAAGTGTGGAGGAAACCTTGCACCTCCTCACGGTTTGATCTCTCTCGCTCCCTCTCTTCCTCCTCATCTAGACAATCTTTAATATCCCCCCATCTCCTTCTTCCCCATCAGAAAGACAGCCGAGGTGTCGTCACATTACTTGACCTACCCCGTCGGGACGTCAGGTCGACCCCTCCTTTGGTGATTTTTCGTTGCGGTTTTCTTCCCTTTTGCGGCGCATCTTTTCTTCTTCCCTTTCTTTTCCCCCTCCCTCCACTTTGGGTTTCTCTGGGAGGCTTTCCCTCATCGTATCGGCGCGCAAAAGTTATATATCCGGCATAGAATTTTATCGCTATCTTATTTTTTACTACATTTCTTTTTACATATTAGAGGAGTGCAAATCTACACAAATCCGCCAAGATGCCTCCCAAGAAGCAGCAGGACCAGCCTAAGAAGAAGAAGGCCACGGTCGAGGATAAGGTTCGAAATGACCCTTGATCGATCGATATTTCCTAGAGAGAATGCTAATCTGCGATTTTGTACAGACCTTTGGCATGAAGAACGTACGTAACGAGCCCTTCTAGAACTCGCAGACCACTCCCTCCACCATCCATCATCGACCCTCGAGAAAATTACAAGCCCACTGACCGGTATTTCTCTGTACAGAAAAAGGGTGGTTCGGCCAAGAAACAGATTGCTCAGCTACAGGCTCAAGCGGCATCCAACAAGAACGCCGATGCGAAGAAGAAGGAAGCCGAGAAGGCCCGCAGAGAGGCTGAGAAGAAGGCCGCCGAGCAGGCCAAGAAGGAGGCCTTGGAACTGTTCAAGCCCGTGCAGGTTCAGAAGGTTCCTTTTGGTGTGGATCCGAAAACTGTGCTTTGCGTGTTCTACAAGCAGGGTAACTGTGAGAAGGGTAAAAAGTGCAAGTTCAGTCACGACGCCAGTGTGGAGCGCAAGGCGGCTAAGAAGGATCTGTACACCGATTCTCGAGACGTGAAGGCGGCTGAGGAAGAGGCCAAGAAGAAAGATACGATTGACGACTGGGATGAGGAGAAGCTGCGCAAGGTCATTCTCAGCAAGCACGGTAACCCGCGCACGACTACGGATAAGGTCTGCAAGTACTTCATTGAGGCTGTCGAGAACCAGAAGTACGGTTGGTTCTGGACTTGTCCTAATGGAGGTGACAAGTGCATGTACAAGCACAGTTTGCCCCCTGGGTATGTTTGGCTCGTTGATCTTTTGGTTCTGCTTGCTACGGTTGCTGATGGACTACAGATTCGTTCTGAAGACGAAGGAACAGAAGGCCGCTGAGAAGGCTCTCATGGACAAGTCGCCACTCAACACCTTGACCCTCGAAGACTGGCTGGAAAGTGAGCGTCACAAGCTGACCGGCAACTTGACGCCCGTCACGCCTGAGACATTCGCCAAATGGAAGAAGGAGCGTCTTGACAAGAAGGCTGCTGAGGAGCAGGCCCGCAAGGCCAAGGAAACCACTGGACGGACACTGTTCGAAGAGGGCAACTGGCGTGCTGACGACGAGAGCAGTGACGAGGAAGAGGATGATGGCACGTGGAACCTGGAAGCTTTGCGGCGCGAGACGGAGAAAATCCGTGAGAGGAAGGAAGAGGAACGCCTGGCAGCGCTGCATGGCACCCCGGTGCCGGTTTCCAACGACGAGACGATTGCACAGGAAGGAGCCGGCTGAGTTCTGTGCGATACATCCCCAAGGACGCAAAAGGCACTTGGGCGAAAGGGGTTGCGGACCTCCCCCACACTGGGCACGGTGTCCCAAGCCGCTGTCCGGACCTGGGATGCCAATCGGGTTGATGGATGGTAGATACAATGCTGATTCTCTTTGGGTTCTTTGAATTGTGACGAGGATACACCAAACTAGATCGACTGGTATCGATGTCCGCGACTTAGGTTGGATGGCTCTTGCGGTTAAACGTGAACGGTTAGTCGTGTCGCCTGGATTCCTGGTTCAGCCACCATTGGATCGGTGCCAGCTGAACTGAATCTACAGAGGCATGGATTGGGGCGGAGTGAGGAATCAAATGGAGAGAAGATACCAGATTGATTGATTGAGAGACATCGACAGGGTCTGGAGGTTCGTTATCCAGGGGATGAACTGATTCATGATATGATTTGCTATGCCCGATCTGTACGTAGAACGTTTGTTTTTTTAGGTTGAAATGAGCCAGCATTGCCCTGAAGGCGCAAATGAAAAGTGCACCAAGTGAATCCAACTATTTTGTAACACATTGACGCTGAATCGACGGTCTGGCTTGTACCTTGCTGCTGCCGGAGACCCTCATCTCACATTCCACTTCATGGAAGCCTGGGAGCTGTCTGTCTCACTCATGAATGTTGTGCACGATCTCCCCAACTGACGCTCACCGATCTCCCCGTGCAATCTCCACCATCCCTTTCATCCCGATTGAACTATCGAGGAACGCCGCCCCGTCCTCTCCCTCCGTGGGTCTTACGATTCCCTCCTCCATGGCGCATCTCAATCCCCTCAACACACTAAATACATAAGGTTAAGATGATGGCAGCTCAACAGTACCACATCCCCCCTCCCCCCTCGTTTCCCACCCCCGCGCCACCATGACCCAGTCCTTTCTCTCCTTCACCGCCGCCCTATTGACGGGATTGCTGTCGCATTCCCAGCCTGCCGCTGCGGTGGGGATCAGCTGTGATCCAGACACTCGCCCATATTCGGCCTGGATGACAGACAGCGTCATTGCCCGCCGGGATGCCATTCTGGGTGACTTCACACCAGGAGATGATATCTACCCAAATATCTCCCAGGTCACGCTATTCGAGTCGACCGTTACCCGTCTGAAGGAGTACTACGATGCCGATTCTTGCGGCCAGGTGGATTGGCACAGTTATGCCCTAGATGGCGCCGAAAGCCTCCTGCCCGCCGTGCAGGATGTCTCGTTTATTGTGAATGCTCCGCTGACTATATTTGCGTCCGGAGATGTTATGTATCACCAGTAAGTCATCACTCAAACTAGCTGATTTCCAAATAACAAGTCCAATCCAACACTTGCATTTCTAGATACGACCGCGCCCCAAACGATACCTACAAACAAGCCCTCGACAACCTCCACGACGCCTTTAACGCAAGGACCCGCGACTCAGAAGGTCAGGCAATACCCCACATCAACACGAAGCGAAACAGCATGATACTAACACCATCGATCATATCCAGGCGCCTTCTGGTACTGGAACCCCTACCCGAACTGGGGCGTCCTGGAAGGCCTCTTCCCACTCAGCTCCTTCATCTCAATGTGGAAAACCTACTTCGACCCCACCAACACCACCCTAACCAATGCCCTAACTCTCAGCCTCGACCTATTCAAAGACCACTGCCACGACGACTCCAGCGGCCTCCTCTTCCACGGCTACGACTCCAGCAAGACCGCCTCCTGGGCCGACCCCACCACCGGCGCGAGTCCCTACGTCTGGAACCGCGCCCTAGGCGATTGGTTCATGACGCTAGTCGACCTGCTCGAACGGTCCGGGAAAAACAGCGCCATACTCAACGAGACGCAGCGCGACGACGTCTACACGAAATACTGGAACGTCGCTAACACGATTATCAACGATGCCGATGAAGAAACTGGATGCTGGTGGCAGGTTATGTTGCACGGTGGGGAAGAGGGCAATTACATTGAATCAAGTGGATCCGCTCAGTTCGTGTATGGATTGCTCAAAGGTGCTAGGTTGGGGTATTTACAGGGCGAGACGCCGAATGGGGTCGCGTATACGGACGCGGCTGATAAGTGTTACAAGTATTTGCTGAGCGAGTTCGTGAAAGAGGAGGCGGATGGTACCTTGGGGTATAATGGCACTGCGGCGGATTGTGGGTTGTATGATCCTACTTTTGAGGTACGTATTTTTCTTTTCTTTCCAGGCCGTTTGCTTTTCTCCCCCACCCTTGATTGGGAGAGAGAGAGAGAATGTTAACGGGGTTTTTTGTTGAAAGTACTATACCACCCGATCCATCGAATATAACAACCTCTTCGGCACGTCGTCTTTTATCCTGGCGAGTTGGGAACATGAGATGTTTGAGACGGGGTATTATACTTAAGCTGTTTCTCAGCTGGGCTAGGTAGTTTGAAGCAGAGGTGGGATAAATAGAGCACACACACTCATCTTATCAAAATATCTGTGGGGGAATATGCACACGATAAATAATGACAACGTGAACAATGGGAACAATTCCATGAAAAGGTATTTGTGACAATTTCTGAGTTGGTGTTATTCTTATCTAGAAGACGTACAGTATTAATTAATACTCCCTACTATACAGACAGACGAAGAGTCGAGAGAGAGTAGAGAGGGGGGAAGCCATTGAGTTTGAAACCATGTCTGAGCGTAAGTTACTACTAAAGACATACGAGCACATAATATCTGCAAGGGGGTGGGGAAAAGTGAAACTGTCTTGGAAACTTAAGCTACTCTCAAGCAGGGTCTGGAGAGAACTTAAATTTCATGACTATTTAATCGTGTCTCAGATCGGGTCATTGAGATGGAGGTGGGGAAAGAGCTTGACTGTCACTCAGATGACCATGACTCTGAGTTTTGAGAGAGTGTTAAATTACGGCCCTGAGCTGATTTGAGAACCTTCTTTTACGGCTTGTGGACCAGAGTACGGAAAGTCATATTGCCAATACTTAACAAATTCTGGTCAGGACATTGCGATCACAAAGACAGGCAGAAAGATAGTCAGAATCTGGTTTTACTACTAAAGTGTCATGTAAAGATTTTGCAGACCAAGTACGAGATACCCATGTTCTCATCTCATTGCAGTCATCACTTTCATTGTTGATCATTCAGTCGGAAGTTGGCCGTTGACATATATATCAAGTATTTATATATGTACGACGCATTGGAAATAACCCTCCTTTTCAGTTCTTAAGAGGCTCCTGGGGTGAGCGCAGAACATCCTCGAACCACTTGTACGATGGGACCAGACTGTGAGGGTATCCCATGTGAGGGAGACCGTGGAAGAATCTGTGGAAGGGGATGGTTAGGTACTAGGTATATAGAGAATTGGTTTGAGCTGACTGACCTTCCCTCTTTGGGACTTCCGTGGTTGAAGAGCATCAGGCAGTCTTCAATGGGGGTAACGCCATCATCCACACCCTGCATGGCATGGGTTAGTATCCAATCTGGAATTTTGAGGGTGCATTAGTCTTACGTTGAGCAGCAACAGTCTGCAGCTAGGCTGATCCAAGATGCCTGTCTCGAGAAGAGAGAACTTCTTCTGGCCATGCTTCTTGAAATCCTCCGGGTTGGAGTAGCCGTACTTCTTCGCCCAGGCAGGAGTGAGCCTATCAAAGGTGCCATTAGTGTCTCTGGCAATGGCAGATGAGGTCACAGTACTCACAAGAATGGATATTCGTGGTCATCGACACGGCTCAACCACTCGGGGTCCAGGAAGTAATGGCACCCCGGTCCGTGGGCTAGGGTTCCAACGAAGCGATCACGATGGGTATGTGCAGCCCGGATCGCGTAGAACCCACCAGCACTCAGACCCCAGGCAGCAACCCGGGACATGTCGAACTCCGGACGAGTCGCCATGTAGTCGAGAACGGTGGTCCATTGACGGTCCGCCGACTCCGGGTCGCTGGGGTCGGCAGGCGAGTCCGCGGTACCGGGGATCTCACAGATAACTGTCGCCCAACCCCGGTTGATGATCTCATGGGTGCGTTGACTGTTGTCAGGGCGGTATCCATCCAGGCCAGTCATTAGCACAACAACTGGGACGGGGTTCTCTGCCGTCGCATGTTCCGGGACACGAACGAAGAGGGGAACATAGGCACCGTCGGTGGCCGACTTATGCTTGTGCGGGATGATGACCTCCTGGATGGTGGGCTTCCAAAAGGAAGCGGCCTTCAGATACACCTTTTTCTGTCGGTTGAAGGCCTCTTTTTTGATATCCTCTCTAGTCGGATCGACATAAGGGAAGCGGGAGATGCGGTAGACCACAGCGGCTCTCCGGAGCAGGTCAGATGCCATCTCTACATTGTTGTTGTTCAAAGCAGCGGAGGCCTTATTCTCCAGGGCCTCGGCAACCGGGAAGAAAGCCTGTGTGTAGGCATCTGTGTAGGCATCGTTGATGTTTTCCTATCATAGAGTGAGCATGTTACCCTTGCGCTAATAAGGGGCACATGGCAAGATCATGATAACCTACATCAATAAGCTTCTGGAAAATAGGTCGAAAGTCTTCGATGGCACCGTCGTGGAATGGGTAGACGGATTTTTCACACTGCAGGCTACGTTAGATAAGGACTGTCTGACGGCTGGCCAACCACTGAGCAAGGGGTGGTGATGCCGACCACCAGCGAAACTTACTGCAAACTTCCACTTCGTCTCCCAAAGAGCTTTGATAGAGCCCTTGTGGGGGTAAACGGTGTTGAACTTCTCGCCGAGGATCCAAGGAGCCATGGTGTTTGCTTGCTCGTATCGTCCAGTCTTGAGTAGACGGTGTGAAGATGTACAGATCAGAAGGGAGACAGCATTGAAGAACCCTTTTAAACGTAGCTCGTTCAATGTAAGGTCCTCACGGCGAAACCTGCCGATTGGGGTACACATGAACTCTCCTCCACATCTTGTGACATCAGAACCAACTATCGAGGGTGCTTAGGGCTACAAACGCAGGGGGGCTGACCAATCCACAGCTGCTGAGGGATCAAGGGGCGTCACCGTCTGTCTCGGGTCTCGGACAATCGGTAAGGCTTGACACGCTGTTCCGCTGACAGAGGTTGGGATGAGAGTTTGCTTGAGGTGGCCGTAGCTGAAACTCCCTTGCCTGCATTGTGCCATGTTGACGACCTCCCGCTATATCGAATCATGCTCCGACCCCCAGGCATCCATGTTCGAGACCAACCAAGAGTTTCTACTTGGAAGGGAAGAGACCGCTAATTCGGGCGCCTAAACTTCTTGAAGTATGTGTTGCTGTACGGTCGAAGTAGATCGAAGCGGTCGATTGCCGAAGATGGATGTGATTGGTCGGGAGTACATGTTGTACTCATTGCAGCTTAACTAGAGTTAGAAATACTTCATGTAAGTGCTTGATGTTGAGAACATCGTGGTAGCCACCTGGTGGACCCAAATATGTACTGCCTTTGGGGGAACAGGGCATATTCCAACACGGTAGTCTTCTCATCAAGTGAATGCCTTGCATCCCCCCGATTCCAAGGCGGAAGGCGCATTCCAATGCCTGCTGTCGCGGTCTGGATGAGGAAGGATTGTTCGCTCGCTGGTTCAAGGTCTCGGTCCCTGAGCCATGCTATTGTCGGTCTCAACAAAGCAGATATGCTTTTTCAAAAGAGGTCATGTATCCCAAGCCGCAGACCTCCAAAATCTTATTGGCACGAGAAGGGGAACACAAAGTATGGAAGCTATAGGGAAGGCACCAAGGGCTAGCCTACAGATAATGACGTTGAAGGGAGTGCCCCGTTGCATCAATAGCGCGGACATCTATCGCACAGTGCCTTGAGATTTGACCCCCTTCATAGCTGAAGTAACCGCCATTAGGCGTCAATATATTCGGCTATTATCCACAGCCAGACAAGCGTGCCAATACCTCAGGAATTTTCTTGCCGGGGCATCCTGCATCTCTGAACCGGGAAGGTATCTGCATGTAGGAGGAGCTAGTCGACTCCCTACTTCTCCTTCCTCATCCCTTGAAGCAAGGACAGGTTACATGCTCGCATTCTATGTCTATGCTGGAATGATTTCTCCCGGGCGGCGACTGAAAGCACGACTCGCATCGGATCGGCTCATTTGTAGGCTTGCTGTCCGGCCATGCGAGAAATGTTTGTTTGGATCTGATGCCGTGGCGGCGACACCGACGAGGCATCCATATCGCCAAGGGTTGCTTTCCTTATTGCTCCGCGGGCTGATCTAAGTTTTTGTCGATAATATAGTAAGCCCGAGCAATTTTCTGTACATACTTATTTTCGACCTTCCGTCAGGAATTGCTCCCAACAGTCTGCGCCCGCATCCGGTGAATGCTATACTCGAAGCCGCGGCAATGATCCGAACCCTCACAACGCTCGGCCTGTACGGGTTCGTCCAACAGGCATTGAGCAGAAATGTGTATCTGGATTGGAATATAACTTGGGTGACTGCAGCACCTGATGGGTATGCGAGGCCTGTGATCGGCATTAACGGACATTGGCCTTGTCCCCAAATTGATGTCGATGTTGGCGACAATCTCATCGTTGACGTGTACAACGGGCTGGGGAACGAGTCCACCGGAATCCATTGGCATGGTCTGCACCAGAACTACAATGGCTACATGGACGGTGTCCCAGGAGTCACCCAATGCGAGCTCCACCCCAACCAGCGCATGCGCTACGTTGTTCCGGTAATCTGAGCATGCTTGCTGGATCAGTACCTGAACTGCGCCTGCTGACCCATGGATCTAGATGAACCAAACCGGTACCTATTGGTATCACTCCCACGAGCCCGGTCAGTATCCTGATGGGTTGCGCGGTCCCATCATCGTGCACGACAATGTTCCTGCCCCGTATCACTACGATGAGGAGATGACTCTCACCTTATCCGACTGGTATCATGTACAGATACCCGTCTTGCTCGATGAATTCATAGTTCCAGGAGACCATGCCCCTTATGGAGGTCTAGAGCCGCTACCTGATGCGATTTTGTTCAACGACATGCATAACACCAAGATCAGCGTTAAGCCCGGCACGACCTACCTGATCCACGTTGTCTGCATGGGCAACTTTCCCGGGCATGCGCTCGTCATTGACGACCACGACATGACCATTGTTGGTATGGATGGCATTGCAGTGGAACCGCATTTCCTTCCACCCCAGTATCTGCGTGTGGCCGTTGGACAACGAGTCGACATCCTTCTCACCACCAAAAATGATACTAGCAAGAACTACGCCATCTGGGACGGTCTCGATATTGATGAGATGTTCGTTCAAGAGGGAAGGAGCCCACCTCCAGGGTACAATCCCAACGGCACCGCATGGCTCATGTACAACGAGGATGCTCCTTTGCCTCCTCCGCCCATCATTCATGTCAACAATGCAAGTCTGGACTTTCTCGATGATGTGACCTTAACACCGATAGACAATCTTCCACTGATTGACCCCATACAACACCAATTTATCTTCGACGTCTACCCGACCACAGTGGATGGAAAGCCCGCCTACAGCATCAACAACATGACATATAACGCTCCCGACTCACCCACGCTGTACACTGCCATCTATTCTGACCCCGATGCCTGCTTAGACCCAGAACTCTATGGAGATGTGAACCCTTTTGTTGTCAATTATGGTGATGTGGTGGAAATCGTTCTCAACAACCACCATGACAATCTCCACCCGTGGCATCTCCACGGTCATGATTTCCAGGTGCTCCAGCGCACGTACCCGTACGGTGGCTTCTTCGATGGCTACCGCAACGTTTCTGCCACTCCCATGCGCCGAGATACGCTCATGGTGGAGCCCATGGGACATTTCGTGATTAGATTCCGTGCAATGAATCCTGATAAGTAATCCCTCCCTGCAAGTTGGTGTCTCCAAACTGACGTTGATCGATCAATCACGCATCTGGATGTTCCATTGCCACATTGAGTGGCACGTCGAGATCCGCCTCATGGCGATCATTATCGAAGCGCCGGACCAGCTGCAGAACATGACCATACCGGATGATCATCTCCAGATTTGCGGAAACACTCAACCCAGCAATTGGGCCCCATTGGCTCCTTCGCCATAGACACTCCGACCCGGCATCAGGTATGAGTGCCGTTAGTGTCCTCTAAAACTTAACTGATCTAGCCCAGAACGATCCCAATGGCCACGCACACGACATGTATACCTCTTGACAATGCTGGTTCTCAAGCCACCATACTCTGTCTATGTGAGCCTTAAAAAGAATCTAAACACCTCTTCAAGTGACCCGCTGGCGACCGGGAGTCTTGACCTGTGTGAATGAGCCTTCCGATGTTTGGATATGCTTTAGTGTCCATGGCGACCATAATCCGTGATAAGTAATGTTACGAACAATAGACGAAAAGTTGTATCATCTTCCTTTTACTGAAGTCGCAGCTGTCATGCAGCATTCCCATAATAGCTTTGTATGCCGAATATACCTGCTCTAGCGCCATAATTGAGATATCTCCGTAGTAAGGCGGACCTCACAAGTAGACGTTATAGCGAGGCCTTTTCCTTTATCAGTCCGCATTGTCGCATCAAATCGTAAACATCCTCCGCCACACCCCAGGATAACTCAAACCCACGACCCCCCGCTCCATACGCATGAACGATCACCCCCTGACCTTGATCCCTCTCCACTTCAATCCTCATACCCCCCTCTCGTGCGGGTCGACGACCAACAACATCACGAATAACATCGAACTCTCCTCTACTTCCCTCCTGGAAGGGAAACCACTTAGCAGCATTCGCCAGTAGCTGGGCCCGTGTTTCCATCGACGGATTAGGATCCCAATTATGCGGCTGCTTCGTGCCCCCGATAATCGTCCCACCACCCAACGGCCGCGGGATACAGAAGGACCACGAGCCATCGCTATTCTGTCGAGTGATAGTCGCCGAGCACGGATTCCTGACCAGACACGTTTGCCCTAAAATAGTCAGTCAGCATCACCCTCACTTTCACCATCACCATCATCATCATCATCACTCACCCCGAATAATATAACTCTTCTCATCCCCAAACCCCAACCCAGAACAATTAACCACCGCCCCCACCCTCTCCGCAAGATAGAACCCCTCCCTCAAATCCACAAACGTATACTCCTTCACCTCCCCACCCCTCAAGACAAACTCCCGCAGCAACCACGCACAATACACCGGCGAATTCACCACGAATGTCTTATACCTCACTCCCCACTTCACATCCCCCGGCACCTCCTCAGGCTGTAAGTACTCAAACCCATCCAGATGCCCATACACTGCCTGGATGTTCTTCTCGTCGAGGTACTCCGCCGGCGGGTTCTCGAGGTGCTCGATGCCAGTGATGGACTGGACGCCCGCACCTGGTTCCTGGGCCGCGAGTGTCCTGAAGTGTGCGTAGGTGCGACGGGCTTGTGCTTCTTCTCGAGTGTGTTGGGCGTTGGAGCCCGGGACCGGACGATAGTGGGCGCCTGCCCAGGGTGAGGCGTAGTTGAGGGATGTGCTGTGGGGGAAGTCCCGGGCTGTGAGGAGAACGCGTTGCGATGGGGAGAGGTGTTTTTGGATGTAGAGGGCTGTGGAGAGGCCGATTATGCCGGCTCTGTTTGGTTGCAAATGGGGTGGGGGTGGTTAGTGGTGTTTTTGGTTTGGTTTAGGGGTGGCACTGGCATTGGGATTGGACGTACCCTATTACTACGATGGTTTCTTTTTCAGTCATTATGCTGTGGCTGGTATTGGTTTTGTAGATTGGTTGGATTGTGTGTGTATGTAAGTACTAAGTGATGTGGTGATGTTGTTGTTGGCGGGAATTGAGGGGATGATAAGCGTTTCTGGAACCAGTTCCCCGCACGCGGAGGAGGCATTGAGTCATACTTTGGGGCCTTTTATAGCCATCAATCGTTCCTCTTTTGGTCGAAATGCTTCTAACTACTTTAGATGTCAACGCAATTGGGTAATTGGTGATGTGGCCATGGCCGGCCTGATTGCGTCCAGAATCACCCGGACAACTATCTGTTGTTCAGGAATAGATACAAAAATATAGCTAGTATTTCGGGGTAAGCGTGGAAATTATAAAGCGCACTACTAAGATGTTCTTCGGTTCTAGCTTCAATTATGCAGGCTAGGACCGCCGACACTGACCATCTATCTATCTGCTATCTAAGCTCTCCGAATATCGGCTTCCGCCTGTCTCGCTTGGTCACGCCCACCGCGCGCATGGACTTAAGGCGGTCGTCGGGACAATCTGGTCATCGAGATAGTCCAGCCAAGGCGCATGCACGTCGCAAGCCAATGTGCAACTCGAGCTGGCCTGCCAGGTAGTGTTGCCATCGCATTGACTTGTACTGCATCAGACAGGATGATCGTGCTCGGATGCAGCGGGACCAGACGAGCTCCCCGTTTGTAGGCTGAAGACGAACTGAATCCGCGTCCGCTTGTAAGCGGTGATTGGGTATATCTTCGTGAAACGTCATGCTATGGCGTGGTATCAAACACATCTTATCTTTCTGCCATTTCTTTCAGCAATTCGAGAAAACCAAGGCTTAATCCAAAGCATCGGGCAACTTCTCGATGGTGAATTTGCCCCTTGCAACCTTCATGATGGGCACACCAGGAATCTTGCGCAGACGGCGACACAGATCTTGATCGTTGGTCGCCACAATGTAAATTCTATGCTTCGTCACCTACGAGAGCCGTTAGCGCGCTGTGCTACCCCAAACGAAGGGGTTTGAGTAACCACTCACCCGATCCACGATACAGTCATCTGCATAGGTACCCTTGTGAGAGCACTTGACCCTAGACCACCGAGGGTCTTTGGCAACCCGAAGTGCGAGGCGGTACTTGTCACCCAGCTTTTCCAATTCCGCAATGGTGCAGTCTGAGAAGGTCGGAACACACTTCGCGTATAGCCTGCAGCTAGTCTTAGCAGATGTCCAAAGTCCAGATATTGTGTGCAACTCACAGGTCCATCATCGAAGTAAGTAGATCCTGCTTCGCTCGGATAGCGTGGGACACAAAGTTGGTATCGACCAGCACGTGGTAGGGAGGGCCAAGGGCAGTGTTTGCGGCAAAGAACATGTTCGAAGGGGCTTGGGTGACTTGACGAGTCAGCTGATCCTCCTTGGGCGTCTCCTTCTTCGCTTCCGGCTTCTTCAGTCGCTCATCGCGGGCCTTGATGGCGCGCTTCATCTATAGATTCAGTAGGATCAGTTTCCGTTCCGTATCGACTGCAAAGCCTTGTAATCATACCTGCGCGAACTTGCGAGTCTTCTTTTGCACACCCATTTTGTTGACAATAGCCTTGACCGCTAAACAGGGAGAAAAAATTAAAGCAGCGGAGAATGGGATCGATATTCGTTGCTATCGATATTGTTGAACCCAGAAGATTTTGGAGAAGGCGGAAAATCAGATCACGGGCCGATATTTTGCCGTGATAGCCAGAGCCAAGCAGTTCCGTTATCATGTGATCTACCCGTGACCGCCTGTCGCGTTGCACGGCATCCCCGTCCGTCTAACTGGAAATGGCAGTACCCTGTCGCGAAGTCTAGAGCTTCTTGGGATTCTCGTTGGCATCATCGAAAGCAACGTACAGGCCCGAGTGTACAGTTGCACTCTGACTCTAATTGAGGAGCATTCTATTTCATATTGGATGTCCACAACAATGCCATTGTTCCGAGCGTGACACAGACTGAATCCTACCATGCACAAGGCATCTTGTTGGGTGATAAATTTCAGTCAGTCTCAGTCCGCCAGGATTAGCATGGGCCGAATGCCTGCGTCTCCCGACGCTTTTCTTATCACATCCAAGGAAGAGGAAAAATCTCATCACCGTCCGAGCTCCTCGACCACCCCGCAACGTCTAAGTCCCGGGACCTCCCACTAGTCCCGAAGAACACCAGTCACAGCGCAGCTTCTACTTAATCACATCACATTGCATGCACAGGCCGTGTCCATCTGTGGAAGGGCTATTTTGGACTCCATACTCCGTATACTTTCTTACCGGGTGTGCGTAGAATTGTTGTCTCACCAGCTCCGACTGTGACCGACCGTTCAGATCCTTAGCTCCTGTAAGTGTCAAATAAATCGCCGATAAATGTACTTTATACTGCGACCATCTTGCGTATCCGGCCTTTCCAAAGGAAACGTCTCTGGTTGTGTACACGGGTGATGATGTTCCCATTCATGATACCAATGTATATTATCAGTTTGGAAATAAGTAGTACCCGTGGGAGTAGTACTATGAACCTGAGTGCCCGCGGTTTCTACACCGCCGTAGTATATACTATGTAGCGCCACCCTGTCCATTTCGCGAAGGATGAGCGCAATTCAGATCATGGTAACGATTATGGGTGGCCTTACGGCACATGTAGTGATGGCTCTTTCGGTTTATGTTCAAGGTTCATTTGAGGACATCACCTAGGATGCATGCGCCCTCCCATTTCCACGTCTTAACGGAAGTTTTTAGTATGTTTCCTGCTTATTTCGGTCCTTCTGCGTACTATTTCAGTGTTCACATCCACGTGAGTACCCAAGTATATCACGTACCTCAGTAGTACCGTCCCCAGCACGTCGAGGGATGTGATTCGAAGTTCCACTGCACATCACCCAAGATTAGCCACAATCCTACTGGCCACATGGATTGAGCAGTCGAGGGGACGCATTGACGATACCAGTCAGAGTGCTCATTTACGCGCCGAGCAGGCCACTTGAGGGCGACTCTAGGGCGGGTGCGGGCGCTGATTGGCACAACCGAGTGATGAGGCCTGCAGCGTGAAGAAACGCCCTCTGCAGTCCGGAAGCCAATCAGGTCTGAGGAGCCGACGGGAAAGGTCCCTGACAGCAGCCGCTGGCCATGCAGAACTCCCCTTGGGTAGGGTCCTGTATACCTCTGCTTCCCATACTGAATCTTAGTGGTAACTATGTCACTGGTACCACTCCAGCCCCGCCTGGGCAAAAAACGGACGCATGCAATAGGATTGAACTAACCACCACCACGACTCCATACTACTTACTCACCACGCTTCTCTCTCCCTTTCTCACCCCCCCATTTCCCGCCCATCTCTGATCGGTGCAACAATTGGCGCTCATCTAATCTCCTCCATTTTAGTCCAAACTCTTTCCTTTCCACTGATTGCGCTTCATGTTGATTGTGGGTGGCATCGTTCGATGATTAGCCCGCTTGATCTTCCTATAGCTCCTGGTTAGCCTGCCAACGGCGTAACACGAAGGAGACTGAACTCCTCTCGCAGACCCCCCCCTGGTCAGACGCGGGAGGATCGACTGGCAGTCTGCTTTGCACTCTGGCTCTCATGTCCCGCTGCTGCATGCTTGTTGGTGTGCCGCTGCTGGAGCCACCGACAGCTCCTCATGCCGCTCGACGGGTCTTATTTGCCCTCGTCCGCTAATTAAGTCGTTGAACGCCCTGCTCGTCCCATATCGAGGATATCCTGGTCCATGGAAGCGCCGTCCACTCCCCTTGGCGCTAGCTCGTGTTGCTTGATGGCTGGAGATTTCGATCGACTCTCTCTGCTGCCTTCGGAGACGTCTCAGATTTTGCAGGTAACTGTCCTTTACAACTACACAACAGCCTCTCATGGCTGGCGCCGTCTGGAGAATAATAAGGATTAAAAGTCCACAGGGCCAGAGCACGGCTATCAGTCCATGCTCGTGTGAATCCTGTCATTAGTGTTAGTGCAATCGTTTTCCATTTTACTTTTTGCTCCCCTCCCCGCCTCTGCCCTGGTCTTCCTTATTATCTTTCCCCCTCCACAATTCGTGCCAGCAACGTGGTAGCCTGCCTAGTGCGTTGTATCCCTGGCCGTTCCACTGCATCATTCTTTGTCTTTCACTTGCATTTTTGTGCGTCTGCCTTTTTGTTCGGCTCGGATTTAGCACGCTATCACCATCATATCTGTCGCTGTACCCTGCTACAACCTCGCTTCTTTCTCGCCACCCCATACCCCCAAGTCTGCTGGGACGAAAGGCCGTCGTTCTGGTTGTTCTTCTAATTCGTATATCAATACTCTGACTGTGGTCTCTTCTACCCCATAGTCAAATGTCTTTTGAGAACACTTTAACGCTTGGGTTCTTGATTCGGTAGGCATTTGGAGCAGTGACGTCTCGTTGGCTGTCCTGGGCGGGATTGCACCCTCGGTGCCCAGCTTGAACTCGTCTTCTATTACGTGCCGATGGGTGGTTTATAATTACCACTGCTCATTTTGGCCCGAATAGCGCCTGTGCCCATTGCCACGCCGTTACCGCCAATAATATAATTGCTCTACTGTGTGCCTGGACCGCGCACTTGATAGCCGCTTGTCTGGAGACGGAGCTTGGGATTGGGAGAAGGAACACGAGTTAAGCAATTCCAGCACCTTGTTCAGGAGCATCTCTGTGTACAGTCGGAACGATGGTCGAATTATCATGGAACAGAAATCCAGTTCAAGTCCCAGATCCTCGACCTTCAAGAATGAAGCCTGCCGCGCCCCCAGTATCAACGCAGACACAGACAGCCCCTGCCCGGCTTGAGCCATGTGCGTCAACCGCGTCTTTACTTCTATATGCGCAGGGCTCGGTGATTGTATGTCTCCACCACGATACTTTGGCACTCGAACGACGCTTCGAAAACCACCAGGACGACATCGGATTCATATATGTGGATAACGTGAGCGAACGTGGTGCGGGAAGGCTGGTGGTCAGTTACGATGTCAGCCAGACTGCAATCGTATGGGATCTGTTCACAGGAAGCGTACTCGCCAGGTTCGCCTCCTTCGAGCAGCTCAAGGTTGCCGCCTGGATGCGAAATGGGAATGTGGCCTTTGGTAACACCCCCCTTCTCATAAAGCCATGTTTTCTCTCGCAAACAAGTTCTCACTCCCATCTGCAGGTAATGAAAAGGGAGACGTGATCATATTTGAGCCGTCTACTTCGGAGCATGTTTCGTGCCGCACCATCTTTGATCCCATTACCGCTCTAGCCCCCGCTACGGATTGTCGAACATATGCTATTGGGTATGTACACTGCGCCTAGTGGTTGTGGCATTTGAATGGTCTAACTGATTGGCGTAGTTACCAAAATGGTTCGATTATGCTCGCGACACTGCACCCAACCTTCAGCATATTACATACCATGTCCACTTCGCGAGGACCATCGGCGATAATTTCGTTAGCGTGGCATGCGTCCTCATCTAAGCAGAAGTCAGATATGCTAGCCACTTTGGCGGCCAATGGTGATTTGAGAGTCTGGAGCGTAGCAAAGCCGCCGCAGAAAGAAGCCCCACGCGTTATCAGAGTGCTCAAGAGGTCTGATGGCTCCCCAGCCACTGAACCGAAGTGGATGGCTTGGTCTAAGAATGGTAGGATTGTGCAATACCTTGAAGGGTAAGCAGGCGCCCGCTATTTTCCCTCGGGTTGCGAGGCTAAACACCGTCAACAGTGAAACGTGGGCTTGGGATGTCAGGACAAAGCACGTCACGTATGAGCCCATCCCCACCATCGACAACCCACTTGGCTTTGCCAACTATGGACCGACCGCCACACTATTTACTCTTGGTCCTCAATACACTGTCCAGCAGTACGATATAGACAGCCCTGCCATGGTCGCGAATGTGCAACATGCCCCCGCTGGAGCTTTGCCACCACCCACAGAGCAACCGAGATTACGCACCTTACAGGAACCGCCAAACATGAGGGAGTCTGGTGCGATGTTTGGCTCTCGAAGGACCCCGTTCGACACGAATGGAATCGAAGCTGTGCGTCAACAGCGTGCCGATGTTGCGAGTCCTGTGAATAGGAGTCATGCCAATTCGGTTACGAACTCCGTTAGCTCGAAGGCTTCCTCGGGAATGCACAAGATCCCGTTCTCACCACCCAGTAGGTCCGGTCAGACCACCACATCATTCTCGTTAACTTCAGCATCTGGGAGAGAAACGCCCCAGCCATCCGGGGCTTCCTATGCCTACGCCTCGTCTGTTTCAATGTCGTCAACAAAAAGCTCCCGCGCCGGTTCACGGCTGAGGAATGAGGTCCAGCTTAGTCCTGCCGAAAAGCCAGTAGATCTATTCCCTTTTACACGTGCACGCCTCAATGATGTGCCTTATGGACACCATAAACCCCTTGACGAGTCCCGCCTCACGCCGGATGATCTACGCCAACAGATGCTGAGCGTTGTATTTGGCTTCGATGGAGATATTGAAGGTTTGATTAGGGATGAACGTAAGTTCCATTCTGCACTTACTAGATGGGTTTACCCAAATTTGCTGATTCTGTGATTAGTGAGCAACCATCCCGAAGCTAGTCAAAGTGCCATTCTACTTGCTCAATGGATTGGTGAATGCGATACAGACTATATGCTTTCCATGATAACATCGGGACCAGCTTCAATCACAGACTGGATGCTCCTGGCATTCAGTCAGATGTC
Source organism: Aspergillus piperis CBS 112811 (assembly GCF_003184755.1). Taxonomy (NCBI): domain Eukaryota; kingdom Fungi; phylum Ascomycota; class Eurotiomycetes; order Eurotiales; family Aspergillaceae; genus Aspergillus; species Aspergillus piperis. Next base: position 574,421 of record NW_020291603.1, read on the forward strand.
TGGAGAATCACAGTCGAACAAGGTCGGCCAAGCTTTGGTCCAGAAGCTGCTGGAGATTGGAGATGTCCATACGGCAGCCACCATACTTCTAGGATTGGGAGACCGAAACGATGCCATCGAAGTCTATGTCTCCCAGAATTATTATATGGAAGCCATTCTGATGACATGCCTTGTGATGCCTACGGACTGGCAGCGACAATCGTATTTGGTTCGCCGATGGGGGGAACATGTTGTGTCTCACTCTCAGCAGCAGCTTGCGATTCGGTGTTTCATGTGCACGGGTGCAGAGCCCTCCGAGCCATGGACGTCCCCCGCTGCGCAACAGGCTACATCTTTCGCGGAAGCTATCACAAGAAGGTCTCCAATGACATCCCCGGAACCTTATCCAAACCCAGCTAGTCTTATGGTTCCTAATCCCCACCCACGACCAGCTGTCAATGGCAGACCGGTATCGAAGACGCCAGCGCTGAAGCTCATTACTTCATTTGACTCTCAACCAAACAATCGATTCAAGTTCCCCGGGCTGAAGTCAGATGACAGAACTCCAACAAATGCGCCCGGGGTTACACCGATCGCGGAATCTGCGGTTGTCGAATCTGCATTGTCTCCGGGTGGGTTTGGGTCGTACAAGCTAAACAATATCCAGAGCATAAATAACGCCATGAATACACGTACAACCACGCCCGCCTTCAACAGACGGCGTCTTCCGTCTATCGGGGAGACTCCGATTGACGTACACCCTCCTACATTTCCCTCTACGGGATATAATAAACAAGTGCTAGACTATGGATCAACGTCAGAAAATGACGAGAGTCAGCCATCAGAGCAGAAAGGGGAGGAAGCAGATGACGAGCAGCTTGGTTTGCTCTCATCTGCCCGCTATGACCCTGAAGAGTACAAGCCCAGTCCTCAGACCGCAGTCCAAGCGACAGCGGATACCTTCGCCACCATCAAGGGTCTTCCTTCTCCGGCTGCTGGGGTTTTTGAGGCTCTAAAGGAGCGTTCGGACAGCCGGAACGGAACCAGAGACCGAAAGCCAGATGGCTTGCAGCTAAATCTTCATCACCGCAACGCGTCGGAGAATGATCTGCTCGCCCAATCCGAAATGCCGGCTAACTTCCGCAGTCCAGCGTCAACGCTAAATAGCTTCAGTTCCGCTAGGAGCCCCAGCGTTAGCGGCCGCAGCATTGACCCGTATATCAGTAGCCTAGGCGAGGCAAACTATCACGCGAAGAAGTATCAAGGAAATCGTCCTAACGGAAGAGGAAGAAGGAATACGGATGAGTCGGCCAGTCAGACCTCGGCTCGGAGGTACCGCTCCAGAAACGCATCACAGGAGACGCGGGGGCGAAACGAAAAGAGATACATTCCACCCGCCAAACGTTCTCCCTCCTCTCCTGTCCCAATGTCGCCAGAGGAGCTGGCTCGGATCAATGCCAATGCCGCCAACAAGCCATCATCTCGAACACGCAGCGCTAGCAGGGTGCGCAAACCACGTTCGCGCCACTCCTCTGAACGCCGTCAAAACCGTTCCGCCAGTCGAAACACAGCCAACCATCTTGGTACTGAAAATCAAGGTCCTTCCAGTCGAGGACGCAGCATGGACCGTCAAGAGTCAGACGCCAGATCTCCCTCGTCTCCATTGCCGGGATCCAGTGCCGAGGACGCATTGAGACTAGTTGCGAGTGATAGAGAACGGTTGCGGACCCGCCAACGGAGCGGCAGTCGTCGACCTGAAAAGGGTGCAGGTGGGAGGGGGGAGATACCATCTGATTCGAAGTGGACAAGAGCGAGGTCTCGTAGCCGTCACGATACCGAGCCGACAGAGAGCGCTCAGCAAGTTGTGCCCGAGTTCTTCAACGGCGGTGCCACCCATGATGGCATCTATGTCGTTGATAACACTCATAGTGACAATAGTATGCTGGCACAGGCAGCTCACGAGGAGCAAACTACTACCCTTCAAGTTAATTTTGCGGAACAGCGGAGGAAGGAGCTTGCCGCTGCAGAGCTTGAAGCTCGGCGCCTGTCGCTGGCACGCAATCCATCGGCGCCTAACATCCCATTTCCAGGGGAGCTGCAGCCGAGTCGTTCAGCTCTGGAAAATGCGACATTTTCCATCAATGCTTTTGCGCCGCGTACTCCCGGCCGGAACCGGACTGCTACAAACAAGGGTTCTCCAGAGTATCCAAGCAGCTCCGATTCGAACTCTTCGAGGTCCGGTGTGCCCTTGGGACTGCCAGCAACCCCGAAAGCCATGAAGCACCCCAAATATAACGGGTATGATGAAACAGCACCGACTCCTCCGGTGCCTTCTGACGCCGGCATCCTACTTAGTGATGCCAAATACCAGGGTGATGCTGAACGGATCGGTCGTTCGATGTCTGTTCCAATTCCCGAAAGCCATCAGCCTGGCGCGGTGCCAACGAATCTCCCAATGCATCCAAGATACAACCCTCATCTCCCAAGAAGTCGATCCACAAGCCGAACACGAAGCATGGCTCCTCGTCGAGACAGTGGCGGACATAGCTACGGCGGCTCCCCTGTGACGGTTAGCATAGAGGAGACGATCGAAAATGCAATGGCAAACCAGCAGACCGAGAACCCTCCCATTTTGCCGGAGCTCCAACATCTGAGTCCTCCTCCACCGCCACCTCCCCCAGCTGCCCCTTTGGCCTCTCCACGCGAGTCTTCAGGGACCATAGACATCGCCATTGACAATGAAGACTTCGGTCGGCTGCTGCCTCGCGCGATGACCACGGGACCTACGCTTCACACGGATGGCCGTCCGGGTCTGGAACAACGCCGTATGTCTTTCGAGCACCGCCGGGGCCGCAGTGTCAACGAGAGCCTGAGCAGCAAGATCCGTAACCTGGCTCGGATGGGCAGCACCAAGAGCACAGACTCGTGGGTTGCTACTGATATTTCGATCCCGTACGAGAGCGTTATCGTCGACGGGCGCATATAAGCATACCTTTGATGCATTGCATCTAACCTGTCAACCACTACAGTTGGACAATGATGATTGATGACATTCTGCTTCTTTTCATTCTTTCAATTACTTTTACATTTGCTTGTTTCCCTAGCCCCTCTTTTTCTTTTCCCATCCAGCCAAGGCATATCTCAGATATTGGTTATCGTGATAGTTGGAACTGTATACCCTGGCACTACGCTTCCCTGATAATGATGGATAGGCAAGGAATAACTCAGTTACCAGAAGATGCACTATAATGGTTTTCTTTTATATTCTCATTCTTCCTCGTCTCTGAACATGGCCCTCGGGGGCACGAGAAAAGTCGCTCCTTAACCTATTTGTCTAAGTCTTGCCATACTATGCAAACACTTAGTGATTAATCAAGCCATTCCGGACTACACTGCTCAAATACGCTAGAGCATTTGGCCTCACGAAGGCATTGCTTGCAGGAAACATGTAGCTGTATCCAACTGGCACCGGGCAACTATCGGTCAAGGACAAGTAATCAACTGGCAGAGGGGAAAGTCGTAATTAGAGTTCACCTGTCCATACCATGGACAATAAAGTCAGCGCTATGATGTACAAGCCACTATACAAACAATCAGTCCCATTTCCCCCACCACCCAGAAGTGTGCTGCTGTGGAGTGTTCAAACTGTCCGTCGACATCTTCCGCTCCGCCTCCAACATTCTGTCAAATTCCGCCTGAGCCAACTCACGCTCACTCGGCTTATCGTTAGCCGGAGCCGGAGCAGGAGCAGAGGCAGTCGAACTCGACGCAGGATTATACACCGTCCGCACCTCCCGCTGAGCCGAGACATTATTCTGTTTCCGAATGCGCTCCCAGGCACTTTCCCCAGGCACCGACTGGTCCTTGCCCCTATACTCGGCAGCCACAGGACTAGCGTCATCCCAGAAGTCATCAGCATTATCCCTCGACGGCTTCGGCGTCTCATAAGACGGCGTAGCCACCTTCTTCGTCTCAGTACCCCATGACGTCGTACTCGACCCAAACCTTGCCGCCTCCTCATCCGACCCAGTCTGCACCCCAAGCCCATCACCCTGCTGCTGCTGCTGTGGCAACTGACTCTGTTCCTCACCCTTCGACCCCGGCGGCGGCGGCGTCCTCCCCGTCCTATCACCAGCCCCCCTCATCTCACCCCTCCTCCTCCTCGCCTCAGCCCAAAGCCCCTTCAACCTAGAATCCATCATCATATCATTAATATCCCTAGCACCCGCAATCCCATCACCAATCAACAGACACACAAACGCAACAAAAGCCGTCTGCATCCCTGCCCGTGCAGCATCCTTTCTCCACGTAGTCGGGTTCTCCCTCACCCATTTCTGTATCCCCGCGATCAGCAAATCGTACCGTCGGATGCCCGCCTCCGGCGCGAAGTTCTTCTTCCAGATATCTGTCCTCTGCGATGCCTTGTAGCACGCGATCGCGCCAACGAGCACGCCTACCGGCTGTCCGATTCGGCTGTGGTAGAGGCGTGCCGTGCAGTGCTCGATTGTGGCGTCCGCTTCGGGCTGGGTGAGCGGCCGGTGCGCGATCCGTTGGTGTTGTTCGAGTGTCCGGATCACGTTGATGGTTACCAGAGAGCTCCATACGCTTTGGCCTCCGAAGCCTAGGTAGAGGGTTATTGGGTCCGGGCGTTTGAAGAGCTTCGGGTTCACTCTTAGTGGGTGGAAGCGCGAGAACGGGTCGTTCGGGTCTTTGAACACGGCGGGCGGGTCCCCGGAAGGTGGGGGGTCGGTGGTGTATGACATTGTAGTGGTTGGAAAGTTGTGGTGTGGTAGGTGGGAAGCTGGTGTTGTGGTTGTGGTGGTGGATGGGGAGCTTGGATGATGATGATGATGGAATTGATGATGCGGAGGTGGTTGTGTTGTGCCGGTTAGTCAGCTGCATAGGGGTTGTGCGGAGTTGTGCTGGGTCTGCTGGACTGTTTACATCTGTTTGAAGTAGAACTGCTTTAAGCTCGAAATTAATCTATCTATTTATAACAAATGCACTTAAAGGCTTTTAATATAGAGGAGCGATCAGTAAGTTCCGGAAGCTATTCCTGTCTTTCGAACATTGAGATTGATATTATAGTCCAATTGCATACTACCCTCTGCAACTTCATCCTTATACATTATCGACTTGAGATACTATCCCCAATCACTGCACACTCCCTACTCCCCAATTTTCTCCTTACCATCTCTCCACATACGGCCTCAAATCTAACTCAAACCCGAACGTCGTCCTCGGCTGCGTATGCAAATGCCAATACGAGTCGGCAATCTACCCATATCATCAGCATCTCACCCCCAATCAAACAACCAAACCACAACAACGAAAGGGAATGGAAGAGAGAAACTTACAGCCTCAGGATCCAACTTGGCATCCTCCTTCTCAAACACCCACCCCTTCGTCCTCGGGATATCAATAACCCCATCAATGATTACATGCGAGACATGAATACCCTTAGGCCCGAACTCCCTCGCCAGCGACTGCGCCAACGCTCTCAGCGCGAACTTGCCCGCCGCAAAGGAAGCAAATTGCGCCGAGCCCTTGAGACTGGCTGTCGCGCCGGTGAAAATCAGAGTAGGAGGGTATTTCAACCCTCCTTGCGACTCAGCAGGGAAAAGTGGGAGGACATTCTGGGCGAAGTTGAATGCTCCTTTTCTGTATTATCATATTAGTATTGTTCGAATAGAAGGGAACGTAGGGGAGGAGGGCGGAATGCATACCCCTGACTCTCAAAGCCGGAAGCAAAGTCCGTCTCGGTCAACTCGAGAAAAGGCTTCCTCACGAAACCACCGCCCGAATTGAACACGGCGGCTGCTAGCGATGAACCCTGAAACTGCGATTTGATCTGCTCAAAGGCGGAACGGACACCTGTGGTGTCGGATAGATCGGCGCTGATGCCGGTGGCTTGGCCGCCAGCGGAGTTGATTTCGTCCACGACCGGCTGGTAGTTTGCTGGGTTGCGGGCTAGGACTACGATGGGGTAGGATTTGGCGAAGCGGCGGGCGATGGAGGCTCCCTGTGCGATTATCAGTTGTTTGTTTGGGTTTCTACTTCAAGGGATGGATGTATAGTATGTTAGTTGGTGGGAGAGATACGTACAGTGCCTGGGCCGACACCGGCGATGATGGCGAAGGGTTTGGTCGCCATATTGATGATATATATTTTCCTTTGAAGAAAGAAAGTTGATATAGTTTTGGGATGTTTATGGAGAAAGAGGGGTCGATATGGAACTATATAGTAAATGAGGAGATTCTCATGGCGTCATTCCAGTCGGGGTTCTTGTCATGCCGAGATTAGAAATCCGCGATGCGATCAGTAATCAAGGGATGGGGTGTGGCCGGGGAGTGTGTATATGGTCTAGAATTTTACTTTAACAAGTAGATACTCGAAAAGGAAGGCGAAGAAGGAGTTCATTGTCAAATTGGCTATGATAGAGTGTCATTATAGTTATGTGGACGGTAATGTGGGAAATTATCTGTCTGATAGGTAGGAAGCAGCAAATAGGGTAAAAACTCTAGTATACTCCGGGATAGCCGCTACTATCTTCTTCCCCCAAACTAGCCATGGCAAGCAATTCACGACTCCCCATCACAACATGTTTATCATCACTATCCAGATTCAACTTTATGTCCAATATTCACCAGATTATGATGCAGTTATATATGGTGAATGGTAAAGGAATGCTAACCCCAATCCGTTAATGCAGGACATCACGTGAATGTATAGACAGTGACTGCGATGTATACAGCAAGTTCTATTTATTTGAGAAATCTTATACTCGCTCTGATGTATCTATATTCAGTCGTTTGATAACAGAGCCGAAAACTATTCCAAAGTTGTCACGCCATGTTAGAGGTTGAGACTTTGTGACCTTGACTGCGCCGGATCGTGCAGTATCAACAGTATCTATACTGACGATCGTTCAACATGGATTCGCACGAAGCAGCAGAAACAATGCGTCTGGACAAGAAGGCTCAAGATCCAGCTGCCAAAGACGTTCTTCGCGTTGCCTCATATCACAGACTCGACTACGACCTAGCAGTCATCAGAACATCCCCTGTACACCACAACCAGATACGTCACTTGCTGACCCCCAAAACCCATACCATAGACCTGAATTCAAGTCTTGGAGTCCTGGATATCTTACCTCTAGAATTCATCCATGAGATATGCCTCAAGCTCGACATCCAATCCTTGTTCCGCTTTCATCGTGTCAACCGTCGAGCTCGACAAATCGCCAGCGCCAGTGCATACTACAAAGCGGTAGTCAAATACGCCGTCGAGGCCCTGTTTGTCATCTTCCGAACCGGCATGGCATCTTGGTACACAATTTCAGGCTTATATGACGTCCTCTGCACAAAGAATTGTAAGGAATGCGGTGTCTTTGGTGGCTTTATCTTCCTTCCATCGTTCATGAGATGTTGTTTCTTCTGCATTCAAGACGATCACCTTCCTTACCTTTTGCCTACTCGTCACGTCAGACCATTCCTGGGCTGGCGTCCAGTTCCTATTTCCAGCCGGATTCCCATGATAACGACGCTGCCTGGGGTGTACTCGTTGGATGAAACAAAGCGAACGGGACGATTCGAATTTGTTTTGGAAACATCCGCTAAATCGCTCTTCCCGCCTGGCCGGGTTCCAATTATCCCCAGGCTTCATTCGAGGGTTTACACAGAGCTACAGCCTTATATGGCCAGTACGGCTCTACCTTATTTCGACGAGAAAAAAGGTGTCATTGAGAGGGGCGTTTCCTGCAGTGGCTGCCAGATTTCTCTAGAGAAGGCCTTGCAGTCGTCAGGGGCAGACTATGATGACTGGGATGACCGAGATAGGATTTATTCCCATGATCAGTTCATGGTGCATTTTGGAAAATGTACAGAGGCTCGCAAGCTATGGGAATTGAGCAAGGGAGGCACCATCAAGCCTGACGTCCCGGCATTTGTTAAGAATGGAGGCTGCGCTAGGAAGAGGTATATTCCTGATCCATTTGGCAGAAGATAGCTTGTCAGAAGGCTTGGTGGTCAACAAACTGGATTTTTGTGTAGCCTGAGATAATATTCAGGAGAGTAATGGAGCTCAGGATAGTAATGGAATTGAAATTGTTTCCTTCGCCCATGCAACATGCATGATAGGCACATATGCGGATGATCTTAGGGGTCTGCCATTTCTTTAACCACTTCTGAATGGGAGACTCCGTCCCCAACCCATCTCACTTGCAAAGTATAGCCCCAATGCTTAGTCCATACCTGAGATACTAGTCAAGATATTCCAATCAAAGAACTCTCTCGTGAAAGTCACCTCCATTCTTGAAAACCAAAACCTATCTCAAAACACCCACCACCACCACCACCACCCCCCACAATGACCCCAACCAATTCCTCCCCCACGATCCTCTCCATGGACGTATCAAGCAAAGATAACAGCGACTACCGAATCCTCCTACAAAACAAAATCCGCTACCTAACAATCCGTCCCGGGACATTCGACCGCTCAACCCTATCTACGCCTCTCAGCTCACTACCCAACCTCCCAGTCGATCATACCTGGAACTGCGCACTCATCAACCGAGACCCATCCAACCATCAACTCACCATCGAACTACAGAACCGAAATCTTACCGGCATAACAGACATCTGGCATCCGTTGCAGATCGACTGTCTTCAACTAAGAAGGACAAGACAGCTTACAGCTACTGCATTCGAAGCAACCTACAGCAGCAGCGAGATACACAACACTACTACATTGGAAGAGAACACAACAATCATTGTCAAAATCGCCCGATTCGAGTGGGAAATACCCCGTCTACCCCAAGAGACTCCCATATATAAACAGCTACAGGACATCTCTGATCTTGCTCCGCGCTTTCTGGGTCATGTGCATGAGCATGGACGTGTCATTGGGTTCATACTTGAAAAGATTGAGGGGCGGGAAGCGGGGATTGAGGATCTTGTCGGGTGTCAAGCTGCGTTGAAGCGACTGCATAATATTGGTATTATTCATGGTGATGTTAATAGGTATAATTTTGTTGTTCAACGCGATGGTACGGTGAGGTTGATTGACTTTGAGAGGAGTTGGCAAGATAAGGCTGCGACTGCCATTATGCGTGCTGAGATGGAGAGTCTAGGTGAGCAGTTGGTGGAGGAGACAGGACGGGGTGCTGGTTTCATTTCGTCGAATCAATTATTCAAATGGCAAGTATGTATGTATCTTCCTTTGAATTCTACCAACAGATTCCTAAGACATTAGCCATTCCCGTTGGTTTAAAAGACTGAGTTGATCTTCACGAAACTGAACTATACAACTTCAACAAACGGAACCGCCTTCCTGCCCCAGGCATCAACACCCCCAAGCTCCCTCCCTTATCGATAAGCCACCATCCAACAACACTCCAGCTTATCTCCGATACGAAAACCCATCATGCTATCATTTTTTCTCCGCATGCGACAAACACATCCTCCTCCTCCTCCATCACCACACTTCAACCCAACAATCCACTCTTTTTTTAACCTACTAATACCAAACCAAAAGACAAACGCAATAAAAAAAAGCAATGTCCACCTCCACCCCAGACTCCCCCCTCTCCGACCTCTGCTCCATCTGGTCCGTCCATCTCCCCATCCCATCCCATCCCATCCACCCAGACTCTCACTAACCACAACTCCCTCCCTTTGGGAAACTATACAGCCACCTCCAACCCCCCAAATACCGCTGTCCGCGATGTTCAACACGCACGTGCTCGCTACCCTGCACACGGCGTCACAAACTCTGGTCCCAATGTTCAGGGATCCGCGACCCAGCAGCCTACCTGCGCCGCTCCGAACTAGCAACGGAATCCGCCTTCGATCGGGACTTTAATTTCATTACGGGGATTGAGCGCTCGATTGAGCGCGCGGGACGGGATGCGGAGAATAGGGGGATTGATGTTGCTGCTTCGGGTGTGAGGGATTTGGAGGCGGTTGGGTTGGATGCGGGGGATGTGGGTGGGGATGGGAAGAAGGGTGGTGCTGGTGCTGGTGCTGGAGGGAAGAGAAAGAGGGGAGGGGATACTGCTGGTGGTGGTGGTGGTGGGACGAGGGCTGAGATGGAGTTTTTGAGACGTGCGGAGGAGAGAGGGGTTAGGGTTGTTAGGGCGCCGAAGGGGATGAGTAGGAATAAGGGGAATGGGAGTCGGTGGTTGGGGAGGTATGTTCTTTCTTTTCTTTTCTTTGGTGCTTTGGGATGGGAGTGTTGGTGGGATCGGGATCGTGCTAACTACGTGATATGTAGGAATCAGTGTTTGGTTTGGACAGTCGAGTGGGTTCTGAGTGATGGGGAGAAGAGGATGAGGAATTGCTCGGAGAAGGCTCCTGTTGCGGATTCTTTTGATCGTGTGGTTCCTCTTTCTAAGGAGGAGGGAGGCGATGAGCAGGATCAGAAACAGACTGGGGATGAGAAGCCAGGGGAGACGCCAGAGTCGAAGACGGAGCAACAACCGGAGGATGCCACAACTACAGCCACGGAGCCAGCCTTGACTACACAATCTACACGGCCGACAGACACGCCAACTGCTCAACCCGAAGCTTCAGAGGCGACACCTACATCAGACGTGCTGCCACTCACCCCCCACCGCGATCTCTACTTCTACCTTCATCGACCGCGGACAGCTACGAAACAGCCTGTTTTGGTCCCCCTGTCCCCGAAGACCACCATTGCTGCCGCTCTGCGTGGTCACACAGTCTTGGAGTTCCCGACCATCTACGTGCTGCCGGACTCACCTGATACTATACGGGCCCAGGAGGGTTCCGAGTACATTTTAGAGGAAGAGTACCTCCGCACACATCAGTCGCCGGAGGAGAGCAGCGAGGATACGGGGGATGCAGACGACACATTGCCTCCGGGTGCCATTGACCTTCAAGGCGTCGACGAATCCAAGGTTCTGGAAGTCCTCCAGAAGGATCTGTTCGAGCCTTCGGCAGCAGCGTAGGAGCTATCTAGATCTGGCTGGAGCATCATGACAAAGGAGGAAGGGGAGGGGACATCTACTTATACCTAATATTTGTTCATATCATAGCGACAACGGGAGAGCCGGGTAGAACCGTGCTTTACTTGCATCTGCACTAGGAAGAAATCATCTATGATCGGCGGATGCACTTCGAGGCAGTCTGAGCGACGAAGACAGCGATCTCGATCGTGTAGGTAGTTACTCGAACTCCCGACCCGTTATCTCGGATCGAGCTATGCTTGGTCAATAACTGGTTAATTGTGCAATCAAAACTGAAAGTATGTACGCTAAAACCAATGTCCAAACATGGGGTATCATATGAACCAAAATAGATCAAACAGGACGCCTTTGATGCTTGTCGGGTATCAATGTCCAGAGCGGCTTATATAGCCAAGACATGATAGATCGTCGGTATATGTCAAACGCTCACCTTTGGCGAGCAAGTGTCGTCTCTGCCTTTCAGGTATTCATCGGAGGTTCCAGCAGGCTCCGCAGCCTCGATCAATCGATGGCGCGACATAAGCCTAATTCGGAACGACGATCCATGAATACCCGAGCGTCTGCTATGCAGCGGCTAGGCGGTTAGACGACGTAACCGACGTATCGACGTACTGTGTAGAGATATCACAACTGCAGTGTGTATCGCATGGCTCAAGTCAGTGGACTCGAAGCATCAGACGCAGTGTCTGGAAGCTCGTGATCTCCGAGTTTCTCGGCATGATCAGATGAAATAGATAAAACTTCGGTGGGGATCGTATTTGGCAAAGTTGGCTCATCCTCTGGCGCAACCTTGCTGTTGCGAGAGCCAGCTTTAGACTCAGCGGCTCTAGACTCAGTGGGCGACATGTTCGTCCGCTCCGATCGGTTAGACCGTAGTCGGATCCGGCCTTTCTCCAAGGCTCGAAGCAATGTACCAACCTCGTCCGAAACGATCCCACGAAGCTTGCTCATTGTGTCGTCAGAAATATCAGAATGGGCGTTCCAACCAAGCTTGTCAGACTCTTCAGAGGTCAAAGACTTGGACTCTAAAGAGGGTCCAGTGATGAGCCTCTTCAGAGTTGTAGGTGACACAGTTGGACGGCGTGCCATTTTGACCGGCTTCTCCTTGCTTGAAGTAGCCGAGATCACCTCTTCCTGCTGACGTTTAGGTGGGCGGGTTAGCGCAGTGTTCGGGCCTTCGCCCACTTCGTTGCGAATCTTATAATATACCAACCCCAAGGTCGCAGCCAGGGCCTGGTGTGCAGCCTCGGGGTACAGGCGTACGGCTTCTGCGCGACTCAAATTGGACGGATAATCGCTGGAATCACTGGAGTCGCTATCACTCGCAAACAGGCTTTGCTCCTGGTGCATGCGGCCCCAATACTCGTATCCTCCAAGCTGATAGAAGTCGGCCAGTTGTGCCAATCGGTTGACTGAGTTAACGTTAGATGCTTGCCGTAGTGACGCACATGATTCCTGCACTTACTCCTGCTTCGCTTCTTCAAACACCAAAATCTCCACACAGTGCGAGGGAAATATTCAGGCCACTGCAACGATCCGTCTTCTTCAACGACAGGAACAGGTGTGATCGGGGCGTGTGTCGTGTGGGCCAGAGAGTTAAAACGGACTCGTTCAGAATGCTTCATCCGAGCTTCAATAAGAGAGAACCGATTGAACACAGAAGTCAAATGTCGCGATGTCTCATGTTGCAGAGTAATCAGGTCCGTTCGAAGTTGGCTGATGGTCGCGTGTAGTTTGCTGATCTCCACGCGACATCCACATACGTCAGTCTGCAGGTGCTCAACATCTGACTGGATCTGTTCCACGTTTTTCGACAAACGGTCGACATCACTGCGAAGGAAGACGGTCTCATTGCCGCTTTGGCCGATACTGGATTTGAGTTGGGAGATCCCCGACTTCAACTGGTCGACGTCTGTCTTCAACGCAACAACATTCAGATCGATTCGACTAGATATTGACCGATGGGCTTCGAATTCGCGGCGAATGTGCTCGTCTTCGCGGTTTCGTCGGTCAACGTAGCCATCTTTGGTTAGGACGCTGGAGCGTAGTTCGAGTAGGCGGGAGTCCAGAAAGGTCAGGCGGTCGTGAATGTGTGATAGTGACGGATCTGCTAGGGCTGGAGGCGTGTTTTCATGGATGAGAGATAGTCGAGGGCTAGAGACGGGGATGGACATGCTCGACGTGCGAGAGAGGCTGCGTTCGAGGGTTGTGGTCATGATGGGCGAAAGGGGGACACGGAGAAACGGTAGAATTGCGCGGGTTGATGTACATAAAGCACATAGAACGCTTTAGACAGGTATCAGCAACATTTTGCCTGGGTTTTGAGATGACAGCGAGATGGTTGTGGTGGAGTTCGATGACGGTTGTTGATGGTTGAAAAGCGATGGCTGGGGCGTTGCAAGAGGGAAAAGAGACGAGCGACCGTCGAGAAGGGGATCCAGGCAGATCCCGCCCCTCGCTGGCTGCCTTCCTTCGTGGCACCCGCTTCACCCAACCGAATTCATTCCAGCGCCTGACCTCAATGCATACAGTCGCATCCAAGGGAATTGCCATAATAGCAGCGCTGCTTTTTTAGACTTGTCATTCTATACAGGACTAAGCATGGTAACTTTTCTATCTCGTTGTTTCTCCTGTATAGTATACTCAATCGCACAAGATGTTATCGCGAGCCAGCTGTGACAATACACGGTACAGTCCGTGACAAAACGCATCACAACATATCGGCGGCTTGGCAGACACACTGCATTCAGCTGACCCAAAACAACCAATCACCATTGTTCCTGCTCATCTCGCCACCCGAAATGGAGAGTAGCATCACCAGTTGATTGGACAACGTAAATAACTAGTAGCATCCTTCGGCGTCATCGTCCTCACTTTCGTATCGATAACCGTACTGGTCAGATTGTATACACGATGAAAACGGTGTCCATCAGGCCTCATTCTCCAGACAGACGGGCGGGGTTCGCTTACCATAGATTGGACGCCTCGCTGACTTGAGACTGGCAATACTACAGAACGTTCAACCAGCGATCTCAGATATTCCAAAACAAGGCCGGGAAATATGCCTCATACTTAACAGCATCTTGCCCAAGCACTCAGGCATACGACGCATAGGTACTGCCCAGGGCCATTGTTTTGGAAGCGCTGATAAGGGAGTGTGCTGATGGTATGTATGGATTGCTTCGTCACAGGAAGGAGACGTACACGTCGTTAACCAAAGAACGTCTGTAGCTTGTCCTCTCTCATCACGTCTAACCAGCTAACCATGGAGCAAGCCCCTGCGCTTCTTGAGCTCATGCTATCCGCTCGCATCCACACTCGTTCCACTATTCTCCTCGCGTAGTCCACCGAGTCCAGACCAACATAGTCTTGTAGACTGGTAATCTTGTCCATGACGACACGTCTCCAATAACTTGTGATGATGCTGTTGCTAGATAGTGACATGATCCCTTGAATCGGATCGCGAATACATGACGGCAACAACGATGTACTGGATGAGGGCTGCGTCTGCCCTTGCAGCGCGCTGCCTGCAATGATCAATGGAAGAACCTGGATAGCCTTGGTTCTGGATGATGGAGGGATAGAAAGCAACAGTGTCAAGATGTTTGTGGTGAGCGTGTCGAGAAAGTGTTTTGTCTCTGATGGACTGGGGCTGTAACTGATCTGGTCATCGCTCGACCGAAGTAACTCTGGGAAAAGCCGGTAAAGCTCGAGCAGTATTGATAGCTGGTACACAAGTCCCATAGTATGAAGATGGCTCGATGGGGTGAGGTCATCTCCTGTAGCTCTAATCTCATCAACCGGCAATACAGCATAAGCGCGCACGCACTTCTCAATTTCCTTTGCCTTGTCGAGAAGTGAAAGATATATCTCTGCCTTGTATTTATCCGGGCCTGTCAGGGAGCACAGCCGATCAACAAGGCGAAGCTGTCTTGACAATGTACCGACCTGAGCCATAGAGATAAACAGTGATGTGCTGACCCCGGTAAGTGGATTCGGACAGCCAGCCGCCGAGTCTGTTCCTCTGCTGCACATATCCCAGAGATAGTCTACTGCCTCCAGGTCCTGATCAACGTGAAAGGATGCAAGAGCCTCCCAATACGCCATCACACCAACTAAGAAGCTTGATTTTGAATCATAAGGAGACGGTCCCACACTTTGTCGGTGGGCGTTAAACATCCACTTTTGAAACAGAGTACGGGCGCCTTTAAGATGCACTAAATCTAGCAAGGATACATCGTGCCATGTCTGATTTTCGGTAAGGATTTAGTAAGGACACGAAAGACCAGTTGCCAAACGGAATCAAAGTAGAGCTTACTGAAGTCATTCCGAGTATAATAGAACTCAGCAGTAAAGCAGTCGTATCTAGGTTGGCTGGTGCAGAACCCTCAGCACTAGTAATGTCTGTGATGTTGGAGGCCAGCTGTGATATAGCCTGGGTTCGATGTTCAAGCGAGTACCTCATCCGGTCTTTTTCTCGTCGATGCAGATGAGCGGACGACATGGAGAGAACGGAATGCAATAATGCTGGACATGATGGTATGAGCTCTTTGAGCAGCGACCGGAGCGGATTCTGCGACGAGTCAAAGGCAGAAAGGATGCTGCACACTTGCGAGAAGTAGTATCTCAGTAATTTGTCAGTAACTGGTTCCGGACAGCTGTATGGCAATCGATTCTGATAGAGCTGGTCATCATGGTACAGCTCTGCAGAAGAACTGCACAACGTATCCCAAGCATGTGTGTTAATCCAGCAGTCTGCGGTACTCATTGCCGTGTCTGTGCTCTCCAATGGCGCGTCCGCGGTCTTGAAGCTCGCTATATGGCTGGGAGCGATGGCAGCTCTTAGTTGAAGAGCACCCTCTACGAACCAGGCCGAATCATCCCTGTGCAATGAATGTTCTTGGCTTGTTGCAGACCCTCTGAGCAACTCATATTTATCGGACCATTTCACATCTTTCCTGTAGCCAGGGCACTGCAGTCCTTTCTTCTCACACGGAGAGCAACCATGGGCTTTCTCGTCACACTTGATGCGCTGTTTTACCAACGTTAGGTTGTATTCAGAGCAAGATCACGGTGCCCACGATGGGTTAGTCGTATGTCACTCACCCGTTTCTTGCATGTCTGACAGCCGGCTACGGGTCAGACGTTGTGGTTAGTGTAACTGCTGTTTAATTACTGAGCTGGGTCTCTTACCACGCGATTTGATTCTCTTTCGTGGGTTTGAAGTCTTGTATTTAGGCATGTCTCGTTGTTTGCATGGAGGAAGCCACTGGGGCCTCGAGCGGGCCTGGTTCTTAAGGAGAGTTATGGGGCACAGCAATGCTACGGAAATACTCCGTCTTCCCCACCTTATCCAATCGTGAACCCAGGGATTTGATAAACAAATGATAAGCAGAAAGCCAAGGATAATATGCATCTGAATATCTGATCGGGCATACAGTTGTGACTGCTTATCACTAAATGCTACATGCTCATCTCGCTACCTTAACTATCCAGTACGCCTTTCCTTGGAAGCCATGATCAGATATGCGATCCTCTCAAGGCAAGCGTTCCAGCAGCATCCGTTTCAGCCAATATCGTCGCGTACGAACCAAATAACATCTGCACCATTCTTGCCGGCTTCGGATCCCAGCAGAAGAACCGGCCTGTCGAGCGCATCTGTTGAAGATCCACCACGACAATCGATTCAACAGGCATGATCTTCTCACTCCAGAACAGCAGATACAATTTCTCATCCAGCTTCAGCATTTTACATGGCTCAGTGTCTGCAAGCCCTTTTTCGGTCCCACTCAGACAATGCCACGTCAATGTGCCTTGATTTAGGTAGATGTGCTCGTAGGCATCCCGAGGCGTGTAGCGGTATAGGATGTGTTTACCGATAAGATCTGTTGTCGGCGCAAACGGGACAACATCGTTACGTCGGTCAATTGAGGCGTTCGAGAACCGAGTCCAGGTCCGTTTCTGCCCGTCTTTGATGTGAAAGCCAGAGAGTCCAACAATGGCTTGACCGGTGCGCAGGTTCATCACGAGACTGACTTGCTCTTGATAATCGGGCTTGTGAAAGTCGACAAAGAAGGTGTCTGGCCGGACTTCGAAGGCTTTATACTTCGCAGACCCGGTCTGTTTATTGCTCTGAACCTCCCATTCTAGAGTGTCATCGTCAATAAAACGGTGCGCGATCCGTGTGAGATTGGCCTCGTTGAGGAAGAGCGTTAGGCTCTTCCCGATGAGCTTGTGGGACTCAGCCATCAAGTGCTCATTGAAGCCTACCGCGAGGGCATCGAGGTTCGGCCATTCGGAGACTGGGATATAGCCAGGGGTATCATTTGCAGAAGCCATATTGGGAGCTGTTCAGTCCTTTAAATCACTCGTTCTGGTGGGAAGGGATGTGGAGAAAGAAAGATGACTTGCAAGGATATGCCAGACTTAGAACTGCAGACATAATGGTTCACTTGGGTATTGCCTGAACCTTTATAACCCTCGAGTTGATGCTTTCCTATACTTCAATTTGTTTCTCCTTCACAGCTAGTCCGAGACCATAGTCTACGGCTCCACAATATCGTACTTTATGCCCGTAAGTGGTTTAGTGCATCTCGCTCATTAACTCTATGCCTGCGCGCCACAAGGTTAGTAGTAGGTTTCTCCGGAACTCGTGTTCTGAACTGCGAATGAATAACAAAACCAGACATGAGAGCAATAGCCGCGGTAGACGGCGGAATAAGACCGAAAGCCAGTGCAGCGTGAGAGACACCGCCAGCGGGGCACATGACACTGCTATGGATGACGTGCAAACAGCTCGCATAGACTTGACTTCTGCAGCAAGAACCCGAGAAGGCGAGATAAGCCAGCTTGGACTTGGGATGATGGTATTTCATCAGCCGAAGTCCTTGTCAAACAGGCGCATTATCCCTGATCTCAGTACTAGTAAGGCTATAGTTGGAACAAGCTCCTGTATACATTGGTTTCCCGAGCGGCAGCGCTAAACCTGTTTCGTTAATATAATTCGCTTATAATTATATTAGAGAGCTTCTGCAATAATATAATTATAAGCGAATTATACGCGAGGCCGAACTGGTTAGCGGTCGCCATAAACTAGGTTGCAATGAAAAGTCTTTCCGATTCCATCTTCCACAAGTCACAATATCCATCTTCAATCCAGGACTGGACCCTTAATCATAAAACATAGTCTATACCGTATCGCATACTAGTCAATCTCTTTTGGCAACCTTAATCCCTGAGATCACAATGCCACCGTCGGACATAAAACAGAGGGTCCTTAAGATGGCCTATCTGATGCTCCTGTGGCTTTACTTTGACGGGAAATTAGAAGAATCAAGAGAAGAAGCGGACGATTCAGACGCAGACGAAGATGAAACAATCGCTCTGGCCAATGCAAGCGACGAGATGTTAATCGAGGCCTTTGACGCTATGAATCGATTGATGGCTCGTTCTTGACATCTCCAATAATCAGCGCTTGGGTTAGGGACTGGCATGCTAAACATACTGTCACTTAGACCAGGTAAGCAATTGTGTCTAGAGTATCAATTCTTAAACGCGTGTTTCCGCGACGCCAGTGTGATTATCCGCTCATCGACACGGACAATAGGATCTCCGTTACGAAGTTAATGAGATCGGACCGTTACGATGCAAACCATTCGAGTATTTTGGGGTGGCTTCAACTTGGATCTTGTGGTTGGCTTGAAATATATCGTCGATTGGAATATTATGAGCTGAGTAGGCATTGGTTGCTTGTTCAAGGGCGATAATTCGGGGATGTTTCCTGACTGCACACGTAGTATATGGTTAGCATAGTTCTATTTGATGAGCAAGGAATGGATTTATGCTAATCGGACCAAAGTTCCGCTGGTCGCTTGGTTATAGCTGCGTGACTACCCACGCCACAAGCACCCTCTACCACATGAATAAGCCCTCAGTAAGCCAACAGAATATCACTCGCTAGTCATGATCCCTATGTTTCTACCGACCTTCCCAGGACTAGGGTTGTGCGTGCAAACGATGGTGTGGCAGAAAGTGATTCCGGGGGGGCGCATATCTCCATACAAAGTGGGCCACTTTGTATACTTCTCGTCCCCAACAATATAGTTCCCTCCGCAAATAATCCCGTCAAAGATCAACTCACGCTCAACGTTGTGGTAAACTGTCAAACTACATTCATTTCATCATGCAGACCCAACAACTATCAAGTTGATGGAAGTGACCGCCATGACGCACCTTCCATGTCAACATATCCTATCATCAGCTCACCAACATCATCATCATTCTCTCAACCGTCCTCATCATCATACAACAACCACTACTATCCTTAACACCCCCCTCCTACATCTATCCTCAACCCTATTCCTACTATTCATACCACCACCACCACTCCTCAAAATGAAATTCCTCCTCACCACCCTCATCCTCTCGACCCACCTCCTCCACGCAACCGCAATATCTATACCCACCACCAACCTGCAAGACGACCACCCCCACGCCAACTGCGACTGCTACCTCACCTCCAGCATCACCTCCAACAGCCCCTCGAACCAGACAACCCCAACCTACTTCACTCACTACAGATTCTGGGACTTCCGCAACGCCCCTCTCCCGCAAACCAGGGCCGAAACAACGCAAACCAACCCCTCCAACCCGCACGACACATCCACACTAGAAATCTATCCCCTAACAAACACCCTCTTCTCGCACGATTGGCGCGTCCAAACCTGGGACCGCGAAGCAACAGACATCAGCCCCGTACCAATGAAAAACACCGACGGGAACGTCTTCCTCCTCAAACACCCAACCAGCACACCCAAGGACCCACGCTCATCGTTCCTCGTCCTCCGCACCACCCGCTTCCAGGACCACGCATCAACAGCCGAAATGGAAGGTCTCTTCGGATACATATACCACTGTTCACTACGCCTACGAATGAGAATGATGTCGCGAGACGACATCCTAATGGCGGCAGCAGCAGCATCCGATACCCAAGCAGTATCACAACCTCAACCCAAAATCCCCCGCGGCAGCTGCGCCGGCATCTTCACCTACCGATCGTCGACCTGCGAATCCGACATCGAGATCCTCACCACTGAAGACACCCACACGATACATTACGCTAATCAACCGGACTACGATCCCATCTCGGACACTGTCATCCCCGGGGCAAGCTCGATCGTGAATCTGAGTAAGCCGTGGACGTCGTGGACGACGCATCGGCTGGACTGGGTGGCTGATATATCGGCCTGGTATGCGGATGGGCAGGTACAGAGTAAGAGTAACTATTCCGTGCCGGATCGGCCGAGTATTGTGGCGATGAATCTGTGGAGTAATGGCGGTAATTGGTCGGGGGATATGAAGGTCGGGGAGAGTGTGTTTATGGGCATTGAGTGGATTGAGTTGGTTTATAATGTTACTAAAGCTGATCAGGATCTTCCGATCAAGGATCATCCTGGGCATAGGGATCGGTATCATCGGGTTGGGGGGAGTGCTTCTGCTTCTGCTTCTTTTGCTTCTTCGGTAGGTGGAGATGAAGATGATGTCGAACGGAAGATGGGAAAGGCTAAGGAGAAGGGTGATGGGTGTCAGAGGCCGTGCTGGATTGATCCGTGGCATCCTGTGTGAGGGCTGTGGTGTTCTGTTGTGTTTCGTTCCTATTCTTTGATCCAGTTTGATAGAATTCATCCTAATTCTTCACCGCGGAATTATGCAAGTCTTCGCATCTGCGTCTTCTACAGTTCTATCGTGGCTGTATATGCAGTAGTAAAAGTGTTTCTTGGGTATCTGCCTTCATAAGTACAAATCGTCGAACCGAAGGGGCTGTACGGTAACCTGAAGGCACGACTAAATACATAACCTTCCGCTGTTCCTCGAAGTCTTCCAAATCTCATGCGCCATGCTTGATGCCCAATGCTAATGCCGAATGTCCAATCCCCAAGACAAATCCCAAAACAAGTCCAAAAGCAAATCCGAAAACATACATGTCAGGAGCTGTAGCTCGACTGACGGGGTATCCATACAAGACAATGTGAAACGCTTAGAAACAACCCCCAGAAATGCAAACGATGTCCTTTCCTCCTCCTCTGCTTCCTCGTCGTCGTCGTCGTCGTTGTTGTTCTTGCCGTTGTCGTCCTCTCCCCCATCCTCCTTTTCCTTCTGAACCTGTTTGTGGTTAGGACGCTCAAACCAAGAAGCAAATAAAACCAAACACCAATATCCAGAAAACAAAAGAAGTGCAACGTAAAGGTGAGCACCCAAGCATGTAGATACAAGTTCGGGGTAAGAAGAAAAGAGATTGACGCTTCATACCTTCGCGGTGAAAGTCCCTCCGCTTTTTTTTTTTTTTTTTTTTTTTTTTTTTT
Organism: Aspergillus piperis CBS 112811; assembly: GCF_003184755.1. Taxonomy (NCBI): domain Eukaryota; kingdom Fungi; phylum Ascomycota; class Eurotiomycetes; order Eurotiales; family Aspergillaceae; genus Aspergillus; species Aspergillus piperis. The sequence goes on from NW_020291603.1 coordinate 595,748, forward strand.
TTTTTTATAACCCCCCCTTTTTTTTTTTTTTTTTTTTTTTTTTTTCTTTTGTTCTTTGGCCCTCCCCGCCCCCGATCATAGCAAGACATGGTCTTGCTGGGCGGGGTCAAATTCCCCCTCGAGGCCGCCGGCCATCAGCTCGGCCACTATCTTACGGCGCAGGAGGGGAGTGTCTTGCGCGCCGTAAGACAGTGGCTCGAGGCCGATGGCCACAGCCTTGGCGGTGGTGAGGAGGAAGACCCCGCAATCGGAACCATTGTCTTGCTGTGGGGACAGGGACGGCAGCACGCGCCACTCCTCCTCGACGTACTTGGGGCCCAGCTCGCCGCGGAGCCAAGTTTGGACTACCGCGATGTGGCGGCGAGACCGGGCCCCAAGAGAATCGAAATGCTCGATTGAGCGTTCTCCCGGTCGCACAACAACCAGCGTCCAGTGCTGGCTGTTGTGGACCGGGATGTAGACGGTGTCTACGTCGAGGAGGAGTGGCCCTCCGATCTTGGCCCGCTTGGCCCAGCGGGCCACGGAGTCGTAGCCTTTGTCTCTCAAGTTCGAAAAAAAGAACGAATTGAAGGCGTGGAATCGGGGCTTGTCGTTGCGGCCGGCGTTGTGATTCTTGCGGCGAAGGTAATCAACGATAAGGGCAAGATATCCGTTGATGATCTCATCGTTGAGCCATTCGCCGCGCGTGTAACAGGTGGCGAGGGACCTCTTCGTTAAAGGGTCACCGGAGAGGGTGGTTGCGACGGTTTTTCCTCCGGATACGCGTCCATCTTGGAGTTCTTTGATGCGGGCTTCCCATTCGGGAGACAGGGGCCGTACAGCTGGGCCATCCGGTTTGATCCGTGATGGGAGCTCTTTCTGTCTCTCTTCTTCTTGGATCTGCCTCCAGCGGTTGGCGTACACCGACTCGGTTCGGCCCTCTGGAATGGGTCTTGGCTCGGGGTAAAATAGACTGACGGCCGACACTGCTCGACCCAGCGGGTATTCAAAGGTTGGTTGGGACCAGGGGTCAACGACGGGCTCATCCTCTTCCTCGTTCTCGGGGGCTGGCGGCACGTTTTCCTTTTCTGTGACCTGTTCGGCTTTCGTACCAACATTGGTTTCAAGAGCTGTCTTTTCATTCACATCAAATGTATCTCCGAGATGGGGTGCCAGGTTGTCCTCCACCTCACCCCATTCTCGCGTGTCGTCAATGAACTCGGCTACCACGGGCTCACGGAAGCGGACCCTGCGCGGAGTGGCGCGGCGAGGTCTGGTTCTATTCCCAGAACTGTCGGGAGTTCCTCTGACCTTGAGGATTGTCTTAGGTGCAACAGTGGTCGACGCTGAGAGAATCTTTTCAGTTGCACCCAATTTGACGGTGTCATCAGAAATGATGCCAATAGTGGCTGAGCGAGACTGGATGTTCGCCAGCATGTTCATATCTTGTACTCTGTCTAGTTCATCGTTGCTTCTCATCAAGATGGGTTCAACAGCACGGCTACCTGCGGCGGAGGCCTGACGGTCGTGCGCGGCCTGAGCTTCCATAACTTTCTTCATGCCGGCGATGTCCCCAACGAAGAGGGCTCTGAAAGGCGCAGATCGCTCACGGTTCGCGGCGCGCTCGGCACGCGTTATCCACCGGTGCTTGCGGATACCCGGGCTTCCTTGCTGACGGAGACATTCTTGGGTTGTTTCTTGCGCTGAACGTCGAGCTGAACGGTGAGCCGAGCGTGTAGGGGATTCCCGAGCGGGGCGAGTTCTCATATTCTTTGAACCACGAGCACGTCTTTCAACGGAAACAGAGCCTCTGGGGGTCCGGGTCACTTGCTCTTCAGGCACTTGCTCTTCAGGCACCTGCTCCTGAGAGACAAGGTCCTGCAAGATTCGGGAAGTCTCGACTGTAGGAGCCGTTCTGTTGTTAGAGGAGAAATCGGGAACATTGGAGAAGTCAGGGAAAGATCTGTCGGTACGAGGGCTAGATTCTCCACTTCGGATCCTTCTATCACGATCCATGCGCTCCTGCTGTTCTGGAGACAGATTGCGAAGGTTGAGGCGCGTGGGCGATCCAGGAGGCGAAGGAAGACGACGTCCACCGCGGCGATTCCACAGTGCGCACACGCGTCGCTTAGCAGCACCAACCGCATTCGCAGCGGACCTTGCCGCATAGGAGAAGTTCTGCGTAATTCCAACAGGAATGGAGACAACGGTCTGCATATAATCTTGCCACGTCCCCCAGTAAGCATACCAAGGTGAAGAAGGCTGTGGTTCGGCAACCTGAATCACAGGAACAGTCGGCTCCTCAGCCTCGGCCATATCCGTATCGTTGGTTAGAATTACTTCATCAGAAGTCATTGGGCTATCTACATCATCGGTGGCAGCATTGGTGGACCACTGAGACGGCACTGACTCGGGCCACGCTCCAGGCATCATACGGCTATCTGGAGTGCTGGGGCTGGTCGGGATCGCAAGAGCGGTAACAGGTCTGACTGCAAAAGCGTCAACTTGACGCGAGTTAGGAGAGATATTGGGAAGATCAAGGTGAGCCTCGACTGTCGCGAGGGCTGTAACCATATTTGGTTCGTTGTTATGTTCGGGGGTGTCGATGTCCATAGGCGAGCCTGGATACCAATCATTCTCGTTGGTAGTGGCATCATTGTCAGTAGCAGCACTACGTGCAAAGCTACCAGCTCTCACACGACGAAATTTAGCAGAAGGTGAAGTGATGGGCTGAGCTTGCTCATTGCTACCATCATCCATTGATCTCTTGCGAGAAGGCGTAGTAAAGCCAGAAGATTTATTGGTGGGGAACGAATTCATATGAGACGCTTTCTTGTCTATACCGATAGACTTGCCTCCAAGAAGAAAATTGGTTCCACTTGACCTCTCAGGACCAAAAGGCAGGCTGAGGGGTTTGTTGTTTGACCAATGGGTACGGCTCGAGCCGGCATTTGTGTACTTGCCGATACCAACTGAAGCATAGGTTGGCTGCGCATTAAGGCGGCTCTTCTGGATAGCATCAAAGCTGAGGATAGAGGCGGTGCGAGTATTCGGGGAGAAGCGATGATCGGGTCTGATGAGCGGGGTGCGGAGGGGGAAGGAGGGCTTGGCTTCATGCTTTCCGTTGAGTCTCACAGCCTTTGGATTTCCGGGAATATGCACGGATCGGAGCTGATACAGAGGACTCTCTGCGGAAGGGGCATTGACGGTTTCCTGAGGGATGTTAGATGAGGGGAAATCGGGAGCGCAATCCATAGGGTCATGGATGGCGGTATCGACGGCCTCCTCGTGGGGCGCCGAGTCTGCGGGCACATAGCATACGTCTTGCATTGGCTGGTCCTCCATGTCGGGTCTGAGAGTCGAGAAGACTCCAGACATGGTGACAAGTAAAGTAGACACAAGTTCTTCAGGTGAAAGAAGTTGTAGGATTTTGATCGCGCAGTACGAAAAGTTGCTGTAATCGCTGGAGTTGTAAACGCGTTCAGAGGAAATGGGAAGATGGGTGATAGGAGAGAAGAAAGAGAAGAGGAAGAGAAGGAAGAGCAGGGTGAAGAAGAAAACAAGAGCGGCGCCGTGGGCAGCGAAAGGGAAGGAAGAATCAAAACAAAAGTATTCACTGAAGGCAGCCATGGGCGACTGCCATAGTGATGGTGGAAGTCGCGCGCGTCGCCGCAGTGAATTGGAGCTCCATAGGAACGCGCGGGGGGAAGCGCGGGGTGGGCGAGGGGCGAGGAAGGCGCAAAGACGGAGGGGAGGCAATGAAGCCGCGAGAAGTTGAGGAAGAGACGAGGCAAGCAATGGAGTTAAGCAGCAGATCAGTTCATCTTCCGAGGGAAGCTTGGCTGCCACTTTTCCTCTTCCAGTATGTCACGTGGTGTGTGCCGGCTGGCGGATGGACTAATGCATTTGCTGTTCATATGCTGTTCACCCTCTTGCGGGTATTCCCTGCGTAGACTTTTCCGTACGTTATTGTCTTCCTATATACATATACTACTCGCAACCTGGCTTTACTTCCACGACTACCTCCAAGTAGATCACTCGTCGGTTTGTCTTTTATTATCAAGGGTCAACACCAAGCACTAAACCACCACCTTAATTTTTTAGACTCCCTTCTAGATCTTCGGTTCGGTTCCCAGGAATTATACTAGCAGTATCACTTCCATTCGCCTCCACTAATTGCTGAACATCCCACCTTTCAAAGAACACATAAATAAAAAAAGAGAGAGAGATCATCAACAGTCTATGTACAAGAACGGCAGCTTTGTTATACACCAAGGACTTTGGTTAGTCCAGCCCGCTGAACCGTAGAGAAAAATAGCAAAAGGTTTACAGAATGAAAAATGGATGATGGCTGTCGGACCCACCCCGCGACTACTAAGCTACTATGGCGCCAGCCCTATCCGATCGAAGAACAAAGGCGCTCCCTCCATCACAATCCAGGCAATTCCTAAAAAAAGCACAGTCAGCATCCACAACTCTCCAATTCGGCGCATCGGGTGACACCCACCGGAATATACAACGAGTTTCGTGACAACCTCCACATCATAGCGCACTCGGGGCCGTTTGATCTGCGAAAACACTTCCTTCTCGTCGGCTTCAATTTCCGACTCAAATGGAGGGAAGGGAACGGTCGAAGAAGCTTCTTGTGAGCTAACATCGACAGAAGTCGCCACACCAGGGGCACCTGTGCCCATCATATTCTCATACTCGTGCAATTTAGATGGTTTCCGCGACAGTTTCCGTGGCTCGGACTCCGAGGCCGGTCCACCTGCTTCCGGTACTGGGGATGGCTGGTTCGCCGTTGAAAGACTTTCCCGTCTCCGCTTCTCACGATATGCCAGGGTCTCATACGCGTCAGCCTCTGATTGCGGGCCGATCGAAATGGCGCGTCGTCGAGGATGCCGGATCGTGGTTATTATTGACGGTATCTCCGAGAAGCCCGGTAGCACTTCGTGGTCCCGGAGCTGGGATGGAACTGTCGTGTATTGTCTGTTTGACACGTTACATTAGCTGCGTTTCTCTTTTCGGATGGTTCTTCATCCTCTCTTCTGTTCAGAACCACACGGTAGACTTACGAAGCGTTCCGGAAAAATCTCCGGGGAAGTATGAGGCCCAACTTTTCCAGGCCCCGGAAAACAGGAGGCAAAGCCCGAAGCAGAACGGGCTTGGTGACAGCTCGCCACGTGAAGAGCATAAGAACACCAATGATGAGGCGGAGAGCCGTCTTGACGAGACCTACACGCTGAAATTCGAATGGGACATTGGCCGGCACAGGTTCATCCCACATCAGGCTTGACCTAGCTATGTGCCAATAGGCCACTTGTGCTCCAAGCGTGACTCCTGCAAAAGCCACACTGTCGTCGAAGCACGGGCAGTCATCGGCAGGCTCTGGGTGTATACGGACCAAACCCAAAATCAACAGAATCACTAGTGTAACCCCCCTTCCGGTAGCAGAAACGACATACTCATCGATGGTCGGACCAAACGTATACTGTAGGAAGGCGAGGAGGAACCCAAGTAAACATCCAATGACAACATCAAAAAACCCATGCATACCACAGTACAGACGACCCAGGACAATAGAACAGACGTAGAGGTATGTTATAGCTTGGAGGACGATATTGACCTGAGGGCTCAGGGTGGATTCGGGGGAGTTCAATAGCGCGAGAGCGTATGCCGCAACCGAGACCGCATTGGTGGAGTGAGTCGATGGGAATCCGTATTCCAACGCCGCAGAGCCGGACATTGTTATCCGTTGGAGAGGAGGGGATAGAGGCCGCGGGAGGCAAAGCAAGTCCTTGATGAAACCACTGAAAAACACGCCGGAGGCCAAAAGATGCACCATCCTGAGAGATTGAGAGTCGTCAGCTCAATTGCAGGCCAGATAATTGTTTTCCCTCTGTCTATGTCTAAGGGCTCATCATGGCCACTTACCCGCGCCCCAAGCTCGTATACCCGCACCAGAATAAGATCGGCAGGAAAACCATGAAAAAGGTATGTGTGCCCAAATTGGCCGTGAAGGCAAAGTAGGAGTCTAGAGCCGGAGTGCGGACCCTCTCCTGAACCCAAGCCAGATACGGAGTCTCATATCGAATTAGAGGGAGGAGCTTCTGTCGTGGCCAATAACGCCAATAAGGGAGCTGGTTTCGATCTGATAGCGTTGGAAGACAAGCCTCGGTTAGTCCACTAAAATCAATGGTGATTCGACAATCGACACCACGTACAATGATCGAGGCTTCTCAGCCCAGCGTCCGGCTGGCCATTCTTCCCATTGACCATGCTGTCGTTGTTGTTGTTCAGATAAGGCAGCCGTTTCAATATAGCGTGATGGTGTGTTTGCGACAACCCCCCATAAGGTTCCCGACAGATAGCAGTCTCAACACCCACAACGGGCTAGTAAGATCATTGATGACTGGCGTGGTTGGAGAGGAGACCCGAGCTTTTCGGGGAGGCCACTTTCTATCAGCGGGAAAAAGGAGAGCAGTAGATCGCGGTAGGCTAAGTCATGCTCATCCGGCGTTATCGCAGAAAAGGTCGTGTTCTTGGCGGCCGATGCCGTGGTTTGTCTAACCACTCAACTCTCGACCCTCAAGCCTCCCCCGGCTGAGCTAAGGTTTTAGTCACCCAAAACACGGCAGCCAAAGGAATATGATCGCCCTCGACAAAGTGATCTATCTAGAATTGGAACTACTTACAGCTGCCCACGGGGCTGTCATCTTTAAAGCTGCGAGGTTATTTAGAATAGATTAGAATAGTCTGGTTATTGAATGAGAATATGATGCTGTATGAAATTCAGTGTATTTGCCAGTCCTCTGGTGATTTTCTCAGTGGATGTGGTTTGAATATATATAATCATCAGAAAACACTGTTACCTTGCCTTAAGGGCATGTACTTTTAATGGGGCACTCTGCGGGAGGCTTAAGGACAATAGTCCTTGAAAAAATAGTAATGCAGTGCATGATACGGATACGCGGTCCTGTCGGGACGGTGTTTCTCATCGGCGCTTATGCAGTCATTTGACCGCAGATCAATGCAGTAATTTATATATAGTATGGAGCACGTAGTGAAGTTTTACTCCTACTAAACTGCGCTGTGGTGAACTTTCAGACCAAACACAGTTTTGATTGCTCATGATCGATGCGGTGTTGAGGCCAATTTGTACTTTCAAGTACGTAAGATACTAGTAGATAGGAAATGCTAGAGCATTGACAACCAACGTCGTGTTCTGGCACCTACGACACGTTCACCTTAGCATATGATATCTGCAACTATGATCTAGATTTATGTTGTAGCCCTAAGTAGCTGATGTCCATAGTAATGAGGGGCACTGCATTGAAGTGCTAGCCGTCAATCCTCCTATTGATGGTAAAGGAATGAAGCAAAGTTGACAAGCGCCGCTTGGCATGGTCCAGAGCTAGACCGTTTATACGTCTAAACATCTTTCCATGTGGCTGAATATCTGTTTGTCAAGCTGCCAAATGGAACTGACAAGGATAGCGACGGCGTGGAATGAGCCCAGCCAGGATAGGAAGTTGCAGGCATCGGTGGTGGAGGCTAGAAGGCTGTCAGATCCGCCTTCAGAGTGTACGAATGGCTACATTCTGGCATCATGACAAGTGGAATTTCTAGCTGATATGCATACAATCAGCAGTAGCTGCGAGAATTCGCTCTATACACCCGGAGACACGAACAACCTCGCCAACATACTTGGGTAAGTGGAGGCGTATCTACGGAGTCCTGAACTACTAGTAGTAGTGGGTAGTAAGAATCGACCACCAAATAATCCCTCATGACATCTAACTAGCCTTGTAGTGATTAACCTCGGCAGGAACAAGAATTAATTAGTTCTTTCGGGCCAAATCCAAGGCTGAACGTGACATCGGGAAAGATTACGTCAACCGGGTTTTCTCTTGTTTCTAGTCTAGTTTCTACTACTCCGGACTGTTGGGTAAAAAGCGGTTTCAGGGACCTGGACCGTCGATGAAGACTTGTGTAGCACGGACCTGCAAGGGATCGCACCAGAAGGAAACCTTGATCAATGTTATCGATCACCGGGGGCCAACCCTGCCACTAAAGCCCGATTTTGATTCGAGGATCGGGAATGATTCCAAGGAGGACGGCGATAGAGTGGTGTGGTAACCCGACTCGGGGCCCGGCCATCGTCGAGGAATTCCTGGTGCGCAACCCAGGTAGGTAAACAACCAAGGAACCGAGTGAACATCCGGCTGAATCTACTAAAAATAACAGGCGCGGATGAGGCAGAAGACGAATGGAATCGATGGATATGCGTCCAGCTGAAGTTGCGTGGAGTGACAAGCGGAGCTCGTGCGTCATTTGTCCCGCGGCGTTGCCATGGCAGCCCATCGGCCGGTAAACATCGGTCTCTTGCGGTTTCATGTCAGCCACGACGGCCTCGTTGTTGGAGCAGCCGTGGGAGGAGGAGGCTGGCTGGCTGGCTGGCTGGGCTCATCGTGGAGAAACTAGTAGGTGCATCTGAAGCCTGACATCCCTTTCTTCCTTTAGAACCTCTTCGTGCTGGTTTCGCGTCTTGTTTTTCTAATTCCACCAACCTCCTCTACTACCCCCCCTCCTCACATCCCAAATAACCACCACCCCCCATTTACCTTTTGTACAGCAAGCCACTTAACTTCGACATTCCTAACAACGCAGAGGAATTGCTCAGTACACACCGACCCAGAAAACTTTCCGCTGTGCTTTTGACAAGACAGTGGATCGTTGAGCAGCAATTATTACCGAGCCGCAGTTCCAGACCGACAATTCCCACCCCTTCCGGAACGGCTGTATAACTCACATTCCTCAAAATTCTCCTACTCCGCCATCATGTCAGGTACAATGTACGACGAGCACGTTTATGCACCCTCACGGCGCCATTCAGTTGCTACTCCTCCCCCATCCATGACTCCACGACATAGTCGGACCCGCAGTCAAAGTGTCAGAGTTAGCAACGGCACCGTGAGCACAAATACAAGCGTTTCAAGTGGGAGGATGTCGGAAGCTACAAACATTACACATCCGCCTGCGTATTCCAAGAAGTTTGTTGTGGTTGGCGATGGTGGATGTGGAAAGACGTGCCTTTTGATCAGTTATTCCCAAGGTTATTTCCCAGAGGTAGGTTCTGGCAACGCCCCGGTGAGGACTTTCCGCATCATCGCCAAACTAATTATCGTGCATCCAGAAATATGTCCCTACTGTGTTCGAGAACTACATCACACAAACCACCCACCGAGCCTCGGGCAAGACGGTTGAACTAGCCCTCTGGGATACAGCTGGACAGGAAGAATATGACCGCCTGCGTCCACTGTCATATCCGGAGACGGACCTGTTATTTGTTTGCTTTGCGATAGATTGCCCTGCATCTTTGGAGAACGTCATGGACAAGGTAATTGCCAGTTATTCCGCGACGAGTTATGGGAGCTAATACCGGCCGCAGTGGTATCCTGAAGTTCTGCACTTTTGTCCCACTACCCCGCTCATTCTGGTTGGGTTGAAGTCAGATTTGCGCTCGAAGAGAACGTGTATCGAACTTCTAAAGACCCAGGGTCTAACGCCTGTGACGCCGGAACAAGGTGAGGCGGTGGCGCGCAGGATGAATGCCTCTTACATTGAGTGTAGTAGCAAAGAAATGCGCGGCGTCGACGGCGTCTTCTCCCTGGCAGTTGATACCGTTGTCTCTGCCGAGGAACAAGACTGGAATGACCGCCAGACGTCTTCTACTCCCGGAAGCAAACCTAAAGTTGGTGGTGGCGGCGGAGGAAAGAAGGTCAAAAAGCGTTCCTGCAAGATTTTGTAGACTTTGGTCTTCTCTTGATGTTTGTCTGGTCATGATCATCTGCCCTCTTGGTTTCGCCTATTATTCCTCTTGCAATGTTTGTTTCTTTTTTGCCATTCCTGTTGTGCCGAGTGAGAAGCCTGGTTGCTTCGACGGTTCCCCCACGCTTTTTGTATGTGACATGACATGACATGACCAAGAGGCCATGAAGATGAAACACACTGCCTGATGCATCTGTGTCTGCTACTTTACCCTCTACCTACCCTTTCCACCTATACATGCCGGCGGCTTCTGGACTTTTGCTTCCTCCATGTTGCTATACCTGTTTCGACCCTGATGACTGTTTCCTTGACTTACCATTACTCTTATCATCATATCCTTCCCACCCCTTCGATTTGGCGATTGTTTTCTTTCCCCCCGTCTGAATGCTTGATGTTGTCACGAATTTGGTCTGTTGGCCACTCTTTTGCCATGCATGGGATGGGTGTTTACTGGCGCAAGCGAAAATCCCGTGTACTTGAATTGTTGAACTTGTTTTGTTGCCAAACTCATAAACTCTGTTATTACCCCCCATATGGTATCCGTATCCCGATATTTTCAATAGCAAACAGAGTAAAACAAAGATAGGAAAACAAAATAAACAATCCAACAGTACATTGTAAAAACAAAGAAGGATAACTCCTCTACCATACGCCACCAATCAACCGATCTAATCCATACCCACATAAACAACGATAACCTCAAACCAAGCCGCAGACCCATTTTATTCCTCACCGATCACCGATCATTGATGATCCTCCTCCTGAAGCTGACTCCCCTCCTCATCATCCTGATGCTGCCCGCCTCCACCCCCACCACTAGCACCGCCAGCACCCTTCTGCTCCTCCCCAGGCCTGCTGCCCATAAAGTTCTCAAACTGGGACCAGAGCGCTTCCACAGAGCCGAATTCGTTTCCCACCTGCAAGATCACAATTCCATCAGCTTAGAGTAAAGTAGAACCAGAAGAGAATAAAATAGACGGGATCTGATCCGATCTGATCTTATGTGATCGGCATGCGCGGAATGGATCGGAGGAAGAATAAGTGGGGGGTGTGGGCGAGTGATTATCCGCATGTTTGTTTGTCGGAGAAAGGTAGGTAGGTATTATTACTTACGGAAATAATGCTCTCCAGGTTCCGGTTCAGCCGGTTGATGTTTTGGAGGACTTGTTCCATACCCTGGTGATTATTTCGTTAGATTATCAGATGGGATTGAGATTATGATTTGGTTTGGGGATGGAGGGGTAGGTTGCAAGGAATGTAGTGCATAGGGCCTAGAATAAATAGGTGAAAGAACTCACCACTGCAATCTCTCTAACTAATTCTGCTCGCTGCTGTTCGAAAACTGTTGGGCTGGAGGATCGGTTTTTGGGGATTGGTGTTGTTGACATTGTGGCGGGTGGTGTGTGTGTGGTTTGGAATTTTTGGGCTGGGTGTATGGAAGGACTCAATGAAAAGAGGAAGGCAATCTGTGGGATGGTTGCTAAAAGGCTAAGTGTCTGCTGGCTTTAATCTCCTCTTGTCCTTGTATGATATCGCTCGATAGCACGCGTGTTGATTGCTTTCGATTGTGATTGTCGGTTCAATGTTGTTGGCTCGAGGCGGGGCGATTCCTGTCCTCGGATTGCCTGATTCGGTTTGGTGGCGTTTATTTTGCCCGTGGTGGTGTTCACCGCTTTTGTGGCCGCCTTGTGGGCTTATCGATAAGGATTGATCTATAGTTGAGGAGTGTATTGGGATTGCTTTGGGGAACAGTTGGGAATTTGAGCAATGCTAGATCTATGATCAGGTAAGATTACCTAGTGTGGAATATTGGCCTTGGGAGGCTATTGTATTCTCATCTGACTTAATCTGTGACATTAAACTACTGCTACGCTACAGCAATGTGATGCCATCTTGCTCAAGCATGATTGCAAGTACATAGTAACGGCCATATGTGGGTGTCTACTCTCGTGTTAGTAGGTTCTGTCCTCACCATAAATATACATTCATATATATATATGTAGACGCATAACGGTAGATCAACTAAAAAGTTCCACAGTTGACTCCCGAACTTCATCGACTTGACGTTCCTCTGACGTAACGCGTTGCCGAAGGTCTATTTAACATGGCAAGACTATCAGAATGCTATATCAAAGACAAATACAATCTCAGTCAACTATTTCAAGATGAAAGCAATTGGCGTGGAGAATTACGGTCCTATTGACCGTCTCGAAGCTCGGGAAGTCCCGAAGCCGACAGATCTCCAGCCGCGGGATCTTCTAGTTCGGTAGGATGGCTTCATCTTTTTTGTTCATATGTATAGTCGCTAAACGTTATGACAGAATTAAAGGTGTTGCTGTGAACCCGGTGGATACGAAAGTACGGAATGGTACCTATGATGACTATCCTGGTAAGACTTAGACTACATCTGACATGGAGTACCAGCTGCTTAAAATCTCGACAGACTACTACGACCGCGTTCCTCGACCATTCCAGATCACCGGCTACGATGCTTCAGGCATTATCGAAGCCGTTGGATCACAATGCTCGATTTTCAGTGTTGGCGATGAGGTATACTACTCGGGAAGCCCAATCAGACAGGGATCAAATGCCGAGTATCAACTAGTAGATGAGAGGAGTGTTGGTCACAAGCCGAAAAGACTCGATTTCGTGGAGTCGGCTGCCATGCCGTTGACGTATATCACAGCGTATGAAGCTCTCGTCGAAAGACTGGAGATAAAAAAGGGCGAAAAAGCAGCTCTCCTCATCATCAACGGGGCCGGCGGCGTGGGTGCTATGGCTACCCAGATTGCACGTGTTGTGTTGGATCTTCCTGTGGTCATCACGACAGCGTCACGCCCGGAGACAATCCAGTTTACGAAAGACATGGGTGCGACTCATGTCGTGAACCACAGAGAGGACGTTGTTGATCAGATTGAGAAACTCAACCTCGATGTACCTGTGAAGTAAGACATGTCTGTGGAAGTCAAGAATCGTTACTAACAGCAGCCAAGGTATATCTTCATCACTCACTCCACAGACCAGTACATGGAGACGTGCGCTCGGGTCTGCGCGCCCTTTGGCAAGGTCTGCTCGATCGTCCAAGGTCAAGCTAAGATGTATGGAACGGAGTTCATGTCGAAGTCGTTGACGTTTGTCTGGTGTCTGCTTGGAACCAAGCCGTATCATAAGGTGGATGTCGAATCGCACCATCGCATACTGGAAGAGCTTACAGACTTGATTGATGCGGGAAAGATCAAGTGCCATCTCACAAAGCGACTGAGGTTGACGCTTGACGGTGTGAAAAAAGGACATGAGCTATTGCAGTCTGGTGGGAGTATAGGCAAAGTCGGGTTAGGTGTAGATGAGCCTGGACCTGGAGAGATCTTCACATAGTGATGTGACGTGTAACTCTTAATTACACAAAGATATGAAATTCCGCAATACAAACAAAAATATGGCCATAATCGTTCTATATCACCGCCAATGATACCTATGTATGAAGATCCTCGGTCTTGCTTCATCCACTGTCCACCGCGACCACCACATTCCAACCATCTACCTAAAGATGAGAAAAGAGAGACCTTAAAGTACCCCGAAATATCCAGAGCCAACCTCCGGTATACACAGGTGTAACGAACAGGTGTTTACGGCCCTCGCGGTTTCACAAAATAATACCATGAGATCCCTAATCAACTGCATACGATCAAAGACCACAACATGCAAGTTAAATCCCTTAACAAGATGCATACAAAAGTCATAACATACACTAACCTACCAACTCCAAAACACCCATCAGTTCAAATGACCATTATCTTGGAAAAGTCCTCCACCCCTTCCCCTCAACGCCTCCAAGACTTTGCGTCCCTCGCCACTAAAACAGTGCACCTACACCAACATATCCACAAACAACACACCCAACCCAAAGCTACACTCCACGCGTCCAGCCACAAACCAAGCGACCCGAGCAATCCAGATCCAACGTGGAAGAAAAAACCCGCACTGGCACAGACGCAGACACCTATTACGTCTCATCAGACGTGTTCTGGTGCGTCGCCACAGAAGAAAAGCAAGTCGGCCAGTTACATATACTGACCCGGTGTAGGTACTTAACAGGTTTCAGCCATACAAGATCCAGCAAGGCATGCTAGCCAATGCCCAGGGTTCTCTTATCACGTCACCATCAATCAATCACCCCATACACTCCCTTCCGATAGAAGGGTCCGGTACGTACACAGCGAGCAGGGGGGGATCTACATGGACACGTGTATTTCGTCGGAGATAGTGGTGGTGGATGGACCCTTGGGGGTTTAATGGACTAGGGAGGGGGCTTGTTGTGGAGTGGAAGGCTTGGTGCCATTTGAGTTAGCGTTATGAGCTGAAGGAAGGGAGGGCATTTCTATTATTATGGTGGCGTGGCAAAGGATCCGAGTCATAGACTCTCAATGAGTCTTCCGTAGTGTAATCCTACATAGTGTTGGATGAAAGTCAAGTTGCTGTACGCGTGTGTGCGATATTCTAAGGGCTACTTGGCCAATAGATGAGTTAACGGTAAGACGCGATAACGAGGGACTGATCGCACATAACACATAAGATAGAAAACGAGCCAACAAGTCAGCTTATAGCAGGACCAACTATACATTTAACTCTACTAAAAGCTCAAATAAATCAAGCTACTACCGGTACATGATGGATACCATCATCACACCCGACCCAGTTGCGTACCCGTGGAGAGAATTGAAACAAGTTCAGACCCACAATCATAGATAGCATCATAAAACTAATTGCTCTGCCTAACTAGTCATTTTACCCCAACAAACTAGCTAAATAGTCTTCTAGAATACAAAAACCGACTAGCAGCCTCTTCCCTATAGCATAGTAAACTACCCCCACCCATCATGCTATGACAATGAACACATCCATCCAATATTACCAGCTAGCAAGCTAACTAGCTACTAGCTAGTGAGTTTACGCCATCACTTGCGTAAGCACTCAATCCTGAGCATGATAACCAATCAAGATGATTACCACCACGTAGACAGTGCACTGCACTTCTCAGTGGGCGATAGTTGTCAGATACATGACGGGAGTGTGGAGGCCACTAATCATTAGTAGTTCCAGTGGATGGAGCGATGATGTCAATGCACTGAGCTAGCTGGTTAGCTAGGTAGGTAGGGCTTCAGGCATCAAGGTTTTAGTGCAAAATTTGGTAGTTATCACGGATGATAGCAATTCCGTGCGATCATAGATCTGATTGAGGATGACGACAGTGGTAGTGGTCATTGGGTATCGATAAAGAAGTTGTGACAGTAGATGTCATAAGGATTTAGGAGCGACAGTTTTAGAAGAGCTTTCGGGTATGAGACCTGGGGAGTGTAAAAGAGGAAGTAAGGATAGAAAATAATCTCAAATCCAGATCCTTTCAAATTGATTCTGCCTACTCCGTCGCTAAAGGACGAATAAAATAAACCCAACCAATTCAGTCCAGGCCAGCCCAACTCAATCATATGTTTGTAACTCTGTATCCGGATCTATCGAACTCCCGAGTCATGTCCGTATCTTCGTATCGTTTCGTCTTGGCTTTTATCGTTTCTTTGTGTATATATCGTATCGTAGCGTATCATCTGCGTAACTGACAGTCGCCAGGACCGTGGAATTTTGTGGCATAGAGTGGAGGAATTAGAGGAGAGGAGGAAAAGCTAAAGAGTATCATGCTGAGCCTCTTCTGGCTGGGACGAGGATGGTGCTAAGACGCTTCCAGCGCTGTGTGGGTGAAGTGGGTGAATCGCGATCTAGACGGTTGTCTAGACTCGGCTTAGAAGAGGATTGAGTGGAGGATCGGGGCCTAGTGACAAGCGCTTCATGGTCGGCTAGGACATCCTCGAGCCGGACATCGCAATCAGACATGCGCGGCCGAGTATCATTGGGGTCGAGAATCTCGATAAATTTGGACGACATATCGCGCATCTTTCGATTGGAGAATGACTTGGTAGAGGGAGGTTGGTGGTGTTCGTTGATTCTTTTTTTTGTTGGGCGGAATGCGGCTTTAACGTTTTCTTTTTTTGTCTCCTTCGCGGCGGCGACGATCACGAGGGTGATTGGGGAACTTTGTTGGTGAAATAGTCGGCGGTGGAAAAAGTAAACCCAACCGGGTCGGAGAAGTAGGTTCGTGATGGAAGTTAAGGGAATAACTAGGAGCACTGTCCACCGTGAAGCGAAGAAGATCCGGATAACCGCTGGCGGATATATCTTCCGTGCGGACAGAGAGTGGCCAGGGAGTTGGAGATGAGCAGAGGGGTAAACGACTGGAACATGAAGGACAAAGGAGGAGAAGGAAGAGAACGAAGATGAAAAAGGCACAGACTGTGCAGTAGCGGGTGATGCCGATTCGCTGAGCACGGTTTCAAGTATGCGCCAGGCAGGGATGTTCGAGCGGTCTTCTGCGTCAGAGCGGATGAGCTGACAGAGAATGGCCCTGAAAGAAATATTCTCGTTGTTGGAGAGGGATCTAGGCGCCGTTGACGTCCGGGGAAGATGGGTAGTATTTATTATTGCACAACGATTTTACTTTTTGAGTTCCTCTATGATGAGGGTGTACCCATTGACCCGCCAGTCATAGTGCCGCGAGTTCCGCATCACAAAGCAAAAGTAAAAAAGCCAAATTATTTGCCAGAACACGCGGGGGTTGGGGGGGGATGTGGGAAGGGATCAACTGAGGGACTGGGACGGTGGCGCATCCGCCAGGGTACGAGTGAGCAAGGGCATCAGCGGCCATATACGCCGTGTGCCCGGGTAGAGCATGTTGTGATGGGCTACCGGACCCTCTGATTGACGGGGCTGGCGGGGGTCAATCCTCAGGAAGGAGGGAGGAGTTCCGACGATGGTTCGTCCGTCATACCGAAGGGTGTGAGTGTGATTGCCGGTGCTGATGAAGCGGATGATGCGGTGGATGCGTGGCGTTGGGTTGGGTTGCTGGTCGTAGCTTCGCCCGATCAGTCGTCAATCGTCAATAGTCATTGCGATCATGTCTGCAAGCGCGTTCGAATGGAGCTCCTGTTCCCTTAATTCCTGATCCAGTAAGACGCGATATCGACTCGACTCGACTCCACTTCCACTGCCCTGCGGACCCTCCCGCCCGTCCCGGAGAGTGAGACGAAGAGTGAGAGCATGACGTCGCACCGAATAAATGCGATCCATGGATCGTGTTCTGCAGAGCTATCCGGTGGCTCTAGGTGTAAGAAAGAGATACTGGTTGTGCTCAACCACTCTAACCATTGTTGTGGTGGGGTTTGGAGTCATCGCAAAGGGAGCTGATGTGTCCAGCTCCATCGTTGCAGAGGCTGTCCATACAAATCGCGGGGATGACGGCAGATCGGCTTATCAAATGGATACGGCCCTCAGACGATCCATGTGCAACGCAACGAGCCCATCGATCAGCGAGGTTATAAATAGAATGATAATGGAGAAGAATGGAGCGTGTATTGGACAAGTCTAGCGGAGGAATTGAGGTTGAGCCACGAAAAACTCCACGAGAAAGTCACTCCAGAGTCACGGGATACCTCCCCAGAAGCATGTGCTCGCCGTGACGTCATGGCATCGTTGCTTCATCTGTGCTTCGCCTCCATTCTTCACCAGCCGCAATAATTACTGGGCTTACTGTTGGTTGTCTGTTGCTGGCACAATGCCACTTCATCATCGCAATGCCTACTAAACGTGCCAGGAAAGATCCATCGGTGGCACAGAAGCCGCCATCCCCTCCTCCGTCCGAGAAGAATGCCGTCATCGCGCAAGACATCCCAGAGGAAGAGGAAGCAAAGCGAGAATCAGCTCCTCGAGATGAGTCGTACACACCTGAGTTCTTCGATGAAGATGAAGAGATGCCCGAAGAAACGGAGAATACCATCGATCCCGACACTGGAAAAGCAGCCAAAAGAACGGCCGACTACGCACTAGGAGGGGGAGGGTACAACGCACTCAAGTCGTACAAAGGACAGATGTACTCCGGAATGGCTGTTGGAGGTTCACACACCTGGACATACGACCAAGGAACGTGGAAGGAAACCAAGGAAGAACCCGATCTTTGGAGAATTGACTACCAGACGAACAAAAGACGGGCGAGGAAAGCGCCTACAGGGAGTGGTGCGCCTGTGGGAACCGAGTATCACTGGCTGATTGTAGGCCATCAGGTAGGCCACACCATCTCATGAGACGACGGCTGGCTCACCCCCCCCCCCACAGCATGTCAAGAAGATCGATGCCAACACGTACGAGACGCACCTCACGGGCTCAAAGTATAAACTGGCGTACAAGTCCGCGTCATCGAACTCTTGGTCGGTGCCGACCGTCAAGAAGCAACGGGACCGGGAAGTGGAATTGCTGGATGATGCTAAACAGCGCGTCCAGGGACTGCCGCCCGTGCTGGCATCAGAGAAGGTTAAGGTTGAGAAACGCGAAAAGGGTCAACAAAGCCTCGAAAGCATGTTTGGAAAGGCTGCGGGCGTGAAACGAAAAGCGAATGAAAATGACTGATGCGCGTTGCTTCGAACGAATGATATGTGGCTGGGCCATGTCGTGTCTGCTTCGGAATACAATATACAAAAGTCATTCGAATATACTTTACTGGAAATATGATAATCGATCCAAGGAGACGGGTCGGGCGCACCCTGGTCCATACTCTGCCAAAGCTTCTACTGTGAGGTTATTCAGCGGGTCAAACAACAATCTAGATCCAGCAGCACTGATGAAACCGCAAGACCAACGATCGGTAGCAGAGCAACGAAGTCGAGCACGTAAGATAACTGGATAAAAGCATGGCTACAGCCGTGAGCTCTACTACCCGAAAGCATAAACTCAATCCAAGGTCACAGCCAAATCTAGACTCACCCGCGAACAAACAAAACTCAACGCGCATGGCACAATCTAGAACATCAAGAAGAAGTCAATCTCCGACCCACAATCTCATCCCATCCCTTGGAACCGTGACATCATCCACCCCAAACCCAATATAAGCTTAACTTTGGCCTCATTCCAGACCTCTCCTAGACCATCCATCCGCGGTCTACCTTCCCCTTCAACATCCGCCACCCAACCACCCCCAATTTTTCCACCACCATCCTGGCAGCAATCCGCATTCATGTCCAAACGCATCAGCACCTTCTTCCAACCTCTTCCGTCGAAGAAGAAACTCAAACCGGATGCGACTACGACAGCAGAATCATCATCATCATCATCAATAACAACAACAACAGTCCCACCAAAACCATCCACATACACCCATCACCCAAGCTATCCCATCCCGATCCGCGACCCGCCCAGCACCATCACCACGTCTCTCCTCTCTAATCCAGCACCTCGACCCCCCAAATCCATAACCAACCACCCGCACCTGGATCTCCTCTACTTCCAACCCTTTCTCCCCGCCCCACTAGCCCGAGACTTATTCGAGTTCCTGCGGAATGAACTCCCCTTTTACCGCGTCCAATATAATATCCGGCGCGGCGGAACAGAGACATCCATAAACACGCCAAGATACACGACTGTCTTCGGGGTAGATGATACATCGACATTCACTACTGCAAAAAACTCGGAATCTGTTTCTACTAATTCCAGTAATCCTGACACAAAAGTCCAAGAAGACACCACAACAAGCCACAATCTACTAGACTCCCCTCAGCAACTACCACCCGCCAACTCACCAATATTGGTCGACAGTAAAACACGCACCGAAACCAAATCCAGATATCGATGCAGGCCTCGACCCATCCCGCCGTGTCTGGACATTCTGCGCCAAGCAGTGGAGAAGGCCACGGACGATGGGACAAGATATAATTTCGTCCTGGTGAATTACTACGCCACAGGGGACGATAGTATCTCGTACCATTCGGATGATGAGCGGTTTCTGGGCCAGAATCCCACCATTGCGTCCTTATCGCTTGGCGTGGGGAGAGATTTCCTGTTGAAGCATAAACCAGGTGGTGGTAGTACTACTACTGATGCTGATCGTGCGATTGCAAATGCAGCTGCGAAACCGCTCAAGTTTCCCCTCAAGTCCGGCGATATGCTGATTATGAGGGGCGAGACTCAGGCAAATTGGCTGCACAGTGTGCCTAAGCGTAAGGGGTTGCAGGGAAGTGCTGGTGCTTTGGGCCGGATTAATATCACGTTTCGGAGAGCGGTGGTGCCTGGCGGCACGGAGAATTATTATCGATATAATGTGGGTGATGGAGTGGTGTATCGCTGGAAGGATGAGGAGGGGAAAATGGTGGCTACTACTGAATAGTTTGTAACTGTGTTGTAGCTTTATACTTATTTGTAGATACAACTGGATTGGAGGAATAGGGAAAGGGAGGCACTCAGTGCGAAGCAAACGGGTTGGTGTAAGCTCGGAAGCGATCAAGTGGCTGCGCACTGTTGAGGATCTTGTGCAACAATGCCCCGTAGTCCCATCCGATAGCTGCGGCCGCAAGAGCAGTTAGACTGGCCTGGTCCTCGCGTCCAGGTCGTCCAGGCCCGGTCATATTCTATTCATCATTAGCTACGGTTCGGTGATTGAAGAAACATGAACATACAGGTTTCATATTGATATCGAAGATGGCAAACTGTGACCCCTCGCTAAACCGTCTAATGTCAATGCGAATGGGTGCCGTCGCCCCAATTAATTTGGCGACCTGCTCGCACTGTCGCATTGCGCTTCTGTACGACTCATCCTGCATTTCGGTTTCTGTGATAGCGCGCGAGTTCGCAGTCACGGCCACTGTACCATTGTATGGCACAATGCCATCGACATGGTTGAAACGGGTGATCGGGGGCAGGCTCCAGTACTCTGGATTCTCTGTCGATGGCGGCATAACTGTGATCGTTGCCTCTTCGCCCGTGAGATATTCTTCCACCATGACGATGGGAGACTCGAGCAGCAGAGCGTTGAGATGTGCCTCGAGCTCGGCTCGATTATGGCATACCTTGACACCGTGGCTGCCGCGACCACGGACGGGTTTACCAACCACGGGATAGTTTGGAATGGAGTCTAGTATAGGGGAGATATTATCCGAATTGCGGATCAACCATGAGCGGGGGAGGGTAAATGAGCCATGGATACGGAGTCGGTCGTTGAGATAGGCTTTGTCATCGAAGGATTCAACCAGGGTTGGTGGCTGTCCGACAACAGAGATAGGGGCTGAAGCAAGAGACTGCGAGGCTTGTAGTGGATGTGAGGAGAAGAGGATCGTGTTGGCCCAAAGGTGCGTTGCCCCTTGGCGCACAGCAGAGAGGATCCCATTCTCTGTGTCCGGGAAGCACCAGCCTTCTTGCTCTTTGGGGTTCGGAGAAGAAACCGGAGTCACGACTCGTACGCCACGGTTTTTGAGAGTGTAGGCGATGTCTGATCCCGAGTCTTGGTAACCTGGCATCTGTATTAGATTGAGTCCTTGGGATAGCAGGAGTGGGGTGTTATACCGCCAGGCTTGCGGGGCTTGCGAGCGCCGTTGATGATGGGCGGCTCGATGGCCTGGTAGAGAACTGCGACTACCGGAGGGGTAGTCGCGTTATGCAAGGATCGGGTTATCTGTGTCATGGGTAGACTCATCGTGTTGTTTAGGTGAATAGTTGACTAGGAGCTGGAAATGACGAAGTCTGTTTTATAGATGTGGAGCAACCCGAGAAAAGCGCCGGCATCGGATGAATCCTGCTGATCCTCGGATAGATCCGAAAACACGGAGTAGCCCGCATTTGCCGATTGTACTCCTGATAGCTTCGTTGTGGTATGGAATAGAACGATGGCCGACTGTTTAACTGCTCAGAAAGATCCGGAGAAAGTTCTCAAGGTCGTTTGACGATGTATTGCAAGTAAAGCAGCACGGCAAAAGATTCCTATACCGGATCCCCTAATATCGCATGCCCCGTACCAGTTCGTCGACAGGAGTAATAAACCGTGTAGAGTAGAGTGTATAGGCATTACTTCCGATATCAAAGACATTGGACCGGTCCTCTGTTGGTAGAGATTAATAGGCACTTCCTCCAGCTTCTTCGAACGCTATCTGCTGGTGTACGGTCATCGTTCTGAAGGGGTGAGTGAGGTGATTTCTGTAATGAAGAGCATGGATCTGTCGTCGATAAGAGTCCGGTAGTTACAGAATGGGTCTGTAACAGACAAGTTTGTTAGCTTCAATTGTTGACAGGAAAACTAGGATGTCATACCTCAAAGATCTGGCGACAGTTGTCTGGCAATGTTGAGTGGTGCTAGATGCAGCCTTAACCTGGGATGGCTTCCTAGATTAGATGCCCTTGTGCAAACAAACAGATTCGAACGTCGATGATAATGGTATCTTAAAGTCAAGGGAGCATGAGTTGGTCCAGACGACCTCTGATGCTACTCTGCTGCCTGCAGCAAGTGGAAAGACTTGAAACCCAACATTGGGACAACGAAGGACTTGTGACCTGCTCAGCGAAATGACAGCATGGCACAGCCCTAGAGTGATTTAGTGTGATTAGAGTCTGCTGGAGATGGGCAGAAGTGGGCCCTCAAAATAAGCAAGGGCGCACTAGACAAACCAAGCAAACGCCGGTGACTGGATTTAGGACCCCAGGAATATACGTACATATGATAAATAGACACTATTTCATGGTATACACAGGTCTCAATTATATTTCTACCATATACGCTAAGACATAGGATCCGATGGATGAGATACTGCCTTTGTCCATGGCAGCAAGCGAGTTGTCCGTATCTAAACTTGCTAGGAAGCATATCGACAATGCGAGCGAAAAGTATGCTGGGATCATATGTGTACAACAAATGCTTAGGGATTATGGCAGTAACTGTTTGTTTGGCAGAGGTTTTTCTAAAAAATTGTCTTACCCCATGAGACTGCCCTGTCCAAGCGACGTACGCGAAAACTTTCAATGTGACTGAATATTGACTGCGTACCATCACAAGGGTACTAGGACAAGCTGATGACATGAGCGATAATAGCGTGGTTATGAGGTATCACATAGCGGTGCTGAAGGGGCTGCAGTGGCTCCTATTTGTTTGACTCGAGTCCCTGTGTAAATGACAATGGATGACTGATGGAACTCAGCCGAAAATGAATCAACTTTGCGCTGACTGCATGACATGAATAAAGCCGAGACCCTCCTAATAGAATCTATGGTCGAGACCCTTTGATCGTCAGACACGCGTGAAGACGGATCTCGCTTCTGCGGAATTGCGGATAAGCGATATAACTAACACTCTCGGTATTTGAAAAGGATTATCTGATATATCACATCCGCCGAAACACTTTCAATAAATACGTACTGCCATCACACGGGGCTTTTGCATTCGCATGTCCTTCGGATAAAGCGCCATCGGTTATGTCCGACTGTCTGACGGCAAATAATTGATACATCACCTCACGGATTTGCCGATGGCAGACGTGGCTAACCTACCATGATCGCACCTCATCTAGCCAGAAGGATAAGTGTGCTGGGGGCTATTTAGGACTAGCCTTACAGCGTTTACTTCTGATGGCGCCGATCCCAGGAGTGTTGAGGCTGATGGAACAGGGGGGCTGTTGAGTTGGCTCACGGACGATCCGAATCTCCCCCAAAGGTATGAAATCTGAAAGAGGTTAGTTACTCCAGAAATGGCCACGAAAACGAAGATTTGAGAGCTTCACGTCTAATTAAGTCTGATGCTGCTGATTGGCACTTTCGATGTCATGAGGCTGAGGGGATGGCAGGCTGAGCGAGGGTCACGTTAACAGTCGGGGTAACAGGGGAAACTCGCTCCGAGCCAACCAACCAATCAACCATTTGCTACCGTCTACAAGCAGCGACCAAACTTGAAGTCAGGTGAAATGCGGGATCTGAATTGAGGTCGCATATCACGCGCGAAGCTTCGGAGAAGACCGACGACCGCTAAAAGAGGCGAACGGGGTCCAGGGACTAATTGAGAATGGCAGAATCGGGAGATTGAGTATGTACTGACTGCCGGTACTAGATACAAGAAGATACAAACATTCAGCAAATATAGCTACAACCTCGGTCTCCATCCACTCTCCTTGACTTCCCTGCGACTCTCTTCCCGCAACACTCGCTTGAGAATCTTGCCACTTGCCGTCTTAGGGATGCTCGGTACAAACTTGACACCCCCTGTGAGCGCTTTATATCCCGCCAACCTCTCCAATAACCAGCTCTTTACCATATCCTCCGTCAACCTGCTCTCATCGGTCTCGGGCCGGCGGACTACATACGCTCGCGGCAACTCCGTTCCCGGGACCACATCCCGCAACCCAATCACGGCAGCATCCACGATGAGCGGATGCGCCAACAGCACGGCTTCCAGTTCCGGTGGAGCAACTTGAAATCCTCGGACCTTGATCAGCTCCTTTTTGCGATCTACGATATACCATTTCTGGGTAGCACCATCGCAATACGCGATGTCCCCCGTGTGGAACCAGCCCTGCTCATCGAAGGATTCCGCATTGGCAGCTGGGTTGTTGAAGTACCCCGGGGTGACGGCAGGACCGCGGACACACAGCTCGCCTCGCACTCCATATTCGGAAATATTAGCTCCGTTGTCGTCTACTAATCTGTATCATTAAGTTAGCCTCGAACTGATGGAACGAAGGAAGAACATACTTAGCCTCCATGTTCGGCACTAGCCTCCCGACCGACCCTGTCTCATCCCCTTCATCCCAGCGGAACATTGTCGCAATACAGCATGTCTCTGTCATACCCCAAACCTGCGTACAATTGGCCCCTGGCCCAAGCAACATTTGGAACCGTTTCTGGGCGTCTTTATCCATGGGTGCCGCGCCCAAATTGCTCGCCCGGATTGAGCGCAGATAGCCCCGTTCGTAAGACATCGGATGCATGATGATGGCAATGGCAATGGGCGGAACAACAGCCATCTCGGTGACTTGGTATATTTCAACCGTCTGCAAGAAGAGGGGTAGATCGAAACGCCGCATGACGTAGTTGATATGGCCAGCTTTTAGGCTGCCGAAATGGCTGCTGGGAGCAGCAGCGGCGTGAAAAAGGGGAACAGCGATGACTCTGCTTACCTTTATAAGTCACTTGTCAGCCAGACAGTCATTCGTTCATCGATAGGGTTAACGGAGACATTTCAAAGTGAGGTACATACTCGCCATGGTCGCGGATTAAACTCAAACACAAACTCGTGTTGGGCGACAAGATTCATATGCGTGATATCCGCCGCCTTGGGAAGTCCTGTAGTCCCGCTACTGAACAGCCTGGCTGCCGTAGTTGTCCTAGACATCTCCTCGTTGTCAAACCTTACCCAGTCTTGTTCACCATGTTCGAGCAGCTCCGTCCAGGACACCGCTCCATCTGGTACTGACTGTCCCAAAATATCGAATACCCGGATCCGATGTGTTGGGATTGATGTTGCTTTCGCTGCCGTAGTTATCGCATCCAGATGCTCCGGCTCTGTGATGATAAAGCTCGTCGCTGAAGAGCGGAAATGATGGCCTAATTCGAAGGTCGTGTAGGCTGGATTTGAGCCCGTAAAGATCCCCCCGGCGCCAACGATCGCCAGGACTAGCATGGTATAATAGATCTATCATTTGTGAGTGACCAACTGGCAGTGGAATCGGAGATATAGAAAAAAAAAAAAAAGCGTACATCATTGAAAGAGTGAATGGCGACACAGTCGCCCTCTTGCACGCCCCAGGCGCGCAGCCCCGAGATCAGTTGGCGAACAATAGTCCGGGCTTGGTTGTAGGAAATGGAGCGAGAGGGATTATGGACATCGACGTAGATCTGTACCAGTTAGAGGTGCTCTGTAGACGAGAAGAAAAGAGATTCGAGAAGAGGAGAATGTATCCCCCATCGGAATATTACCGGTTCGTTATGATTGTAGGGCGGGTCAGAAAAGACATAGGAGATCACATCGGTGCACGGCACCGGGGCCCTGGCTGCGGGTTCAAAAATCATGCTAGATGGACAAAAAGAAAGGACCCGGGGGGACGCGAGGATGCAAGGATGCAGGGACCAGGAAGACGCATGCTGACCGATATATAACCTTAGCTGAGGTGAACCCAGCCGCGATGCTGAAATAGGGTTTATCGTTTTGTCTGGAAGGCCAGGACGGCACATCCACCCGGAGCCGGCAATTGGCACTGACTCGAGTACTGGACACATGGCCAGCATGGTGTGACTGGGACCCCCGCCTGCGACAAAGGCATTGTTATTCAACGGCCCTTCGGTAGACCATTCATGGAACGCCAGACCTGCAGATCGGAGAATATTGAGGAATCAGCGTGCACTGGCCTGGCCGGGGGTACTCGGATTTTAGTGTTGCGTGTCGTTGGGAAATGGCCAGAGAGACCAATGGCTGCGAGGCTAGCTGATAAACAGCCCCCAGCAGGCAACCCACCGACCCGCAGCGCTGCATTTGGCAGCTGCCTTCAAGCCAATAATTAAGCTCTCCTGCGCCCGAGAAGCTCGCCAACGGCCGTGGCATGGCAGCTTGGATCCTCGGCCCATGCTTATCACCGATTACAGCCGAACCTGCACGGATACCTTTTCATTCTCCGCACCGCTACAGTGGTGCCGAGCACAAGAACATTATCAATGCGACGAATCCCACGCCAATCTGTCCAAGCGCAGAGTGAGAGTCTCATGATTTGCCGACGGGTTCGGTGACAGCACAAGACTTGATAGCGACCGCAGCATCGTGCTGATTGTTATCACCGAAGTCGAATCTGAATCTACAAGCCCGCACAGATCCGGTCTGCGTTGGCCGCAATGGAACAGGCCTGACCGTGACGAACCCCATCATGCTAGGCTGCCGCAGACCGTGCCTTCGTTAGGAAAGTAGTCAGCGCGGTATGCACTGGGCTAACCGTTGTTGCTGTCGAGCATCAGGCCCAGATTATGACAAACAGCCACCCCTGCAGGATCGGCCCGTCAGTCGATGACCGTGAATAGCGACATTATGGGGATAATAGAAGAAACATCAGAAATTGGAGGGACTAGATTTATTTGTTTAGGCATGCCTGCGGCTTGAGTTCTTGTCGTCTTTGCTGAAGGAGATTATGCCAACCCTCTCGTAACAACCCACGCGCATTCGGGTGAAAGCATCTGGCTTTCACGTCTGCCTCGCCAATCTGACGTTGTGACATTTGGCCGGAAAGCTTTGGCACTGTCGCCATTCAGCGATCCTAGGAGCCATCCGAGACATATTGAGGCGTGTGATGTGCCTGATTGAGAATGTACGACGACCCCCCATCCGACGGGCTACGTTCAGCTCCGATCTCAAGCCTCGCAGAGGACACAAGCTGTAATGATGTTAATATTTTAGCGGGGCAATGCCGGAGCGAACAAAAGCAACGTGATACACATTGAGTGTTTGAATCAAACCACTTGTATGAGGAGAAAGAATGCTCCGGACAGAGCTGGCTACAGGACCTTGGATTACCTCGCGCATCCAATTCTTTAATAGCAAGCTATTTGTGACGACGCCTGATGCGCTCATGAGCGTACAAAGAGTTGCGGCAATCGTGAAGACGCGGACAGGGCCTGCGCAGTGGCGCCGGCTTATAAAGGAAAAATATAGATCAATAGAGACCTTGAGACTTATGACCAGACCGTGTGTACATGCAAGTGGTACACAGGAGGCAGCGCCGAGAAGTAGAATGGGGTGTGGTGTGGCACTCATGGTGTAAATATCGACCATGGTGTCCCTTGGTCTCGGTCATAAACTTGACAATGGCAGACCCATGCTGGGTTAGCTGACTCATATAGCATTTGACAGGTGTTTGTGACTCACGTAACTAGTATATTCGACGGTACCGACATTTTCTTGCAGGAGGGGAGCAGTGCGAGGTTCCTCTTCAATATGACAACGCCGCACAAACCTACAGCAAAACCATCGAACGCTCTTGAAAGGGGGGCCTGTAGGCTCGCATCGCTCCGTACCTGCCTCTTCTTTCCATACATCTTGGTGTGTTGTACTCGGATGCAAACTCATCACAGGCTATGACGCCAAGATCAAGGCTACCCCCCAAGGCTTGGAGCCAAGGGCAATATCTGGGGATGGAAGCCTCTGTGACCTGAGATGTTCTTGTCTGATAGAACAGGCAAACATAGCCGAGTACTACATCGGCTTTGGCAAGAGATGAGTGGCCATGTATCTGAGATCTTGTCTTCGGGTGATGGTTGCTCTTCCTGGCCGTCAATGCACGGCTGGGGTTGTGGTTACACGAAACCTTTATCCAATCCATAGAGGAAATTATGCTTCGTCTCAAAATCACGCGGAAGAGGCGTCCCCTTGGCAGGCGCATCTGCATCTCATTAACCGGCTTGGCTCGTCTAAGTTGGCACATAGCCTGGTGACAATGATGGCTTCAATCTAGACCATGTTCGGATCCGGAGTTTCTGTTGTTCGACTATTCCATTCTCCTTTGTTCCGATCGAAGCATTTTCTCTGTGAATTTACTTCCCTTGCCCCGAACATCAAGGTCACAAAAATATTGACGTATTCCCTTACGGTCTACTCCGGGCCATTCGTAAATGTGCAGAGTAGAGGGCCTTGCAGCGGGGTCATGAACGAATTTCCGCGGCAGTCCCCGATAAGCAATATCCAGGGTGGTACGTAGTGTTTTGCAGGGATCCCCGCAGATGAGAGGAAATGAATTGCCCAAGTCTGAGGTTCCGAGTTCCAAGGTCCTCTGGCTGAACCCTGCTCGATGCAGGGTCTTCCACACGTTCAACCTTAAGTGTCAGAGTGGTATTTGTTCTCAACCTCTGCTCGTGTGGCAGGACAATACGTTTGAGCCAGGTGAGCAGTATACCAGCTTGGGAAAGAAGACATATGTAGCGAGGTAGCACAGGCCAGCAGAATGCCAAGAGTCTTCTGCGCGGGTTAGCGTTGTACATGCTTGACGTTGCGAAATTCACCGGGGTTCTTCCGAATGGCGATCTCCAGGCCGTCAAACAGGAAGCCATGCCTTTCCTGACGGTCGCGATCCAGCAACATGGCTAGACTTGCATTCAAGGCGATAAGACCCATATCTTGAGCACAGGAGTATTCTGATTCGTAGTGACCCGAGGAGAGAATCTAGCGGCAATATCGATATTCCCGCCGTCAAAAGCCGCCTCGCGATGGAACCCAGACCTATAATGATTTCACAAGCAACACGCCGAGGGCTGAATAACACATTCCTAATCGGTCATATATTTAGCGCAGTGCCTGGGACGTTTGCCAAAACGCCACCAACTTTTTTGGCTCCGGATGACTGGCTAACGCTGCTGTGGTCATATTTTAGCCGGTGGGTCTCGATTAGGGGGAAACACGGTGCCGTAATTTGCAACAAGGTTGACGAGTTTGACAGAGAAGGCAATGCCAACTCGATTTGGATGGCTGTCTTGATGAAAGGATCATCTGTAAGCCGGATGTTAGTCTCGCTCCGTTCTTTTCATTTCGTAGCCACCCAGCGGGTAATCCTTGCAGATGGCTGAGCAGTGCCTGGATACTTTTGCTGTTCCAGTCCTGTCAGGTCCCTAGGAAAACCAAACACTATAAACCTGGCAAAAGGAAGGGTGCATTCGTATGACTATATGATCTTCCTTAGGTAAGATACGACTCGGGCGCCCAGAATCCTGTTGTGGAAGTATACAGAAGGTATCAGTAGCAGCGCCTAAACTTGGAGACGGGCATTTTACTTCGATGATCAACAGAGCTGGAATGTACCTCTGACACCACTCCCCTTTGTCACGCTCAAAGTCAGATTCTTAAGAGACAGCATATAGTATGGTTAGCCTGTTGGGTGGCTCCCGGGCCGGTGAGGGACCAAAGGAAAAGTTTAGCAGAAACGTCACTAAAAGAAACCAGTCAACACTATCCCTCACTTGCCCGAAACAAGTAAACCAAGCGGTAGGATTGCTCCGAGTCCCGGTTACAGAGACTTTGTGTTGCTGTCTTCCTGAGGCATGCCCCTGGGGGGCCACTTACAGCGGCGTGATAACCAGGAAATGGCTTGTGCATGTGTTAATAGGATCCAGCTGATAACCACCTATGTTTTATCTGTCCTGTCAGAGTATCCGTGTTGCAGAAAGATAGCAGATGAGTGCTTTGTGGTCGCATGAACCTTCTTCTGGGCATGGCTGCTCCACTCCCCTTCACAACGCTCGGGTAAGCCGAGCATCAAACACCTGCAGAGATCAACCTCTGTGGCGTCTCATGGTAAAGAGACAACCGCATCTGCTTTCAGTTCTTCTTCATGTCGAAATTAATCTTAGAGACTCTAGATCTCCTCCCTGCAGCCACGCGAGACGCGTATATAATTCTGTACTACTGAAGGCTGTAATAGCACAGGCTCATGATAATTCACCATAGGTCATTGATCTTGATGGCCTAGTGGATCAAATTCGAAGCAGATTGGAGGAACTATTGTCTCCGATAGATCAGAAGTCGCCATCTTAACTGATAGATAACAATCTGCTGGCGGATAAGTGCATGCGGCACTACGACTGTGCTACTGCACGACACGCATAGTTTTGGTTTCGCAAACAGTTCAGGTAATCCTATTATTATTTTTTCCATTTTTCGTAAACCCTCAGTGAACAGACAACGCTCCCAGCTTGTTGCGCAGTTGTTCGGATTTGACTTATGGGGAACCAAGTCATAAGGCTGAGAGGTCAGTGGCATGGACGCCCTATAACACACAAGTGAAAGATCAGCCAAAGTTCGAGAAGTCGGAATCGGAACGATCGACAGAGGTGGTACGTATAGGGATTGGAAGGCATCACAAAGGGATCTAAACCTAGAATAGAGGATTGAGTAATATAGTCCAACGGCCACTGAAATTACAGTCAATGGTTTCGATGAGCTTCGATTCCTTCCATCCTGGGTGCCTCACATGCAAGTCGAAATGAAGGCTTGCAGGTGTAGCAGCATCTTCAGCAAGTTGCAGGAGGTTGAGGCGTTTGGCTGGTTTGCAGCAGCCAATGAGCGTGATCAGATGATCTCTTTGTA
Organism: Aspergillus piperis CBS 112811; assembly: GCF_003184755.1. Taxonomy (NCBI): domain Eukaryota; kingdom Fungi; phylum Ascomycota; class Eurotiomycetes; order Eurotiales; family Aspergillaceae; genus Aspergillus; species Aspergillus piperis. Next base: position 626,514 of record NW_020291603.1, read on the forward strand.
GGGAGTTGAAGGGAGTAGTCACTACTTGAGTGTACTTCTTACTACTAAGTACTACCCCTCCTCCTAGTGACTTCCGAGGGGCTTTCCAACTTCCAACTTCGCACTACTACAATCACTACATCCTCTTACGTTCCATCGGAGCCAATCCCATCCCCTGCACTTCCACTTCTTCCACATTCAGTTCTTCTAGCGCTACCTTCAATTTCCTAATGTGGTAGCATTTCCAGCTCTACTATACACAGTATCTCACTCCACTCATGAACATTCCTTGTTTTCCCTCTCCTTTCCCGACCCGCTACCACATGGCGTGTCAGCTTATCCTACGGAAGCTCGTATTACCCTCCGACTCTTGAGTCTAGCTTTGGCCCCCAGAATCAGAATCAGCTGGCAATCCACTAACCAGATCGAGTCTGAAGATCGACGTCGCGTGTATGAGCGTCATATCCTATTTTTTCGCTGCCGGGTTTCCGAACCTCCTAGCTGACGGTGTACATGACTCGTGATAATATTCTCCTGAGGCTCCCGGTACGAATATCGGGAGTTGGCCGCCGCTAACCCAAGATACGGAGGTTGTACAGTAGTTTAACGCGTGGAGACTCCGCCGGGGTCCCAGAACGGATGGGTGTTGGCGGGTTAGGCTGGCGGCCTCCTGTGGCCTATGCTGGCCCATGCGTCTCGGGGCTCAGCGGAGTGCGTTGCATTTCCCCATCCCCATCCCTATTCCCTTATCGGCGGGCAATTCTCCCTTTTCCTTTATCTTCCACGAGACCCCGGTCCTACAATATATCTGCAGAAGCGCCCGCCAACCAGAAAACTAGTACATATTCGCACCAAGTCCGATGCAGCTGTTCCTGCTATTGCGATGGGGGGGAAGATAGTAGTTGACTAGCCACTCCACGGATAACATGAGAGACCCCGGAAGAATACGTGATCAAATCAGGAAATTGGCTAATTCGTATTTAATGGTTCAGGATCTACCTCGTATCTGTGGATGACGCTGGAATCGGGTCTGACCTAGACGGAAGCATCGCGCAATATTCGCACCGTCGACTCAGAATCTATTTCCAGCAGGCCCCGGTCCACAAGCGACACTCGCGTGAATTAACCGGCCCCAGGAACCACGTTTCCTTCAGGAATTGATGGACCGTGGAGTCTGGATTCATTATTGCAGAATGTCTGAGTGGGCGGGTAGGGGAGAAGCGTTTCTTACGGCTAGCGTTGACATCCTGCGACAGCGCTAACATGCGGGCCATTCCGCTGCCAACGTGCTAGACACTCCTCACCCTCCTGCTGTGCCAATATTGTGCATAGAGGGGGCCTCCTGATACGCTGGGCTGACCAAGGACATGTGTGAAACGATGGTCGGCCTAGCAGATGCCTAGAAAATTAGAGTGTGGCGAGGTATACGGGATGGCGGACATGCCAACCGTCAGACAGACAGCAGATGGGATCCGGGTGGGAGCGCTAAGCCCGTTAATAAGCGGAATGGCAATCAGGGTTGGTGGCCGTGGAATTATGCCTACTGCAAAAAAGGGCGTGTGGCTTTCTGCGGTTACATCCGAATAGTAAAAAATAAGACAAGAAAAGAAAAGAAAAAAAACACTTCCGCTGCAATGTGATGATCAATCCGGACTAGCTGGCGACCATTGCGGTCTCATGTATGGCCAGAGCCTGATTATATTTTATTTATCTTGCCTAACGCGGATGGCTTGGACTTGGGCGATCGCCGCCTGGCGTGGCGTTGCGTTCTGGATTTTCAAACGGGAGATCGAATCCAAGACATTCATCCTATCGAAGGACTATGGAGCCGAGGGGGAGGCACGCGCTCCGTGGTTGGTGGAGCAGCCTCCACGGGCTGAAAAATACCAGGGATGCAGGGCAACTTCAGATTAAGCCATGCAGGCGCCCATACATCCCCCATTCGTCGAGCAATTATCTCAGCAGGAACTAGGGTGTCCTTCGTTAGGTCGGGTGAATCTTATTAAATACACCCCATGCTAATATTACGCAGACTAAGCTACAAGCTACGGTTTCGGGGGGGTTCCGCAGTCTGCAGGCCGAACGGGGGATATTCATTCCCCTCGAGTCGGGTCAGATGTACAAAAAAAAAAGGATCAGAATCCTTCCATTTGCTTCCCGATCGGTCTTTAGGGTAGCTTGAGCGAGCCTTGACTAATCTGGCCTGTTATTTCCCCTCAACAATCGCCCCGGATCCGAGATGGGTAGCCCGGAGGTTGTACTTATCGACGGCGTCCCCTCGGTGCCTTTCCCTCTTCTTTGGTCCTAATATTCATACTACGTTGACACATTTATATCTCATCCACCTTCCTCCCGGACGCGGCTCCTCAATTTCTTTTTATTTCTTCTCTGGGGCTTCCACAAACAATTCAGCTGTCTGTTTTAACTGAGTGTGGCTACCAAGTTATGCCCGCTATGACCATTACGCTGAGTGACCAGACACATGCCATGTCTGAGGCCTCACCGAAGAGGGATGGCATCGCCGGGACAGAAGTCAAGAAGCTAGGCACTCGGCATGGCCATTCCCAGAGCAACTGTCATCACCTGCCGCCTCCCCCATCGCAACCCACTGCGGAAGGGGAATACCGATGCGGAATCTGCAACAAGACATATAGTCGACGTAGGCTGCCCTTTCTTATGATCGCCCAATGTTGACACATTTCTCTCCTGAGTCCCTTGATCATACTCAGAGACACGGCCACTTATGCAAAGACTTGTGGTTAACCAGAAAATAGGTGATCTGCGGGACCGGCACCGTCGCCGTTGTATTAAGAACATTGGCCAGGAACGCCAGTCCAAGCGCAAATCCTGCGACGCCTGTGCGCAAAAGAAGCTGCGGTGTTCCATGACCCGGCCCTCCTGTAGTCGGTGTCTGCAAAGCCGACGGCCTTGCGTGTATCCGCAATCTTCTGTTCCTGTTCAAACTCCCAGTCTTGATGATCCCCAGGACAATATTGCTTCGTCTGCCGGTTCTATACACTCTGTTCCGATCTGTGCTGGTATAATACCCGGTGGCACGACATGGGCCCTTCCAACATATCCGTTCGACACACCATCTACCGCGGATGAACTACACGATGTCTCGGGCTCCTCGTGGAGCCCCGAAACTCCAACGAATGCCGAACTTGCGTTTCATGCCGTTAATGAGAGTACTATGCTTCCAATGCAAGATGCCTCGTTGATGAATTCTCCGCCCTGGCAAGACGATCTTCATGAACAGTCAGAAGCATTTGGGCTGGAGGAGTTCTTTCCCGGGTCGCTTGACAGTTGTTCGCACGCTATGTATATGCCACCGACGATGAGGTCCTCTCCAGTGACCATAGTCCCTCCCACCCCGGCTACTCTCCCGGGTGACTCTTATGCCGCGGGAGGCGGACTGAATATGTCGTCGGTATCTCCTGGATATTTCGATAATATCTGGCCAGATATGGCGTCTAACGACGAAGAAAACGAAACTTGGCGGTTCGGCACGTACACCCATAGCCTGACAGGATCGGGGTTCGGCCAAAGCTTCCTGCCCAAAACAAGTCATCATAGCCCAGGTGACGTTGGTGACCTCTACCAAGAGCTGTTCAGTCTGCTACGCGAATACCCTGGGTTGGCTCTGCAGAGACAGTTCTACTCGCCCTTCCTACATCATGAGCTACAGGGGTATGCGATGCAATCAATGGGCCAGCCACTTAGTACCACTCTGAGTTCGATTTCTTCCTATGCGAATTATCTGGAGACCTGCGATACATTTGACCTGTCAATGCACAATGGGGAGCGCCTTGCAGCGGCAGAAGGCTGCGTAGTAGCGCTTCATGCGGTGTGTGTTCAACAGATCTTGAGCCTTTTCGGAGACAATTTCGCCACCAACGGCCTCAGCAAGCTCCCAAGCCTTACAGGCGAGCAAGGGCACCCCGAGACCCCTGTTGACATTCTCTTGAGGGTATGTAACCCCCCACTCCGATTGCCCTACGCCCCACCCTACGCTCTGAGCTGACCTGGGTGGGCTTTAGATGACGCAACGGGTCTACAAACTCCACGAGGACATTCTTCGTACCCCCCATGAAGATGAAACGGATTGGCGGCGATGGAAATTCGCCGAATCCCTGCGACGTAACATTTTCTTCGCCAATATAATCCGCACATTAGCAGGACGGGCCCGCCGTTACAACGGGATCAACATTGACCCGCTAGATAGCGCGATCCTTCTTCAGCTGCCGTTGCCGGCGCCGGAGGAAATGTGGCGAGCACGCAGCGAGGGGGAGTGGATGATAGCCCGCGCACAGACGCAGCGGTCGTGGGCGCGGGGGGTGGATGGTAGCATGCTGCCAGCCCTGCGGACCCTTCAACAATTGTTGGTATTGGAAGAGGTTGGCAGTGTAAGTGTTACGTTATTGCTTCCCATCACACGCATGATTCTGGCGTGCGCCAAGCTCAATGGAGCTTCATATGGCTGAGGTGGACCGGTGGGCCCGGCGATAGGGCGATTATGATCGTCACGGTTGAAATTATTTTGGCATGATTTTCTTGTTTCTAAATACCCTGTTCTTCTCATGAAGACTACGATCATCGTGGGATGTATAAGTTCTGTGTGCCCGCTAGAGAGGTAGACTAGATTTGGATTCTGCGAGGCTTTATTATTATTATTATGAAGCTCATTGTTTCTTTCCGTTTTGTCGTGGAATTGACCCCGAAATCGGAACCCAATTCCGTGGGGGATCTCGACATTGATAGATCCCATCACGTCTTTAGCCGCCACCGGGTTTTGAGACTAGCTAGCTAACGGCAACAACAAAGCCCGTGCCAACCTGCACGTATCAGAGAGGGAAGAGAATGAAATCATCAAGCCGAAAAAAAAAAAAAAAAAAAAAAAAAAAAAAAAAACCCGACTGGGAGTCGAACCCAGGTCTC